>NW_026535794.1:19957500-21157500 GCF_028551555.1 Melozone crissalis
GTATCCTCCTGAAATAGGGAAAAAACACAGAAAAAAATCAGATTATAATTGAAGATGCACCTTAGTTTTATATAAAACTCACCCTTGAAATACTGAGTCCTGTTGCTCCTTGAAGAACCTCAGCAATGAAGGAAAAGAGTTAGAATTGTAAATATGTTGCAGAGATAGCTCTGCTCCTAACCACTAGCAGTTGACAAGGCAGTTACCTCATGCAATCATCTTATATTATGATTATAACATTCACTATCCCAAGTACCAATTATACAGGTTGTGTAATAATCACATCAGTGAAATCTATGGCAAAATGTGTGATGCCGTATGGAACAAGACGAACAATTCCTATAACAATGGTCATACCCTAACGAAGCCATAAGAACCATTCATGGATAACACCTTAAAAAAATTGTAGTTTTGAACATTTCTGAACATAATTCACTAGACTATCCTATTTAAGAACATCCAAAATATTCCTAATAGCTGTAGGCTTACAATGCTATGTGTTTTTAAAACTCTGAAAGTCTGGTTTACTGTAGATTTGCCCTTTCAAGACAGAAAAACATATACATATTTGTGGAAGAAATCTTCCTAATTCTCGTGGTTTTAAAAAATACAGTAGTTGTTGTCATGCTCCCATCACAGAAAATTTTTGTTAAGGTTAATTACTGTGAAGGTCTCTGCCTTCCTGTCTAAGACAGAAGAAAAGAAAAAAAGAAAAGAGTGTGTGGTCTGAGGCAAGAAATGAAACTCATCTCAGATTCCCAGTCTTCCTTTACTCAAACCAAGCTTTTACAACCACAAATATTTAAATCAACAGCATTGCCAGCTCTCTGCTGAATAGCTACAAGTAATTCTATAAAAGTAGCACATGCTAGTATTTCTTAGTTCCTTCCTCAGTTCCTCCCCTTCTAAGACAAAGTAAAAAGCCCCCAAAAGCCTTGATTTCTGAGTTTGAAAATAAACTCAGAAAATAAAAAGTACAATAGAAAATTAAAGAGGAGGATGTAGAATTTGGAATTACCCTGGTGATGAAGCCACTCCCCTCCTGCTGTGCCTCCTGTATCCAGCCAGCCACACGGGAGTACCCTCAAATCAGGCTGCGCTGCCCTGCAGAGCTGACATCCCCTCCCCACAACCCCAGATCGTACCCAACCCATTCCTACTGACATGATCCTGAGCTGGAGACACATGTGGCAAGGACTTATATTCTAATGACATCATTCATGTCCTAGAGTAAATATATTGACCATAAATCCTGTTTCAGCTGGATTTGACCCTACATTAACATCATTACTGATGCATCTTACGTTAGCTGTTGCAGATATAGTCAGGTTATTTTCTCCTTGACAATTTCTGTGTCTTCTGCTGTACTTTGCATGCCAGGATGTACTTTATATTTCCAGTAAATCTCAGTAACAATTCTGAAGCAACTTCCAACAGATTCACTAACCCTAGGTTAGTCACACAAGAAAACATAATTAAAACTATACTGTCAGGAAGATGACAAAAGCCAGACATCTAACCAAATTCTTTCCTCCTTTAATGGTCAACAGAAACAGTTATTGCTGCCATGTATACAATAGAGGTACTGTAAATTCAAAGGTTTTGAAAACAAATATGTATTTCCCCGTCCAATTTACCACTCAGAATAAAAATTCCTTAGTAAATATTGGTCACATTTAAGGCATACAAAATCTCAAAGAAAGAGATCCAGAGACAAATAACAAGTAATTACAGTTTGTTTCAGAAACATGCAATATTTAAACTATAGTCAAAACTGTGCAAAGTTTTTTTGCATTTCAATTTTTTTTTATAGTTAATAAAGCTACCCCAGTTAATTTCTAGTACCTAAACCCCCCCTTCCACAACTAGAAGGCTCTAGCACTGAGCCTAGTTGGTAACTCTATAAGAATGTTTTAAATGGTATCTTGACCCATGCCTAAAGCAGATTCACCATACAGATTGTAAATCAAACACTTAAATTACAGCCTTCATCTCAAGATTTTGGCACTGTGTGAGGAATTGTTTATGTCTAACAAATTTTGTATATAAAAGGTCTCATTTAGTATTTTAATCCAAGTTAAATAATCTTAGATTCTTTGCTTCTACTTAAATGATAGAAGGAAGGCAGAATTCCTCTTCATAGCCTTCATGCAGATGTATTTTATGAATATATTATTAATTCTTTCTCTCCACATCCTAAATTTTCTTAATCCTATCTGTAAATTTACAATCTGAAACAAAAAGGCACAGGCAGCTAACAACTAAAGTTGATGTGAGCAGCTTGGGAGCTCCAAATAAGGTTAGGATCCAAGCTTCTGCTCCAAGTCACTGCTTTCATAGTTCCTAATTTGCATTGCCATGGAAATGAAATTCTTGGAATCTTTAATAAATATGATTTCATTGGTATCATTAGATACCTACAACTTTTCATTCTGTCAGACCTGTTTATATTCTTTGACTGATTGTACCTGCTTCATAATACATTCCATTCCCTACAGGTAGATACTATACAAGAAGATGGAAAAATGTTTAAGAAATTTTACTGAATTTGGATGTAAACTACTCAATGAAGAAAATAATTTTAATAGTTATATGAGACAGATTTAGAGTTTTACTGATAATTAGAATTCTATAAAGATACAATTATTATGAGGAACAAACTTCTTAAGTATCTATTAGTGACATTGAAGCATGTTACTGAAAGGAAAGCAAAAAAAGCAGAGAACATACCCTTTACTACTTCAAGAAAGCTTTCTTTTTTCTTTTTTAGGTATTTGGGGGATATGAGCATTATCTCCCACTGGATCTCTAAATGTGCAATTCTGTCCAAATTCTGTTTATATGTGAAGTACATAGCAGCTTTCTTCTATTGAACAGTCCAGCATTAAAGCAATGGATTTTCCCAGATATTCTTTGCACCAGCTATGAGGATTACTGTTGGCAACCTTTGTGACTATAAAGGGAATATTTATTAGAATATCTCTCATAACACTTTTCTTTTGGGGAGAGAAGTTATTTTTAACCTCAGGCAATACTTGATGCTGAGTTGCCATCTTATTTGTTAATTGTAGAAATTAATTTCTTAGCTTTCACAAGCTAAGTGATGACACTTTCACAAGTGATAACACTTTGAATATATTCCCATACTTCTCCAAATACAACTGAATTTTTCAGGAAAGCTGAATATGTTCACTACTCATAAAAGCTCAGCACAACTGAAGATTAAGCCTTCTTTAAATACTTGGTGTGTCAAATTCAAAGACTTAACATCCATTCCATACATTAGATATTCAGATAATCCCAAATACAGTCTAAATGTCACATATTGATTTCATCAGTAACTGCTGTTGCTTAACAGATTAAGGCTTCCAATGTGTGATGTGATCTTTCACAATCAAGATAACATAAAGTAACTATATGTGATATTTAAAAGTAACAACTACATTATGCCTCTGACATTTGTTCAAATTATTAGCTGGGATTCTGGCCAAAAATAGGCATGAAAATAGTACCAAAACTAACATGAAACAATAAAGCTTCCTCTCAATGTTCCTCAGTTGCAAGATGTGGGTGGAATGTGTATTCTATTCCCATCTGTTAGAGGTGGGGCTGTTATCTTGTGTTAATTGGGCAGTTTTCTTTATCTCTTTCATGACACATCCTCCCTCCAGGCAATATCTTCTGTTAGTGGGCCACTGAGTCTCACTGCATGACTGACAAAAATTACATCATCCATTGTGAAATGCTCCACCCAGTGGGAGCAGCCAAGCATTCCTACCTGGATATAATCTGAGGTTTGGAACACCCCAGTAGCCTTTTCCCACTGAATTCCCAGAGGAAGACCAGGCTATTTATACCACTATTGAACCTTCAGAGGAAACCTACACCCTTCTACAGGATCACTGCTCCAACAGAACCACATCTGTCACTGCAGGAGGACTGCAGCCACCATTTTGATTAGACTGCTACCAACACCCTGACCCACAGGATGTCAGGTTGCATTTTGACTCTGTTGTTTTGTATTACTGCATTGTTTATTTTATTTCTTTTTTCTTCCTTAATAAAGAACTGTTGTTCCTACTCCCATATCTTTGCCTGAGAGCTGCTTAATTTCAAAATTATAATAATTTGTAGTGAGGGGGTTTATATTTTCTATTTCAAGGGAGGCTCCTGCCTTCCTTAGCAGACACCTGTCTTTTCAAACCAAGACACAATGAGGACACCATGATTCCATCTCTCAAGCTCTCTCTGTAAGATTGTAATTCAAGAAAACTAATAACTTCAACCAGAGGAAAAGCAATCAGGAATGAGCTCTGCTGTTGCACAATAGTATGTTGTAGAAAACATCTTGCTTTCCTGAGAAAGGAAAGGAAGACATCCACAAGGCAAATTGTCATGGATCAGCCAAGCAGATGGTCATTACATTCCAGCAGATAGTTCTGGCTGCCTTCCCCCAGTACTGGAACATTCTTTGTGACATTATCAATGAAAAATCAATTGATTTATCAATCAATACATCAATCATCCCTTCCAAGGATCCTCATCATCAGATCTTCCTTATCAAGTGCCATGAGTTATTGCCAGATGCAATAGAAGACAGGGAAGACAGGAATTTAATTTGATAACTCTTGTCCCTTTAAATATGCTACTTTATTGAAAGTGCATTTCCGTCTTCAACTGAGAAGACAACATAATGTAAAAAGTCTGAAGTCCTCAAGGATATGGTGGTAGACTTTATAGATACTTTATTTTTATCACTGTAAATGGATGGTCTGGTATGTGATTTCTAACAAAATACATTAACAAATTGCTCAAATATTGCTCAACTCACAGATTAGGTTTATTTTTAAATTAAATGAAATTTCTGCTAATATTGGCCCCAAAAAAATTAGTTCCAAGAAAATTTGTCACCAGTTACTAATTTCATTGTCATTACTTCTGAATACAAACATGTCTACATTAATAGCCTATGAAATTAATCAGAGAATTGTGTTTTCCATAAGGTGCATTTGTAGACTGAAAGGAAAACACTGAAAGAAGAAAATATGCAATTCTATATTTTAAAACAGACTACTTTTCAGCAAAAAACCCAAAGATATCAATACTCCTTTGGATACTTAGATAAAGGAAATAAGCTAGCAATTACAATTAGTTCCTAAGGAATAAAGCCGTTCTGGCAATCCATTTTGCAGAACCAAAAAACCCTTTCTGTTTAAATGAGACAACAACAATGGGCCCCTGCACACATACAGCCAAAACAGCTTCCTCAAAACTATTTGTACTTTTACCTAATCACATGTAATGCTGGCTACTCTCTTATGTTATCTCTGCCTATCACATCAGTAAAATACAGCCAAAAGTGACTTCTGAATTGTTTCAGACTTTTGCTAGAAAATTGCTTTTAGATTTCTGAGCACTATTAATCCCCACCACCTAAAAGCAGCCCAAGAGGGAGAACAGAGGTGACAGCTTGAATACGACTTGAGCTAGCTCTGCATTGCAGAGTGATGGAAAGCCTCTTCTTGACAGCACGCTTCTGGGCCCTGAGAAAGGGCAAGAGAGATGCATGGTCACACTCTGCATTACCTGAGCAGGAGAAGCATGTGTGTATGCTGCTGCAACTGATTTTCCTCATTTATTCACATTTTCTTTAGGCAGACACTGACTGAGACAGGGGCAGGTGGCAAGGACACATGGAGAATATTCCTATTAGAATAGCCATTAGCACAGGAGATGAGACAGTACAAGAGAAGATCACCTATCCTGAGATGGGGTCCTAGAGGGAAGATTAAGGCCAGGGGAAATGGGGTTAGAGACACTATGCATGCTGCTGCCACATGGCTCGTTCTAATAGAATACTGTAAATACAATCATAACATAGCAATGCTATGATTTACAGGTTTATAGGATCTGATAATCAAAGAACCCTGAGGAATACTTAACTTGAACTGCCCTCTCAAAACATGAGAGCTCTAATTTCAGTGGTAAGGTACAGGTGGATTGCAGCATAGTCTTACAGAGGATATATATTGGGGCTGCTGCTTAGGAACCTTGATTGCTCTGAGGTGCTCAGAATTACCAATTTCATAAGCACTTTGCATCAAGGATGAACTCTCTGCTGTTCAATTTCTTAACAAAAGTCTTTGTTCTGTACTAATCTACTGAGGAAACATGCAATTTAGAGAGGTGCTTTTTCAGTGACTTGCTTCTTTCACAGTGACAGAGCTGCAATCTGCTGGGTTTTCTTTTTCTTTTTTTTTTTAATGTCTGATATGGGACAAACTAAGGGAATATACATATATATATAGCGATATGGGCATAGTTGACATCAGCCACTGACTTGTGAATATCACTGTTGATGACAAAAACCCTAGCAAAATCCATTTTGAACAGCTAATTTAATTACTAATGAATGAGAGGAAGCCAAACTAATGGAAGAGGAGATTCTGTATCTGAGTGCTTTGGTATTAAAAATGTCCTCTCACACTATATTCTCCAAGAAGAGGCTACATGAGTACTCTGCAGAGTGCTGAAAGCCTATTGTCTGTGTGTGCAATAGTCCTCACACTCAGGTTTTCAACAGGACCAGTATGGAAGTCACTTTGCCCAGAATCTCCCAGATTTACACCCAGAGGCTCTTATAGTAAACATTAAATGCTGTCATCAGCTGGGATGAAATAAAAGATTCATCTCACATCTCTCCCCCGCCATGCAGACACAAGGCTTTATGCAGCTTTGTAACAATTTAAGTTCACAGGTTTTAAACTGCACTTTTCTGAGCTCCTTACAGCACCTATAATGGAGAGTCACACATGCTGACAGACATTCTGTAAGAGAAGGATGCCATAAAACTGTTATTAATCCAGAAAGCCATTTAGTCTTTGCAGCTTAGTGAAAAGTCAATGTGGAGTCACTGCCTTTTCCATGATATTCAGCTGCTTTTGAAAGGAAGCTTCCCTCTTGGGGACTGCTATAAAACTGTCAGCCTATTTAGGGGTCATTACAGCAGGCTTATAAAACCCTTTGGACTGTCTTGTCATATGAGACAAGCTTCAAAAGAGCAAAAATCTCTGCAATGCCTTACTTAAGAAAGGAAAAAAAGCCAAATCACCAGTCACTCAAAACCCAATTACAGTAGGGAAATATTTATTATGCAGTTTTGTTCCTGATTTGCTGGAGCAGAAGTCTGAGAAATGACATTCTGAAAATGCATCTTTATTAACTGCTCTGTGTAGCATTCTCTCCACTAAAAGAAAATAAAAAGAACTATTTCAATACAATGCCCAAAAAATGTCTAGCAGAACTTTTATTTTGAGGCAATTATGACACAGGTTTTAGAGTTTATATTCTCATTTTCAGATATGTATAAATAACTGAAGGGTTTGTGAAACTGAAACTGTAAAAATGACTTTTTGTAAACATGAAAACCAATCTGCCAGGACTAGACTAGAGAGCCTTAGTGGTTATGACACCACATCTGTTACCAGCTCCATTCTTGGGGGCTTATGGCTCCAGATAATACCATAAATAACTACATTTTTGCCAAGTTAGATTTTAAAGATTTAGTCTTTTAAAGATCCACTTCCTGTGTGGAGTATGACAAACTGTGTTTCTGAGCATACGTATTTGACCTACTTACAGCCACACTTGGGCAATTTTTTTCCATCCCCTAAATGTGTAAGTTCCATTTAGTATTACACACTCCTTTTTTTTTGATCCAAGTATTAGAGTAACTTTAAACTCTCTGTAGCCTTTGTATTCCTCCACTGTATATTCAAATGCCAGGAGATGCAAGTCATCCTTATTTCCTGTTCTTTGGCAATTCTCTATTGGAAGACATATGAGGAAAACAGCAACCAAGACCCAACCAAGAGCCCTGAGACCTCATGAGGAGGGAAAATGGCAAATATAAATCGGTATGGAAAGTGTTACAGATCTGAAGCATTAAGTTGCTATTAGCAGGTATAGTTTGTAATTGATCTGAGCTTTCCATAGGACAATGCAGGAAGCTGCCTCTATGCTCACTGGTATGAGTTGCAGTTCCTGAGTTGTTGATATTGTGTTTCAGGGATCCGCCAGGGTCTGGAGCCAAAGTTGTAGAGCAATCAGTTGTAGAAACATGTATGACCAATACAAAGCTGATACAGGCAGGAGCATGGGTTAATTAAAGCAGTAGCATTTTACCTGTAGGGATAAATCTTATTCTGAAGCTTTTAAAGGTGTCCCACATAGACCTCACTCAGCACCAGCCTTTGCCAGAGTCATGCTGTTCAGTCCAGCTGTGTGCTGGTGGGCATATAGACAGACCATCAGAGAACCTGAACACAGGACAAGCTGCGTCACCATGGCTTCCCTGGGGGACACTGGTTTTAAACAGTTTGCAAACAAACTGGTAATTTATTTAGCCACAGAACTTTCTAGTTTAGCTCTCATGCACAACACACATGAATCTTTAGTTACTAAAACCTGGGACTGGCTGAAATTAGCAATCAAATGCAAAATTTCAAAACCACTGTTCATGGCTTACAAAGACAGTGATTATGAAAGTGGTTAGAAATTTCTACTCCTCTTTTGTTTGAAAAAAGTATGCATTTTGCTTTATTCACATGTCTTTTTCTGTATACATCTGTAAGAGCATTTCAGTCTGGATTGGATACACAGGAATATTAAAAAAATGCTATATACAGTTTTACCAAACTGTTATCACCAGCCACATTTCTCAAGGACTTGTCACAGAAATGCTTATTTATCAGATCTTGCAGTCACGCTCAATAAAATAAATAAATCCCTTGAGAGCTCTTGTGCCACAACTCTAAGACATCATATTTAATTGAGATGCTTGATGAGTTACATGTTGTCTAGACAGGCGTGTCCAAGTTGCTGCTTTTGCCTGACATCAGGCTCCAAACAAGATTTCTGCAGAATATGCACTGGGTTTTTTAAGAGGAATACTCTGTGCACTTCACAATTACCCAGACAAGAGCAGGATGCTAAATAATATCTTCCCTCTGTTGTCTCTGAAAAGTACTCCCTTCAAGTAAACTGAGAGTGCTGCTGAACCAATATACTCAAATATTTCAAAATTATACTAACACATTGTTTTGATTTTGATGTTATTTTTTCGTGTGTCTAAATCTACGCTGCTCTTCCAGAATAGATTGATCCAAAGTGGAATGTTGCATAAACTTGTATTTTCTTTTTCATCTTTCATCTAAATACAGGACACTAAGATGATAAATCACAAGGCACTACAGAATTACTTTTGACTTGAAAGGTGTCTTGACAAATTCAAGCAACGGAAGGGATGCAAACATCTAAGCACTGAAAACCAGTGAAAGATGAAGACAAAAGATTTTACTTGTGTTTCAAATCAATATTTTTTTACTGGTATGGGGTTGGTGGCATGGCAAGTAAGATAAGGAGAGGGGAAAAGAAAGGAGGAATCTCAATATTTTGACCTTGACACCATTTCTTGCTATATCTGTAAAAAAACAACAAACAAAAACAAACAACAACAACAAAAAACCCCCACCAAAAAACAAAGCAAAAACCCTATATTTTTTCTCTTCAGACTCAGATAAAAAATAGGTAGATAAGCAGCATGTTATTTGGTGTGTAGGTTGGACACTTCAGTGCAGCTGTCTACCTGGGAGCTGGGTTTGTAAGCACTCATTATCAGAACCACAGATCTATTAATGCTGTCAGCAAAGATTTGCCAGCTCCTTCAGCTCCACTTAAGAACAATCCAAATACACATTTTAACTGCACTGCCTGTACTGACCATGGATGAGATCTAATTACTAAGCACTGAAGGAACCCAGGGCCATCTGAAAATTGCAGATATGATTCAGGACCTGCAGCTGACCTTTATCCTACAGGAGCAGCAGTGGACCATTCAGTATAACCACAGCCTAAAATTATATCAGACAACCACAGCTAGGCACTTTTCACCTTAAATTTCCACCAACTTTTATCACAGAATAGTTTGTATTGGAAGAGACCTTACAGATCATCTTGTTCCAATTCCCCAGCCATGGGCAGGGACACTTTCCACTAGACCAGGTTGCTCAGAGCCCATCCAACCTGGCCTTGAAATCTTCCTGGGGTGAGTCATCCAAATTGCTCTGGACAACCTGTTCAAGTGCCCTACCATCCTCATGGCAAAGACTTTTTTGCTAATATCTCATCTAAACCTATCTTCTTGAAGCCATTTCCCCTTCTCCTACCACTACATGCCCTGGTAAAACTTGCACATTCCTTGTCTATGTCACATGCATCTATACTTAGGTTACCAAACTGAAGAGCTGAATTTCACTTCCAATTTCAATATTAGCTACAACTAAAAAAGAAAATCACTACCTGTACAGACTCCAGTGTCTTTTTAGCAATCACAGTCACCTAATATTTCATATAAATTTATGTTCATTATTGGAGCAGTATACAGATGTGTACCACCCTTTACTGAATGTTTATATTAGAAACAAAATCTCTGCAGTGTATTTAAGAAATTAACTTGATTTCCAAGGTAGTGGAATAATATGCCTGATATAATACAAGAAAAATCAACATTGTATACACTGCTAGAAGCTAAATGATTGAATAAAAATTCTATTTCCAGGTTTATTGAAAAAAAATTCTCAGGAATGAATTGCTGTTTCTTTCAAATTCATAGTCAGTAATTTTGACTCAACAAAGAGTTGGGGTTTTTTTTTCTAGACAAATAGGGGCATTGGGGACACTGGCTTATGACAGTGGAATGAAGATGTTCTAAACATCCTCACCAAACTTGCTATAATCCACTGTGCCAGCCAATATAATATCCCCAAAGTTATACTCTCAAAATGAGCACTCACCAAGTTGTTGACCTATGTAAGCCAGATCTAAGCAGTAGCATTTTGGAGCCAGATTATGTCTGTTCTAGCACTGCAAGACACTTTTCATACACCAGAAGAGAAGCATCCATACTTTGCCTGGAGCAGGAAGAACCTGAGAAGCAGCTTGCTTTGTTATCTGTACTGGAGCAGAAAACCTCTGAGAGATCTTGGCACTTTATCCCTCAAGACATTTACTGCTCCACCTAGATGAGATCAGACAGACAGTATTTCCATCTGCAATTTCTCCCTCTTCCTACTTGTGTTGCTAAGGTTATGGAAAGAATGCTTAGAAAATGATTTTTATTTAAAAATTGTAGTAGGAAATTGTGAAGAATTATCAGCTTACTAGAAACGCATGAAGCAAACCTCCAGTAGCCAAGTCACATCTCTCTAACTTTCGTTAACTCTCGTGCCATGCTTGCTATTTTTTTTTGTTGTTTTTTCCCCTCATTACTCACACTGCAATTTGATGCACACTCTCCAAGATCTCCTATTGCCAATTTTTCCAGAAATAAGTATACTGTTTCTTTACTGATGGTCTGTGAACACTTAGAAATGCTGCACATGAATGCATGCCAGTGTTATAGAAGAAAGAAAAAAACCAAATAAATCCCTGGTATTTTCATTAGTTATTTCTGTTCCGTGTATGAAATATTACAGCTCCTAGAAGTGTTTCATCAGCATTTTCTTCAGCAGTTGAAAACATTTAACTGGCATTTTTGGAAGAACAAATGTACATTTTACAAATGGAACTTTCTTGACTCTGATCCCCGTCTTGATATGAATTTGAGCATTGGCCCCATTTATTATTCTCTTTGCAAAATCTGTATAACTCATACAATCACAATGAGGATAGATCATTGACTCTGGCATAAATACTAAATTTAGAGAGTCATAGGAAGTGTCTGACCAAATCTAAAACAATGGACCCCTCTGTTTACATGTCATGTTGTTACTGTTTTGGGATAACAGATAATTGACTTTCCCATATTAAAGAAATGTGAAAGATTTGGAGAGACACTGAGTAATCCATCAATGTCAGCAGAATTCCTACAGCTTTGAAAATCTATCCCTAAGGACTACCCAAGCTAGAACTGTGTGGCTCAGTGTGACAACTTTTTACTTAAATTCCTCTGCACAAACAACTTGGTAATGTATTCACCCTCACTCCCTGCTCCAACCAACTATGCACAATTTGCTGAGTGCTGTTAAATTAGCTAAGGGTGTCTGCTTTGCAGGGGTAGAAATGAACATAATCTTCTGCATTTTGCATGACCAAATTGATGCAAGTCTCCTCTCTTGAGAACACCCCAGGTGAACAAGGTGAAAAGGGTCAGAAAAAAGTCAGAAAGAACATGGTGAAAAGGGTCAGAAGAAGGGAAAGGAAAGACCTTCCCAGTCTTCAAAGCCACACCAATATTCAGCTTCACAAGTCGAATCTATTTTCAGCATACCCCTGCAAGCAAGTGCTGAGGCATGCATGACTGAAATAATTAATTCAGAAAGTACAAGGTCTGTTGATTCTGCTCATAGCTCTTTTCAGTCATGAGTTCTACCATTCTGGAATATGGAGGCTGGAGATGAAGGATATGGAAAAGTAAAATATTGATGTGGCATTCACATTTTCTTACTATCATTATCTTATTATCATTAAGAAAATTCAAAGGCAGATGCTGTTAAACTTTGAATTTCCTGTCTCCTTCCTTGCTATAAAGATTCATTCTCCTCAATGTGTTATATTAAATGCCTTTTGTGCCAATGTAGCTAAGCATGGGGAAATGATCTCAGGATTACAATGGAGTTATCTTATTTAGGAATGAGGAAGCTAGTTTTTAATTTCTTTCCTTCCCTGTCCTCTCCTCCCAAGCTTAAAGGAAATAGAGAATGAATCTTTCCTCCAGCCTTTTCCCTTTCCAGCTATACCAGAGTTATTAGCAAAACCATCACTTGAGTTTAGATTGAGAATATTGGAAACGTTGACAGGCTTATTGCTACAACATTTCTCACAGAGTTGGCAATGCTTTCAGTGCAGCTGAACATTGCAGCAAGACCCAGTAAAAGTGTTAAGATGACCCTGATATAAATAAGCAATCAGTATATTCAAAAGAAAAAGATATATGAGGCGTTTGCCTGCTTTACCATTTTGAAACGAAAGGCTGGAAAAAAACAAGACAGTGATATTTCAGTCTGCTGGCTGGCTAGAAAATGTGATATCATGGTAAAAAACTCAGCAGAAAACAGTGAGTAAATTAATGATTATTCCGGATTCTGTTTCTAATTGCAGGTGACATACTTTTTGGTGTAATTTAGCAATATCATAGAATTAGGACATTTCATGTATGATCTGTGCTGCTTTCTGGACTAATTCACTTTCTGGCTCTTCTTTATAATGTATAAAAAATTATCAGTTAAATAAAAATTTTAGCAGTAAGTTCCAAACATTTTAGTTTGTCTTATGATGTCACATGAAGAGAAAGTTCAAAAAATTCCCCTAAGATCACATGAAAAGGAAACATAATTTTCCCTTCACTCAGTTTGAAAAACGCATTTTTGTGAAAATAAGTTACATTCTCCATCTCCAAATTAACTAGCTAACTTTCTAAAAGAAATTCTTGATAATTGTGAATAAAAACATTTTAAAATAACAGTAGCAACCTTTGCAAAAAAAAAATACAGCAAGAAAATTCTATACCATTTAGCTTTCAATTACTATATCAGCTACATAATTTAAAACAAAATTTTATCTCTCCTGCAACAACAACAAAAAAGACAACTAAACATTCTCCTAAATGGAAAACAAAAGATATATCCACAATGATTTCAGTGCAGCAGCACTGTTTCAGCATATCCCAAGATCCTTCCTCCAATTCATCCTTAATCTCCCAAATATGAAAATAATAACATGATATTTAACTTACTCTAGTAAATGGATACCAAAAAAAGCACAAGAACAACTGGAGTCTCTTAAGTCAAACATCTTCAGATGTCATCAGAACTGACTGGGAAAGAGAATTGGACTCAATGATACTTGTGGGTCCCCTCCAACCCAGGATATTCTATGATTCTGTGTTTGATGATGACCAACAATGGCAATTCCCCATTTTCCCTAGGGTCCAGTAATCTGCTCTTCAGAAACTCCCTTTGTGTTTAATAACCCGTGACAAATTTGTATTTCAAGAATTTGCTTCGTTCTGTCAATTTTGACATCCACAACATTCAGTGCCAAGGAGCTTCAGAGCTTTTGCAGTTTCATGATGTGCAGTAGAAAGGAATCATATGGGACATTTGTTTAACCCTCTAGAACATTATGGAAATGCCAAAGACGTGAACAGCACATGTTCCAACAGAGACTTCTGGACTTAAGTTACTGTAAAACCATTAATTTTAGTCACAGTTGTTTAGGCCCTGGAAGTTCCAGGTCTATACACTACATAACTGAAGTTAGAACAAAAATTGTGAAAAATATTTGCAGGCCTACTGGAAGAGCCCAAATTTTTCCTCCTTCTCTTGAATGAGTCAGACACCAGAAATCCCACATACACCAAAAATCACGTGATGTAGTAATTATTAACTGTGAACAAGAAATAATTATACATGCCTAAAAGTGAAAATAAGAGTGAATATAACTTTTGTGATGACAATGATTTTGCAAGTAGACCTGAAAAGCTTCAGCCATGTAATTAAATCAATTAAAGTGTATGTCTTGACTTAGAACTTTAAATTAACCTTAACAAAAATCAAATGTTTCTCTTATTTCAGTCAAGAGCTAAATATTATTTGAGCTTGATAATATAGTCTAGAATCTGTTCCTAAAATGAAGCCACATCATAAAGTAGGTATGAAAAATAAAACTGATTGTTGCTTTAGGTTTTTAGCTAGTTTTTTCCCCATGACTTTTTAAATACAAATTTCATAACAAAGTATTGTTCTTTTGCTGTCTAAAGAAACAGCCAATTCCTGTTGTGCAAAGCTTCATTCCTCCTCCCTTACAAGTTAAATGCTTCAACTGAAACCTAAAATCTGGTTAAACCTTTGTACTGAACACGCATTACTTTGATATTTCATAATCTGTATTAGCATGTGACTATGCACTGAGAAAAGAATTCTGTCCTAGTGGTGGAGGGATCAATAGCATCCCTGATATTATTAAACTAAATGGCTGTACAAGAAATCTTGCCCATGGAATATTAACTTGCACTGTTGAGGATCCCTGACAGGGGAATGAAGATACAAATACTATTTAATATAAATATTTGAACTATAAGTTTAAAAGGTAAGTAAGGAGGCAACTTAACACAGGCAATTAAAGGCTTTAAAAATTGCAAGTCAGAAAAAAGGTTTTCGAAGTAAAGGGGGACACTCTTAGCTTGGGATGAGGAAAAAGAACAGAAGTATTCATTAGATTGTGATAATAAGGATTTTTTTTTTTTTTTAATACAGAATATGGTTTCCATTAACTTGGAAGGATCATGGTTTCAGAATACAGTGTTATTAACACTGTTCTTTCTAAGTCCTTCAAATGCAACTGACATTAAAGCATGGGGATGAGAAGAAAAGAAAAAAAAAAATAGCAGGAACAAAAGAGAGGCATCTTTGCCAAACTGACAGCTCACTATGAGACTATAATACTCTTTAGTTTTAAGGTTCTCTCATATGGACAAGTTTTTCTACCTTTAATACAGTGCATTAGCGAAGTAATCGCAGAATTGCCTTATCATTTGTCCAGCCGAGGGAAATTTAATCTCAACCATTTATTTTCTTCCTTGCTCAGACTTGCAGTGGGGGACACAGCAATGGGCATGCTGACACTGCTGTCAGTAGCTGAGAGTAATTGCTCTCAAATCCCAGGGGCTGTAAAACTCAATCCCTTCTGTTGTTTTTGCCAGTCAAAATCAGACATCTTCACTTCCATGAGTGATGGGGAGTGATAAGGGAGAAGCGTTCTTTTGGGCAGAAACTCTGGATCAAAATGCAAAATCCAGCAAAAGACTGTTTTTTTACCAGTAGGAAATCCACAAGCATTGTTTCAATAGGGGCAAGATGCTTTTCAGGTATAAACTACAGGTGCTGCTAAAATTACATTTCAAACAACATCTAGAGAAGGTAAAGAAAGGACAAAAAAAACCAAAGGGTGACTTCAGTTGGCAACAACTCTATTTTAGTTAAAAGCAATACACAGCAGGAAATATCAGTGACTTCCACAGGAATAAATTAATTACTTCAATAGAAAAAAAAAATTGCACTGAAACAGCCTCAATTTTCTATGCTTGCAAGTAGTATGTTAGGTGGGGTGGAGAAAATAAAATACAGTTGAGTTTGGTTTGATTTAGCATGCTGGTCCTTGCTCAGAACTGAATCTTCTGTCATACAGCAGCAATCATTCTTTCTGTTCTAAGACTTTATATGAAAAATTATGTTTTTCCTCACATTTTTGCTGGTGCAAAGCAATATAACTTTACTGCACTCAGCTCAAGCTTGACTATGATTTAATCTATTATTTTATTGCTGGATTTATTTTTGGTATTTGAAGTTTGTGAAAGACTATTGTTTTGATATAGTATCTCTATACAGAGGCAACAAATTTGAAAGTAATTCACATGATCTAAAGTTATTCTGCAAAGTTTTTCACCTTCTGCTCATGAGAATGCAAGCTACATATCAGACACTTCTCCATTCAATTTCTTTGTATTTTTCTTGCCAGTGTTTTACCCTGCACTGGTGTGACTGCAGTCACAAGGAAGATCTGTGATAGAGAGGCCAAAGCTATACATACAGAGAGAGATTCTGTTCTGAATGGAGCCATATATAGCCAAAAACCATAGGAAATCACTTGAAAAATGATGCCCATTTTAATCTATGGAAAAAATATCATGCAACATTTGGGCAATGCACAACCGTATATTAATGCATAAGTTGTATATTATTGAATTATTAAGCCTTTTCCAGTTCTCAGTAGCTAGACCTGCATTAGCAAGTACTATGACAGGAATGCATTTGGGGATCCTTTAGTGGTGAATACTGGCCAACCAGGATCCATAGGAGATTCATTTCAGGGATCAACTTCTTTCTCAGTAATGCAAAAAACAAACAGGCAGAAAGAACCTCTGATATCCACCTTCATTATCTGTATGGCCACAGGCCTTTGGGGATTAACAGAACAACTGGTCACATCATCACCATGAAGCTTAGTTCATTTTAACAATATTAATACTAATCTACTTAATAAAAGTGAGTGGTTATGGAGCATACTTTTATATTACAAGAATATATGAAGAAATGTAGTATATTTATCTTATTTTTCTCCCTGCTTGAAAGAAAACATGCCAAACTACGCATATTCAGGAAGATGTATTCTCACACTCACTGCTTTTACAAGGGCTTACAGTGTTTCCAGCAACAAATTCCACCTGACACCTTGCATTTCCTAAGCTCTATTTATCATAAGTAAAAGGCACTTCTAAATGCCCTGAGCCCAATAAACAAAAGCAGTAGATGACACAACAAGCAAAAACCCAAAACAACCCTGACCCTTAAAACAGGAGAGAAGACTCTTAAGATAGATGGGAGGAAAAAAAAAGAAAGCTAGTCTTGAAATCATGATATTGTGAAACCCCAGGAATTTGAGAAGCAAAATTTCTAGAAAGAAACATTCTTTATATTCCAGGCAGAGGGCTTTAATGTTTGGCTTTGTAACTCTTGGAAGAAATATGGCTTAGCCATGGATGCTCCTGTCTTCAATGGAGACCTGAAACTCTCATTTGCCATGAAGCCAAGAAGACAAATTGGTGCAGTGCATCACCAGAACACTGTATTTTGGGGCTGTCCCTTACAGTTGGGTTAGATCTCTGACAGCACATTGCTTTACCTGTGCAAGGCTATCTGCTTTGGGAATTTCTCTCAGACTGTAACATTTGCACCCATCTGTATAAGATTTCACTCTTTTAATGTCACTATTTTATGCCTAAGAGCTTCCTCTCACTCTTTCTTTAACTATTTGATATAATGGGAATGAAAACATAAGTCTCTTATACAATATGACCCTACTCTGCCTTTGAGCTCTAGAGTACCAATTGCAAATAGAGCAAATGGGACTAACCTCCATCCTTGGGAGGCCTTTTAGATTTGCAGCATTATAATCCCTAATTGGCACACACAATAATCCTTCTAAAGTAGGAGGAGTACTTTCAAGATAGTAGTACTGCTTTAAAAGTGTTATATATTAATTTTACCCTATAATTTATAGTTAGCTATCAGGGTTCCTATCTGGCATGCAGCAAAAACTTGTTTATGTCCTTTGCTTTTCTTTTGGCAACATCCATCCTTGTGGGTTTGTGGCACCACAACATTCCTATTCTCCAGCAACACAACGGGACTTGGAGGTCTTATCTTCTTCTTCCCCAGACCCTGTTTTTTTCTGAAGGCCCAGCACATCAAATTGTTATAACCACTGCTTCTTCTAGGCTCTGGAGTTTAGTTAAAGACCAGTTCAAGAGAACAGCTTACCTTTAAAAAGGCACATTAAAGTGTATATCATTTTGTATATAATATAATGAGTTTTTTCTTGAATCACAGTGCCAAGCAAATGCAGGAGACAAAACAGAGATGTGAAGAGAGACACCAGGGCTCCCTGGTGCCTACACTGCTCCAGTTTTTGGACCAGAGAGGCTGCACCCTAAAGAGAATCTCACCATTATCATCTTTCCCATGCACATGACTAATGGAAAGGTGTGATGAACCAATCTACAATGCACTTGCATGAAGAGCTTTAGAAGATTTGCACTTCATGCTCCCACTCAAGCTGATGTTAAAATAACCTCTGGATCAGGGCTGATGGCTGATCCAGTAAAGTTACAGAACAATTCCAGTAACTCCAATAGGAAAAAATTAATAAAAGTGTCATTAGCTTAAAATAAGCAGCAATCCAGTGGAACTAAGCTTTGCTCCACACAGGTTTGATTTTATCACTTTTTACCTTATGACTGTATGGATTGATAACTCAAGTAATATTTAATTTTAAACAGTGTCTAGAAATGTCTGCCTACTGCCTTCCCTTTTTTACTTGGCTATTTTGGTTTTTGGGGTTTTTTTGGGGTGGGTTTTGTTTGTTTGTTTTATTTATTTTTGTTTTGATTTTGTTGTTTTTGTTGGGGTTTTTCTGCAAAAAAAAAGGGGGGGGATGGATAGAGGTGAGAGAAAAACAATTTGGGTTTATAAAGCTGGAGAGAAAATAAACTCATCATTATAAAGAAGGACAGCAAATACTATCAATTGAAAACATGCTCATCACTGTCAGTCTTCATATTAAAGAAGTCTGCATTTGCATGGTAAGCCTACAACACATTTTAGAGAAAACAGTATCTGTAAAAAACAGTATCTGTAAAGGAGGGATGTCGTCATCCTGTAGCATCACTAAATGTAAGTGACAGCTAATACTTATTCTCTGGATTTTCTTTAGCAAGCACTGCAATGTGCACAGAACAAGGATTTAAAATAATCAATAAGCTCTCCAGCCCTGCTGATAAGCTGCCAAGCTGCAGAAGACTGCAACATATGGATTCTTCCTCCGTGGATTTCTGTTGTATACTCTACCTCCTCCAAAAGGCCAGGCATCAAGGGGTTTTTGTGAGATGCCTCTGTGTTGTAGTGGGGATTTTCAATGGAATCCAATAATGTGTAAAACCACAACTCTGTTATCTTATTGTGCTGAAAAGACCTTAGAAAAAAGAGGCTTGCAACAGAACACAAAACCTGAATTCAATAAACTTTTCAGGTTAAGACACTCTAAAGACATTAATCTGTCAGGAAAGATGTTCCTGGAAAAATACCAATCTATGTGTATCCATTTGCAAGCATTCATTTTGTTCCCCAATTCTTGCTATACATAAGTGTTAGGGGGGCACATCTGACCATTCTGCTTCATAAGAGCTTGGAACCCAACTGAATGGAAACACTGCATAGGGATCTATGGGGTAAGCCATGGAAAGATCAGCTACTAAAACTTCCCTGTACCTGAGACAGCTTGCTCTTTTCCTGCTAAAATAACTACAAGCAAGACTGATCTGTGTTGTTGCCCAAAATAATTGCCACAAGTATGGGCAGGTGGGGATTACACAAGGCAAAAAAGAAGTTAAAAAATCAACATGAAATTCAAAACTACAATTTACCAACCAGTGACTTTCACGTTAGCACAACAGGAAGTGTAATTAGCGCTGTGCAAACTGGGAATCTTAAAACAAGCACAAAACACACCTCTCCGAAAGCACTGTTTTTTTGCTCGTGCAGTAGAGATTCCATTGTCTCTACAGATGGGTTTTATATTGCATTGTGTTTTTTTATTGTGTAAGTAACAACCCAAATTCTGAAATCTGCATTTTTTTTCTCTGAGAGTGAGCTTCTTGGAACTGAAAAAACCCCAACACTGTTGTTTTGGAAGCAGATTATGACTGAAGATGTTAAGAGTAGTTTATTCCAAATTGTATTTTACTGAAAAACAGGATGCAGATTTTATTAACAGGAAACCCCCAAGTTCAATACTTAAAAAACACCACCATCACAACAACAAAAGAACCAAAGAAAACAAGACAGAGAGTTATCTGGCAGCTAAATAAGAAATTAGAGGTTGAATGACATTACAAAGCAGAGGGAGAATGTCCCACAACTTCACAAAGATGGACTCAATCCATCTTAGTCTTTGGAAGACCAAAAATCAAAAGTATGCCATTTTCTTTTCAATCACCAACCTGAATTTTCTTCCAATTTTTCATTTCTCTAGGGTCTTTTCCCTTTTGTGCCTGGTTATTACTCTCCAGAAAGATATCCAGGTATCCAAAGATATCCAGAGTCTTGCAAATTGAGGTGTTTACATCAACTTCAAAAAAGAATTCAATTTTATTCTGTTTTAATCCTGCTTCCTTTTTCAGTTTTGCAGCAATAACTGCTAAAACATGGGACTTCCCTTAACTGTTTTCCATCAAAATAACAAACATCCTCAAGAGACTGTCTTGAAAAATCATAAAGGACAGGCTCCAGCCTCAGAACAAGAGAAAACTCCAGCTTCCATGTGCTGATAGGTTCACAAGGGCAAAGACCAGAGGTACTGCTCCCCAACAGTGTTTGAATACCCTGAAGGAAATGCCCTAATTTTTTACTTACCCCCAGTCAAAGACAATAAAATGAATTAGCTTAAATGAGTCTCTACCTCAATCTGTGTAGTGTTGTCATGTCCCTCCTCAAGCAGCAGGTCTGTGAAACCCCCTGGCTCCAAGGAATCCTGCCCCATGCTGGCTCTGTTGGTGTCCACGGATTTGAGGGACTCTGAGTGCCTTCTCCACCTGTGGCTGCTCACAAATGAATCCACCTCCACATTTTCCTCCACTCGAGGGAAGCTCTGAACAACTTCATAAAACACACCTGTTTGACAAGAAAAGAAAGGCAAAACAAAGAAATGTAGTAAGTGAACAGAACACTGGTTTGCTAATCACAATTGAAAGTAAATTATACATGAAAATAAATTTTAATTGAAATGAAAATAATTTTTATAATTGGCCATTTGTATCCCTTATAAAGATTTTATGGCAATGTAAGTGTTTAAAAGAACTATTATACAAAATTCAGGAATTTTGGACTAAGTTTTGTAGACTCATCTAAACATCCTAACTGTTTTATTTTTCTGCTTGTTTTCTGTCTGGGAAAAGCTTTTCCTGTAACATTTTAAACTTTAATACATGTTTACCCATAGCTGACACTTTTCAAAATAGAATAAGTCTAAAAAAAATATTTTCATCACCTAAGAAAACAAATGTAGAAGAGACAGAGAAACTCTTGTACAGACTTAGGTTTTCTTACTGATTTTATGTTGAAAGAGCTTGGAAGCCATGGTGAAAGGCAAATAAACATTATGAAAGATGTGAAATTCTCATAAACAGCTGTTCCAGTTCATAAATAAATCTGTCCTGCTGTATACGTGATAAACATGAATGATGTGTGAAGTCTGCAGACACCCACTATATCTTCTGCAAGGGATGAGCAGTTGGGTGGTGTGTTTAACATATTACTTTTGGACATTTTCATGCTCATTTGCAACTTTTTCATACTAGTAAAACTATCAGTAAAACAAACCTAAAAAACCATTAATTCTTCAGAAGTGTTCATTTTGCCCAATCCAAAACCCTATCAAAGTATTTTTCTGTTAATTTGTTTTGGTTACCACCATCAAGAGAGAGTGAAGTAAGTTTGTATATTTTGCACTAAAAATCAGATATGCTTTTCACATTGTCTTTGTGTCTAAAAGGACAAGTAGAGGGGTGCTCTGTGCTTTTGATGGGCCAGGAAGAAGGTGATTTGGTCCAAAATCCAGGAAAAAACAGACCTCTCAAAAGGAGTGGTAAAGGAAAATGCTGAAAGGATAGACCAGTAAACAATTATCTGCAGAAATACTTCCATTGCTTTTTTAAACAGAATCTTCTGAACAAAAGATGGTACAACTTCTGAGGTCCTTAATGAGCAACACACATTGTCAGAGTACAGAAGAGATGGACAAATAAAAAATTAGCTATTAAAGGTTCAAAAATGTAAGGTTTTCTCCATCACAGCAAGTACAGGTGTAGAAGCCATGGATATAGAAAAATCTGTCTGACATTGTTCTTGGCAGACCAGAAAGTCTTACTATACAGAAACAATATCTAATACACTTTAGGCTCCATGTGGTTCCATTTTTCTATCAGACTCTCCCAAATCTACTAAACTCATTTCCTAAGTTATTTGATCAGTTTCAGCCAAGCTGAAATTATGTCTGATGAAGGTGTTTGGTCAGCTAGATAAATGAGAATTTAATTGACATGCAAAACAAGAAATCTCAGGCCATATCTTTCCTCAGACCCCAAGGAATCAGACTTCTTTTCTTTTAATAGATGGCTTTTTGAAGCCTGTTTCCTTGCATTTCTTAAAAGCCTTAGAACATTGACTTCAACAAATTGCTACTGTGCTCCCTATTTTATCAGACAGTCAGCAGCCCGATGCAGAGGGACAGCTCAGTGGGTGGACTAACTTATTCCTCCACATTCCTTATCAGAATTTATTCAAAGCACCCCTCCCTGCTTCAGCTTGCAGCCTTCCCTGTGCTGTTGTGGGGATCAGGAAGCTGTGGGACACGGCAAACTGCTCAGAGCCATGGGCAGGCAGGGCTCCCAGCCTGTGCCCGGGGCTGGCTCCAGGGAGGCAGAGTTTGTCCCCTGCTGCCACCAAGGCTGGGGCACAGGGACACCACAGCACCTTCTGCAAGCCCTGGGGAGCACCTCACACCTACAGACAGGGCACACAGGGCACAGCACCTCTGCTACCTCTGCACCACCCCTACCCCTTCCCCTGAAACACCTTTCCTGCCTGGCCTTGGGGGCTCAAAACCCACACTCAGAGAGACCCAAAAAAAGCATTTCACCCCCATTTTGCAGCCCCACTCCAGCCTACTCTTTTCATGGCTATCATACATGCTTGATGTGTTGAGGCAATCACCTAAAATAGCACATAGAACAAGTGAAAGTTAGGGGAGGGTTTAAAATCCCATTCACCTCAAGTTGAGACCCATTTGTAAAGAAAATCAATTACACCTTGTTCTCCCACATCCTGAATAGAAATGAATGAAGTTTCTAACCTTTAAGGTGTTCACAACATCAGCTGGTTTTAAAAATTATAACAATATAATGGTGAGAAGGAGAGAAATGTGTTGGGGTATTTCTACTGGCTTGGAAATTCTACACAATTTTCTCCATATTTTATGGTATAATTGCATCATGGCATCTGCAAAATTTGGCTTGCCCTTACCCCTTTACAGAGATTTTTGATGTCATTAGTGCACAATTTTTACCACCTTTTTAATTTTTAATTGCATGATTTTTCTCTTTGAAACATAGAAAATGTTCTAAAAAAGACTGTTTCTGCCATTACACTGAAAAACATTTTTTTACAGGTACAAGCTATACTGACATAAGGAAGTTTAGAATCATCTAAGTGTATTCAGGCTGCATGATATCCTTCTAAATTGAATAGTAGCAAGAATTAAATTCAGGAAGTGATAACTATTCAGTTTAAAACTAATCTTTGGAGGTATTTTCACTGTAAAATCTGTAAAACACTGCTATCAATAGACTAGTTAACTGTCCTGGGCTGGCAATGTGAGGATACTGAGCTACAATGTGAGATGAAATCTGGATGTGATTTCAAGGAATAAATAAAGAAACATGCTGTGAGATTCCTCCTTCATTAAACCTTTTCCTTAAGCTCCAGGGGATAGAGAGGGGTGATGAGCTTGGCTGGACCAGCTCTGCCCCAGAATGTTCTCTCTGTTCATCCCAGGAGATCTCCAATGCTGAGAAAATGACAAACATTTTTGAAATAAGCTGAACATGATGTTTTACTTTTATGTAAATAAAACTTACATAAATTTTCAGGTAATTGATAGATAAACTATCTTTAAGTTCTAAAAGGGGGCATCCCATAAGAAAGGGCATTCAGAGACCTAAAATTCCAACACTTTGCAAGTTAGAACTGTTTGATGTTTCTGGTTGAAATCTCTGTGTAGATTAAAAAAAAAATCACATAAAAGGCATTTTAGATGAAATGTACTGAAGTATTATAGTCTTATCTTTTAGATCTTGGAACTCTTGCTTTAATTAATACTGAAGGAGAACATGTCATTCAAATCAATTGAAAAGAAGCCAAATGCTGTAATGTCTGATTCATAATAAAATCACAATATTGGCAAGCACAGATGGGTAGCAACTTGTTTGAATTGTATGAACAGAGATGCAAAACTGGGCTCTAACAGATCAGAAATGCTGGGCTATACAAGAAAGATTTGCTGAAAGGGAAGAAGACACCTAAATGTGGTGGGGACATGGGTTCTCTGTTTTACTAAGCCTGCCCTCAAAGAAAAAGGGAGAAATTCTAACCAAATAGGCCCAAAATGCAACAGCTGAACCTGACAAGTAAGACAGCTCTGATTTTGCAAGGAAGTCGGGGCTACATAAAGCTTTATTTATAAGGAAGAAACAACAAAGAAGAAACTTTTTCTTTTTAATGGGTAGCAATGTAATCAAAAGAGAAAGAAACCTTCTTTGGGAAAAAAAAAAGGCAAATACATAAATCTTCTTCCATTCATTCAAATAGTTTTGGGTTCCCCCCCTGCTTTTCCAAAAGTTCCAACAAAATTTTGTGGAGTGTTCCAGCACATGAGAATTTCAGATTTGCATTTCTGAAATGTGTTATTTCATGATTGCACACATTTAAGCCAACTCTACAATTTGACTAATTTCATAAATGCATCATAATCAGCAAGATTTTTTTTGAAAGACTGGAAATACTCACACATTGAAACCTATATTCAGAAGATTGCTTGTGAGATACCATGATCAACTTTCTAAATATGCCACAGCCCAAATGCCAGCAAAATCAAGTATCAAATACACAAATTTTTTCATCAAGGGACAGAAAATGTCATGATACTACTTTAGCTTAAGTAACTTTCTACAGCCTGTCTTATGAGTCTTTATTTCTATTATGACCCTTTCAGTAAGGGTGAGAGACCAAAAAAATGTTGATGAAAGATATGAATACTAGTCCCATGAAGTTATAGGCTCTTTCCAAACATAAACATGCCTTTAAAGGATTCTCCAGGTATAGGGCTTATATGTTAAATTACGATTATCACAGCAGATATCAGTCATATGTCTCAAAGAAAGAAAAATTTCTGCTTTAAATGAACTCTTCCTATGAACACCTCAAAAAAATAGAGACTTTTTTCTTCATCTGTACCTGATTCATGGGTCTAGGACCAATTCCACCTTTCTGACATTAATTTAGGAAAGATAGATAAGCTTGACTAACAATATGTCTTTGATAATGATACATTTCTTAATAAATTAAAAAATAACATGACTTGTAAAATCTATCCCACATTGATAATTAGCACACAAATAGCTGTGTCAGTTTGGGTCATGATTTGGGTAAACCAACAAAAGACCAGACCTCATAGTTTCTTTTTAAAGCTTGTGTGAAACTGCTAACAGAATTGTAATAATATGTGGGGAAATAATGCATAGCATGATCCTATTTTTCCCAACTAGGGATGACAATTTATGAGGCCTGCAAAGGGAATCAGAGGTGAATGATGATAAAACTCTGAATGATGGAAGATGATGATCACTGTACTGCTGTTGAATTGTTTGCTCAGAACAAAAAAATAACGTCCAAAATAATAACACTAGCTCCAGGTACATTTTCCTTGCAATTACATAATAAGTAGCAACTAAGACTCATGTCCAATACAGAATCAGTATCAATAATAATAGGTATTATGGTAGGGAAATAACATAACTGGCAATTTCCCTCCACATCCATTTTATCAACAATATGAACTCA
The DNA here is from genome assembly GCF_028551555.1 of Melozone crissalis. Classification (NCBI taxonomy): domain Eukaryota; kingdom Metazoa; phylum Chordata; class Aves; order Passeriformes; family Passerellidae; genus Melozone; species Melozone crissalis. The sequence continues at coordinate 19,983,789 of NW_026535794.1, forward strand.
GACCTTCCCCTTTGCAACTGCTTTCTATTCAGTAATTATTTTTCACCACTACAAGTGGTCCCAAAGAGCATATTACCACACTTCTAGAACTTTATCTTTGTCACAACTAGAATTACTGCAGGCAGAGTTTTTGTAATGTAGTGGTGTGTTTTGGTTTTATTTTTATTTAAAATTTTTGTTTGCTTGTTTTAATTGTCTGATTTACTTTCACTTTGTAAATATTTATGTAATCATACAGATAAATTAAAATGGTATAAGTAAAATCAAGATCTGAGTCCACTGGTAACAAACTGTTACTTTGATTAGCCTAAATCAACATTGAGGATATATTGTTAAATTCCAGCTTCACTCATATTCTCCAGCTACATAAACACAATAATTTGCACATCAAATTTACAAGCAATCTAATTATGGCTTTATAATTTCTTATAGATTTTTTTTCTATTCTTTTTGTCAGTTTCACCTGGGGACCAAGATTTAAATTTATTGCTAACTGGATACATACAGAACCAAAAAAATACAACTTATGTCTCAAAGAAGGCTTGCAGTCTCAAAGATGCTGGATAGCAAGAGGAGGGAGAGAATTTTGGTCAGTACACAGTGATATCAGTCATCACCAAAAACCTAGCCAGTATCAAGATTTTGAAGCTATTTTAGTAAAAAGAAGATTTAAAAAGGAAAAAAAAGTGGTTAATTTTTTTTGCACACATATTCTAGAAGGATTTAAGTTGCTTTCACATCTGAGGTTAGAACAAGAGTCTAGAGAAGGCTGATTGTAACAAGTGGAAGGCATAAAACATTTCACACCTACTAGGTGCTTACAAATCTTATGCACATCTGCATCCCACCCTGGCAGACCTTTTTTGTATTATTGTTGGAACAATAAAAACACAATTATAAATAAGCTAACAATGTGGAGTGTAATCCTTTATTTCAGCTCTCCGCTTTTGGAGACAGGAAGACAAAATCACTTTGAAAAGAAAGATAATGAAGTTGGAATTGATTCTGGTTTAGTCTTTCCTTACAAAATAAAAGAAAAAAAAAAGAAAGTCTAATAGACTTGGATGTCCAGCCATGGCAAATTCAATTTGAGTACTATTCACTTAATCTTTGCACCCTATACTAATATGTTCTCTATCCACCTCTCCAGTAGCACTTGCAATAATTATCAGTAATGGAAACCCACAGCTGGATATAGATGAATATTTAGCACATACTGACTTTCCAAAACAAAGTATATCTATAATCATCTACAGCATAGAAAAGGAAGTAGTTAACAAATATAAAATAATTTGATTCTTTCTGATTAATTTGTAGCAATAATGTCAAAATGTTAATTCATGTGTAATTTATGTACTTTCTGTACAAATCTCCCTATAACACAAACCCTTGCAAAACTACAGAATTCTTTATTTAAAAAGCAGTAAAAAGTAAAGAATTCAACAAAAAAATGCCCTGCCAAGAGAAATGGAGATCTCTCTATAATATTCTATTTATATGCAAATTCTTGCTTTTCCAAACTCAATTCAAAGGTTTGCCAGAGAATACTAATACCAACTGTACCTTATTTAAACACATTGTAAAGAAGTTTTTTTTGCTTTTTTTTCTGGTCAGTAACTGGGTTACAGTATGATTGCTGGTATTGGACAGTAGCATTAGAGCTGCCTCCTATGCATTCACTTCACTGTTCCAACTTGAAGGCATCTTTCTTTTTCCTGAAGGCTCTAGTAAACCTAGGCACTAGAACAACCCGAGGATATGAGAGAAAAGCATACAAAAAGTGAACTAGGTGTTCATAGTTTGAGCTGCAGCATATGTCTGGAACTCATTTTGCATGACTTGTTGAGAAAGAAGACAGTAAATAACTGGGATGTAAGGACCTCTGCTAGCTTGGTTAATTATGCCCTCCTGGGCAGATAGTGCCAAATGAGCTTTGGTAGAAAGGTTATCTTCAGTTTTAGCCTGAGGAGAAGCCAAAGGCTAAGGCAGAGAGAAGCCCATTGCTCCAAAAATGGATTAGCACAGACAGCACACACGGTGTCTCTGCACAGCAGCGTGCAGAGGAAAAGAGCAGCGACTGCAGGGACACTGCAGGGACACTGCAGGGACAGGCCAAGACACCACGGGCTGTCACTCCCTGCGGCTGGAGCAGCACCAGAGGGTAACTGGCTCCCTGGGCAGCCCTGTCAGGCTGACTGAACCAGGCACAAGGATCAATCATTCACCCCTAAGGCAGCCATGCAGGATTGGGGTGCTCAGGCAAAGACAGACAGATGGACAACAGGGCTCACACACCCACACATGGAGCTGCCCACACATACAGGCACAGGCAATGTCACCTCAGGGGCACAGGTTACAGTCTGAGCAACCTGGCACACAGGAAATAAAAGAAGAAAGTTGGCACGATGACATAATGCCTCATCAGGTACAACAAGCACTGATGGCACACCGATGAAGGATTTCCTCTCCTCCCCAGTCAGTGGTGCCCAACAGACTGAAACCACCCTTTGTAAGTTTGTCTCAAACAAGGGCAAACTCCTAAGCCTCTGACTATCTCCAAACAGACTTATTAATGAGTTTGTGGCAGTGTGCCAAAACACAGCCTACATATAGAGTGACACTTCTGAGAACTCAACACATCCTGGACACTTCAAAGAAAGGCAGATCATGCAATGTAACCCCAGCATGACTTAAATATGGCACATTTCCTCATCCATGTGCACATGCATTCCACATCCTCAATCCCCTCTGCCCCCATCACAGGAGGGGAAAGGAAGTGATTTGCAGTAGTAGATGTTTCAAAGAGGTCAGGATTTGGAAAACTGGAAAATGAACAAGCCAGAAATGTGTAGCAGAGAATATAATAATAATCTGATGTTATAAAAGCTGAAGAAAAAAACTCTATTATTTTCCTTCCAGTAGAGTGGCAAAAGAGAATTTTTTGAAGATGGGAAAATTAAAATTTACAGCAGTTTATGGAGACATAACTTGGACTTCTTTTCAGCTCAAGATCACAAACTGATTTCCATCAGAGCCATAAATTCAAACCCCTTCACTTTCATTATGGATCAAACAAGGAAACTAAATATCTTTCATTTTCTGCACACAAAGTCTTCCTAGACAAACAATGATTCAGGATTAAGAAAGATTAATCCAGCTACAAGTAAACAAATTGATCATTCGTAGAATTAATGAATTCATTTAATAAACAGTAAAGGTTTAGCGCCAGAACTTGCTACACTGTGGTGTCAAGATGCTTTTCATTAAATTTCCTGCAAAAAGGAAAAGAAGTAAATTGTCATGTTCAACCACAGAGTTGCTTCAAGGGTCAGGAGAATTAAAGGTGGTCTCACTGGTTTATATGGTATGGTTACATGTTTAGGTTAGCAATGACTGAAAAATACATTAAATGCTAGTACATTAGAATTCTTAAGATATCTTTAGCTGATTTTCATGACTTTATAGATACACTGAATTATGCTTATGATGTTCTATCTGCGATGCCTTTTTTTTTGTGGAGATGGGATGGTCAAGAAATGAAAATAGTATTTTGTTAAAAAAAAAAAAGACAATCTTATTTCAAGGTCTCTTCACCCTCAGCTTGAAATTGCTGTTCAACTTACATTTCCCTCTATATTTACCCAGTTCCTTCCTTTCTGCATATTTTGTTCCAAAAATATTGAAAAAACTTTGAAAAAGAAGACCTATTCCCTTCTATTTTCACTCACGTGCATGAAGTAAGTATTCTAAGGACTTCTGACAACATAGTAGGGATTCTAAATAACAAGGGATCCAATCTGGCCCCTTGCAGTACCATAGATATGGACCTTGTAAGAGCAGTCACTAAAGAAGTCAGAACTTTTCAATTTTTGAAGAAGCATAAGAGAAACCTAAGTAATTATAGTAGTATATATAGTGTAAAGATGGATTCTCTAAAACTAAATATATGCTGTAAAAGAGCAGTTTCTTATATTTTTTAGTATTTTTTCATAATAGCTCAATGAATGCCTCTCTTTTGCAATCTGTGAGATGCAGATTATGAAACAAACTTTCTTAAACATGGTCTGTGTTACTAATGACAAGCACTAGATAATAGCTATGTACTATTTTATTACTAAAAGGCCATTGCTTATTTCTTCCAGTCTCTTTCTTGGCAAAGTATTTTCTGTCTTGTCTAATGAAGATTAAATTTGTCACTGAAATCACAATGGGTCTAAATGTCTTCAGCTTTTTTATTTTTTTATTTTCTGGAGAAATTATCATTTTAGCTTCAGCTAAAATCAGCTAAAATCCTAGATCAGGATATCTGCTGAAGAAAAACATCATGTTTCTAGCACACTAATGGGAGGAAATTAGAGCAGAGATTGTTTTTAAACTCTGGCACAAAATCTGTCTTGCTAGACTTGATGGGAGACCAAAAAAAAAAAAAAATCATAGATTAAGGAGGAATTGTTATAGAAATGCATTTAGAGTCAAAGAACAGCTGTATTAAAACCATCAGAAATCGGAGGCAGAAAAATACAAATTAAGCCCGTTTGAGATATGAATGATAGAAAGACGTTCTTTGTTTGGGAGAAAAGAAATAAACCCTTTGAAAACTGGCAGAAATACTGGAGAAACAGAAGATAAAATACTGCATCGATCTTGAAACTTGTCAAAGCAATGAAATTATCCAGAAAATGTTGACTTGGACTGCCTGATACATGGAGCATTGAATGTGGCCTTTGTGTTCTCCCACAAGGCAGCCGAGCTGGTGCTGTGGGTTGTGCAGCTCTGGGGAGTGAAGAGCAGGAAGGACAAGTTTTCACAGTTTTTAACTGATGAACAGGACTGGAACGACTCTACTCCTATAAAGGCATTTTAGAATTTACAGATAAAATCTGTTTTTTTTTTTTTTTTTTTTTTTTTTTTTTTAATGTATGTTACATTTGACACTGTTTACATGCATTCCCATCATACCAAATTAAAATTAGGGAACTGCACTGCTGGCATCCATTTTAATATACACTAGTTATGAGGAACTTAGGCATTTGGATAGACATATTCTGGGAGAAGATAGAATAAATGTGTTTTTTTCCTTCTATATTAAACACCTTCCAATCCAACCACAGCATTTCCAGGAAAAAAAAATATTATCAGTTTTGCAGAACTCCTGCTGGGTTGGGTTTGTTAGCATGCTGTGGACATACATTTCATCTGTGCTTTTATTTTTTTAAAAGGAGAAAGAAATGGATACTGCCATTACTGTTGCAAAGCACATGGCCTTTTGGAAGCTGTGCAGGGATGAGCCAGCTTAAATGACATCAGTCTGCACTTTATGAAGGGACAGATTTGCAACTCTCTGCTGTGCCAGTGGAAGATGGGACATTATGTAATGTGTGAAGATCATTACACATTAATCATCATATGAAGAGTATGTTATTTTACTTTTCAGAGGGTAAGAAAATAGACATGACACATGGAACAAGAGAGTTCACTATATTCCTTAAAAATACAAATGTACTTAAATGTTTAGGAAGAGCTTATTTTCAAAATGAAGCTGAGCTTATAAGAACTCAGACCTGATAGACCCAGTGATGGGATGCATGCAAACACTGCCTAGTGCCCACAAACAGCTGAAGGAACGACTCTATGAGGAAAAGACCTTCTTCACAAAATAGTTGGTTTTCTGCCCTGGTAATCACCCAAGCATTTATACTTTATGCAGCCACCCACTCAAAATGTTGCTCAGGTTCTTTATTTTCACTGGCTAGAAGGCGAATTCAAAGGAGAAAAGAGAAAAATATCTTTAAGAGAGAAAACAGAGTGTTTTAGAAGTTTTTTTAGATAAAAAGACATTTCAGTGTTTAATTACTAAACAAAGACAAGAATATCCATGTACAGAATGAGTTGGTAAAAAAGTCAAAATTTGGCCTATTTTATTAGACAGAGATTGATATATCTGTAAAATATATTTGAAAAATCACCTGTGTTTTTTTTTCTTATTCTATTCACCACAGATTTTATTCCTAAGAAGCACATAATAATGCTGTCTCAATGTGCTATTTCTTTTGTCTTTCCAAAGGAAGAATAGTGCCAACAGTCAGCTATGATTCCCCATGCCCTGCCCTTGAAATTCAATGACAGAAAAGCACTAGCCAGATGCACAAAAAGGCATCTTTTAGAGCAGTCTTATATTTCTTTGTCACATCATCTTGCTGCCAAGGTTTTAACCCACATTCTGGCTGACAGCCCATCCAGAGCCAGAGCAGCCACAGTAAGGTTTGCAAACCAGCTCTTCACATCTTGCAGCAGGGAACAGATTCAAAACCAGCTCAACTACATTCAGTGTTGGAAGAGTAAAAGATTTGCCTGGTTCCTGGAAATTAATATAACCCTAGAAATCATACTTAAGTAATTAATATAACCCTAGAAGAACTGAAGTTTCTCAAGAAAAATTTGGTTTTGTTTCCAGTTAGCTCAATGCTAATTTAGGGCACAAACTCTCACTCTGTAGCACATGTATTTACACTGTCAAAGCACTTGCAACTCATGCAAGTCCCAAGCTGGTGAAGTTTAATGGGACTTTAACAACCCCTAAAACTGCCCGTCTTCTACAGGCCTGTCAGTTCCACTCCAATGAGGAGTTAATTTTAAATTAATATGTCTTCTTGCTGAGTGCTGACTGCCTTCCACAACACATACATCTCATTTATTCAAACAGAGAAACAGCTCAGTCACTAAAGATGTATCATTCCATGTCTGAATTATAGAGGCATAAATTACCAGTTCCTGGATATCTAGGTGTCTTGGCCAACCAGCTCTGAGCTTGCACGGGCTGGCTGTCCTTTTGCAGTATGTCCTACAGACCCAGCATTTCCAACCCACTACCATTAACAGGCCTGGTTTACAGTATTTTCTCTTCAGATAACTGTAAGGATGAGGCTCTTTAGTGCTAAAGGATGCAGTCAGGTTCAGTCACTAAGGACTGGCACTCCCATCTACCAAAAAGCTGGCTGGGTCACCTTTCTTACTTGCCTGAGCTGCTCACTTGATCCCACTTTCCAGTTTTGGAAAGCATATGCCCACTGTGACAGAATTGTCTCTTGAAATTCACAGTAGGCTTTTCTTAAATCAGGCCTAGTTACATTCCTCAGATTTTATAAACTGTCTGTCCTGCTCTCTCTCCTTTGTTTGAATGAGTCTTCACTATTGCCCAGAATAACTCCAAAAGCAGGACACCTTGCTAGGGGATGGAAAACCACCCTGAGGGTAAAAGTAACCTTGAGCTCTCTGCCTCACTTCCCTGGAGAGGGCATAACCACCAGCATACCATGAAAACACAAGACACCAGCACTTGGGCTCAGAAAACAAGGTGGGAGCTTCTCTCACTGACAGAGACCAGCTGCACTCTCAGAAATGCATTGCACATGCTGGAGCCCAAGGCAGGCAGGTCTCCTTTTGCAAACCTTGAGAGCAGTTAAGTGGATCCCTAGAAGCAGAATTTCAGACACACAATGGGCATTGCTGATTTTTGGTTTTAATTTTCAGGCCACTTCCAGATCCACATCTGAGTGTTTGGGATTGCAAACTAAGTGATAACAGCAAGCAGCTCACACACGGCTTTAATTCCACTTTAGAATTACAAAACTACAGATTTGCCATGAAAACACAGTTTGTAAGCGCTGAAGTCCTTCATCACATTCACAACCTTAAACAAATCTGGGAGAAAGTGTTTGTTAAACACTAACCAGTGTTGACAGCAAATGCCCACTTGCTTCAAAGACTAAAACCGGTTTTTCAGCCCCTGAATCACATGCTTGCCAATCATGTGGAAATTTCTCATACTTTGGTGCATTTGGGCACATTGTTTGGCTCTAAATGAGCCCACAAACCCACTGACACTTCCATGAACCAGGGACTTCCAAAGATTTGTTATTTAACTGAACTTTATTGCATAACTCACAGTGGACATTTTTCCTCTTTTCTCTTAATGGTAAACCATAATCTCACAACTTCTTGTGCCCCAAATGAATCTCCATTTCTGCCTAGTTATACCAAAAGCAGCAGATTTTCCACACTGCATAATGTAGGCATCCCTTCACATGATTTATTTAAGCTGTTTCTAAGCATCTGTCCAGTATAATCTGTTTGTAAAAAATTATGAAGCATATATCACTTTTTACCTGCTCCTGGAGGAGAAAAGTAATAAAAGACAGCACATTCAGCCTCCTCCTCTCATATAAATGCAGTAAGAAGGGAAAAGCAACAACTTACTTTATTACTCCCATCAGTTTTGCTGAAGTAAGGAGACTGAAAGCTGTGGGAGAAAACTTTCTGTGTCCTTATACAGACTCTCCACAGGAAGCACAGGCTCATCGATATATTGTTTTTCGCCTTCAGCTTTAAATATGAGTGATTTCACATATACCAGCTCATATAATCTAATTTCTTTTAGATCTGTAATGCACTCAACCAGGGGCAAACTGAATCTTGCTTTTAAAAAAAAAATGTATGTTTTGTTTTTTTTTTTTTCCCCTACATGTGCATGTGACCCCACTCCTCACTGTGTGCCTTCCTCTCTCCTCCCTGCAGGGTACAAACCCCAGACTGACATTCCTTCTGATGTCCTCTGACTCCAAATCAAGTCTCTCCCCATAGAACCAAAGTTGTGGTTCCCATAGCTTGAATGACAGGCTTTAATAGAGTGTTTACCATCCAGTGCCCTGACAGGTCAATCCCACCAGGAACCAGTCTAGACTGGGAATTCCTCCTTTTATAGCTTGGGTTTTATTCCACTACCAGTCCAGTTATTCAACACCTTCCAACCTTATTCTGATCATCTCCTTTTCCACAGCTGCCTGGTCTCTGCAGATCAGCCTGTGCTCTCCCAGGAAGAGCACAGACCCCGTGTTGCACCACTTTTGTTTAGCCCTGCTTCAGGAAGGAGGAGCAGAGCAGGGAGGAAAAGGTGATGTTGCATGCAGAGACTGTCTCATAGCCTCAGCCACAGAATTTGGCCTCACTTGCCTGCTACCTCTTCCCAACCTCATTGTCTGAAATCAGATGTTATCCTCTCCAGTGACCTGTCAGAGGAAGATAAAACAGCAGAGGGGAGAGTAAATTGCATGGAGTTCTGCAGTCAGAAAATCACTTCTCTGAAAAGCAATGTGACAAGCCTGAACTCTATTTTGCTATTATATATTTTCTTAGTGTCACAAGAAGGAATGTTTTTCTTGTTTAAATGTTTTAAAATTAAGATGTTTCTTATCTGAAATTAATATCAGAAATTTGTCACATTATAAGTGCATAGAAACAACACTGGGCTTACTTCACACTGTTCAAGGCTGTGGACATAGAACTTGCATGTTTTAATTTACAGAACAGTCTATAAACATCCTATGATCTGTTACTTACTGTTCCATGAATATATGGGACACAAATCATTAAGAAAATCACTTAGTCAAGGCAGTGACGAAATAGCAAAGTGGTTTACATGCATATAGGGAAGGAATGAAATGACTGTGCATGTTGAGTCCAGTGGGATTTCTAGATCCCAAGAAAAAAGGAAGAGGTAATTTACTGATATTTAATATACAGCAGCACCATAAAACTGCTAGTCATGGGCTCCTCTTGCTTCTCTTAGAAAAATCAGACATTAGAAAATTCAGAAAAAGAATTCTAATATTATTCTACTGCAAGATATATCACATAGCCAATAAATTGTCATCTTTAACTCTCACAAAGTGATCTAGAAGCCATTTGACATTATAGTTAATAGGAGCACTTGCTGCTGCTCTGCAGAGAGCTGATTAGTCACAACACAGAGTTTCCTCTAGTTTTCAGCTATTAAACAACACTTAGAAAGTTAAACTCATATTAAATATTTATCTGATATTTCTTGTTCCCCGTAAGTAATTGCTGCAAATGCCACAGGAATACTGTGCTGTTGCCAGAAAGAGGATGCAATGGCAAATAGATTGGGAAGTAAGCCCATGAGGCAACATCTGAGTTGAAATATGAATTTGTGAACCCTTTGGTCAGGATTGCTCAACATGACTGAGAATTTCACATTTTGCAGATGCCTGACTGCAGCATCTTAAAGAGGCATAATTTTTGCAGGGTGATCTTTTGACTCTTTCTGAACATCATTCTATCTAGAACATATCCCCACAGACGTTCTCCAGCTCTCGACCTTCTGGTTCTTCTCTTTAGTAAGCTCAGTTACTTCCTCACATTACACTGTCCTCACATAGTTCAAGATTTAGAATTCTAATCCCTTTGGGATGTGTAAATGCAAGTGTGCAACCTCCAGAAGATCTCATGACTCAGTGCAGCTGTGGATGCTTAGAGCACCTTTGATGTCAAGCTGCTCTGGTGGTGTCTGACTGGAGGTGGTGACCCTTCAGAAACATCCAGCTGTGGAAAACTGAATTGAAATAAACTGCAACAGATCATGAATTTCTGGAAACTGGTAGTAATGCATTCTCGTAAATCTTTGTGCCTCATACAACACAAGGTGGAGGAGGTCATCTCCCCAGCTATTTACTGCAGCAGTGAGGGTTGCTCTGGCTCTGGTGTTACAGGGTTAGTTTTATTCCATGGGAAAAACCTTTTCTGCCCTAACTAACTTGAAATCTTTTAAACCTGAAATATTCTGGGTGATCAATACCATTATCTATTGAAGCTATTCAAGCAGTCTGGCTGCCTGACAATAATAACTTCTATTTAGATGTTTTTAAAATATTCTAAACTTCAATTTAGCATACAAATAACCTCATTTTTTCTTCAAACTAGCACCCACTAACACATTGCCTGCTCTGAAATTCCCTGTCATTGCTAGGAAAGTCAGCACTGGGTCAATGTTAGACATCTGCATTTTCAGATCAGTAACTACTACTTGTGGGGAGAAGCAAGGCTTGCCAGAAAGCACAAAGTTCAAGAACACAACATCCCCCATTAGCGTAGTTCAGCTCTAGTCAAAATAACTTTCTAATGTCTTTATTTGAAATTAATCCCTCCCTCCAATCAAATCCAGATGTTCTGTTTGTTTATTTATTTATTTAGTTACATTTTTTTAGAAGCAGAGAGTGGTGTAGGAATGGTGAGAAACAGTTTGAAGCTCTGAGAAGAAGCTTTGATCCCAGAGAAAAGCACTGTTAGAACTGTTGTAAAACATTTTGTTTTCTAAACCTAAATGCTATGAAGTGCATAACTAACTACCCAAGCTAACAAAAAAACCCAAAACAAACAAACAAATATGAAGTTCTTCTAAACACTTTCTATGTATTTTGTTTATTGTTATTCTAACCAACTGCAGCTGCTTTCTCTCCTTTACTTATTGAAAATGCAATCAGCAATGAAGTTAATTTGTGTCAGACCAAAGCACTTGCACTAACTGATTACTTACAGATGTCAAATCTCCAAGTGAAAGTTCTGCCACCTGTTTTCAATTTCAGGATTGGCAGTTTTGTATTTCCACAGCTTACTGACCTGGTGTGGGTCTATACCATCTGCTGTTGTATTCTCCAGGCTCAGTTTCCACAAGACATCAACAACATCAAAATAGTTCCATCAGGAAGTTTTCTCCTTTATTACAAGGAGGCATCTAAAATATTGGAACGTGGAAGAATCAAAACTGTCTTCCACATTAAAAAAAAGCTGTAGATGAAACAATGACTACTTTTCATTAATAGGTGGTTTCATTCAAGGTGTGAATATGGTTTATTTGCATGTCAAATTAACTATATCAAGATGGTTCCATGAATTGTTTGGGCCAAGCATCACTGTATTTTTATTTGGATATTAATTATCAAGCATAAAAATTTTGTATAGACTTTAGGAGAGCGCATTTTATTTATGGAAACATTGCTGTCAACATTTAATCTATGTACTAGAAAACACAGTACTTTATTTAGTTAAAAGGGGCAATAATAAACATTTGGGAACTAAACTGGGATTCTTGGTGATAAGCAATGATCAGAAATACAAAATTGCCCTTTTTTTCACTAGTAACTGCCAAGGTTACATTGCTAAGTAGTTTTACAAAACTTTTTTTCTATTTTACATGAGATTTATTCTACAAGATGTATTACCAACATTGTTTTAGCCATGAGTCATCTATAAGCTGATTCCAAAATGTATTCTCATTACAATGATTACTAGATGGTACTTTTAAGAGAAACCAGTTATGGAAAAGGAGCAGTTATCCTGTCTGTAACTTGTGGCATGAACCTCTAGGGGATGCTGTGTATATTAAATTTACACTACATTTTAACTTTTGAATTCTTCCCAGTATAGAAGTCCCAGCTGATACTAGCCCAGACGGCTTGTGGTTGGGTGATATTATTTTTTGCTTGTATGACCACAGTGGATAAGTTCCTTTGCTGTTGACAAGGTCCAGGGTGGAAGATGCACTGCAAATGCAGAATAAAAACAGCAGGATAAAATCCTTTCCACTGCTGCACAAAGAGTTAAGCGTGTGCTAAATTAGGCTGTGCTCTGAGGTGTGAGCTCCTGGTAGCCCAGGACCAGAGGAAGCTGCAGGGCTTTGGGAGAGGAGGAGGGGGTCTGGGATGGGTATTCTTTCCACAGCACTGGAGTGGGCTGTCAGAGGTGGAAAGGCAGAACCTCTGATATGACATGAACAGCAGAGTGGGCCTGGGTCACAGACTGTGGGCATGCTAGGGTGGGAGAGAAGGATCACTTTTTGCTAAGACACTAAAATGAAAACAATTATTTCCCTACTTCAACACCAACCACAGAGGTTCTCTCAGTCTTCTCCCCACTGCAGGAAATGACAGGTTCCCCAGTCCTTTCCCTTGTTCATGAGGCAATTGAAACCATTGTCTCCAAAAGAAGTTTCTGAGCATTCCCCTGGGGTCGAGTATTGGTAAGACAAGAGACAGCACAAGATCCAAAAGCACTTTCCAGACAGCCACAGCTCTTCCAAGCCTGAAGTCAGACTGCATTTACAGCTGTCTGATGGTGAGAGACACAGAACCCTTTACTCCTCATAACCATTTGGTTCACCTTCTGCCATACTGTTTGCTATTGCTCAGTCTCTAGAAGATCGAAGGAGACTTTGGCCTCACTTTGGAGCCACTAGAATTTTTATGTATTTTGCTTAAAGAACTCTGCCAGGCAAAAATTAGGCAGGATTGTGGCCCACTCGCTGCAATGTCCTCTGACCTCAGTTAACACTGACATAAAACTAGAAGAATGCTGTTGACTGGAGCACAGCTATTGCCATTGTACAGGAGTGCATCTGAGGTCAGAATCTGACTCAATCTGCTTGCCAAAGACTGCAAAATATTATGAAAGAATGGCTAACAGAAGCTACCCACACCCACTGAGCTGTGGATGTTCAGCTGAGAAGCAGATGTTTTAAGGGTCAGTACTTCTGTAATAAGTAAACACATTTATTGTAATGTAGAACACTGAGCTAATAATATAAATACCAAGTAGGATACTTGAAATACTGTGCAAACAACAACATACATCTAAAAAATAACTACAACAAATGCTTGTTTTTCACTAGAAAGATCACAGGATCAGCAGCTGTTTACTGCTTCAGCACACCAATTACGACGTAAGCTTAGCCAATGTTCCCAATAAAGCCTGCTCCCATCCATCCAATTTCTAATAATCTGTGAAATTTTTTCCTGGGTCTAATGTTCAGAGAGTTTGCTGTCCAAAACACTAGCTGAGTTACTCTCAGAGCAAGGCCAAAGGACCACGTGCTCTCCTTTTTAGATGCAGTTAGCTAAAACTAATTCACTTCGTTCTTTGCAAAGACCCCCTGCTTCCTACTCAGCAGTATAATTGTAGAATGCAAATAAGGCAGTTTCTGAAGACTAAACATGTTAATTAGAAACAAAAAAAATCTCCCCTACATACACAAAAAAAAAAAAAAAGGAAAAAAGAAAAAAGAAAATCCCTGCCAGAACAAAATCTTTGCATTTACTTTTGTTTCTGGAATTTGGCTAAATAAAGTACACTGATATGATAGCCATGCTTTCAGCTAAGGAGACACCCACACAGATTCAAAAACAGATCCAATATTTGCACTTCTGCTGACTTTGGTGGGCTCTGGGCCAGTGCTCAATAAAGCAAATAAAGTATCACTTTCACCAGGGTTCCTGCTTATCTGCATCCCCTGCAAGTTCTCTGGCCCTTCAGAGGGAAGCCACAGAGCCTCTCCTGCGCCATCAGCAGGAGCCTGAGCAGTGACTCTGGAGACCAAACTGGGCTGAGCAGAGGCTGCAGGTCACAGGGGCTGCCTGCACCCAACTCTGCCCCTGTCCCAGGGGTGCCTTGCTCCAGATCCCACAGCCATCCATTTCAGGACTCTCCACCTGGGATGCTGGGGGGTTAGAAATGGATACAGAGCCCAGCATAATACTCAAGAAGAGAGACTCATGTATTCACTGCAGTATCTTCTCAGACATGTTCTAAACTGCAAAAATACACAAACATGCTTAAATGTGGGAGCAACATTCTCATCAGACCAATCTAACTATTCCCTCTTGTATTATCCTACATGCCAGTTATTTTAGTTTGATTTTTCATTTTATTCAACATGTAAAACCAAAAGCGTCATCCACTCTTTCTTTTTTCTCCAGGACAGAAAAAGGCTAAAAATTGCAGTGGAAGTGCAGACATACATACACATTTTTGCTATCATAACTGAAGTTTTGCAGACATGTCTCTCTCCCCCTTCCTTTTCCTTGGCTTAAAAAAAAAATAAAAAATGACACGTACATTATATTTCAAAATTTTAAAGCCAAAGCTATGTCTACTCTTCCTCAGAACTCCCTTTCCCAAGTTAGGACTTCCATGCTAAGTAGTGAAGCTACCACAGAAGCAAGCAAGCTAAGCATCCCACTCAAAGCCAGCAAAGAACCCCTAATCCATTCCAATGTGTTAAATCCCTCTTTTGACCTGCAGTTTTGCATGTACCACCTGGGGTGAACAAAACTAGTTTTCTGAATCTATTAAAAGGCAAAAAGGCAAAAATTTGGACCAGCTCAGGAAAAACCTGCATGTAGTGCATCATCTAGAATTGTAGTGATTTAGTCTCTTCTTTGAACATAGATTCTGCCTATTTATTTATTTATTTTAAATCAAGAGCATACTCTTCTGTTTGGATGAAAATAATTTCATTCTTTTGCTTCTCTAGTCTATAAAGATGCACATGTGTTTCTGATAAACTGGGGGATCTTCCTCTGTCCCTGAAGTAAGAAAGGTGAATACAAATGTTGATAACAGTTGAACAGAGTCCAGATTAGAAAACTCAGGAGCTGGACTGAACAACTGAATTTAAAAAGTGATTTGGACAATGTCAGACAGCAGGATGAAAGATTAATTTTTTGTCAGAGCATCAGCTAGCACTCTCTGGTAAATGGCATGCAGGGGAGAAAGAGCTCAGGTAACTGTCTCATCACCAGCTCTATATCTGAATTTTAAATCAGTTCTAAGTTATAAAACTTCTTGCAGAGTTCTGCATTACTAACTTCTCCAAAGGTTTACTCCTGATGTTGTCTAGCTCTTTAAGGTGGTTTTATCTATAGTTCTCCCTGTTTTCTACTGCTTGGATAAGTTTTGTCAAATAGAGTTCAGAAAGCCCTACTTTTAATCAGGTGTCAGAAATGTTGGGGATTTTTTTGTTAGAATTTACTTACAGTTATGCAACTGCAACTTCCCTATTGCAGCTCTGGGTTAGAAAAACACAGATAAGTGAAAAGGGATGAAGAAGATACATGAATGACTTGCTTATTTTCATTGGCTGAGTAGTATCACATGAAAAAAATAAAAAGGGTTTTAAAAAACAATTAAGATTTAAAACACAGCTGGACAGTTACAGACATCGTTTAAAAGCATGAATTATGTGTGAGCTCTAATGCTTGCTCTCAGAATGTGAAAAGGTGACCACACAGAAAAGAGTATAGTTCAGTCTACCATGAAAGATTGAATTAATGACTACAGTCACTAACTTCAGTTGGCCTTCCCTAATTCAGAGGGAGATTTATTTATTTATTTGCACTGCAGGACAAGGCCAATGATTCTGACAGTGGCTTTCACAACACAGCTGTGTACTTGCTCTGCTTCAAAACAAAGGAAAGGTACAAACAGCTGGAAGGCTAATTCCTTTCATATACCAACCTTTCATAGAAAATTTATATAATGTATTAACCTCATAATATTCCTTTAAACATAGATTTCAACAAATAAATCACTTGAAAAAAATAACAAGTATCCAACTTCAGCTTCTTCAGGAGGCCTGGATATAAGGATACAGTGATGTACAAATAAGTTCTAAATGGAAAGCTTGTGATTGGAAAGAAAAACAAATAAAGAACTTAAGTGTAAGGTTTTATTCAATATATGGAAGCTACAAACATGTTGGAGTTATATATTAGGGGAACATAAACACAGATTTTGGTAAATCTCTAAATTATATTTAACTGTTCTTCATGTATATTTTCTTCCTTTTCAAAGGCTGGAGTTTGCATGCCTTTTAAACAAATATTGAGAATAAGGACTCTCATCATCATTCATGTCTGTTAGCTGAAATTTTATCAAGTAACATTTTACCTATTTTAAAACATTTTCTCCCTATTTTGGTAAAGCAATTAATCTAGATTAGTGTAAATTGACTGCCTGTTAAATTAACTCAAGAATGCATGGGAAAATCCTTCAGGTTAATATCTAGTTGCTCATCTGTTTTCCGGAAAATGTTGCAAACAATATTCTTTAAGGTGCAAAACCTCTTCAGCAAGGTAAGCAAGTTTTACCAGTAATTATGTTATTAATCTTCAGCGTGATTTCAGTGATTTTGTGATTTCTACAAGTGTCAAAAAGTATAATCGTACATTACATATTAGTCTCTTTAATGTTGTAAAATACTGACGTAGAAACACAGATCTCTGTAGAAACTCAGTCCATGCAGGGTTTCAACATATTATTTACTCTCTGGATTTCCAGAGGTAGAAGAGAGGATTTAACATGACAACTGCTATCACAGTATTGAAGCTCAATTGTATTCAACATTCAGTCAGTCCATTAGGAGTAACAGACCAAAAAATGGGCAAATTAATATGGAGATTTTTTTAATCTTAAAAGCAGAGTCAGCAAAACTCCATGAAATTCAGCAAGCACTTTGCTGCCATTACCCATTCTCAAGGAAATTGTTGTTCTAACAGACAGTTCTATATAATCCTACAATTATTCTCAACCGATTTTCTATCTGTTCTCAGTCATTTACTCTGCAGAGACAGACAAGTTACTATCTATTTCCCTTGTCTAGTATTTGTGTGGAAAAAAGTCTCCTGGTATGGGCAATTGCTTCTTGGCCTGGTGTACATTTTAGAAGGCATTTATGGACCTGAAGAATAAGGGTGTGAATATGAAGAATGAAGGACAGTAAAAGTATCTCCACTAAGATATTTCCACCTTGTTTCACAAAACATGAGTTTGAGCCAGCAGCAGCCTATGTATGAGGGCACTGTAACGAGGGTGAGGATTCTTGGACATGCACGGAGACTAATGGCATCTACAATGAACAGTAATTAATTCTCACATTAGTTGGGGAAAAAAAAGAAAAATTACTTTAGGTAATATAAGGGAAGTGTTTTATCTACATCCTGTCATTTTCTAGCTTTCATAATAAGTTTGTACTTCAGCATTAGAAAATGCAGATAGGCAAAGCATCAAGGGCATGACTTTTACCTTCCCATGACACATCCACAAGTCTGAATAATAAAAACACAGCAAATCTCTGAAAATTCATCAGCTGTACATGTGCTCACATGCGCTGCATTTCACACAGCTACAACAAGAACACAAAAGGTGTCAAAAACCTGGATTTTGGTGTTTTTTCCAAAATGGAAGTGCTGAATTTTTCTTCTCAATTTTACTTCGACACAGCATTTTGTGGAGTGTTACCAAACCAAGTCCCTTTGTGAAGTTCAGTTCTACAGGAAGGCTGGCAGTGCTGTCAAGGGTTATTCACAGAGCTCTGCAAAGCACTGCAAACCTTAATTTCTAAATGCAACCCACCAAAGGCTGAATATACACTGTGACATCCAACACAGTGAGTTGGTGTTAATAAACTACTTATCACTGATGGTTTAATAGCACCAGTATTTTCTAATGTCTCTTAGTCCCTCTGATTTCTGAAATAATGGTGTCTTTATGCCCTACATTCTGAATCAAGAAAATCCCTGGTGTGATTTGGATGTGAGGCAACATTTTACAGACATTTCCCTATATCTTCAACATATCTCTAGAAGGACAAATTAGGTAAATTTTTCACCCTGAAAGAGACTGTGCTATGTTCTCAAAACAAGAATCCAGCCTTGCAAGTAGATTGCTGCCTCTTTTATTCATGCCCAAAGGATATGTTAAGAACATGGGAAGGCCTCAGCTCAGCTGCACTGGCAGCATAAATTGCCTTTTCATGAAGAAATATCAAAGAAACTAGGGACCAACGGAGTGAGTGATTCACAGAAAATTTCTTGTCAGGAAAAGTTCTCAAAAAATGTCAGTGGTGTTATACCAGCTGGAATAGAAGGGGGAACTTTCACACTGCCTTATACATCGCCTCAATCAATGCATCACACTCTCTGTGGACACTGACCAGTGATATAAAACACTTCTAGTTGCAAATATCTGGAGATCTTCACATATTAATGCCCTGTAAGAAGTTTTATCAGGATGAAAATCATTCTAAAATTTGAAATGAAAATGATACAAATGTCTCTTGATATTTATACGATCAGGAAAGTATCCTGTTATCCTGCTTGCTGAATGATTAATTTTAATACATTTTTAAAGAGAAGCAGTATTTTTCTAGATACACCTAGAAAATATTATCAAAATAACATAATCTTAAAGCCCTATTGTTAATATTTTAGTTTTCACATGATAGTCTTGCTTGCATTTCTGTACCTTAGAAAGCAATTTTTCCTATCGTCTACCCACAAAAGAGTCTAACTTGACCATAACAAATTTTTCTTCTTGAGAGGAGATTGTGTTATTGCTCAACCTGAGGGCATCTTCTAACAAATAAACTTTGAGGCAATCTATTTAAGCTTTTTACTTTAAAAGGAAATGCATGAAATATAGCAAGTCATTCAAGAAATTAAAAGAAAATAATTATACTAATTCAGAAGTAATGGACCTCTTTGGAAAAAATATAGTCTATTACCAACTGCATGAACCAGTAATATTGGCTCATTAAATAGAAACTTGTCTTAGAGCAATTTCTGAATCAGGCAGAAATAATAATCTAGTGTGGACACAGAAATTTTGCACATTCACTAAAACCATCTCTAAGAATGATTTCAACTGTGTAATCCAGAAATTCTGCAGGCTGTGAGATCAAATTTGTAATGTTCCACTTCACTGGAGATTAGAAGACCTTTTGCCGCCTTTGTCCCTGCATTTCTCCTGCTCCCAATCCTGCACCCAGCTCTGATCCAGAGGTACAGGGGTACAAGTGCAAGCAGAGCTTCCTTTCAGCACTCCCTCCTGCGCGCAGGCTGGCAGGGGCTGGTGCTGTGCAGGACTGCTGGGACACACACAAGGGGCAGCAGCTTCCCCGTCCCTCTGCTACCAGCTGCTGGTCGCCACCAGAAGCATTACAGACATCAGGCACTGAGGCCACTGAGGCAGTTTGATGTTCAGAATACTCTTGGCCCTAAAGATGCTGTGTCCAGCTGCTGGAAGAGATGAGGGGTGTGGGCTGTGCAGACATCTGTAATGCTAGTATGCTGCAGCATTTTATTTTAACATCCTGTTTATCCTGGCCCTAATTTTAGCTCATTGCTGGGTAATGATGCAAGAGATTATCTGATGAAGCAGGAACTTGGAACATGAAACCAAATTTCCAGGCAAATCAGGTTTTCCATTTTCTCCTTTCAGCTCAAGAGCCCCTTCTGCTCAATCCTGGTAATTGTGTACACCAGATGAAGAACATGGCATTGACAGATGACTTACTAGTGCAGTCTTTACTCCAGGATCTTCCAACAAGTTCCTATTTTCTCTTGCCAACACAACCACAAATTATAGAAGACCTTGACTTCCTCAGGCTATATATCAAAGCACCTAATATTGCATCTTTAAGGTATATTTTTTCTTTAGTATAAATCATAAAGTACACTTTTACTGACTAAAAATCTGAGCAAAAAGAGGAGCAGAGCTGGAGAAAGGGATGGAATTGATGAGTGATGGGTAAAAAGTTTTCTTTTGAGCAAGTCAGAGAGGAGACATTTCTCTCTTGCTTCCTCTCCTCTCTTAACATGCAGAAAAATAACATATAAGAACAAGGCAAATATTTCTTCTCTTTATACAGAAATAAAGGTGGTTTGAGGAGTTGAAAGACTTTGCAAATGAAAACCACCAGAGGCTACAACACAAATCATAATTAGAACAGAAAGGAAAGGTGTTAACAGACTCCCTGAGCTGGAGTGGGTGAGAGGAGCCTCACTGCCATTGTAAAGCCTGCAGGGAGCTGCTGGCATTTGTCAGCCAGGAGTGGAACTCAGCACTCCTGATGCTTCTCCTGGTCAATACCAGGATGGCTGCCTTTGCTACTAACCATCCTTGCAGCCCCAGGATCATTGTGGTTCAGGCACAGACAGCTGGGACAGCACCCCAGCCCTGTTCTGGTGTGGTCTGTATTGAGTGCACAGCACCAGTACAGAAGCCAGCCCCAGGTCACTGACTGTCACACTACAGGCTGTGTATTCTCTGAGCTGTCTATTACTTTGGCTACTAATACAGATTTTTTCTACTCAGTGTCTCTGTTTGAAATAGAATAAAAAAAAATAAATGTGAAGGGTTTAATAAAGTCTCAAAAAAGAACATATAAAACTGCTTTTCTCAAATGAAAACTCATCCAGCACACCAGGGCTGTGCTCCATATCCATGGTCACAACTACATGCTCAGACCAGGTTTTTTCACACTAAAGATACAGGAACGCAGCTTATTTCCAAATCTTCTGGACGTGCCTGAGTAAACAAAGTTGCACTTTCTGGTTATTTTTGTATTTTCTTTTCTTTTATCATCTCAGCAGGCTGTGACCCCAGAAATGACAGTAACTGCTGGTGTCATACAGGCTTTTTGGCTTCCACACACCAAGCTTGTGATTCTGCCATCAAACTGTAAGTTGTACACCTATGATTACAACTTTTCAGAGAGCAAGTCATAGTGTTTGTAGGAAGCAGAAGATAATAGGCAGTGTTACCCAAAATAGCAGTCAATATAGATATTCACTTTAATGGTGGGAAGACAGGCTGCAAGACAGAAATCTAGAGCATTGCACAGGGAAGGAAATGGCTTGCTGGCACTGATGTGTTAAACTCACATCTGCTAGGCTATAGAAAGAATGGAATATTTCTCTCACTTTATATTAGGAAGTAATTAAACCAAAGGGGTGCAGTCAAATGCAGCTCTGAGAATCATGTGACATATTCCCTTAGACACCTCACTGATTCACAGGAGAGAATACAATGCCCATTTGAACAAAACACCTCTTAAACAGCTTTTTTACAGGAATTTCATATCTAGACTGGTCTAACCCAGGCACTAATTTGCCAGATTAACTCTGCTGTGAACAGCTGCTACTCCTTAAAAATATTCTAAGTGCATCTGACTGAAACCAAAGGGACACAGTATGATTTTGTCTTTCATCTCAACAGAAGTAGATCATTCTTCAGGAGAAATTCTCCTTCTAAATCAGGCTCTGATGAAAGACCAATGCCAAAAGCTGGCTCTAGCACTGGTCATACAAATTTCTCTCCAAATACCATTATTTCTGCCAAGTTTAATGAAACAGATGGCAAATGCTGCAGCATGTACTTCCCAGCACATACTGGAAAGAATTTGGAAGCACATGTGTAACTGCACCATGCAGTGACATCTGTCTTAGCACTTATCTGTTGTCAATTATGTAACATAATAAAATAGAGATAAAATAACATCTGCTGGAACAAAAAATCTAGGTTTTAGGAAGTATTAAGGACTATGTTTTACTTTCTGTGAGGTCAGCAATAATTTTATTATTGATATTAGTAGACACACAACTGAGGACAAAAGCTCATTTTAAGCCTCAAAATAGCTGCTGACCAAAGTGGAAGATAAATTATTTGAAGAAGTATTTATTGCAATGGTGGGGCATTTTCTTGGGATGACTGACTAGTTAGTGTATAACAGGCATAAAGGGAATAAGATGACAGTATTACCAAATTATTACATACACAGATGATTTAGTTTAGTGTGAAGAATTTTAGCTACATGATGCTGCTTTTCAAGATCAGAGTGTAGGAGGCTTTGCTGCATCTTCAGATTAACCAGAATAGAGGCTGCTATACTGAATATATCCATCCCCTTGGATTTTACAGGGATTCTTTAAATTTAGAAATAGATTGAAATCTGTGTGCAATCTACAGGGACAAATTTGAATCTACAGCTGGTGCTCCATTGACAATTTACTCTGAAGTGCCATACAGTGATTTTGTTAATGAGAATTTTCAATTAATTTAATGAAAGCTGATTTTGTCTTCCATATGTTGTTCTAACCTAATGAAGAAAGTACATTAACTACCTGACAGTCCCAAGGTATTACCTACTAAATGTCTTTGGAAGATGAGGATGGACAGACATTTTTGGAACTAATTTGTGAATACTATGTATCACTTTGGGAAAATCATGTAATTGCTCTTGTTTCAAAGATGTTAAGCTGAGTTGAATAGCATAAGTTTTGGGGTTTTTTGTTTTGATTGGTTGGCTTTGTTACATTTTTTTCCTTTATTTTTTAATTTTAAAAAAGAATTCTTTCACTTATTTCATGTCTTGATTCAGGCTTGTAATGATATTTAAACACTATTTGTAGAACAATAGATTTAGAAGTGGAATATAATTCAAGTTACATCCATTTGATTTTTGGCATTCTAACAGAGTGACCTAAAGAGGGGTGACAACCAGTATTGGTAGCCTTCTGAGTTTTGCCAAGCCCAGTCAAAACAATTGCATTTATAAAGATCATACATCATATATAAAACCAATTAATACACAATTAATGAAACACCATGCCTTCAATTTATGCTGTCACTGGGCAGATTTAGACAGAAATATCCATATTTTAGAAAGAGTTTGCATTTTTTGACACACTGCCCCTCAGCCGCTTTCATTCAATGAGTATTATATCTCCCTTGTGCTATAAAAATTTCTGCTTTAAGTACCAGCACTTCCTCTCTCTATAAGCCTAACCTTGCAGGCTCCCAGAAGATATGCAGATGCCACTGCAGTTAGGCAAGCAGATGTTTTTGAGCTCATGGTGAAGTTGCTGCCAGCTGTAGTAGTTACTTGGAACATTACAGGAGAGTTAGCATCCTCCATGAAGCCCTGTAGATTATTAAATCTTTGTCAGAATGGCTTTATTGTAGTAGACTAGTACCTTGATTTTACCTGATATACTTTTACCTTGATTTTTGACTACATCAGCTTGTTTCAACCTGCCTTTTAGAAAATTAAATTTAAGGATATTCTCCTAACTACACATGACTGTGGAATGCATGCCCAAAATTTACAGAAAGCAGGACTGACATTTCCAGTTGTGATAATCTGAAACAGGGGGCTCACAATCAGTTTTCTCTTCTGACATTTGTTTTCATATCCATTAGTATTATCCATACTTATCCAAATGGTTAAGTTGGAGTAGAATTTAAACAAACACTTAACTCTTAATGTACCATGGTTTTCTGTACCACCTTCTAGAAGCCCCATGTCCTAGCACTAATGCTGTCTAGGACACTGTTCTCCATCTTGATAAACAATCCTTTGGACTTAGCAACACATGCATTTATTATTCCATCTTTATAGAACAGAAACCTGCAGAAATATGGAACTACACACTCATGAGAGATTACAGTCATTGTCAATGTAAACATTGCATTTTTTCCACTATATGGTTTCCTGCAAACATCTTCCTTTAGACTACAGTTACATCAGCAGGCAATATCAAGCTAAACTATATGTAAACATATAATTTAAAAACACCCAACCATTCAGAAGTTTATAAACATTAATCCTTTCATGATGCTGATTCTTTTTAAAATATCATGTCCAACTGATTTTATTCTTTGTCTTTATCTCAGTAATAAAATTGCCTAGTAAGATTCAATGAGTCATATCACTGACTCAATTTTCAGTGCTCAATTCCAACTGATCAAAATGACAGGCTTACAAAAACGCTTCTGAAAGTCCCAGTATGCCTGCTTTCACCTCCTCTCAACTCCTTTGAAAACATGATCCTTAACGATTTCTGGAGTATCTGAAATGTTTGTTCAGACATTGGTTTAAGGAATGCAGGCAGGACATTCTATATTCCTTTCTCCTTTAACTTGACAGAATATGGATCTCTATAAAAGAACACTGTATGAAAATCTGTTTAATCCCAGCACCTCACCCACACAGGCTATGATGAAATCTATTTTTTCCAGCATGCCTTCCCAAATATTTTCATGTGCCTCTCTATATGTGTATGTGTGACACACTTTCTACTGAAGATGATGAGAAAGAGTGAATGAAAAAATTTTTATGATGCATTATAGTTATACTAATCAACAGGTTTCTGAAAGGCACTTGGATACCATAAAAAGAAGCATGGAATAGGAATGGTGGCTTCCAAGTGTTCAACACACTCAAAGCATGAAAGTAAGGATTCAGTGCTCAAGTAAAGTAAACCTGTGGTAATTTTGATAGACCAGGGAACTCCTACAGAAAACACCTCAAGCCTCATATATCCAGCTGAATGCAGAATAAAAAGTTTAGATAATCCAAAGGTATAATTCTGTCTCTTTATCTTGTTCACTCATGTAGAAAACTTAATATCTCCATAATTCACAAGATCCTTCAAAAATTGAGAATATTGGTAGTCAAACAGTAGTTTGGTATTACTAACCTAGCAGAAAGCTATCCAAGAATGTTTTATATATTTCTTCTAAACTCTGACTTACATGTATTCGTAAGTTATATACATGTATTTGTTCTTGAGCCATTATAATTCTATACCTTAAATAGATCTTCTCTTCTGTTATTTACCCACCTAATCATGCATGAAAATCAGCCAACTCAGCCTCCATTTTAAAAGCTAAACAAGCCAAGGCCTCTTAGTGTTTTTGCTACATATCTTAATTTTTCTCCTCCTTCAGTGCCTATTCCAGTTTTAGTTAATCCCTCCAGAAGATAGAAGACCAAATGCAGCCTTGTAGGAAAAAAAAAATAAAGCCTTACCTGTTCTCTGCACAACATAATGAGTTTTCATTCACCAGAAGTGTTTCAGATAATGCACTTTATGGTCACAGCACCATTGGAGCATATTTATTGCTGTGACCCTGCTGAAATTTTCTTCAAGAATGGTGTCAGATTAAGTGAAGCCAAAACCTAATATATCCTACTGTGTTTCCATTCTGAGCTTTCTGGATTATTCAGAATGAAACTGGGCTTTGCATCCTACTGAGATGGCATTGCCAGGTTTTCAAGTCAAGTGAAATAAAAAAAAAAAGTCAAACAAATGAGGTAAAATACATAATAGATTTTTCCAAGAAACCCATAAATAAGGCTTGAAAAGCTCTGCTACTTACTGACTTTTTGCTCAGAAGGGATAAGAAATACCACATCTTTGTTTAAATGCCATAATACACTGTAAGACAGTGAAGAACTGCCTTAAAAAGGCTCTTGATGGAAGCTACCACTACTTCTCAGACTGTCCTTTTCATTTGCTTAAAACTTTCCCTATTTCTCAGATATTCAAATAATCAATCCTATATAACCTCAATTTCAGATCACAAGAAATTAAAAGCTTGAACATTACCTCACAGACCTAGTCCTTTGAGCAATCCATCTGGCTAATTAGAATTAAATTTCCTTTTAATTTACCTGTACTGAAATGAGACAGGACATATCAGAATGTATTACAACCCCTAGTACTATCAGCCAGCATTGTTAAATCCCAAAAGAACTGAAGACTTTAAGATGCGAGGATTATTCAAAGGGATTATACACTAAATTCCTGCATGTTAAATAATTCATCAGAATTAATTCTACATATATTATCGGCTTTTCTCTTCTCCTCACCAGTCCCAAAGATCAGTTTATAAGAATGTGAAGTGATTCAGTCTCTATGATATTTTAAGGCTTTTTTTTTTAAACACCACCTTCAGAATGGCTGTAAAAAGGGGACAATGTATGTCAAAACAAACAAAAAAACCCCAGTGGTAAGAGCTAATAGTCTACTTGAGCAAGTGAAAGGGCCTCATGCTGGACAAATCTTGATTTCTTGGATGTCTGAAGTCCATCTTTTTTAAAAAATGTCACAAATCATTTTTATTGCTGTCTTCTCCTCCAACAAAACAAGCTATCAGCATAATTCACTCTACAAGGATAGTTTAATACACTTAAAAGAGCACAGCACTACATTTCTCAGATGACTGGAACTAAGCCAAAGCAAAGCAAACACAAATTGTGCTTCCAGTGTTCAAAAGCACAATTAGACAAGCAGGACTGACCAAGCTGACAGGTTTGTCTTACCTAATATTTCCTGAACAAAGTGCAGGGCTCTGTTTTTGTGATGGCTGCTGAACACCATGCTTAAGCTATTAAACTAAAAACCATTTGGGACACAGAAGATTTTCAATATTCATGAAGGGGCTGGCTACATGTTGAACACCTGAAGTCAAGAGTACTCAGGAGATGAGTTCTAGTAAATGCTGCCATTTTTGTCACCTCTGTCTCAAGACATGACCTCTCTCTATAAATGCTGCCCATGTCTCTCAAGAGATGATCAGCAGGGTCCTTCCACAGTTTACTCACTGTAAATCAAAACACCCATTGTTCAATATGTGACTATTTTAATTTAGGTCCCTTCACTCTCTCCCTACCACCTGACAGGCTTGGACTCTTCCACCTCAACCTGAGGCAAGATCCATTATGATCTAGTCCTTCTTGTCTTGGGTTGGGAAAAATTCCTGTACAGTACTCCTGAAAAGAAAACCCCTCAGCTACTCTATTTGAAAAAAAATCCCCTTCTCTCCAGAACACAAATATTTTTAATGATACTGAAAGTGTTCAAAAAAAAAAAATGTATTAGTTAATGAGGATTAAAATAGTAATTGGCCTTTAAAGCTTGATCCAGAACTTCAGAAATATTTAGAATGTTCAGTACTTAGCATCACTAACTCCCACTGAAACAAAGAATGCATTTAATAATTCAGGCTGTAAATTCTTATTTAAATATTGTCCTTTCATTGCAATTGAAGCTGATGTAAAGTCAGAGTCAAAGAATTATAACCCTGCTGCAACAGCTCTTAGCAATTAATCAGAAAAACATTTCCAGAAGTTTTGGCTGATGCTCTTTTCTCCTGGGCTACTTTTTAAACACTTTAAAGCTTCTCTGTCTTTTAGTCCTAAACCTTATGATCTTGTTAGCCCACCTGGACTGAGGTTGACATTTCCCCATTATTAGCATTCTCTCTACTCTCACAGGGCCTCACATTTCTCTTGGAGACATTACATCTTTGAAACTGTTCTATGTCCTTCCTGTTTTCTTCCTAACAGCTTTTTCTGCAGCTCCAACTTTTCCTGCTGAATAATATCGAGCAGACAAAGTAACACTAACTAGCACTGATACTACAACAGAAAAGAAAGTATACCTTTTATTGAATTCACAGTAAAGTAAAGCTGAAAGCAAAGGTGAACACTGTCTTCTGTGAGGGTACAGCTGAGAAAGATGGCAGTGTACCAAATATAAAAACAGAAGAATGTATTAAAAGTAGATTCCCCATTTTGATATAAAACTAAGATAGAAACATTTATTTTGTATTCTTGGCAGGATTGTTCTCACTGTCCTTCTGCCACTTCATTTACTGAGAGTCTACATGTCTATGCAAATTATTCCATTGCTGAATTGCTACACAGAAGTATAACCAATTTTTGAATGTTTCTTTTGGATAAATTTAAGTTAATAAAAATCATCATTAAAAATAACCATTCTGTGTTATTACATCAAACTGTAGATCCAGGACATACATACATCCATCTGATTGAATCATGGAAACACAGATGTGCACAAAGGACAAAGGTAGTCAGCCTTTCCTCTCTATGAGAAGGCTGGTTTCAGTAGGATTTGAATTCATCCTCAGATGTAAACACCTCAGCTAGTCTCATGCTCCAGTGAAGCCTCTGACCATGGCAGATGGATAGACAGATGCCAATCCTCACCATTTACTTACAACTCCTGCCATGTTTTCCTTTCATCCACCTTCGTCTCTCTTTTGCAGCCTAATCCTTATTTTCTGTTTCTTCTCCTTCACTCCTTGTCACTCCTTCTCACAATTATTTTTTGTAGTGTTTGTATTCCTCTGCTTCATATTATTCACTAAGTAGCAAAAATGCTTCCAGGATCCTTGAAAACTCTTTTGGAACTTAAACCTGAGTGCTCCTCATGGAAAAATAGCCAAGAAGCTCAAAGAAAGAAGTACTGGCCTTGTTTCTTCTCTATATTTTCCACAAAACCAAGAATGCTTTTTGTGTCCAGCTGGAATTAAAAGTCACTACTAAAGGAGAGCACAGGTGTAAGTTCTGACAATTATAATGCAACTTAGACAAAAAGAGGCAATGGAGCAATGTGAAACAGGACTACATAGGAATTAAGCAACTTTATCTCCAGGCTCTTATCCACTATGAAGGAGTTTATATCTTAATAGAGACAAGAGATTTCTTGAAAGAAAAGACCTTTCCTAATTTAAACACTTGTGCTCATTTTAGGAGGGGTCCATATGATTGTCAGATATTGGGTATGCAGCAGACACATTCCCCTGCACAGGCACTGCAGAGAACCTCAGGCTGTGGAGAGGTGATGAACACTCCCACTCTCAACACCACCACGTGAGAATGTACCCTGCACACACCTTAGGTGAAGCCTTTATTAACAAGATTTTATTGGCTGTAAAGTGTGTAAAGTCAAATAATGAACATGGAGAAAAACACTGAAAAGCATAAATGTAATTAATTATTACAACAGGTTCTGGAAACAGAAAACCTTGATCTAATTCCCTCCCCTGGTATCCCCCAAGAGTGAAAAAAATGTCTGTGGGGAAAAAGAAGCCATTTACTGTCAGCAGAGACCACTCCATGACCAGAGATTAAAGCTGTGGTCATCATTATGCCCTTAAAAAACAATCTTTTTTTTTCTTATCAGATTTAAAAATATGTAAAGTGAAGGAACATGAAATATATTTAGAAATTCTAGTGTGCTTTCTTTGTGCTAAAAATGCAGAGCAGTGATGTTAAAACGTTTCCAGTATATGGTCAATAAAATATTTATACACTGCATACTTGGAACAGAAATATTAAGTGTTCCAATCTTGTTTCACAAGAAGTATAAACCATGGCACAGACCTGATTAAGTACTATGCAGATAGCAAGTACAGATAAGCAACACTTTCTGATTTTGCATTATGGTGTTGTTGATCCACATCATGTAATAACTCTAAAAACGTTTGGCTTGAGGAGCAAGCACGGCAACTGATTATTGAACTGTGAAAGACAGGTTAACGTGATAAAAATTTGTTGCTGATAGATGCTCACCACTGCTAAATGAGGTACTTAGGAGCCCACTGTGTGAAAGGTCCTGCTCCACACACCTAAATGTGACTGCCACCAAGAATTCAGACTTCTCCTCAAGTGTAAGCGTGGCCCCAGGGTCTGCTGAACTTAGTAAATGACTTAATGACTTTGTCCATGGAGTGTAGCCTTGGTGTAAACCTTTGGAGAATGATAATTACAGAGATAATAGTGAACTCGACTTGTGACAGAGAATCATAAGAAAAAAAAGTGATGTGTCAACAACAGCTTCAGCAGTACAGTGTAATACATAAATATAATGAAATTCAATTGCCACCCTCAGATCACTTAAGAACAGGGTGGTAACAAGGCTTGCTTTAAGAGGAAATGCTGTTTTTTCTGCTATCATTAACTAAAATAAAATACTTATGCATTTTCTGAAGGGCTCAAAAAAAGTGGGGTTTTTTTAGAAATGTCAGATGTAAGAAACATTTTCTGTGACAGAATATTTTTAGGTATCAGCCATATATAAGTGGAGAAAGAAGATATAGGGAGAAGGGGAGAGGGAAAGGGAGACATCGAAAGGCAAGGAGAGAATGTTTTCATCTAGATCAATTCTGAAAGTTCACGTCAAAAATAAGTATGAAAATTTTTTTCATATTATCTTTGAAATAGGAGGAGTTTGACAGGGAATCCTTGAAATTTCCTCAAAATTTCCAGGATACTAATTAGTTAGATGAAGGAAATGAGGAAACATAAGTACACATGCCACCAGCAAAAAGCTTTCTCATAACTACATTAGAGAATGTTAAAATAGGATCTCTGTGATCCTACCAGGTTTAACAAGACTCACAGATCATCTGTGATTAAATGCAGGTCACATAAAATAACATCTGTAACGCTGCCAACTTCAGTGAGGCTCAAGCATGACAGTGATTAAATGCTGGACACATAAAGTAACCCCATGACTCTAAAAAACACGGAATAGATTTGCAATTCAAAGGCACGTACACAAATACATAACATACACTCAGATTGTAACTGCTGGAGATTAACTAGCAGGAAATTCTTATGTTCCTTAACCAGGCTTAGAAGGTTGCAAAATAGGCATAAAGATGAACAGAACTGTCTCATGAAATCACAACCATTACTAACACATAGGAGCAGGGATGTTGCTCCTCCTGTGCAGGAGTGCTTTTGCAGGATGCATTTTTGTTTTACTCCACAGCATTAGTAATTAAAGTTACTCCCACACTTCAACAGCGCATGTCATCTAAACATCACACTTTTTACTGACAGGTATTTATATGAAAATAAATAAGAGGACATTTTCCTCCCCTCTTTCTTTCAATCATTTGAAGTGCTGTCACTAAGAAAAGATAAGAAGGGCAGAACACGGCTGCATGACCGGAACTCTGCAAGGCAAGGCAAGGCAGGGGAATAACTGCTTCCTGCAGCAAACACAAACCAGAGCTGGATGTCAAAAATATAGCTCCTTGCCTCAGCTGCTGCTGCTGCCGCCTTTGGAACCAAGAGCTGAGTAAGACCTATTCATTCACATGCGTGGGCTGAAAATGAAACATTATGTACTTCTCTTAAAGCTGTTTTCAGAATGGCTGCTCATGATGCATCAGAAAAAAAATGGCAGTTTCATAAATCAGATCAAATCAAATCTCCACTACATTAAAAAAAGAATTCTCTTCAAAGTCCTGACACGTCAAGCTACTTTTTCTAAGTTTTAGAATGCCAGGTGCCACACCAAGATATCAGCAAGTTTGTAGAGTCCTGTTTGTCTTTAGTATAAAACATTCCTTTTGTATCAGTTTAAGAGATAAAGGTGCTTTTGCTTTTTCAAGATAAAGTCATACTGATTTACTGAATGCACACATCCTGCAGTTTTTCTGAGCCTAATCATGGAAGCCTATCGAGCCTTAGCTGATGCTTTTCATTTACTTTTTTCATGTGCAGTAAACCACTGATGGCTTTTCTTCTGAATTCTTATTTCTCCTTTCCTGACCTACTTTTTGAACATGAGGTTTTGGGAATACTATTACACATTTGCCTACCGGATGTCTGGGCCTCTGCTAAAGTCATCTCTTCTCTCTGCTACTCCTGCATAGCTGCTATTTTCAGAGGAACATTAAATTAGTGCGATAGACTATTCACTGCCAGCATGAAAAGGCTAACTTTAAATATTTCAGGACAATGCCACAAGTGAATGCATTTGTTGAAGGCATCTTTAAAAAGTTGACATTATCAGCAGATTAATTTTAACTGCCAAGTTTAGCAGGTTTGCTAGGAGTACTAGCAAGCACATTGACAATATGAGTAATTCTGTCAGCTGTCATCCATTTAGTCCTTTGACCTTTTCTGCTGGAAAATCTTGCAAAACACACTACATTACTGAATTTATTTGAATCAGAAATACAATACAAATAACCTGTCAATTAATCTGGCTTCCAGTCCTAGCATAAACTTAAATTTCCACAGCCAATTTGTACTGGCACCTTCTGTACTGAACAAAAGTTAAAAAAAAAAAAAAAATTAAAAATCTCTCCCTCTTAACAGGCTTCGAAAGTCAAAAAAGTGGTTTTAGAAAACCACAGACACTCTACTTTGCTCTTATCTTTCTTTAAGTTCTGCCTGTTTCACAGACCATCTGTTGAAGGAACATGGCAAAATATTCCTGTGACTCACTTCAGTCACTTGGAGAATAAAGTCTTCAACAAACCCACTGCTGACATAAAACTTGTAGACGAAGTGGTTAATACATGTGCTATCTTTTTTAAAGAAAATACAAAACTATAAATTAATAGCAAAACCACGACTAGATAACAATTAAAATGGAAACCTTATGCTCCAAGGTTTACCTTCTGCAAAGACATAAGCAAGTGCTTTGTTTAGCACATAAAACAGACTCATTAAAATTAATGGGACAATTCATTGTATGTAAGAGTGCACAGACTTAAATCAAAATGATTGGAATTACCAAATTTAATCAGGAGTTAAATGAGTCAGCATGACTTAGATCTTCAAGTTTAATCTTGTTTTCAATTTTTAGGGTTTTTTTTCTTTAGTGAAAAGTTGAGTCTTTATAGGTAGTATAATTTTTTCTCTCTTCCTGCAATTATTAGGGAACATTATGCCAAAGATACCCACAAATAGTGACTAACAAAGCCTTGTTACTTTATAAAAGTTATTCAAATCCCTAATTTCTACTTTGGATTAAGTGTGAAAATAGTGAATGGAGTATTTCTTACTAATGAGATAATGGTAATCTTAATTTGTGTCTATACATACAGATGGAAAATTTTATCTCAGTTAAAGCTAAACAGAAAAAGGAAGTATTAAACCAATTTAGTCAGGGAGCAGTCTCACTTGACTTCACCCATCTAAAAGCTAAGCACCTCATCCCAGCAGGTAACCTAGGCTTGGTTTGCACTCAGCAGGGGTAAGAGGCAACATCAGCATGTGATTCCTTATTTTAATGGTGAAATTATTTGCCATCTGTAAGGGCTATCTTGTCCCTCTGACTGAAAAGGGAAGCCAAACTTTTTGCTTACAATTCAACAACTAATGTTAGGTAGATTCTTACTCATATTATTTAATCTAAAGACCTGAGTGCATTAGAGATATTTTTAAAAATCTACCTAAATGTACAGTATTAAATAAAGAAAATTATTGCAAATGCAATTGGGTCTATTTTGCAATTTAAATACATTGATTTTGGTCAGCCCAGTCCTTAAAATTTTAAAACTAATAAGCAGTATTTCTCTTGTGTTTTAGCAAAAGAATGAAAATGAAAAATATGGCCAACTTTCAGGCTTTTATAATTTCAGACCATTTCTTAACTTTTAGGGAACAAATCACAGAATAGAACTTAATGAATAAACTGAAAATATGCATCCTGTGAAGATTAGGATATTTCTCTCAGAAGCTGATTTTACACTTCAGCAAACCTATGTTTCAGGTGGTCAGGTTTCAACTGGCCAAAAATTTCCAGTGGTTCACCCAGACGCCTTTCTAAAAAAACATCAACTTCAAACACAGTATGCCTTAATATGGCTTTGGTGCTGTTTTGGGGGTTTTTTTCCTTTTCTGCTGGGACTCGGCTCTCAGCAAAACGAATATTCAGAAAGTGCTTGTGCACAGGACCATATCAGATCATTATAATTTTATGGTATGTCATTATGAGAATGTAAGTCAGAGTTAAAATAAACATTTTGCAACCTTCACTATAACACATATTTATTTAAATTTGTACATTTCTTGTGGACAAAAGTAGGAAAGACAAATAAAAATAACAAAAATTATGCAGATTTCTTGTAGTCTTCTCAAAGAAAGAAAGAAAAAATGTAAAGCATATCTTTCACTTCTATTTCAAAACACTATAGTAGACAATTTTAGTAGTGTTTTTTAGTTATTGCTTATTACATTTCTTATGTCTAATGAAAATATAGGAATAGAAAAAAAAAATAAACAAACAACAGAAAAAAAAAACCCAAAACAAAAAGAGATGGAGAGTTTGGCCTGCTGGTTCTCCTATTAAATAGAAAATTACATCTTCCCTGCCCCTGAGGCGTTCTGCTAACAATGTGCTCTTTGGATGCTTTTTCTTTTCACAGCAATTTACAGCTAAAAGCAAAACCAGACTTATTAAAAGCACACACCACCACTACTCAGCTGAGACCATTCTGCCTCTGAATTGTGCAAAGACATTTAAAAACTCACAATCTCATAGGAAACCCTTCTTGTAAGCCCAATTAATAAAATGAAGCTTTATTGGTGAAATATGCAATATTCTTAGACGTCTTCTACTCATACACAAACATCTCAAAAGAGGAATGTATCTTTCTTTCTGAAAAAAGATGAAAAGAAGCATCCTGTGTGATCAGGATAGGGCTGTGATAACATGCTTATGATAAAGCAGTTGATGCACAGTACCTGAAATTGCAAATACTTCAGTTGAGGAACTACTGCAAAACACATTTATTGGCTCCATCTAGGCAACACATGAAAAGGGATTCCTATAATAAAATTTATGTGTCACAACACCAGTTAGAAAATAACCTTCTTCCCAGCTCTGAGATAGTCCATTTTTGATCTATTATCCTATTGTAGACACTATGGTAACGTTAGATAATTAAAATAAATTAACAGGCTTAACATCCTTGGATTACCCTTGGTGCCTTTCTCTGTAGTTCTACTACAGTAGAACTGGGAGAAGGCGAGCAGGGCAGCACACAGTACTCAGTGTAAAAGGGCCTTGTGGAATGTTGCAATCACAGACTCATGCTGCTGTGTTTAGTTTTCTATTACTTTCCTAAGAAGCCCTAAATTTCTTATTTGACAGGATTAATTCTTGGATTTAACTGAATCTTTCACAGGACTATCCACTGTAACCTTTCAGCAGTAAGGGTCAGCATGCCAAGGGCCATTTGTGTAGTTAGTTTTTTGTTTTTCCCCATAAGCACTACTTTACAATTAATTGCACTGAATTTCTAACTACCTAAGATTAGCTAAGATAATGAACATTGCCAGGCCTTTTCCTTTTTTAAAGATTTACAGTTGCTCTGATCCAGCACTATGAACACCTAAAGGTCTGATCTTCATGGCATATACAGGACACAAGCATTAAACATCTAGAATATATCTATTTCCCTGTCTTGGAGTCACACTTCTTCCCAGTTTGAAACACAAACACAAAAATAAAACTTCTGTGTTTAACACTAACAAATCAACAAACAAACAAAAAAATCATAGTGTAAGGCAAGAGAAAGTTTCTGAACTGTTAATATATTCGTTAAGCATTCCTGGGCACTGCCACAAATGGATTATCTGCCACACACATCTCAGCATAGAGTTTTATGATACAAAGGTAATGTTCATATAGATGTGCCACCCTTGCTCCTTTTTCTTGAAAGCTATGTTTTTTCTGATTCTGTACTACAAAAAAAAAAAAATCTATTTTCAGGAATATTACTTTGAGATATGTCAGGTAATAGCATGGTCCAAGGTGTTTAAAAAAAAAACCCAGACATATTTTTAAGGTCCAAATTTCACTAAACTTGAATTTAAAATCTAGAATCACCATTTTGTTGCTGGTGGATAACCTCTGGTTTCACTTACACATCTGTTCAAAAGTATTTTGTTCAAGATTCTGGGCAATAGTGTTCATTTTTAGGTCTATCCTCCAAAAGACTAAAATCTGTGTTTCTGGCACTGATTAGAATATTTTCACACAATTATATAAATGGCATTAAGGATGGAAACCTATTTGATGTTCAAAAAGGCTTGTGAGCCAGGTGTATTAAAACCACCACAAAGTTGGTTGGAGTTTTTTTTGTAAAAAAAGTAATAACAGTAATAGTAAAGTTAGGAAAACATTAATGTCTGAAGGACTTTTCCTTTGTATGGGTTCATAGTTCATGTGGACTGACATGGTAGGCAAAAGGTCTACCCAAAAATAAATTCTGAGCATGAAAGTTTTTGTCCACAGTTGTGGAATGTGATAGATTTAATCTAAGCCAGACAGGTTGCCAAAGACAAGCTCCAGAGGTGTGCTTGGGATCAATGCATTCTTGGATCACAGAGCATTTGCTGCACTTGCACTTCTGCTGGCATGGGAGCTAACGAGATTAAATTGAAATTGTGCACGCCCATGCAAAGGCTGTCACCATCTTCTTTTCTGTGGGCATATTCAAAGCCTAGTTCTGGGGGTTTCAGTGGCACATAATGTTAGGTGATTCATTTTAGCCACATGTAAACATAGCAGGAAGTATTCAAATACAAAAGATAAGTAGAAAATACTTAAAGTATGTTAGACGAAAATTGTGCAACTTATGATTTGCAAAGCAATGCAAAATACTCAGAGGAAACATTTATAGATGTTTGAGGCTATTAATCATTGTATAGTTCACTTCCTCAGGGAACAGAGTACATATTAACAAAATTCTTCTATTATTAAATCAGAAGACAGATTCTGAGCAGAACATGCACATCATGAGGGACTGTGTTGACAAAGTGCTGAGAACAATGCCCAGCGGGTCAGCCGCGTTGCGTCTTCTGCCATGATGCAAAGCATCATCTATCAAAATATCTAACTAGGTTGCAGTTTTATGAAGAATAGATTTTTGCTTACAATGCAAAGTAAGTGGTAGCAAAAACTATGGCATATTGCAAACAACAAACACTACATAAAAGACTTAAAAACAGCTACTTTGTGTCCTCCAACACTTCACAAAAAGCCACAAATTATATATAAAAATAAATAAATAACAAGGAGTAGAACTAATCAAAAACTATTTTTTCTAGTAAAACAATACAAAGCTTGTATCTATACTTCATGATCTGAAGCATGAAGCTTTCATCAAGAAAGTAAACAATTCTCCTATTATGTCTCCACCTCAGGATGGCACTGCAGATATACAAGGCTGGCAATAAAATAAGACATCATTTTTTCTCCAAGATTGGGAAGTGTCAGGAAACTTGTTCTGAGCAGATTGTTCAATTCCTTAATTTGGGCATTGTCCCTTTTGCAATAGGCTCCTCATCAGTCTGAGCAATGGCAACTTGATTCAGGAGTTCTCATTGCCTCCAACAAGCATCTGCTCACAATGAAGTATTGTTTTAATTTATGCAATGGACAGGACTGACATAAGAACAGCAGCATCTACCACTAGATATCCCTGTGCCTCCAGCATTGAACTTGGCAAAAGAGAAAGTAACAGATTTGTGTTCACAACCATTCTAAAAAAGTTAAAGCATAAGACCATGGCTCTCATAAGAACATTTTACTTAAGTAAAAATGCTTTAAATCAGGTAAAATTTTGGAAATTTTGAATTTTATTCTGTGTTATGAAGGGAACACAGAGACACATCTCTATAAAATTGACATTCACGTACAAGAACCATATAAACATTTACATAGTTCTTTAAAGTGCAGAAATATACTAATTTCCTCTTCCAGAGTCTTCTCATGTACTTTCCATTTTTTCCCCTGCAGATTAATTTTGCCAAATGTCTTTGCTGTCTGCATAAATATTTTAAATGCTGCCTTGATCTTTCCCATTATTCACCCATTACGACACGGAGCAGATCTGATGCTGAAGTAGGGCTATACCTTACCAAATTTATTTTTAGTGGCTTGCATGATTCCTTCCAAGCCAGGATCAAGAGAAGATTAAGTATAGTAGAGTACTTTCTAAATCATGTATCTTGTCTTGGAAGTAAGGAGAGTCCAGAGCTAAAGACATGTAAATCAATAAATCAGTAACTCAGTTCAGTGTCATTTCAGTGTTCAAAAATGCCTCTCTTGGTAGCAAATTGCCAGTAGGAATATCTGCTCTTTAGCACTTCAGTCTTGTTCCACTGAAATTAATACAACCCTTCAGTAATTCTGTAGTGCCAAACTGACCTGCTCCATAAGACGTGCAAATATGGCAGCATTTTAATTCCCTGATTCCAAAAATACTGTTTATACTCCTAGGGGTAAGTTTTTTCTGTAAAATTCAAAGGCAAAATCAGTGTCTTCCACATTGACTTTAGTAAAGATCCTTGGGAATGATCATGACCAAATTTTATGACATCACAACAAATTAGTGTACCAATTCACCCTGTCCTTGCATACTAAAGGGAGGAATCACAACATCAGGTGGGAAATCAGGAAAGCATGGACACTTAAGAGTTGGATCTGATAATCCTTGTAGGTCCCTTCTACTCAGAATATTCTGTGAAACAGATGAGCCATCTCATCATTCCTAAGAGCCTCACATGGGTAACTTTTCCTTGTGCAGAAAAAGAATTTTTTCATTGTAAAACAGTTAAAAATGTAAAGAAACCAAAACAAAATAGAAACTGGTTTGATGAGTGTCATGTTAATCCACACCTTAGTACCACAGGCCAGTGAAATGGAGCTGCAGGCAATCTGCATTTAGATTCAAGGTCACAGATTCTTGGCTCTTGGTCAAGACTGATAGGACAATGAGAATGAAAGCACCAACCAAGGACATGAAAGACCTATGCTGATCTTCCATCAGACATTATCTAGTATTAAACTTCCTGTTTCTGATCTTTCCAACTCAAAAAACCACAAAGGTATAACATCAGGGATGCTGACAAAAAAAAAAAGGAAACCCACACATGGAAATAGTAATTGTCATTCCATTTTAAAGTAAAACAAAATAAAATACACCAGAACAAACTGATTTTTGAAATACTACTTTCTCTGACGGATTAATTGTCTAGCTTGCGTGCTCTTCAACAAAAATACCACATCTCACATGCTTGCACACTTACTGCAGAAGCAAGATTGTCAGCTCATTTGAAGCCCCTGCATGTATTAACTGATATATTAAAATAACAGAAATGTAAAAGATTTCTTGTGATTGTAACACTTAGAAGAATAAGAATTTAAATATTTTATGACTGTTCTCTTTGAAATATTTATCGCCTCTTCTATAGCATATCCCATTTTCTATTCTCATTTTTTTCTTTTTCCATTTCTTATTTCACTCTGATATCATTTCTTATCTGTTCTTGCAGTTGCTTTTAGAAATAGAACCTAGAAAAAACTCCTGCTGAAAGATAACAGCTCTGTTTGCAGATTAAATAGTCCATGAGGAGATTTAGCACCTGCAGGGGAGCTGATTCTGCGTGGTGCGAAGCATCATCAGTCACGCTCTGAGCATCAACAATCACAGCCAGGAACACTGGCCTTAAAAGTGGCAGTGTTTCACTGGATCCAACCCTTTCAAAGAAGATAGAAATAGGCTTAAATACGAGTTTACGAGGGCATGTAGTGACAGGATGAGGGTAATGGCTTTGACCTGAAAGAAGGTAGGTTTAGACTGGATACTAGGAAGAAATTCTTTACTGTGAGGATGGTGAGGCTCTGGAACAGATTGTCCAGGCAAGTTGTGGATATCCCTGGAAGTGTTCAAGGCCAGACTGGATGGGGCTCTGAGCAACCGGGTCTAGTGGAAGGCATCCCTGCCCATGACAGGAGGGTAGAATTAGATTTAACGTCCCTTCCAACCAAGACATTCTAGGATTCTAAGAGCAATGGAAAATATTGCAATTTAGATCTAAGTAATGTAACGCAACTGTGATGGGAATATTTTAGACTTCCCAAAGCCAGAATTACCATAGTAATTTTAAATGAAGCATCTAATAATAAATAGTGTACATACTAAAGACCTCACTCTTATACAGTTGATCTACTCTGCCAGCCTCCTGCACAAAACAAAAATCTGAAGACAAGAAAGAACCCAAAACTTAGGATAAATGTCTTAACAGTGACAGACAACCATGAAGGAAAATCCTGTAAGCTATAATACTCCTCTCAAAGCAAATTAAATTAATTAGAGAGTATGACTACAAAAAAAAAGAGTAAAATTTGAAGAGAAATATAATAACTGGATTTTCTTTGATTGAGCCTCCCAAAACATTCCCTGGTTTCAGAGAATGACATACAGCCTGAGGCAGTTATCTAGCATTTCCCTATAGGATATCCTACTTAGAATTACCTAATACAAAAAAAACCCCAAACCAAACCCAAATATGGACACACAAAACCCCCCTAAAACCACAAAACCAAAATGACAAAACAAAACAAAAAAAACCACACCAAAATAAAAATGTTTTTAAAATATGTTCTTGAAAATCAAGCTTACTGAATTGTATGCATTACATTTGGTTAAAAAGACATACAGGTGTTCAGACTTCACAGCGGTGTGAATGACAAAACCAGTATTATGTCTCAGTCATTGATATAAGCACTGAACAGTTCCTAGTGCTTTTATTTTCACAGTATCCAGGTATTTCTTCTCCGTGGCCAGGACAGCATCCATCTACTGTTCTGACCACAGAGAAAAATGAAATCAGATGGATTTACCTCACTTAACTTCTGTAACTCAAAGTTACTAGTTATACTTAGTCCAAATTAGATGCTTTGGTTCCTACAACATTGAAAGACAACACCCCACCAGATCCAGAAGTTCATTTGTTCCAGCATTTCACACACCTTCTTTAGACTGGGCTGACTCAAATCTCTCTCCACTGGTTACAAGGACATTCTAGGTAATTAACCAATTAGGCTAACTCAGCTCCATAGGCAGCTACAGTTCATGATTCCCAAAAAGTACGTCAGACTCATACCTAGCACTAAATTTATGCACTCAAGTTATACAGATGTTCTGATTTTGACTACAATAATCTGGAAAACATCAGACAGTGAAAAAGGAACAGAGCAAATGACACAGTTAAGCCAAGCCCTCGTCTAGTATTTCACTCAATGGATCATCCTCGCCCTTGGAGTTGCACACATTTTTAAATCATTTTAATTTTAAACCTCCTTATTTTCACAGGACTACAAGGCGTTTATTCAGTAGAAGTACAGCTGCTTACCTGACTTTGCATCAAAGTGGAAAGTAGTGAAATAACAAATTGGCTCTGCTCAGGAAGGTTAACTCCACCTTTTTCTCCTTTCTTTTTTCTTTATTATTAATGAAAGCAATTTTGACACCTGAAATTGGGTTCTCCTTTCTTTATGTAGTAAAAACGTGACATATGTCTATAGCCAGAATAAAAATAAAAACAGGATAAAAACATCCTTTGAAGATATGCAGAGATGTTCAGGAAACAAGATTATGTTATTACTATCAACCATTAATATAATATAATAACTATTATGTTATTACTATCTTCACCTGCATGTCACATAAGGTCACAAGGTTCTGTAATCTTGTTTAGCACAGGATCGAGTATTACTTTCACAGAATATGCTGAGTTGGAAGTGAACCGCAAAGCTCAAAAAGTCCAGCTCTTAATCCTGCACAGGTGACACCTCTAGAATCAATCACATCATGTGTCTGACAGCATTTTCCCAATGCTTCTGGAATTCCATTATGCTTGATGCTGTGACCACTTCCCTGGGGAGCTGTTCCAGTGCTCAATCACCCTCGGGGTGAAGAACCTTTTCCTAATATCCAACCTAAACCTCCCCTGACACAACCTCAGGCCATTCCCTCAGGTCCTGTCACTGGTGACCACAGAGAAGAGATCAGTGCCTGCCCCTTGTCTTCCCCTCATGAGGAAGTTGTAGATTGCCATGAGGGCTCCCCTCAGTTTCCTCCAGGCTGAACCGACCAAGTGACCTCAGCCACTCCTCACGCAGCTTCCCCTCAAGGCCCTTCACCATCCTTGTGACCCTCCTTTGGACACTTTCTAACAGGTTAATATTTTTCTTACATTGTGGCACCCAGCACTCAAAGCAAGGCAGCCTCAGAGCAGAGCAGGACAATCCCTCCCTTGCCCTGCTGGCCATGCTGTCCCTGATGCCCCCCAGGACAGGGTTGGCCCTCCTGGCTGCCAGGGCACTGCTGGCTCAGGTTCAGCTTGCCATGGGCCAGGATCCCCAGGTCCGTTTCCACGGCTCTGCTCTCCAGCATCTCATTCCCCAGTCTGTCTGCACATCCAGGGCTGCCCCATCCTAGGTGCAAATCCAGCACTTTCCCATGCTGAGCTTCAATGGTTGGTGATTTCCCAGCCCTCTGATTTGTTGATGTCTCTGCAGGGCCCTTCTGCCTTTGAGGGAGTGAACAGCTCCTGCCAGTCTTGTATTGTCTGTGAACTTGCTTAATGTCCCCTCCAGTCCTGGTCCAAGTCACTGATGAAGCTGTTGAAGAGCACAGGGCCGAGGATGGAGCCCTGTGGAACCCCCCTAGTGACAGGTCACCAGTCTGATGCCACTCCATGCTCTGTAACCCTTTGTGCCTGAGCCATGAGCCAGCTGCTCACCCATCACAGGATGTGTTCATCCAGCTGTGAGCTGGACATCTTGTGCACAAGCGCTCTGTGAGAGACAGCACTGAAAGCTTTTCTGAAATCCAAAAATCTCGTTACACCAACTGGTTCCCCTTGATCAGCCCCATGGGTTACCTTGTCACAAAAGGAAATCAGGTTGGATAAGCAGTGCTTTCCTCTCATGAAGCTATGCTGGCTGTGACCAATGACTGTGTTGTCTTTCAGGTATTTTTCCATACCTCCCAGACTAATCTTCTCCATAACTTTACCAGGCACAGAAGTGAGACCGACAGGCCTGTAGTTTATGAGGTCCTCCTTCTTGCCTTTTTGGAAAATTTCAATAATATATGTCAGCTTCCAGTCAGTTAGGACCTCTCTGGATTCCCAAGGCTGATCAAAAATCATTGAGGTTTTACAATAACATTGTCCAACTCTTTGACGATTCCTGTATGAATCTCATTAGATCCCATAGGGATCCAGAAGGAGCAGCAGATCCCAAATAATTTCAGGATCAGGTGGGAATTAATTATTCTCCCAGTCATGGCTCTCCAGCTCAGGGCACCCTAGGTCCATCATCCTTGTTGAAGACAGAGGCAAAGAATGTGTTAAACACGTCTGCCTTGTCTCTGTTCCTATATGTGAGGAGACCATCCTTATCCTGTAATGGGACAATGTTGCCTAATATTAATATATTTAAAAAAACCTCTTTTTATTGTCCCAAACAGCTCTGCTCTGCTGAGTTTTGGCCACATGAATTTTCTCCCTGCAGTGGCCAGCAGTGGCTCTGTGTTTTTCCCATGTCACCTGACCTTGCTTCCACTGGGCATACATCTTCCTTTTCCTCCTTATCTTTAAGAGAATATTCCTGTTCTGCCAAGATGCCTTATCACCTGCTTGACTTCCACCATTTGGGAATTGCCTGCTCTTGTGCCCTCAGGAGGTGATTAAAAAGTGACCAACACTGACAGACACCAGCAACTGCATAAAACATTTTCCCAAGGGATCTTACTCACTAATTCCCTGAGCAGTCTGAGGTCTGATCTCCTCAGGTCCAGAATCGAGGTTTTTGCATGTTCCCTTCTGTTAGCAGAGATTTTAAACTTGATCTCTTTGTGGTCACTGTGCCAAAATGGCTTCCAATCTCCACTTGCTCACAAGATCCACTCTGTTGACAATCAGGAGATCAAGGAGAACATCTTTCCAAGCCTGTTCCATAAAGTTGTCATTCAGGTTTTAGGAATCTTCTGGCCCAGGCTGTACCAGCTGTGTGATGTTTCCAGTTAATTTCTGGCAAGTTGAAGTCTCCCATAAGGACAAGGGCAGTTGACTTGGAAGAGTATCTTAGTTCCTCAAAGAATAATTCATCATCGTCCTGTCCAGGAGGTCTGCAGTGGACTCTCATGATGGCATCTGCATTATTTGTTTGTCCCTTGATTCTTACCCAGAGGCTCTCAGCTGTGCCATTGGCAGCTGTGAGCTCCACACATTCTGCCCCTTCTATTCCATAGAGTGCCACCCCTGCAGCTCTCCTGCCCTGCCTGTCCCTCCTGAGGAGCCTGGAACCATCCAACAGGGCACTCCAGGCACAGGACCCATCCCACCAGGTTTCACTTCTGCCAGAGATGTCAAATCTCTGGGACTGGGCCAAAGCCTGGATTCCCTTGTTTGTCCCTCTTGCTGGGTGCTTTAGTGTGGACACATTTCAGGTGTGGTGCATTGTAGCCAACACCTCCTGAGGCAGATTGAGGGATCCTGTTGGTGTTCCTTTCCCCAAGTACTGACACCCCATCCCATCACTCATCACTGGGCAACCTGGCTTTGTCCCTTTCCCCCTTCCAGGCTGGTTTAAACCTCTGTCAGTAGCCAGCTCCTGTGCTAGAGCTCTTTTTCCCCTCTGATATTGGTGCATCCTGTCAGGTGTCAGCAGACCAGGTGTTGGGTAGATCCCATGGTCAAAACTCTAAATTTTCTTTGATTACACCAACCTCAGAGCATGCATTGATCTGGCTGGCTGTTCCTATCAATATTATTCCTTGTTACTGGAAGGACTGAGGAAATCACCATCTGTGCTCCTGATCCATCATAACAGTCTCTTTTGATTTTT
Organism: Melozone crissalis; assembly: GCF_028551555.1. Lineage (NCBI taxonomy): Eukaryota > Metazoa > Chordata > Aves > Passeriformes > Passerellidae > Melozone > Melozone crissalis. Next base: position 20,028,305 of record NW_026535794.1, read on the forward strand.
GACTTTGGTTAAACCTGTACAGAAACTACCTTGCTAGAGATCCACCACAGCAGCAAGACAGCCAGCTGTGCATCCTGAGATGGAGCACAGATGATTTTAAATAGAAAGCCTTCTTCCCACCCATCTCTCCTATCTACCTCTTTTTATTCAGCAAAACAGTTCAGACAAATCACATTTTCATTAACTCTAAGGCTTAAAACTGGTTGTAAAAACACTGATTTAAAAACTCCATCACCCGTGGATTCAACAATAGAGAAAAAAGATGCAGGACAGATCACTAGGAACACCTAAAAGGGTCCCAGGTTTGACCTTCTGGAGGCAGGCATGTGTACATGCCTAAACCACTCATGTAGTTACAGCTATATCATCAAGTTATTACATTTTTAAATAAATACATGTTCTGAATGCTGCAGTAAAACTGGTGATTTCAGATACATTAATTGAGGGAGCTTCATGCTGAATACATCTGCTTAAAATGCTGTTACAAAGGTCATATGTGCAAATGAACGCAGTCTATCCATCAGCAGTGTTTTTTACTGTGTTTTGGGGTAAAGCACAGGCAATCAAACATAACCAAGGGGAGAAGTGAAAGTTCTCTTCTACAGTTTGTGCAGTGCATTCCAAGAGGGACTGAGAGCATCACCATTCTTACTAAGCATATGCTGCAAGGAGTCAGAATTCCTTTCATTGAGTTTATAGGAAAATAAGAAAAAGTGGCAGGAGTAGAAGGAAGGAAAAAAGACAGAGACAACTCTAAAGAAGTAATTTAATTGTACACAGAGTGTCTGACTGTTGCTGAGTAAAACAATTTGATTCATTAAATGGAGATTGCCATTTTTGTAAACATAGACTGCAGGCTATTGATTTAACTGAGTAAATTCCATCTATACTGGGACATTTCAGGAATGCACTAAGCCTTTTATATCACTCCAAGCAATTTGGTGAATTTCTCTGTGTTTCACCTTTAGCTGTCATTAACAAGTGTTTATTTAAGTTAATTTAACAGCATCTGTAGTGGGAGTATTGAATGTGTGCAAACTCTTGTAACCTCCATTAACAGGCTTCCAGCACAGGGATAGAAGACTCAGTTCTAATAAGCAGCAAAAGTTGGTCAGGTGCCCTCAGCAAGGAGCAGGCTTGACCATGCTGGTCATCTTGTTTTGTGGTTGTGACACAGTAATTGGGAACAATTTGTCAAACCTAGGCTAGACCCCAAATCTAACAAATAACTCAACGGATATGAGAACTGGAACATATTGGTTATCAGAGCCTAAAATTAAAATGTCATGGAGTCCCAGCTTGGAACTAGAAGAAATTCAATGACTGAAACTGCATTTTAGATAAGAATTTCCTCACAGAAGAGAAAGTGTCTCAAAGCCTAAGAATGCCACCACATCTTTCTATCTAAATTAAGTTTGAAATTTGAAAGAGCTGCTTTCTTTTTAATCTTATAAAGAGAGTAAAAGAGAAAAACTGGGATTAAAGAGGAATTTCTTTTAGCCCAGTTGTCATCACTTTGTAGACCAACGCACTCAATGATCCCTGTGGGTCCCATCCAACTAAGGATATTTTAGGATTCCATGAAGTCATGCTTCACTGAGTGCCTCACTTTCTCTACTTGGAAAAACATGAATTTCCATCAAGCTGCTTGCCTGCTTTTCATCATATTCCCAGGGATCTCTCAGCACTTTGCTATGCCCTAGGAAAGTACACCTTACTTCCATTTCCACAGAAGTTCTCATTCATCATCTCTTATTAGGTCTCAAGGTAAAATTTTCCATCTGTTTACTTGAATTGTTTAAAGGAAGCAATCTATCACAGTCTATTCATTCTGCATGAACTACTGGCATCAAGTGTAACAGACTTACTGTGGTCCCTGCCCTACAGATTAAAAGGTAATCTCAAACAAATGTAAAAATTACTGAAAAAATTAGAATGTAGATACGAGTTAACATAAATTCTCTTCTGCTTGTTAATGTAAACTGACTTTTCTTCTTTTACTTCACAGGGTCTTGAATGCATTCATAATGAACAAACATGGGGAAAAATGGTATAATGATTAAAATCAGCACTTCTTGTAGCACAGGAAAAGAAAATCACATATAGTTTACAAGAGCATGAGAAGAATGACAGAAATTTTTATACTATAGAGTTGGAATTTTGCAGCTTTCCTAAAGCTGTTTTTTATGTCCCATGAGGAACGGGACATAAAACTACAAATCTTACATACATCAAACAAATATTCTCAGTATTAGGAACATGATTATAGATGTGATACTCAAACAAATAATAATCTCCTAAGGACATACAGAACTACAAAGTAATGAACAATGAATGAATCATGTTTAGGTATTTACCATGATTAGGGATAGATAAAAAAGTCACATATATTGATGTCTTCTTTCCTTCCCAAATGATGACCCGACTTTGTTTCTTGCCAGCTGGCCTATGATGGAGCAATTGAAGCAATCAACTGGCAAGGAACTCTAAGCCAAGAGTGATAGTGATCTCTGCTTCTACAGTGACAAACTTTAAAATGCCATCTCAGCTTCCCTGTGCTATTTCTTTCAGCCAAGAAATCTAATGATCTCCTTCCATAACAAGGCTGCTGTAGCTACAGACAGAAGAGTTTATCACAACTGAATGAAGCTCAGCTGTGCAGAAGAAAATTTTCAGACCAGAACAATCTTCAGTGGGAGCTAAAAAGCCTCCCTGTCTTGTTTTTTTCTAAGTGCTGTAGACACTCCTTGATTTTGTTAACACAGTATTTTATAGCATATATGTGGTGCACACATAATGTACAAAACCATCTTAAAAGTACAACACTGTTGGATAAACAATCTCCCACCTGGAGAAGGGAGAAAAAGAATGAGCTGCATATGACAAACATTTGTCAAGCTACTTACCACATTTCTGCAAGGCAGTGAGAAATTCCCTGATAATGGGAGTAGGAAGCATATAAGCAAAGGAGATGTAGAGTGAGTAGACAACTGGACAGGATAAATTATTTACAAGAAAATGTGGCAAACATTTCTATTTTTCTAAAGGATTAATAGTGCTCATTACATTGGTACCTATAAATGGTTTGCATGGAAAGTAACAAATATGTATTTCAGGCTTATAAACAGTCATTTTTGAAAGGAAATAAGGTAATGCTGGCTTATTAAAATTCAAAAAGAAAGATTTGAAAAATCCCAAGACGTCAGCTTTTGGCGTCATGTAAATCAAATTAGCCCCAGCAGACACGGGTAGGTCATCCCCATTTAAACAAGATGAAAACTGTCCTGTTGTAGTCAGTTGATTTGAACTTATTAGGAGAGCACTTGCCAGCTCATCAAAGTGTGGTCTTATTGCTGTTAAGCTCCTTCTCATCCAGCACCTTCCTCTGGATTATTAACATTCTTACTCAGGTACAAATGCACTGCTGCTAAACCTACTGCAAGTCACCTGCTATAAATCTGTTTGGAAGTTTGATTTTGTGGTCAGGGGACTCTGACAGTGTTTTATGTAGTCACCAGACACATCACACTTACATATGAATTTCTTTGCTTCAGCCTCCCCATGCATTTACCCTTCTATGTCTCTGCGGACTGTGGATCTCTGAAACCAGAACTGGCTTGGTATTTCTGTCTGGCACAGTGTCAGGGTTTAACAAACAAGAATTAGAAACAATATTCCAGAGGGTGTTGTGCAGCGCCGGAGGAAAGCTGTTGTGAGGTCACATGTCAGCTGTGTCTGCTTGCTGCCAGCAGGCTTTAAGGGGTTTCAAGGAGAAACCCTGCAGAATACAGAGCAGGAGAACCCCTGTGGAGTCATTCATACAAACCCTGCATCCCGCTACCAGAAATAACATCCTGGGGAATAGGGTTGGGGAAAGAAAAACAGGCAAGAAAAAGTATAAAATAAGCAATAAACTAGACACACACGTACAGCTAAACTGCTTGAAAGTGAAAACTCAGCGGGGAGGTAAATGTTGCTACATAACTCTGAGACCGCATACGACACAGAACCTCCAAATTTCATGCAGTTTAATTGTGAGTTCTTTCCTCCTTTGGGAGTTAAATCAGTGAGAACCATATAACTTAAAGTGGCTTGTTGGAGGCTCTATCTCCGGCAATCGGTGCCTAGTTTCATTTTTTCATGAATGCTCCCTCTGTTGTTGCAAGCTTTGTTTCTCTGCTCCTGTATAACTGGATTGCAAAAAAAGGTGTGTGGGAATTTTTAGATAGAAAAGTCTGCTGAATTTGAATGAGACAGTTCTGCTCTCTCATTTCAAACCACACCAAAGGGTAGATGCAGAGGGTGTAAGAGACATACAACTAAGGGCTCAACAAGGAATCCATAAAACAGATTGAAATGCAAACGGAGTGGTCCAATTGAAAAAAAACTGTCTGGCCTTTTATTTTTTAATTAAAAATCCACTGCATGATAGCCTTGTAATAAGTTAAAAGCAGGAAATTAATGATCTTGACAATATTTGCAGAACAAACTGGAACATTACATTTTTCTGTGACTGAAAAGGATGTGGTGAAAATCAATCAGAACCAAGATACATACTTCTTTCCTCTTATTATAGTTTTAATAATTCAATTACTGATTTCTTTGAGACTCTCCTCCCTATTGCTTCCACCGTGACTCCAGAATAAAATTTTTGATGTTGACACTACCTTTTAACCCAAAAACACCTCTGCATTCATGGCTGGTGTAGAATTAGCAGCCTCAGAGAACGGCACTCCCTCCCAGCTCCCTGTACTGGAAGAGGATGGACAGTATAAAATGCTTTATAGAGATCGTCCCAGACCATGTATGAAGATGATAATTTTAAGGTGAATTAAGCTGCATGTTGCTGTGACAGCCAGTGAATATGCAGATTTACACATTCACAAGTAAGAGGTACTGTACCTTGGCTTATGATGGCAGCTGTCCAGGACCAGTTGCCATGTACTTGAGTGAAATGTAAGATCAAACTGGTTTGGTTTACTCTCACATTTCATTCATTCTCACAACTTCTTGCCATTTTCAGTACTTGGTAATATCTAGGTGCAGTTATCCCACCACTCCTTTTATTGACAAAGGAAACAACTAAATAACTCAAAATTACATGCTATTACTTCAAAAGAGTTACAGACCAGACTGATTTTTGACATCACTTCTCATGATTCCAGGAGGGGGAATTAAGTTTCCTGCAGTAAATGCTGGAAAGGTACAAGGAAAAACTCTACTGAAGAAAGAAACCCCAACCATTTCTGCCTTATTAAGGCAGAAATTCACCTTAAGAGTTGCATTTACAATGTGCTTTCAAGACAAATGCACACATTTCCAAGCTTCTCTCTCTCCACAACCAGCCATCCCTCCCTCCATGTTTCATGCAAGTTTCTACACCAGCATTTACAATCGAGCGCCCTGCACACAGACAACAGCAAAATACCCCTTATGGGTGAATGAGGAACAAAACATCATTTGATGCCTTGGACAAAATGCAATTTAAATGATAACAGCACTGTCTTTCATTCATTCATTCACTGATATTCTCTAACAATTAGGATATGTATTCCTTTACAGTATTTGATGATGCAAAAGAGAATAAAAAATGCCACAAATCACCTTCTCAGGCAAAGTGCAGCTCTGGTGTAGATGGATGAAAAGAACAAAAAAGCAAAGGAGGGGGTTACACAAACAAATTCCTGCTCAGGTGCTGTGTGAGCTGGGTCCTCCTGCCGCATTCAGCAGCCTGGGAGAGCCAGACTGGTGGCAGGACGGCAGGGCAGCCTCAGCCACCCCTCACCTGCAAAGGCATCCCCTGCCCGGCCCTGGGACAGGACACTGCACAGCCCTGCAGGTGAGTGCACAAAACAGGACCATGGTTTCCACATGGAGCTAAAGCCCTCAGAGCTCCCCACAGCCAGCCAGGGACTGGAAGATGGCAATGAGAGGTGAGGATCCATACATCACCCCTCATCAGGGATCCTCATGAGGGATCACTCACCATGCAGGTGCAGTCTCTCCATTTTTTTTGGCTGAATATAACCTGCTCAGATTCACACTTACATAGATCCAGAACTGGCCACATAAGTTAAAAAGCTGCTCTGGACTGCTTTTCAGTGGGTAGTTTGTGTCTGTAACCAAATTTCAGCATGGTTTGCCTTCATGCTGTCCTTAAACCAGAGAACTTTAACTTGAGCCCTTGACTTGACCTGACCCTAAATTCTCCATAAGATTTCAAACTACAAAAGTTGTGCAGGTCCAGGAATGGATGTTCTGGATGCTGGGAGAACTGGCAGAGGACCAGGGTTAGCTCAGTGTGCAGACACACATCTCCACCTCTGGATCAAGTCTACAACCTCCAGTCAGCTGAATGCCTATAGCATTCAGAAAGACAGGCTAACCATTCTAGATATTCTGCATGAAGGAGAATCTGCCAAATACCTGAGCAAGATATTATCTTTTTCTCTTCTGTTCTAATGATTTTAAAATCAAGTCTCATTTCAAGTCTAAATATATAAGATTGAAGCCTTCAGTCATAAAGGGTCATTAGGACCCTTTATGTCTTTCTGCTAAATTAGGTGTCTCTCTTCTAGAATAAATACTTTCACCCGGATTTCCCTGAAATACAAAATGTCACCCTTTTGCTTTTTCATTAATAAGGGAAGCAGATCAAATTTCTCACTGCAAGAAGCATCACCTTGTCAATACTGTCGACGTTATTTAAAAAAAAAAAAAGGAAAGACTTATAGGCAGAAATACTTTCTGAATTTCCAGGAAGTGCCATTATAGTTTCCCTTATGTACTGGTATGTATTAGACCATTATCCCTCTTTTAAAATAACATAATGTAGTCTGTAACTCTGGCCATGTAATTTTTTTTAAATGCTTCTAAAAATATTCCCTTTTTGTTTCCAGTATAAGTATGAAGTGGAATTTCTAAATATTGCTGGAAAAAAAAAATCCAGAAGAATGAAGATTAATCTGGAGCTTACTTTCATTATATATGACCAGTTCTGGAAGTTCTAAGCATTCCCTACCTTAGGGAAAAAAAAAAACAAAACCCAAAAGCCAAACCATTAAAAAACCCAAAAAACTAAGGAAAACAAAATAATCCATTAAAAATAAATAAAACAGAAAATATCTGGCTATGGATGTTACAATGCACAAATCTGATGCTAAGGAAGAGTGCAGCTTAAAAGGTAATAACTTGCAGCGTTATATTAGTTTCTGCAGTACTGCAACCAATTTACAAATAACAGGAATGCCATCTGTTCTCTAAAGAGCCATGTAAAAAATGCCTGCTAGCAATTAAGAGGCTGTACACAAGACACAATTTCTGCGGTTTTCACTTCTTTTACCTGTTTTATTTTGGTTGCTTGGTACAGAAACCATGTAATCACAAATACCAATAGATGGTCTTTCTACATGTTTTTTTAATATTTTAGCCTACTTAGCTTAGATATGTACTTTTTAAATCAGTGTATTTGGTATTCATGACTAATGTGAATTTGTAGATGAGATCCAAGAGAATTATGTGGATTTAGGTTTAGAGCTTTTCCTATCCTGGCAGACTGATATTAACTGAACATTTATTCTGCTCTGACTAATTTTCTCTCTCTGGCCTCTCAATTATTGCTAGTTTTCCCTTTCTCTTTTTAATAGTTATAGTACATTAGTGTAAGCACTGCTTCTTTAGGTTTTTGCTGTTAGTGAGACTTTGCTAACACGTGGATGGGAATGCTGTCACAACTATTTCACTGTTACAGATTTTCACAGTCCTAGAGGGCTTAAAGTGAAAAGAAACTATAGATTTGTTAATGCATTTTGCAATTTGATTGCATTAATGTATTCAGTAACATGCTCAGATCTTTGGAACAAGTCTGTGGGCTCAGAATTGTATTTGAGAATGATTCTTATGTACACAATACCAATTTGGCACATGACATAATTGCTATCCAGATGAGTCAATAAAGACATAGTGAAATCCAAAACAAAGTCATACAGGAGAATTAAATGACACAGGCTGCTATTTTACTTGCTGCCATGCACGCTCTCTTTGGCCAAAACAAGCTTTCCCTAAGAAAGGGGTTCCAGGACACTGCTACCATAATGCCTTGGAAAGTTTAGCTGGGCTTTGGCAGCAGAGCCATGCTGATTATTTTGGTTTCCATTGCAGAAGGTCTATTCAAGATCAAACCCTTTCTTTTAATGCGTGCCCACCCTTGAAGGAGCACATAATCCTCCTCTAGATGGAACAGTATAAGGATAAGGACGAGCAGGAATTCAGCCCTAATTTTAAGCTACAGGAACACATGGGCTCCTGCAAAAATCTATACTTGTTGCAAAAAACGCTTCCACAAACACTGTGCTAAATCAATCCTCCCTGCCAAGTCCCTTGAAAGCCTGTATCAGTGTGACTAGCAAGATATGATTGCATTTGTCAGTCACACCAAAAACAGGATTTTCCATAGAGAAGAAGTTAAAGACCAGTTCCTTAGGGCAGAAGATAAACCAGAGCAGCAACTTCAAAACAACTACACAGAACAATCCTGACACGAGACACAGACAAAGCCAAGGGCCCCTTTGGCCACACTGGCATTAAGAAATAGAAATTTGCAATATCATTACTTCCTCTTAGCTGCTGAGAGGTGTCCTTCATGATTGAAAAAAAACTGAGCACGTTCAGTTTTTTCAATTCAAAACTACACAAAGAACATATAAAGAGACTTCTTATTCACTTATTGAATGATTTTAACAACAGAGAATTTCATACTGGGATTTAAAACCAGAGTATCTTACAGCTGCCAGTAAAAATGCTTCAATATATCTAAGCACAAGCTTGGATTTCCTGGAAATTAACCTTCATTTTGAAGGAATCTTGCTCTTGCTGATGTCTAGTAACAGCCAGCATTGCACTGTGGTGGGCAAAACTGAGTTTGACCCATGAGAAAAATTCAATTGTAAGCAGCAATTAAGTGGATCTGAGATGCATGCAATAAATCCATTTTCAGTGTGGAGAAAGCCAGCCACACCAATTGCGCTAATGGGACTTAGGCTTTTAAATTTCATTTTTACTGCATGCTGGAAATCCTACTCTCTTTCACTGATCTACAATGTACATGACCACTATACCTAAAAATGGAAATTGAGAATGATTATCCTGATTCACTTTTGTTCGTGTGAGTGTCTGAAAGTTTAAATAGAAATGAAAAGTCCTCACTTATCATGTTATATCAGAGTTATTTCTGTTTATAAGAAATGGAGAGGCCTGGATAGGCACACCCTAGGCTGGAGCTGGGGCTGGAGCTGGGACCACATCACAAGCAAAGGAAAGCACAAACCTGGGTTCCTCTGGCAAAGCCAGTGACAGGGGGATGCAAGGAGGTGCCAGGGATCAAAGGCACTCATTTTCCTCTCCAGTTCCAAAAGTTTGCATACTTTTCAAAGTGAAAAATTTTTCATTTTAGCACTTGAAAATTGGACTGGAGAAAAATAGGCACAGCACTAAAAAATGAGTCTTGTGGTGATGAAACTGCAAATATAAAGATTTGTCTAGGTAAGGCAGAAAATATTTTTTTACAAATTTGTCTAACAGCAACTGATTTCTCCCAACAATTTAATGTTGGCAACAGGCAAAGATTCTAATTTGCACCTGAGGCACCAACTTAAGCCTCTATTTTCTGTATCTCTTTTTCATAACCTATGTCCTGCTCCTAAGGAAATAAAATAAACAGACAAGAAGCAGGCTCGGTGTCACAAGACTACAGATCTCACATCTCTGCTGTAAATGTGGTCTCCAGGTGAGAAACTCTCTGCAAGCCTGGTCCAAAGCAGCATGAACGGTCATGACAATGACCACCACCTCCTGCCTAACCTCTCCATGCACAGGCCATTTCTCTGCTGCTTTCCCCCTTTTCCTCACAGGGCTGTATAGTCTGTGTAGTGAGGCAGGACATTATCACCATGAAATCTCCATGGCAAACATTCCTGTGAAAACAAGGCAGGGCACTGCAGTCACGTGGGTACCTTCCCTCACCGCCCCTTGGAGGAAGATGAGGGGATAATGATCGATGAGTTTTGCACTGTGCAAACCCATATTCTGTTTCCCATGGCCTGATAGCAACTGGATAAAAGTCTGTGGAGCACAGAAAAACCATACACAAGTGCACACAGTAATGTGCACAAAATTAACCTAACCGCTACCATTACTAGAAGTGCTGTGGTGGTACATTGCTCCCTGACTAGGCCCAGGTTCATGTGCCAGCCTTGCCCCACTCACTGCTCTGTCCTTCCGGCTCCACCCTTCTACTTTACCCTGGGACTGGAGCAGAGTCCCAGTCCTCCAGCTACTGGTTTGGAGGAAGAAGCTGCCAATGCAGACAGCTGTTGCACACAAGTCTTGGGCAATTCCCAGGGAAGAGCAAGGAACATGATCTTCTCTGGAACTGGCTCCACTGCAACAAACAATCCATCGTCTCTCAAGAAAACTCAGGAAGCGAATTTTGCTTTTACAGGTATCAGATGGGTCCTGTAGATGTCAAATAAAGTTTTACTACTGATTTGTTAGAAACATTTTACTTCCATGCCTGATTTCAATGAGGTTGCTGTTTTTTATGCTCCCTTCCTCCCTTGGTTAGGGTACACCTGATGGACTAATGAAGAAGAAAGAATCTGCTACTGTTTCTCTTTGAAGTGTATCATCCAAAACAGCTGCTGATACTTTTAATGAATGTCAAAAAAATATTTATCACTCTGACTACGGCCAGGCTTTAATTTGAACTCTGTCTATGATGACTTCAAACAAAGCACTTAAAAAATCACTAGAACCCAGAAAAAGAGAAATCTGATTGTAACTCTCATTTTTAATTTGCCATGGAGGCATCATAATGTATCACAGTATACCAAAAACTGGTGAGTTCATTGGCAGGCTGTAGAAATACTTCCTCACCACTCATGTAGCTACTTGGTTGTAGTAATAAATAATCTATATTGAAATCATGGGTTCACTACAAACCAAAGCATGCAAATTTCAAAACAGCTGTGTAGCTTTTGAGTTCTCTTTCATGAAAGAGGGGAAAAAGTAAAGAGAGGAAAGAGGAAAAATGAACAGGAAAAAGAAAAAAAACGAAAATGAAATAAAGTGAAAGATGGTAGGAACTGACTTACCAATTTACAGTTTAATGAATGGTGAAATAATTTGTTAAACATCAACAAGGTTTTAATGCTGCCCTGAAGGACTGTCTGGACGTTCAATAGTGAGTTAAGGCTATAACACGCTTCAGTGACCAAGATAAATCAACAAATCAGGGATCTGTATTTGAAAAATGGAAATCTGCTGTTTTCTGCTAAATGCTGAAATAATCTGTTTTGTGAATCAATATTATTCTTGTTTTCAATACCACAGAAAAAAAGTAACTCATTATTCACTTGTTATCCCTTCCCTTGCAAAGCTGTTAACCCCCACAAAGATGCTAGTGAGTTGAGAAAACCAGGAAGGAACAAGAGCAAATGGCACAAAAGATCATTTCATTTGCTTGACTAGGCACATTAATGAATTCCACTTAGACTGGAAGAATGCAGGGAGCACCACAGCATCATACATTGCTTTAGCTTGAGTGATTCAGAGTCTATGTCATTAAAATGTACAGTAAACTGTAATTAAGCAATTAGACATGAAAGAGCATAGGCTGAGCTGAAATAATGTTAGACCCCCAAATGCCTTGTTTGTTTTATGCCTATAGCAGTTTCAGCTTTAACTCTATTTCAAAATGACATATGCCCTGTCAGAGCTGTCTAACTGTGGTTATAAAAAGCTACCTCTTTTTCTTTCCTAGCAAAAGGCAATTCAAAGTATTTTGTTCTTGCACCCTTGTATAAATCCTTTCAATTCCTGTTAACGCATTTGCTGCTCATGGAAGCTGCCTTCCAAAAAGTGTGATGATGGCTAAGAGGCAGGAAATAAAGGGCAAAGATAGGAAGCTTTATTTAGCATGAAAATAAATAATAATTTAGCCCCCAGAATAGTTTTAGTATAGCCTAAAAAGGGTGCCAACATGAAAAATTATTTTAATTAGGACTGCAGGTAATTGTAAAACCTCATTGGAAGAGACAGATTCTCTGCACCTCTCAGATCAGCATGCAAAATGGATAAATATGGAACTTTGATAAAGGACATAAACAAAGACATGATAAGGTAAACTAAACTATAAGGGGTAGTTATGATTATATCTCATTTTTACAGTTTTTCCAATAATTTCCTGCTATAAAAAAATCCAGATCTCACAAAGACTCAGTGATGAACTCTAACCCATAGGCAGCAGCAAAGTGAACAGGGGAATAATTTTAGTAAAAAAAAGGACAGATCAATACAGGAATCTTACAGCACAGGACTTCACAGATGAGAGTTTGAAAACAAATGCCCAAAAATCCTACAGAGTTTAGAACAACCTGTCACAGTGAGATCTTGAAACATTAGCTTTCACATTTTAATTTGTGTATTAACTTATTTTTAGGATCCTATGTTGTATCCTAAATCAAATTTCTTTTGGCAGAAACAGGCAGGTATATATTGTAAACATTATTATTTCAGAACAGCTACTAATCAGCATGGTACACTTCCACTTTTATTATCCAACAGAACAAAAGATATACATAACATATACAAAACAAAAAATAGATCTGCAGGTGTTATTTTTTTTATTCTCAATTTTTTGAAGCAGAGAGTGGGTATTTCAGGCATTAAAACCACATATTAAAACAGGCATTAAAGACTTAAAAAGTAATGAATGAGATGTGATCTAGGGGAAAAAAATCCAAACCAACCAACCTCAACAGATTTTAAAATTAGAAAAACACAGGTATGTAAGGTGCATCATAACAGGCTGCACATCTGAAGCAGCTTCTACAAAACACCAAAAGAGGAAAAATCTAGAAAAACTGAACACTGGCCGGATTCAATGCCACAGATTTTACTGTATGAGGCTGTCTCCTGGTTTTCAGCATTTACTTATGATAGAGGCAGTACGAGACCTTCCTCCACACTCAGACAACACAGGGAGCTCGTGACAGCAAAGGCAAACAGGGTTTGTGAGGTATCAAAACCCTCTCTCCTCTCTGCATAGCAGGAAAAATGTCTGAGCAGGCTCCAAGACAGAACTTAGTTCCCAACAAAGCAACTGTCAGGAAAAGCACATGAACCTGAACCTTTTTACCCTTTTTTGTAGCCCACACACACACACAAACTTCTTCAAACAGGTTATTCATTATTCTATGGGGAGTCTTCCAGAGCAGCCCTAACCTCTGTGCAGAGTAAACTCCACAGTGAGGAAATTAGTATTAGTATTAGACATTTGTGAGATCATGACATACTTTAGAGACAGTGAACTCCCATTTTTTTCTACCCCAGTCATGTCATGTTCCTGCCAAAAATTTGTTTTCCTCTCTCCATGTTTTCTGTTCTTCCTTTTTAAATTAAAATCACATTTGAGACGAAGATTTAACACAGCTGAGTTTTCAGGCTGGTATTGGGAATAGTAATTTACCCATTTGAGCTCTCAAATTCAATTTGTTTATTTCCTCCAAAATTTTTGTCATGTTTCTTCCAAGTAATTTTGGGGGGTGGGAAGGAAGTATTAAATATTTTATATTTGGATTTTAGCATAAATAAGTCTGTCAGCAAAACCACAAAGTTCAGTTTGAAGATATCTTTCCAAAATAAAGACATGAAAATAAATGTAAAGGTTACGAAAGCACTTGGCTCACCAGACTTGCAGACTCATGTCCTCTGTTTTTCAGAACAGGAGGAATGTGGATAGTGGCCAGGACATTTGTCAGACAAACTCCATCAACAACCATAACTCAGTCAGCCACATGTGTGCAATCTAATAATCCTGGCAGATGAATATTATGTAACATTGAAGTTGGTGGACTTGCTGTACTGAAGAATTTATCTGTGCCTAATCATGATTTGTTTATAGTGTGAGAAGACACAATTGTGGGATCGGTACAGCAGGATAAAGCAAACTTTATTTTTTTCCCTTTATTTTAAAAAGACAAATATTAGTCCCAGAAGCAGCAGAAAGAATAAGAGACTAAAAAGAATTATGTCTTATAAGCAAAAAAAATAGGTGCCAGTGTGATTTTTCACAGAGATATAACAGGTCATCAGTACATGATATAATATATTAAAAAACCCCTAGAATTGTTATTCAGAGATTTGTTACCTCTGAGGGTCTTGTGGTCGAATCCATAGGTCAGACCACGACTGATCTTGTGATTCCTCTTTTCCCTTAAGTCTAACTAGATTTCTTTGGTTGTGACTTGAGTCCATTTCTACTTGTTCTATCACCTTTCATTTTTATCTGCAGACAGATGTGAGGTCCTTCCTCATCCTTTTTTCTTAGAATTCAACAATCCCACTCCCATCATCCTCCTTTCACCTTTTCCTTCTTTTTCTTCCAAAATAAGCTCTTTATCAATAAACCTTCACAAAGAATGGCTCTTGAAAGTAGGAAAAGCCAATGCAAACTTACCTAATTCCTGAGTATGCTTCATTTCTGAATACATAGTTAAACTACTTATGAGAGACAACTCATCGTAATGAGGGCACAGAGCTCATGCATTATTTAATGCAGGACCTCTCTGATGCAGTTTCCAGAGGTAGGTGACAGGCAGAGGCTCAGGAAGCAGATATTTCCATGGCCCAGAGCCTGACCTGACAAGACCACTGAACAGAATTTTCAGGTCACTGTCACCAGGGCCCCTGCTCTCTCTTCCTTCTGGTCACATATCCCTTTTGTTGACTAACTTCAGCCTCAGAACCTATCACTGCAAGATTTTAAAATCATTAAAAATCTAGACATCAAAATTTCTCCAAAGCACAGTCTGATACACTGGACATACAGAATGTCATTACTGCTCTCTGCACATTAAAAAAATCCCAACAAAACACCAAAAAAAACTCAAAAAAAAATCCACCCAAGAAGAAACCCCCAATTCCTGTTTTGACTGGAGAGATTGTCTTGCATATAAAATTAACAGACCATATATAATCCTGTCTACTATGGATCTCTAGTAAGAGTGTGCACAAGAACTGCATTCTGTTTGCCAGACTCCTGTACAGCCTGTGCTTTAGGCAGAGAATGAAGGACAAGAATGTGTGAGAGCACAGAACTGCCACAACCACAGCCTTGGCTAGAGAAGGAGAAAGCTCTCCCTTCCACCCAGGTGGTACCTGTTTGCCTGCACACATGACAAAGCACATCTCCAGAGGTGTTCTGACTCCCAGATATGCTCAAAGCCACCCATTCTTGCCTACTTAAAGCTCAGTATGTAATTTGTAGAAACAAAGGAAAAGTAAAATGTCATAAAGTCATACATTATTTTAAGAGGTGTTCAAGTAACCAAAACTCAGTTTTGCTATATCAGCAATAAAAACCCTCTTGCTGGAGTCTAAGTGCTCAGCTTGGATGACTGGGAGAAAGGGCAACAACCAGAGGGAGCTGGGCTTTGTCCCCCCACTGCCTGTTGTGTGGTGCAGCAGATCTCCAGGTCCTCCTTGCCTGTGGGATGGCCAAGAAGAGAGCACAGCCATGCTTTTTTGGATGCTGCTGCCATTTAGCTGCCCTGGTGTAGTCTGTGACCAAAGCAGGCCCTGGTGTAGCAAACTGCTTAGGTTTTCTTTCTTTAGTATGATAGATACAATGACCTTCACCATTTTATCCCTCTTAACCACTTCTTTCGTAGTACTAAATGGTATTTCATATACATTTTATCACACATTGTATGTTTTGGTTAAAGTGATAGCATCCATTTGTGCTGCCCTGAACTGTATTCTCACTCTGAGAAGCCTATAAACAGTATAAAACAGAGAAGGGTCCTGCTCCAAACTTTAAATGCTTTTGCATAAGCTCATTTCTCATCTTAGGCAGAAGACAAAAAAAAGCATGTGCTCCTCAGTAAACAAGTAATACCTGCTATGAACCAAGCTGCACTGACATACACAAAGAGCATAGGAATTCTACCATCAAGTCTGTTACAGAAGTGCTCATCCTTACCTGCATTTTACTTTAGCAATTTTTTAGCAATTTCTTTTTAATGACATTTATTAAATACCTCCTTTTTATTTAAAAGACAGAACTGGACAGACATTAGGGTGAGATTTTAATCTTTAAGTCATGTATAAGGCAACTAACTCAACAATTCCAGATGAAAAGCACAGGTGAGCTCCTCCTGCCACACTAAATGTTAGCACCAAAAGGAGTTTTCGCCTCACTGTAAGACAATGGCAGCTCAGACTGAAAATATAAACTTTGCATTTTTGAAACCCTGAGAGATTGCCAGTGTGTTAAGAGAAATATGACATCTTCATGTCAGATTTTGACTTCTCCACAAATCAAATGTTTGTCTTTAGACCCAAACCACTGCAATAGAATATTTGAGATTTGTGTAATTTCACCTTGTAATAAAGGATGACTCTCTGAGAACATGAGAATGCTGATTAGTCTGCTAAGATAACTACACAAATAGAGGTAGACTGGATACAAAAACACACTCTTAGGTGTTCTTAAAATATTCTAGAGAAAATATAAAATTTACTATTATGTTATGAATTTACACCAGGTTTTTTTCTATTTCTCATAAAAAAGTATTGAGAATCCAGCTCCATGTAGATACTTTATGGTAGTTCTGGCTCAGCTAATTAACTGAATTTAGTTTGCAATTTGTGGTTTGTGGGTCTGAAGCTCTATGAACTCCATCCAAGTGGCTCTCAATGGGTAATTTAAAAAGAAAACTAGTAAAATAAGATTAGTTGCACAATCAGTCAGCAGTCATTAGAAAAAACATAGCAGCCGATAAATTTATGGTGTTAAAATTTTCCACTTTACTGGGCCTTCATTGTCTAGTGCATCAGATAGATGAGTAGAATTATTTAAAAAAAAAAAAAAACAAACAAAGGAGAGAAATGCAATTCACCTCTTTATAGCATTGCTTTCAAAGACATGCTCATATCCCCCTCACTGCCTCACTGCAATATGACCAACTTTTGGTATTGCTACAATGCAGAAGAGGATCTCATGCAAGAACTTGAGGACATCCACACAGCAGCATTTTTGCTCACCTTTCCTCTCACCACCTTCTGAGAATTTGACTCTTCTTCAAATAAAAACCATAAAAATTAGCACTATTACAAATACAGAGAGGGTAAAATCAAAGGAAAATTATTAAATTCTAGCAATTTCTTTTTGGGGTAAACCAGAGCCATGTCAGACTGCTGACAATGTAAGTACATAGAGAGTCCTGGAGTTAGAATGGAGGAAACAAGCACTCCTGTCTTCTAGAGCAGACAGAAACATTATCTTCTTTTATTAATAGGTCAGATTTCCCTGCACTTATCACAACTGGAGCAATAAAATTTCATACTGTGAACAATCACACATTGGATATTCTTAATTATAATCTGAAAATTCAGAGGTACTTGATTCTTTAATTAAATATTCTCCTAATGCCTTTAACTTATCACTGACTGGTAGTATTCTCATAGCTCAAATACATCAGTTTGAAAGGTCTGAACTATCTGTACTCCTAAATGAATTGTCATGTAATTATAACAGCAACAAGACCATTGATCATGCCATATATTTACCAATGAACTGTGAGCAACACAATTCCACAGAGAGCAATATTGAAAGAAGAAGCTGAGCAGACAGCAGGCCAGACATGAGTGCAAACCAGAAACCTTCAATTTGCATATAGACTTGTTATTTTCCATGGATTACCACTCATTGAAAGCTTCTATCCAGCCAAGGCAATCAGAGAATTGATAGAAAAAAAAGGATGCAGTGACATGACTCCTACGTGATGCTGGAGAAATCCAAAGGCCAGTTTTGCTTTTTTCATTGATTAATATCTCAAAGCAATCCTTTCAGTATAGGGAGGGCTTCAACAAATGTTTGCTTTGATTGCAAATCACTTTAGAAATCTATGAAATATAAAATGGGTAAATGAAATTACAGAAGCCAGGACTTTGTCTCTCCCACTTGTGGTGGAGGAGTTTCACAGTGACACTGAGGGCAAATGTCAGTGCTCCTGCATGCAGAACATTCTGTGCATTGTTAACATTTTGCAAATGCCCAACTGATTAAGAGCTCACTACCACAAATGCTTATTCACAGAAATAATTGCTATTCAGATAAGCAAGCCTAATAAGAACAACGGGTCCACTAAGATGTTCACAACAACTAATGACAGAGAAAGATTCTGCTTCAAATGAGAAGCTAAAAAAAAAATCAAAAGAAGTCTGGCCTATTCTCTGCTTTCAAAAATAGTGACATAGGCCTGAAGCAGGAAAGTTAAGTCTTAGTTTTAGGTCAGGTGTTTCCTTGATGATATTTTGGGCCGTGTTGTGCAAGAAATATTCATGACTTAGCTAAGATGTAGGTGGACAACACTCCCTGAAAAATGTAGCAATTTCTACCAAACACTGTGGTAAATTACACAATAATAAAACAAAATTTTATGTCCTTTTCACATTGAAATGATCTGATTGCAAAATGTGACAATATATTTAATTTTTTTTTTTCATTTTATAATACACAATAACAAGAAATGAGTCACAAAACCAAGATACGGCATTGTAACAACTGTGTCCTTTTGCATTTTGCAATACTGGAAATAAGAATTAATACTGCAATGCCTCAATCCTATTACTCAGTGCTATTTCAACAAGTGCTTTAACAGAGCACTCAGCAAAGACTTGTGGCTTCCAAACCAGAGTTGTCTTGTGCTGATTACAAAGCAGGTACCTTCCTGGTGTATGGTTGGCAATATAAACAATCGGTCACAAAACCAACTGAGAATACCAAGGGGGAGCTGCTGAGACCGGGTTGGCAGGGTTACACAAAGCACAGCAGCTCCCCCAAACCAGCCCAGTCCCCAGCACACCATGATGCAGCATCAGCCACGAAAATGCTTGATGCCTTTGGGCTACACACAGGCTTTATCCTCCTCTTGCCTTTCTGAATCAAATGCTGTGCAACTTGTGGCACATAAAGGTTTCCTTGGGTATCGTAGGGCCAGAAGCAATCTTAAATAAATCTAACACTGGGATCGAGAAATGACATTTCTGTAAAGCTCTTTTAACATTAAACTTTCACTCATGGACACATATGTCTTGGTCTACAACTCAGGATGGGTGATGAGTGTTAAGTATGAAACAAGATGTCTTCAACAAGATAAGCTGCATAATTTAGCCAGTAAAGTTCTGGTATAGTCTTTGCCGGATCCACAGGAATAATTAATATTGATGTCAATGAGAACAAAGTACACATAGAAGTGTAAATGGAAAAAAAAATAATTTCACAAAATCATAGACTATTTATTATATTCTTCTGAATATGTTAATGTAGATTCCACACAGCAATCATGGATTTTCATTTTCATAGTCTATGCCATGTTAATATCTCTATTTTTCTGCCTCTAGGTGTAGCATTTGGCAGTAAGCCATTAAACTGTGAAGTACGAAGGAAAAAGCAAAACAAAAGCATGCTCAGAGTCTCTACAATCAGCAGTGAAGGCTTTGCCAGATGGAGCAAATGATATGGTCAATGAAGGTACAGAAGGTGAAAAAATTAATCTAAGGAAATTAACAGGATGCCTAACACCAGAGCACTCCCCAAAATCTCTTGTGTCAGCTTCAGCTGTCCATGCAGAGTCAAGTTCACATGGTGGATATGCACTAATTATGTGTCTCCCTCTCTGCAGTTACTGAGTTTATTGATTGTTTCTACTGTGCTCATTTAATTTCAATTCCACTATTTAGTTTGGCCAAGAAGTGGCCAAACACTTTAAATTGCAAATCACAGCTGCAAAAACCCAAACATACACTGTTTCTTGTGCATTTTCTACGTTCCTTCCAAAAGCATCAAAAAATGCACTTTCTTGAGACCTCTCACCACCGTAATTCCATCTGCAGCATTGCCTGCACAGTTCATCTACAATTATTTCAGGGTTTTCCAAGCTTAAAGCCTTCTACTATACTCCACACAATAATGTGGCTGCATTTTTTCATCTTCTTTCAAGATCCACTGAGGATGGAAGAGAAAAACACATACTCCAGGATGACAACAGATTTTTTCAAGACAAGTTTCTGTGGCCCTAAATATGCCCTGTCTTCAATATTTAGTCATCAATTTTAGAAAGCCTGTATTCTTCCAGTCCACTTCTTATAAGAAGGGCCAATTTTGTGGTGTCTTGTACTACAGTCCCAGATTTTTCCTCACAAATTGTAGAACAAAGAAAGCAAGTATCTTCATGTAGAAATTTTCAGACATTAATTTTGCAGTGATGGAGTTAGCTGCACTCCAAAAGGCATATACATGTTTGTGAGCAAGTTTATTCAGAGAAAAAGAAAGGCTAGCAACCATTTTGTTACCTAGAAGGTTCACACTTGCTCCCTGCAGTTTCCTATTCTTGTTTTTAACTCTACTCCATGTTCTTCCTCTTAAAACTTCTGCAAGTCTCTGAGAGAGCCTGTGACCCCTGTGCAGCAAGCAGAGGTCAGAGAGACGTAGAAGCTCCCTGGCTGAGCACATGGATGCACATGCAAGCAGCGTTACTGCTCAGGGTGATGTCAGAACTCACCTAAGAAGGGCAATCTCTGAACTGGTGGTTCCAACCACTGCTCTCAGTGGAAAGCACTGGAGGCAGAAGTTAGCCACACTTATACACTGCTTTGATGATGCCCTGCTATTATTTCAGAAGAACTTTTGCTTACTGCTGCACTGTGCAACCAAGAATGCCTGAGGGAACCAGTTTGGCTTTCCATGAATCAGGGCAGTCTGTTCAGACAACACATCCTTCTGGACTCTTCCACACTCACAACTTGTTCAACCTGTTGGTCTGAGAAAAAAAAATTTACAGGTATTTATCCTTCTTCACCGTCTCTCTCCAAACTTGTCAGGACTTCACCTAAGCCAAATAAACTAGGAATCAGATTCTAGTCAAAATTACTCTTCAAAAGAAAAGCACAATATAGCACCTCTCCTTTCTCAAACCCTCTGCAACAGAAGACTGTGATTTTTTTTCTTCTAAACATCCCAACAGTCCCATAAATGTGACAGGATATATTGTTTGAAGTGTTATTGGTAGAATTCATTTTTTTCAGTGGTTAGGTTTTTAGAGGTTTTTTTGTAACTATAGGTGAGGTTAGTTCAGTGAAAATGAAATTTTAAAAAACAAAGGTATTCAAAATCTATCTGATGCAACAGCTGACATTTCTATTATTTTCCACAGCATCTTGATATTTCTACTTTTAATCTTGTTTTGAGAACTCTACCTCACTGCTGGAAAGAAACCTGTGGGTAAGATATTTCTGTCCTTCAAATTTCATTCTTTCTTAGCTACCACATGCTGGCAGCCGTTGATCAAGAAATCAATGACAGCAACAAATTCTGCCTTTTCTAACACTTTCCATACCACATATAGAAGTGGAAAATGCATATATAAAAACTCTAAAAGAAATTATCTTTTGTTTCATCTTCCCCTTGATAGATTTGTCAGCCTACTGAATAACTAAACTTGGCAGAAATGCTGACTTATTTAGCTTGTGTTTACAATTCCTGCCTTTTTAACTAGCTGTAAGTCCAAATGCAGCAAAAAGAATTATTTGTTGCCTTGGAAACACATGAACTATTCATTTATGCCTTTCTCAGTGTATATGCTTTTTTCTATAATGCTGTACCACAGGTCTACCAAAGCTTGTGATTTACCAGTTGGAATGAACACAACCTTCTACAACTCAGTTGTTTATCTACTACTGATGGCCAAATTTTTCTTTAATCAAGGTGCAGATGACAATTCTGTCTCTGACCAGTGCCACTAACATGTTTATGAAACAATGTGGTTTTTTTTTTCCCAGCAAATATAAAAAAATATCATCTTTTTACCTTATTATAAAATAAAATAATTGCTAAAAGTCCTTATTTATCCTCTTCATATCCAGAAGAGTTCTTTGGCTTGGCAAATTGAGCTAACAGATAGCATGTTGAAGGACATTCCTAAACAATTTCTTTATACTTATTTTCACATACTCTAGAAGTCTTTGCCTTCTCTACAGTGTACTTGCGACTCTATTGTCAAAGAGAAGTAGAATGTCCTCTACATTACTTCCACATAAATCATACCACAGTAGCTACAGAAATATCAATCAAAATCATTGGTGTCAGAACAGACTAACCTCATGAGTTTCTCACATTATCAAAACAGCCTTACTATTCAGTCTAAATATACTCCTACCCATCAGTTTAGCACAGGAATGTATTTGCCTTATTAGCCAAATAATAATAAACTGCTTACTTTCTCAGTTAAAGACATATCTGAGTTAAATAATTAATAGTATCCACCAAACCTCACTTTCATTGCACTAAACAACAATGCTCCCTATAGCAAAGGCTTCTAAGCAGCCTAAATTCAGTTTTGCTTTTTGCTTTCTCCACCAAAATATCTAAAACCAGAAGAGTAGAGAACACCATTTTCTAAATGGCTTACATCCCATTTTCTAAAAAGCACAGACATGAACTACAGACAGGTTTGCCCTGCTCCAAGAGCTCAGGGAGAGACGGAAGCCTCGGGGTACTCGCTGATGCTGGCACCCGTGTGAAGAGAATCCCACAAAAGGGGGGAGAAAGTTCCCTGCATAGAACTTTGTGGAAACTGGGCCAAGATTTAAATAATACCTGGACCTCCCAGAAGGCATTATGTTACTTAAAAATATAAAGAACCAAAAACCTAATTAGATTTGTAGCACAGTGTTCAGGCTCCCCAGGTACAAGAGAGGAGCTTTATAGCTTAGGCTGAAAAGCTACAGAATGCCATTTTACTGCTGCTCTGTGGCTGGCTCCTCAGAATACACTAACAGGAACAATTACACCTCCTTCTGAAGTTTCAAAAAATCCTTTCTTTACAATCTGAATGGGTTTTATTAATGGTATTTATTACTGTAAGTGACACATGATAAAATAAAGATCCTGAAGAGTACAAAGTTTTTGACTGAGATGTACAAATAGACCTAGCAGTCAGGCCTCAAGTTCACATGCTATGGAAATTACCCAATATATTTATGATTTTATTAAGACAGAAAAAACATTGATATATGCACAATGTAAAATCCTCACTTCTCTTCACTGTCCATTATTCATCTAGATTTCCAAAGGTACTTTATGAGAAATTATTCTAAACAGCAGGTGATTCTGTACCTTATACTGATAAAGAAGAAGCAATTTCCCATCAGTTCCCAACCATCAATCCTTTTGAAAAATAAGCTTAACTGTAAGCTTAAGGCACAATGCCTGAACTAGAAAATACCCAAAGGGCATTCCAAGCTATGCCAGAGCAACTGCCATTTCTTATGTGAAATGTGATTTCTAAAAACTTTCTAGTTGAAAGAAAAAAGCTTTTAGTAAGGTAATAATTACCCAGTGCATACATAAAAAAGGGGGAAAAAAAGATATTTTCTCATTAGTTTCCTTATTTTCAGAAAAAAATTCTCATGCCTCTAAAAGAGATCACTTAATTTTTTTTCCTCTGCACTAGAATTTTTTTGATTATCAGGTCTGACTATCAACAGTTATGTTGATTTGTGAAGAACTTGAAAATATGGCAAAAATGTAAAACATTGACCTTTCAGAAAGTAATACTGTACTGTGTTATATACTCTCCAATGCATATTGATCATCTCCTTACCTACTTCAATAGGAAAACATAATTAAATTTTAGTTGAGTAGGGTACTTTTCACAGCTTGGGATTCTCTGCGATGGCCCCAGTTGACACCACCATTAATATGAAAAGATACTCAACAACAAAAGTCAAGGACAGAAGGTGACTCTCCAGTTTGATTCTGCCTTTTTTCCTGGACAAACCTGCTCATAGCTTCAGAGAATTCAAGATGTTAATGCCAAACAGATTGGCATTTTGAATGACTATAGTTTTAGGCAGACAAATCTCACCATGAGCTGGACCTACAGAGGTATCATATTCCAGATAAAAGGGTTATGAGTTTTGCACAGATGTGCAACTGATTATTATGGACACTCCAAATAACTCAGAACCCCCTGTTTTTGTCCCAGTCATACCACAGGTCAGGTAAGGGCAACACCAAACACCTACCACTAAGAAATAAGACAATAAAAAACTCTGTGTAGTGGAGTACTCAAACTAAGGAAAACTGATAGATGGTTCATAAAATAGAAAGGATTCTAACTAGGATTTGCTAAATTAAGGCAAAGTCTCCAAGTCTTTAAGAGCAAAAATAATACCCACACCCTCTGTTTTGGAGTTGTGCATAACCACTAAGAGTTGGTGAATTTATATTCCCTAGATTTCAGCAAGGCAGTATTCACTAAAGACGGTACTCTAGTCAATGAGCCTCAAAAATCCTTACCTGAACACACAATTATCTGGCCTGCTCACTCCCATCATTTCTACTAGCCTCATTTCTAATTATTTTCTTCTAATGAAAATCAAGGGACACTTCAAGAAGAATAATTTCCTTTCCTTGTCAGCTCCTTTTGCCTTTCCCTTTCATTAGCTCTTGCTAATGCCTGCTGCTCCAAACAATCCTCTCAGCACAAATATCTCAGAGCTCCTAGATGAAATTGCTGAAAAATGAAGTCTTTACCACCCTTACAATATTTTTCTGACCCATTTAAACTTTTTTATATAAGTTATTCTATTTTTTTTTCTATCTCTATATATTCTTATCTTTTTTTACATAGTGCCAAAATCTAGATCAGGTAAGATCTAGAAAATCTAGAAATCTAGAAAATCTAGAAAGATCTAGATCTAGATAAGGAAAATGGCAGCATAACTTAATGTTGCTTCAGTTGTTAAATACCTTCTTGTAACTGAGACAAAGAGAGTTCTTTGCTGGCAACTAGTTACTACTATTGCTTGGTTTAGATGACTGGCATAAAGGTTTTAGTTTTCCTTTGAGTGAAACTAGATATTAGGAAGCATTTCTTTACTGAGAGAGTGATTGAACACTGAAACAGAATTCTTAGAGAGGTGGCCAGTGTCCCATGCCTGTCAACATTTAAGAGGCATTTGAATATTGCCCTTAATAACATACTTGTCCAGCCCTGAATTTATCAGGCAGTTGGACTAGGTAATCATTGACAGTCCCTTCCAACTGGCATCATTCTAGTGTAAATAATATGCTAAATAAATAAATAAATAAATAAAATAATAGGAGACTGAAAAAGTCCTAAACTGCCTACCCCTGGGAAGTGAATGGTGGCCAGCAAGCACATCAGGGCTGTTACATTCATTGTGAGAGATGGGAGGTGGGAATCAAAACCTTGACTCATGGCTCCTATTGGCCTAAGGGTTGTTAAGAACAGCAAGAGTCTGCTGAGCTTGCATTTGGAGAAAGCCTGCTTCACAGAGAGTAATTAACATCACAGTGTTTTTTCTCTAGATAATGACTCTTTCCCTTGCCTCTGAACACTGCTGTCATTTTATTGACAAGGTCCCTTCCAAGCTTTGCACCATGCCACCCATGTCGAAGTATAGCTGTTGGAGCACTGATATCTAGAGGGGACAGCTGTGAGAAAGGTCTGGAGTGACTAAAGTGTAAACCCAAATGGAACCTGGATGATTTTGTCAGCAAGTGCTCTTACTGTGTCAAAAGACAGCAATGCTCAGCATTTTGCTGGTCATTACTTTGCTTTAAAATAACCAAGAAGCCAGCACCTAATTCAGTGAGCTAAGACCACTGTGAAGGCTTTGATGTAGAGATATTACAACATTTCATTATCAAACATTATCACATTAATTAATCCCTACTTTAGCTAGTGTACATTTTTAAAGATAATTTTCTAGTTTTCAAGCACATTACCTGTAAAACATATATATCCTATAGATATCTCTCACATTGTCCATACATTTTCAAATTCAGACACATAACATGATTTGCAAAAGCTAAAAAAAGCAAACCAAAAGCGAGGCATGAATTTAGATGCTTAACTATGCATTTAAGAACCAGATCTTTTACCCTACCTTGAATGAATGGGCAAGTATAAATAATTTTGACAGAATGATACATGATTTATCATTTTTTCATCAAAATTACATCCAAAGATTTAATATATGGTTTTTACAATGTAATTCATGACAAAGACATACATAACCCACAAATACATTACTACTTAGCAGCTGTGTATCTCCTCCCATCATCCTGAGCGTTGAAAACTGAAAAAACAAACATATTGGCTTGTTATCCTTTAAAAGGCATTGATGGACACACTCTCTTTCTTTTGTTTCTACTGTTTCATCTGTCAAGCATTAATCATTGCCTTAGTTGTAAATGAAATTTTTATTGGGCAATTATCATCTTGGTCTATACTAAATTCTTTCCCTTTGCTTCATGTATTAGGCAAAGATGGCATTGCCTGCAGAACACAACAATAATATATTATAAAATGTGAAACCTAATGAAAGAAGTGCAGTGTTTTTGGTTCCATCATATTCCTGGACTTAACCAGTGTATAGAGAAGAAATGGCTGATGTCCATCCCTGACAGGTCCCACTATTACATCAGTGAAAACAGAATGTTCTCCTGGCCCTAGAATACATGCACAAAATCCAAACATACTGCTTCTTAATCTTTTTCAATTGAGAAGGGGGGGAAAATCCCTTTTTCTTTACCCCCCAAAAACCTATAGCTCCTCTGGTATCCCCTCACATGCTTTTTGAAATTAAGAGTAAGGAGAAATGAAGCAAAAATTGAAATGAAATGCTGTTCCTTAAAAAAAATACAAAGCAACTTTAATTTAACTCTTTTAATTGGAGATGAAACAAAATATCAGTGATCAGTATACTTCTGACTATGCTTAGTAATAGACTTTGATAAGACAGAACCTGCACTAACATTGGAAAGTTACTGTATTAACTTTATTTTCCCCCTCTCCTTGCTTATATGCAAAGGGATGTTATGGTGCTTCTATGCATCAGCAAGATTTGTACAGCTTCCTGATTTTTTTGGATGAAGAATGATCACAGTGAGTGAGCAAAATCATGCTAAATTAATGAGGAGTCAGTAACACACATGCTGACTAGAATATCTGGCCCAGTCTTTCATTCTCTACTACACAAAGTGCAATTCCTGGCCAAATCTGCTGTCTGTACAAAACAGGCAGAAAGGAAAAATGTGAGGTGTGTGCCAGCCTCTCCAGCCTTGCAGAGACAGGATGTCACCTGGCAGCTGCTTCTCTAACTCCTCCAATTAAGTATTCTTTTGAACTGGGATTCATGCAAATGTTTATGTCAATACAACGTTAGAACAAACATCTAATGGGGGATGAAGCAAGAGCCTTCAAAATAAATAATTTAAGTTTTCCCCTGAGACAATGAATGGAAAGACAAGGAAAAAAAGTCCAAAACCCAAAAATTCCTTTTTTTCTCCCATTTTTTTCCTCAGAAGCTATTCAACATCAAAATTTAACATTTATATGGCTGGAGCTACTCATCAGCTTAAACAATTTTAGCTAGAGCTTTTCCAGCCAGACTTTATGGGCAACTAGGGAGAATCTTCCACATCTAAAATGTTCTCTAGGCCTGAAAGAGGTAGCAGATTAGAAGCTTTCATAGGTTCAAATAAACAAAACCAAATAGCAATACAGGTTAAACAGGAAGCCTTAGCAGCTGGTACAGGCATCAGTTATTCAACATGGTTCAAAACTTCATTAGTATCCAAAGCCCACATGTGAAAAAAAGCATTGATTAAATGAAATCCAAATAGAATGGCAGAAAGATTTTCAGTGAAAATATAAGATTATTTGACTGCATTCTTTTATTTTACTGTCTACAATCTCACTGCTATGAGCTGTAATTTTATTCTCCCTATGAAGATTGCTTTCAAACAGTGAAATTGAAAGAGTATCAAGTTTGGCATATAATGAGGTTGGCATTAATACCAGCTAAATCCTTCAGATGTCTAATGTTGAGATGCATAATTTTCTTCATAGCATATTCATATTGGAAAAATCTAAATTGGTTCTCTCTTTTTTTGATCTTTTGTTTTCTCTTGTGATGGTTTTGCTGCTTGCATATTCCAGCATTATAATAATGACCTAGATGAGAGGGTGGGTTGTGCAATTCTCCTATCTCTTTTTCAAAACCTGTTATTTGAGTTTCAATACTCTGATTGACAATTGGATCTTGCCTAGAAGCAAAATTCCACAGCAGAAGACACAACAAAACTTAGGCACAAATAGCAGCTTTGAACCAAACAAAAGAAACACAACAGGCTGCCAATATGTGAAAGTTTAACCTTATGGGATCCTCACTCTTGATCTCACTCAGACAAATACAAAAACTCCATGGAATTCTATGCCAAATTAAGTGAAAGACAGATTACCATTTTACTATAAAAAAGCCTTTGCTAAGTACTAAATCAATACTGAGAAAAAGCAAAATTACAGGTAAGAAAATTATTTTTTCTTTTTATTGGTGTTATATCCACTATTGTGGCAGAAGTAATAATTCATGGGAAGTAGCAAAGAATGACCATCATTTATCAATTGCACAGAAATGGTGATGAAAGAATAAAATAAAATAACTCTTCCTTCCTCTCCAAACCCTAAAAAGGCCTGTTTTGAAGATTTTTCAGTAAATGAAAATTTGTGAAAGATTTGGGGTTTTTTGTATGCAAAAAATAATGGTTTTTTCCCAATTTATACCATATAATTTCTGAGTACATATTAAACATTCTAGGAAGAGCAAGATACAAACAGAGGGGAATTTTAGACTTCAGCTTTTATACAGACAGACTTCCCTTTTCATGGACAAAGTAGATAAAGTGTGTATGTATGCAAAGTTTGGTTTCTATTACTAGGAGGCATCTTCCTTTCAAAGGTGATTCTGAGAGGACTGAATGATCTGATATCTATATGTAAATACAGTTCTGGTGGAAAAGTGATTTTTCTCCACCCAGAAGCATCATGCCTCCTCATAATCATATACCTGGCAAAACTGAAATCTGAAAGGATGCTCCCAGATTGCCACCTTTCCTGCCTGAAAACAATGGAGCAATTTGGCCTGGCAAATTACAGCACAGTTTTATATAGATTTTTCATTAAACTGCCATACACTATAGGGGATGTAAATAGGCTTCTTTTACGTCTGATTGGTTTAGATAGACATTATTGTCAAGACTACTCCTAAAACCACAAAATGCCTTTCAAAAATTTTGAAAAAACTTCATACCACCATTAGAAAATAACAAAAAAAGGTAAAATAATCATGTGCTTTTGGTTGAAATCACCCATGAGCTGGAATGGCCTAAGAAGCTACAGGCAGGTTTTTAATATATCAAACCATTAATACTGGTTAGTAACTAAAAAAAACCCAAAATACCTCTATTAGTGCAATACACCTCAGTACATGCTCCCTGTCTGGTCTGCAGAAATTATTTTAATGAATAGCATAATGGAAAGGAGAAGACATTGAAGAGTGAAGATGAAGTGCAGCTAGGCATGGGGCAGTATGTGTTTACCAGATCAGGCTTTCAGAATCCATGTCTCATTCAAGCTCCTTCAAAAAAGAGTTTATTCCAAGTTCTCTTCCAAAGGCAAATAATATCTTAATATCTTCATTATTGTCCCATTAACTACTATACATGACACTCCCTGGGTGCTTTACACAACATTGCCAGATATAACCATAGTGCATACTCTATGCATGGCTCCTGATGGCTTGAACAGTATAGAGGAAAAAAAATCTTATCGTTTTTCTTGAGGTTTCAAATTCAGATTCATTGAGAGATGAACATACATAATCAACCACCAGTGTCTGAGGGAGGAAAAATGGGTTTGTTTTGGTTTTTTGTTTGATTTGGTTTCCTTTGTCTTGAGAAGGTCTCAATAAATCATAGAGATAGAAGAAGCTCAAGGGATGATTAAAGATGAGAAAATAAAATAATTCATTTAAAAAAGACTTGGAAAAGATTTAATTGACGTTTTTTTAGTACCATCGAAGTGCAAACAAAAAAAAACCCCTGCACTATTTGTAGAAGAAACAGTAATTAAGAAAATAAGTTAAATGCATCTGTAAAGAAAGATGTTTGCTCCGTCTCTCTCAGCTTTGGGATGGACCTATCAAATGCTGAATCAGTCAGACCCTCAACAATAAACAAGTTTTACAAATTTGTTTATTTTCTACGAATTCATGGGAGACTAGGCTTTTCTTAAATTCTCGTGTAATCAAACAAAACTGGTCTAGAATATATATTACGCAATAATCTGCAGGTACTCTTTCCAGCCTCCACTGGCTTTCTGAGGGAGGATGTTTGCCAGATAAAAGTTGAGAACCAAGGCAGCTGTCTGAAGTCAGAGCCAGAGTGGTACTGAATAACACAGCACAGAATGTGAGTCCAACCAAAACTATTTTGGGTTATACAAGGTACCACACTTGCTAAATAAAATATGAATTCAATTATTTTATTTGTTATTTAAAGAATTAGTACTTCAGGATTGGCTGAGCAACAAAAGCAACAAAATTCTTGTTCAACAAAACAACAGTTATCCCAGAGGAGTAATTGCAATATGTGCTCTAATTCTCAAATTTGAAACTCAGGGTGGTTACACAACCTGGAATTCAGAACATCTGAAGGACACTCACAAACATGTCCATTATTTACTATTCTGAGGAAAAGGCATGAACACGTCTGGCACCCTTGAACATCTGAGTTCCAGAGCCAGATTGTATCACAAATAAGCACAAGGCATTTGCCACTAGCCTAGCCAGCTCTCAGGGGCCCATTCATGTAACACTGCTCCAGTTCTGATTGATAAGCTTTTATTTTTAAGAAAAATTCCCATGAGTCTTAGGTTTTATAAAGTCCCTGGATTTCCATCTACAGCACTGAAGGCAAGAATACAAATGAAGAAAGGTCCCCTATTATACAAGGAGATAAAGACTGGAGTCAAAGCCTTGACCTCCTGCGAGATACTAGCAAGGTTTCTTGACTCGGGGGAACCCTAACTTCACCCTAAGGCCCCGGTGGACTCAGACTGTCATAGCTGACATTTTAAAGTGGAAAGACAAGCACATAAAAAATGTTGCCCAGCTGTTGGGATATCAACTCAAATGCAACTGTTCCAACTAATCTTTGCTCTGGGTCTATAGAGATGATGTCATGGATTCCTCTGCCTCGGTCACAAGGTCCATTTAAGCAACAACAGTCAAGATTTGGCCAACAGTATTTATTCAGCACTAAAGTCAACCAAAATGCATCAAACTAAAAGGATTCGAGAAACCTAAAAGTGATTATCTTTGCATGTATCACACAGCATGTTTAGAAAATTGAGGAAGCAGAGATATATGACATCCTTCTGCATGAAAGAAGATTCAATTAAACCTCAGATGTTCTTGCCAGATATTTGTTTAATACATTCTCAAGTATCTCTACCAGCGGAGACTTTCCATGTCATTAAGTAATTTACTGTAGAGCTTAAACTGCTCACTCTGCCACAAGGGTTTCCCTAACCCTCTAGTCTGATTTACCTCATTGCCATCTAACTCCTGCAACGCTTATCCAATCCACACTGGACAGGAAGAGAAAACTATTGCCTTTCCCTTTGCAAATGTATTTTAAGCACCTGAAAAATAATTTTGTGGTCCACTTCAGTCTGATCCCATTTTAGTAACCAAGCCTCTTTCACATTTCTCGCCTATTTCCAGACATATAAGATCCCATTTGCTACATATTTGCTTTCTCCTTCAGTCTGGTTAGATGGCTTACGTCCTTCCTGAAGGATATAGTGTGCAAGCCTGGATGCATGATTCCTGTTGAGAATGTGTGAGCTCAGAAGAGAATAGATAGCCTTATCTTCTTTTTTATTTTCTCTTCTTAACATCCATTTTAGCCTTTACAATTTCAAATATGAATCTTCCTCTTCACCCATCTTTCTCATTCCTGTAATGCTTCAGTCACTATTCTGAGAAAGACACTCTCACAAAGTTTCACATAGAATTGGCTTCTATTTCTTTCAGAATGCTGCTCTCATTTGTCACGATCATCCCAAATACAACACTCCATTGTACTTTTAAACCTCTCACCTTTGCTTCATCTCTAAATTCAGTAAGTATTTCTCAGCTGGTATCATGGAATTGCTCTTTTCTACTAATTTATTTTCAGTGTTATAGAATCCATAGCTCTGGAACAAAATATACCTATTTCCCTTCCATCTTATCCTGAACACTCCCTCTCCCACCAGACATACTGTCACCCAAGTAATGTTCCTGGTTTTTATAACTGTGTTACACAGTAAGTATGAAACCTCTCATTGCTAAAGGAATGTTATGACAGTTTGCTTCTACTACCTTTATTATTGTGTAACTCAAGGTAATATTTGCCTCTAAAAGCCTAAAATGTTTCTAATGTTGTATAAGCACAGCATTGTAGCTGCTCCTTGTTGAGGTTAATCCGCTTGATATCAATGCAGCTGTTTTTAGGAGTTACACAACAGATTTCAAAGAAACCTAATATTTGTTTGGTCATGAAGTTAACACAGGCATAGCACAAAACTAGTCACGACATATTTCTGGGGCAAAGCTATGCGTGTTTCTTGCTCAAAGTCCGTGGTCTGTTGGGCTGCACTGCCTGGTATCACCGCGTTTGTGAGACCCAACCTTCATGCAAACAAAACTGATTGCTTCAATGATCTTTCTTGTAGCAAAGGCCTGAAGGATGGGTCAGTAATTTCATTAACATATCCTACTCTGGTGTGAATGCTCTTAATTGAAGTCTGGAGAGGGCCTAAAGACATTTCAGATGGGAGGTTCTGTGAAATAAGGCATGTAATTAGGGAATGTCTCAGAATGATTGAAAGGGTGTTTTTCATCAACATCATCTCCTCTCTTTAAGCCCATTCACTGAACTTTGCAGAAAGGACTTTCTGAACAAGAGGAATTTGGAACACAGCTATTATTACTGTCAATTATGACACGTAGGTGAAAAAAACCACCAAAACTATTCCTCCATTACTTAGAAAATCACAGCTCTGGCTAAAAAAAGCTCTACATTTCATCTGTGGCCTTTACTACAGAATTCTTTAAAACTATTAGCAGCATCTTCTGTTTTTCTCAGAATGAAAGCTGATAAATTAGCAACAGAGGGAAGAGCTCCTAAGCTAGACAGTTCACTTGGAGTCGTTATATAAATGACCTTTCTGAAATGTGTCCAAGACTTAAATTACTCTGATTAGTTGATGTCTGTGGAACTGGCAACAAGCCTTTTCACTGTTGCTCTCATGGTAATTATTATTCTTGTTTCACTGCATATTTTGATAGCATTTCTCAAGTGTCTAGTTATAAATCTCTTAAAAGCCTGAGGACAGTTGAATCAGTAGACGTAAAATAAGAACAGATCCCAGCTGATACAGTCCTTGCCTTCTCTCTACATCTGTTTTTGAAGTTGAAAATAAGTGTCTTCCTACATCCAACCCAGAATTGATCAGAATGTGTTTAAAAAAAGGAACAGGGATGCTTTCAAGCCTATCCATTACATTTATATATCACAAAAGGATGTATAATTCATGACAAAAAAGTTATGAGCACACAGTTTGCTTCTTTTTGTTAAACTATGTTTTTAAAAATTAACTGTAAAAATAGCATTTCTAATAGCCATCATCACCATACATTTTTCCATGTAGATAACAGCTCTCTTCAGATTTAAGAAAGCTCTAATAGATCTCATTTATCTAATCTTTCAGAGCCAATTAATTTTACCAGAAAAATA
The DNA here is from genome assembly GCF_028551555.1 of Melozone crissalis. Taxonomy (NCBI): domain Eukaryota; kingdom Metazoa; phylum Chordata; class Aves; order Passeriformes; family Passerellidae; genus Melozone; species Melozone crissalis. Next base: position 20,062,083 of record NW_026535794.1, read on the forward strand.
TTCATCTCATATCCTCAAACATCAAGCCTTTCGTATTCCCATAACTCATCTCCCCAAACTGCTATCAACTCTGCAACTGGAGTTTGTGTCTCTTTGTTCCCACAGCTCTTTCAAACACCACTTCAAGTCCCATCACTTCTCATTAACTTGTAACTTCTCCAAATATCTTTGATAGAAGAGTTAAATCCCCCAAGTGAAAACTTTGAAAATAACATTTATTAATCCATGTTTCACTGTGCTCTGCATTATCTGCCACTGAATCAGGAGCAGAAACTGCTGTCTCAGTTCCTAACATGTTAAATGACTTTAGAAAGTTTCTTTTTTCTCTGTAAAAACCACTCCTTTGCATCCTGTGCTGCCTTATAGTGACACAAGATATTCCACTAACAACATGGTATGACATGCCATGGAAAACCAGCTATGAAATATTTTTTGATAGATGCTGCAAGAAATGTTTCATGCTGTATGATGAAAGCAGATATAAGCAACCTTTTAATAACTCGCACCATGTCTTGCTTTTTTTCTTGATTGCACACATCCAAATGGGTTGAGGACTTCATTCTGGTGCTTTTGAAAGATAAAGCTGAAATAATCTTAAATTAAATAGATCTTTATACTGAAGCAAAAAAATATCTCTATATAAATATACATCATTATAGAACTTGAATTTCCATTTCTTTGCATCCAAGTGGAAATACATGGTCAGCAATTGACAAAGATGCCAACCATAAATTTTGTTAAAAAAGAGCTCCAAAAAACCTTTCTTATTCCACTAACACCATTTTCCTCAATAGCACAGAACTAAATGGCCAGACAATAACTATATATATGAATGTCGTGAATGTCACCATAACATCAAGGAGGTGAGGAAAACATTCTTCATTACCAAGAAGTTAGATTACTAACTGAAAAATCCTCTACATAAAGTACAATACAAGAGAAAAGGAAGAAATGGTGAGTGGGCTGAGGGAGCAATTCTAAGAGCTACCAGTACTGACAGACTTCCTCTAGACAGAAGATGATAAATGTGCAGAGGAACTGTTTGTAAACTGAAAAATCATCCAGCAGATTAGGCAGAAACAATTTTTCCTTAGGATCCTAGCAGGGTTTTGTTTTGCTTCCTCATCTGACAGTACTTTCAATTATTGAGACAGAATGACAAAGGAGCATATGTGCTCAATGATCAGAGGACCTGCACCATCAAACTGGGCATCTGCTCCTCATTTCCAAAGGATGCTGCAAGTGAGATACAAGTGAAAACCAGAATACTGAATAGTCCTGAGCCAGGCCAGCTGGAGCAGGACCAAGCAATTGGGCCATTTTCAGAGGAACTTAACACAAGTGGTGTATAGAAAGTAATTTGTACCTGGGACTGCACCCTGTAATTGCTTCATTGTATTTGATCAGCAATGTTACAGAGATTATTTAGGCACGCATACGGCCAACAACAGACCAAAGAGTGACTGCAAAGGTGATTCCATTGATCCTCGGTCTTGCTTCCAGATAAAGTGCACTATCATAACCCAGCCATTAATCTGTGAACATATGACTTCATCTGGAAGAACAGTACCCTTGAACAGGATGCATCACAGAAATAATCACCAAATTTATGAAGCTGAAGGGTCTCCTCTGACTTGATTTCATTCTAGCCTGATTTGCACCTGCCCCATTCTGTCCTGAATTGCTCACTCATTTTGGAAAATGTTATGGCTACCTACTGCATTCACCAGCTGTAACTGCAGCTGTTATTTCTGTTGTCCTTTTTTCCACCAAAAAAAAAAGAAGAAAAAGTGTCTTTTTTATTCCTTCTTTCCACGTTAACTGACAGCTCAGGAAAACACATTTTGCAAACAAAATTCTGAAGCATTGGATCAATTTGATTAATGATAGTTGTTCAGTAACAATCACTAGGGTTGCAATGTTATTTACAACTCTTTCTGATCGACTGCACAGAATTTACAGAAAAGATGGTCTCACTTCATTTTTTTTTTATAAAGTCTAAAAAATATTTTTTCTTCTTCTTTTACTGTTTTAGATAAATTCCTGAATAACCTTTTTAATTATTCAGTAAGAAGGATGTAATTTCTCAGGTTTTATGAGACAGTAGCTCTTCATAAACGTGTGTTAACACAGCTTCTACTAGAAACCTTTGTAATATCACCACATTGTGGGAAAGGGAAGAGGGAAAGAACTCCTTCTCATGGAAAGCATGGTTACCAGTGAGTTTCTTCAAAATTGTGAATGGAATCACAAAATCACAGCAACTGAAGTCATTTGGGACTTTCAGGAACATTTGGTCCAAACTCTGGCTCAAAACAGGTCTGTTTAGCACAGGCTGCTCAAGCCCATGTCCAAGTGAATGCTGAGTCCCTCCAAGGACAGAGGTACCACAACCTCTCCATAAATCCTATTCCAGTCTTTGACCATTCTCATGGTAAACACAAAAATATCAATAACTAATCAGAATATTTACATTAACATGTTTTCTTGTCCAAACTTTTAAAATCTATGACTGACTTCAAGTCACACTAATTACAAAAAAATCAACTTATTCATTGCTTTGTGCCCCTCAAACCCTCAAATGCAAAATTTGATTTTAATTTCTTTTCTCTCTTCATTGACTATCTGAGTGGCAAATGAAATTCTATAAATGAAATGCATACAGGAATTCTGTACAGATTTAGAGGGAAAAAAGGATCCAGAATAGAGCATGAACGTGGCACTACATCATCCAGAGACAGAATAAGTCTGATAATTGCCCAATTGAACATTATTGCACAAAAGGTCATTATCCTGTCCCCTACCACTTCAATACATAGCACACAATCAAATCACGTTATCCTTTTCTAATAATCAGGATGACTTGGAGTAACACAGAAGAAAGAAATCAAATATTCAACTTGCCTTCACCTCCAAGTAGTCTTTTTTTTTTTTTTTTCCTTATAACTACTGCAGCTAAGGCTCTAAGAGGCCTGATAAACATTTCCAGTCTTGGATAATACTAATTTAGTAGTGTCAAAGCAATTACTGTGTATGAAGTATCACCTATAGATATAAAGAGATATTGTTGTAGAGTTTACTGAGTCCTTCCCTTAAAAATGCTCTCATACAAATTGGACCAAATACATATGTTGGTAAGAACAGAAGGCTGAATAGAGATGAATCTGTAAATTGTTATCTGGTTTATTTGGATGCATTTCAGCATCCATCTGCACCTGGAAAGATGGAAGAGTTGGGTGGCTGGTTTATGGGGTACAAATCATCCCTTAGCAAACACCTTTAGATCTCTCTTGAAGGCAGCATAACTTCAGCCACCAGTGCTGGTTTCATTGCCTTATTTGAGCTGCTAATTTAAAGCTAATTGTAGAGCAGGTCACATTTAAGTCACTGGAAAAAAAGCCCAGTTACTTTCATGGTGCATGGCCACAATCTGAAAGTGAATAATAAAACCATTAATTGAACCCATTTAAAAGGAAAAAACAGCAAGAAGCAAATACAACCCAGCTACGGTTATTTGGCATTATGTGTAATTTTTCTAACTGGGTCCCAGGTAAACACAGCGTCCATTGCTTTCTTAAGCTTTTTGCCACAAAGTATCCCTTGTCTCAAACTGCTACACCTGGCTTGGCCTTTATAATCACAGAACATGGGTTGCAATTTGCAGACATCTGCTGGCTTTTTCTCCTATCTGTCCCTTCTTTTCCCCAACAGCATGGAAGACATCTACAAAACCAGACATGAAAACTGAAGCAATGCTTCCTCTGGGTGCCATGCAAAAAGCCCATTATCATCAGAAGGCAAACCTACTGCTTTTTTTCCATAAATGGGGGAATTCAAAACATGAAATAATTAACACATTCCTGTGAGTATGAGTGCACTCAACCCAAAAATACTTGCTACAGAATACAGCATCTTCATTTTATATTCATGATAATGTAGGGAGTTAAAACATTCCCTCCCTTATTTATTTATGTGCAACAATAAACGTCCTTTTCCAGGCACCACCAAGCATACCAGAAAATAGAGTTCTGTCTCCACTTCTATTCTGTGGCTCAAGATTGAGAACAGAAAAATCCCAGCAGTGTGGCACAAGATAATTAAAACACAATAAAATATAACACAGTTTTACAACTAAAGTAATCTGTTCAAGAGTGACAAGATGCCAAAGCTCTGACACCTACAATGCCCAAACAGGCAACGTGTCCAGACTGGGCAGAGCACAATGTCTGCTGTTCACAAAGCTATGTGAAATGCTTACTGAGACCTTGGATAAAAAAGTTTACCTAGAGCATTCCTTCTGTTCATCCACCATCAGGTTCACTAAAATGAACAGGCTGTGAAATCAATGGCCTCCCAATTGTTCATTTGTAGGAGAGGCACAAAACTGTTTTATATAAAAAAGACTGAACTGCCAACATTTCAATGAATCTGAAAGAACTTACCCAAAATCATTGACCCAAAAAGAAAATCAGCACGCAGTGGTGAGCACTCAATGCTCCCCCACTAGAGAAATTGTTTAGTAATGGTGACATAACCCCTGGATTCTGGGTCATCAGATATAAAATATCATTACTGTTCAGTAACTATTCAGTGACTCAGAGGACACAAGAAGAGTTGGCAATCACAGTGCTTTTTTTTTGTGCTTGTGATGAGCAATTTCTGGCTAGACAAGTGGTTCTCTACTGTGGCAGGCCAGAGGATGCCAAGTCTATTCTGTTGCAGCCAAGGACTCACACAGGTATTTCAATGGGATTACCCGAGAGCTTGACAATGGACTACAAGTTTGAAGGTTATGTTGGACTGGGACCAAAGTGATCAGCACTAAATCTCTCTTGATGAACTTCTCTGTATAAACAAGTATTGAGGGAAAAAAAGAAAAAAGAGAAAGACCTAGATCTTGAATGGTGTTTAGATACCAAAATTATTAAATACCAAAATCCCATGGATGCTGTAATCCTTAAATATCTTCAAAGATATGAGTCAAAACCACCCTCTATGCTCCCAACTACTCTGTTTGCTGTGAGGCTTAGTGAAGAGGCCAACGACAGAACAAAGGTGCAGAAGGCAAATCCCACATGGCAACCTGGCAGACTAGAGAAAAACACCACAGTTTACTGTACCATAGCTCAGACTCTTTTGTAACCATCTGAATTTATGATTCTCTGATTTGGCTGTCAACCATAAGTATTAAAGACTCTTTGTAACATAAAAGAAAATGCTTCCTACACTACAAATGCCCTGCAAAAGTAGTTATAGTTTAATCACAGTTGCAAAACAACCAATAGATTACATTGAGTCATATTCATCACTTTGCCTAATCTGTATCAGGGAAATATCTACTTTATTTATAAAGACTTGTTTTAGTTTAACTTAAACTCTGTTATAGCTGCATGCCAAGGGAAGAAGCCATACTGGCTCCTTAAATGGATAATCACGTAGCACTTCCATCTGTGGAACATGTTTTCTCTGTAATTTCCCTTTCAGCATAGAGTCTTTGACATGCAGAAGAATGGACAGCACTTGTCAAACTATGATTACTTCAGAAATTGAAATACATAAAATAATAACCAAGGCAATCAAATGCACACACAACTATAATTTGCTTGGAACACAGACAAGCAGATAGTAAATGATTCCATTTATAATTAATTCAGAGAAAGAAGGAGGAGTTGAAAAAAAAACCTATATAAATACATTCTTCAGGACTTGGCAGAAAATAATGACTGAACAAGGATCTCAAAAGGAAAATTAATGAATGACAACAGGAGCAGCACATGTGTAACGTGAAGATAGACTACAAGAAAATTAAACATGTTGCTTATGGGAAAATAACCACCTTCTCCTTATTTTGCTCAGAAAAAAACCACACAGTACCTAATGGAATTCAAGGCTATTATTCAATCAGAAGATTCTCATGAAGGCAGAAACTGTGAAAGTATGCTTCCTAAAGAAGAGCCCCAGGAGATAATTGAAGCCCTAGAATCATAGCAGTGATTTTCTTAAACACTCATCCCCAGGTTACCTTAAAAGAATCCACCAGACAAGAACATCCAATGCAGCAACATAAAGGTTATAGTCAGTGAGATGTAAATAAAGAAAGAGGAAGAAAATAAAATGCCTAAAAAAAATCTTTGGGGAAAATCATGGGTGAGTATTTGATATGTACACATGTAAATTGAACTTTGGTATATAAACCATATACCTGAAAAAAATAACATTTTAAAAAGTCCTAGTTCCCTTTTGAAAGTACTGTCCAGAAATTTCACACACCTTAGCAGTGTTTTAAGAGCCTTTCAATGGCCACAGTTTTCAGAACTCAAGCACAGTTTTCAAGATCACACTCAAGTAGATTTGCTAAAAGGAACACTGAAAAAGATGGACTTGACATGCAGGAAGGCCATGGATGTCACAGCAATCCTGTGTGAAGAGCCCCCGTCTCTGGTCTAAAATGATGGAGACTTAAATGGAAGCCACTCTGACAAAGCAGGTCCCAGCCTGACAATTCACACATTGCAATGGTCTCTCTAAAAGCAAGAAATATTTTTATGGAAGTTATAGAGGGGGAAAACCAGATCTTATTGATTTAAAAATTCACTTCATAAATCCTGCGATACCACAGAACTGGAGACAGAAGAAAACAGAACCACTATTTTCTTCCTAGGTCCGTACTGAAATTAAATCTATAGTCTTCTCAGCCATGCAGTCATTTCTCAAGGACATCCAGTAATAAATAAAATTATTAGAAGAGTCTCATTCTCCTTATATGAGGACCAGATCCCACTCTGTGCTCCTCTCCCACATGGAACCAAATAATGTGTGCTGACCTTATTATTTGCCTTTGAAGTTTCCTCACCACCAAAGAACTCAGTCACCACCGCTCTGAAGTTGTGGTCAGAGGACAGCAGGGACAGAGCTGTGTTTCCAGCACTTGTTAGTGCTACACATAACCACTGCACCTACCAAAGCTGGATGACAACCCTGTGAAAATTCCATCATCCTAAATCCTGCAGCCAGAGGAGCTGATGCAATTTTTTTCCTAAGGGAAAGAAATTTCAGGTGTTCTTCAGTTCCAAGCTATGCAGAATGCACACCATACAGGGAAAAACTCAGCTCCCTCTGCAGCAAGGTGAAGCACCAGCAAGGAAGGGTTGGAGAAAGGATTATCAGCCTAGGGTATAGCACATAAACTGGCACAGTCTAATTTATGAGCTAACAAGTCTGTGGGGAGACCTTAAAATAAGGAAGCAATACAAACCATTCCAAGACCCAGAGAGCAAAGGAGGCCAAACAATGGCAAGAAATTAAATAGGTTTAATATACTACTGGGCACTCACAGATAAGTGCCATTAGTTCCCACATACTTCATTTTTTAAAAGACCAATTACAGAACTCCTGCCACTGAATAAAGATTGTGGCTTTTACTGTGGCTTCTCAGGGAGAAAAGAAATTAGTCTGTACAACTTAGAAATTATATAAGCAAATAAAGAGTGCCAGTATTATTATTTCTTAACAAATCCCATGATTTCTTGAGCCTCGTGGCATTTAATTTTGGAGTCAATTGCATGGTAAAGCTTGGTTCATGAAGGCAGGGATAAAAGGCTGTTATCATCTGCATTGAAAAAACCTGAACACTGTACCAGAGGGAATTTATTGCTTACTCAATCTTTACACTGGAGCAAGAGATATATATTCCAACATCACCAAGGAAAATCTAAAAGTTTACATTCCTATCTTCTCCAATTACTGATAAAAATCACTTTGAAGAGTACATTAAACTAATGCCAGGCAAAACACTGCAGCACTTGCTCCTCACAAAGAGGAAGTTTCCAGCCATAGCAAAATTTGGCTGCTAAATGCATGTCCTTATTACCATAATGGGTTTTTGTGACATCTGCTGCCCTATAATCAGTGCTTGGATGCTAATAGTTACATGGGATATGATACTGTACATCTACTCAGTGCTTCAGTGAACCAACGAAAAAGACCAAGTCAAAAGCAAAAAAAAGAATTCAATAGCAAACTTGCACAGAATGGAAATTTTGGTTCTCTCTCAGGTGTTTCTATTATCTGACATTTTTTGATATGTAGTAAAGAAATTTTATTTATACTAATGAGACACTACCAAAAATCAATTCCTAAACCACAATTGCATTTAAAACAACTGCTGCAACCTCGCCTTTTCTGGGAGTGCTGAGGGCAGAGGAGCTCTCACAGTTTCTCTTTGCATGATGCAGAAATGTGTGCAATTGTTACTGATGAGTCAGGGTAAAAAGCTCCCTTAGCCATCCTTCTCTTTCTTGTTAAACTCTTTGGACATATGTCTTTATTTGTGTGAGGAGAAACACAGGCAACATAAATAACAGTTTCCCTGAATCCTGGAGCTCAAACAACACAACTGTGATTTCACTCCCCCTGTGATTCAAAGCAGGCTGGAAGTTTCTTTGCTATAGAAATCTTGCAAATGTATTAAAAATTGTTACAACCCTCGAAGACCAGAGCCATAAAGAAAGAAACACTGTTCTAAAATCTGCTGGAGACCAAGCACACAAATTGATATTTTTTTTTGTTAGGTTCTTTGACAAAGACAATACTAGAAAGAAATAGGATTCAAAGTGAAAGTACTGAAAACTGGTTTGGCCACTATCCTAAAACTGTAGGATGAAATTATATTTTGTAGTCTTCATTACTTGAAGTCGTTAAGTCGTATTTTTTTGTAAGATACAGGCATACTCAGGTTTTAACAACAGAACACTGAAGTTACAAACTCCCAGTGAACCTCAGTAGTGGACACTCTTTTACTTAGCTGCCCACCACAGATATTTGAGTTAGTTTGATGATGCTATATATATATTCCTAAATCTGTCTTCCAGTTTTCAAATAAGCCTGTACAGCTGTGTTATCCCTTGGATACTATAAAGAAATACACTGAGACACTTGAAGTATGGAAGGGGGGTTTAGTGCTCTTTGTCCCCTGTAAACAGAACTCATAAGACTGAAATGAGCTCTGAGAAGACAAAAGCAAGAAAGCACCCTCCCAGCATCTCCAGTTACAGCTACTTTGTCAGACTGACCAGCTTGCTTTCTTGGTCACTCTGAAGCAGCAACTTGAGCCACCAATTCTACCACTTTGTCAAGATTCTTTTTGCTACTGAACCTCATTTGGAGTCTTTCTGCTTTCTTTTGCTTAAATGACATTTCAGAAAAGGGAGGAATGGCACAGAGTAAGGAGCTAGAAACCTCTCACTATGTTTCTCAAGTTCAAATGTCAGAGCACTGCTCATTTGTCCTTTCAAAGGTGGTTCTTCTTCTCCTGTCAGTGGGTGCTGGGACACACAGATGTGATGTTCCTGTCCTGTCCCTCCCTGGATTAGCTTTAAGCTGCTTTTTCTAGTTAAAAGACTAATAAATAATGATAAAATTTTACTATTTGTTAGCACACCAACTTTGCCATGACACTTTGCATTAGTCTCATAATTGAAATTACACAATCTCGAGGAGCCAACATAATCTAAACATGGTACTTGAGCACAAACTAATTACAGGATTAGGGAACAGGTTTTCTGATGTGTGTAGCATACCTGTATCCCTTCAGGGGAATGCTTGAAAGACTCAAACACAGCACTATGATGCTTCATTTTCAATCCTCCACTACCCAGGGGCCACAGTGGTTTTAAAACCCAATGACCAGTCATCCTCTTGATATTCATGCTGCAAGGTTTGGACAGACTGCAAAGCAGTACAGCAGGGTTATGTAAGCACCTATCATAATAACATTATGGGAAAACCTTGAGTGAAATCTGTAGAAAAACAATCGTGCCACAAAGGCTGAGCAGAAGCCAGCAGGTTAGACACACGACTGTGATGCTAAGAAACCACTCTCTCTGGGAGATCTGGAGCAGAAACAGCAAAGTTATGATATAACCCATGACCACAGACAGCACTGTCGGTGAAACTGCAAGCCAAGTCTCCTGGACAAAGGCCCACTGGGATGCTCTCCAGGCAGCAGAACTGTGGCACTTGTTTTAGAGTCTAGCACACACAATTTAAGTGTCTTTTCAGGTTACAGCAAAAAGGAAATTGCAAGGCCAGAGCATGCAAAAAAAGTGGATTGCCTGTGAACATGTCTACTTCTCTTACATCTCCAACCACAGACTTTGGGCAACACCCTTCCCTCGTACTGCTCCCAAGGGTGGTTATCTGTAGAAGACTGACTGAGCAGTGTTGAAGGACTCATTTATTACCTCCCAAGATGGAAAAAACACTTTCCTCTGTAGTACTGCACAGGACTCAAAAGGAGCAGGTGAAGTTATGCAGCAGTAACACCAGATTTAGGACACCAGTACCCTGCAGATGTGTATCCCCTATATAATATTCCATAAAATTTAGGTTAATATTCCATAAAATTTAGGTGTGCACTCACTAGAAATCTCTTTGACTTTGAAAGGGAACCACATTCAGAACACAACTTCTCTACTGGTTATAGATCTTTGTATTTGCATAAATTTATTCATGGTCAATATATATCTATTAGATCTTTACCTCAAATCTCTTCTCTGTTTTTTTCTCCTGAAATATATTTACAGAAAGGTATTACAACTTCTTCCAGATTTATTTTGAGAGACTAAAGAAATTTATCCTACCTCACAGAGAATTATTTGTCCTATTCATCCCAAATAGGCTTCCTCTGCATCTTTTGCAATTTGAATGAGTTTTTATAGCAAATGAATGATCAGAACTATATGAAATATTTTATGCTCAGTTATATCAGTGTACTTTCCCACTGCTGAAAAAGATGGTTCTCATGTCCTTTAGTAGCACAGCCACTTTTTCCACATCTATCACACATTTTTATGGTCAAGTCTTTTCTCCATTAAGGAGGCAGATGATAAGGGTTTTTTTGTTTCATTTTTGATCAACAAATGTGAGAATTTTGACTATGTTATATTTCATGCCTTTTCCATACTTTACCATCTCCTTATTATATTTTTACAGGAATTACTAGTCCTCCTCTGACATCGATTAAAAAGAATCATCGGCACAAGACCAGAATTTACTAGCATACTCCCATTTTAATGCCAATTTTATTATCTAAATATTAAAGAAGAGCAGTTCCCAGCAAACAGAGAATCTCTGTTTGCTTGGAGAGAAGCTGCTTCTCCTTTCTTCTTCACAGAGCCTTGCCATGTCCATTACAGTTCTTCTGTTGGTAACCAATTTCCCTATTTGAACTGATTTCTATGGGATACATAACAAATGCCTTTGGGAAGAAAAGTAAAAGAAGATCTACCACAAACCCTTTTCACTAAACAGTAAAGATATAATCTTCTCTTTTTAAAGTCTCTTAGATATTAAAAAAACCCGAAAAATCACTGTCAGTATTTAACTGAAATTTTAAAATAATTGTTTCAAAAATCCTAAAGCGTGGGTATAATTGCCTGCATCACTGTTTTTCTCATTTTGACAAATTAAATACATGGCAAAATGTCACATACTATCAAATAAAAAAAAAAAAAAGTGGTTGTTTTTTGCTAGGAAGAAACACTGAAAATCAAAAGATAAAAAGGTAAAAGCTTCTTTTTCTTCCCTAGAAGGAATATATTTTCATGACTCAGTCATCTTTAAAAATGAAACAAAAAACAACAAAACATGTTTTTTACAAAACCATCTGCAAAGCAAGCAACCCACCTATTAAAATACAGATTGAGCCTGGACTGATATTCAGTTGAGAATGTTTTTGATTTCTATTATCATTATGAGGTAAAAACAATAGGGAATTTCTTTGCTCTAACTGTTGGATAAATTATAATAGATCTTTGAGTATGTATGTTTTCAAAGGCTCCTCTTTCAACAACACTTTGTATAATTTGCTTCAACATCTGTTGGCCTGCTGAGTTCTTTCTTTATTCACATTTCACTAGACTTATAATTAAACCTCTTAAAAAATGTATCACTTCAGGTGTCCTAATGAAGAATCCTGAGGAAGCTGGTAATAGTTTGCTAAGGGGGAGCAACAAAGCTCCTTCTCTTCTTACAACTATTTCTTGCAAGATTCATTCTCTTCAGCAGATGGAGGGCTGCAGTAAAAGACAGCAACTCGGGGCTGAAGAGGTCATAAAACTCTCAAGAGCAGGAAATTACAGAGGCATATCTGCCAATGAGGTCTGTATATGAAAAGTCATTAGGCTTTCCCAATCTCTTCAGTTCCTGCTTCCCCAAATAAAAGAACAGTATTTTAAGAGTAGTAAACCCCAATCATCTTGTTTCAATTTAAGCTTATTCCTCTATTTTCTTTTATATGATAATCATATAACTCATGCCAAACACAAAAAGTATCCACCTGCTACAGAGAAACTAATTAGATGTATAAGCAAGTAGGGGATTTTCCCCCTTGAAACTTGATCCTGCAGCCTGTGGAGAGTTTTGAAGCAGTAAATACCTACTACAGTATTGATACCACATGATTTGGCTGTTGTTTCAACATGAGTTTTAGCCCCCAGGTTAAACAGCCTTGGAAGGCCCCACTTCATTGTGCCACAGACTCCGGGAGAAGAAGTCACCCACCCTCCGAGAGCTGGGTCACTCACTGGGTGAGCAGGCTCATCGTCCTCCCAGGCTGGAGAGCTCTGTGAGCTTCACCTGCCTTCTTCCCCTGGGACTCCAGGCTTCTCCATCGGGGACAGGTGAAACCTTAACAGGCAAATTACCACAGAAGCCACTAGGATTTTTGCCAGAGCAAAGAAAGCAAATTTAGGCTAACATCCATAGATTTAGCTGTGCGCAATGATCATCAACATGTGAAGTTTCTTGTATAAAGACTAGCAAAAAACAGTTAGAAGAACCCTGATGTCTCTAGATAGTCACTACATTTGAGTGCACTATGAGGTACTAATAGAAACTGTATGAGCTGTTAATGGAAGTCAAAAGTGGAAAAGTAACAGTAAATATTGAGAAAAGATAATTACTAGATGCTCTTTGCAGTTTATTGAATTATGATTTTGACTAGTACTGAGTATTAAAAAGATGACAAAATACTGAAAACGGTAATTAAACTAGGATAAAGAAGATTGTATTTCCTTAATACATGACATTCTATCAATAAATGAAAGCAAAACTTGGAGTGGAATATGCTCTGAGAATAGTAAAAGGAATGGTACCTCTGGGAAGTAAGCACAGCAAATATTCAAAGTAATATCCTTGTTATAAAGACTGTGAAAATCAATGTAGATATTGATATAAACGCAAATAAGGAATGAAAACAAAGAAAATTTACTGTATAACTGATGTGCAGCCGTATCTTTAAATATGACAATATTTACACATATGCATATACAGCTCAGTTGGTCAGAGCCTGGTGCTAAGCACGCCAAGGCTGTGGATTCAAACCCTGTAATGGCCGTTCACTCAAGAGCTGGACTTGGTGATCCCTGTGGGCCCCTTGCAACTCACAATATTCTGTGATTCTGTGATACAAGTACTTACAAACACCCTCCTATCTTTCTTATTTTTACAAGAGGTTACATACTGAATGTCAAAATGGGTTCACAAGTATTTTCAATATGTAAATTCACAATGTCCCACAGCTCCTTCTAAATATTTCTAATTTATTTTGCATCCTTCCTACACAGCTGGGACAGTTTACATTTCTTTAAAAATTATTTAGCAGCTGAAGGGCACCATAAGACCTGGCAACCTCTTGTACATAGAGCTCCGTGCTTCCCAGACCAGCAGAGCTGAGCTCTTCAGGAACCAAGGGGAAATGTTCTTCAAGAAACACATATTCAGAAGTCCTGTTGAGTACAGCAGACTGCTGATCAGAAACTATTGGTCCCAAGACTCACTATTATCTTTACTATTTTGATTTCAAAAACTAAATGACTGAAATTCAATTTGCTCCCAAGTGAATTGCTTGCTAAGCTGCAAAAACTCCCACATTACCTGGCATTATTTTGAAACTGAATAGAAAATAAATGAATGCAAAAATAAACTAAATGCAAAGCATAACCTCACATACCACACATCTAGATGTGCTTAAGGAGATTTTGGGCACTTAGTTCCCACTGACGTCAGTGGTAAATGCCCAAGATTAAGCACTTAGGGAACTGTACAATAACAGTTGCAGAATTGCATGGCAAAACTGTAAGCTATATTCATCTTATTCATTAAAGTTTCATATTTTCAGTTTTGTGGAGAGCATTCCAAATGTATTGTGGTTGTTGTAAAAGCAGACATTCCAAGCTAAATGGAGCACATGTCTCGTGGAAGTTATTAAGTAAAGGATTAGAAAACTTTTAACATATTTTTTTCCTAGAAATCTGCTCTAAATATTAGTGCAATTGTATAACTTTCAGAAATGAGACAATAATTAAATTCAATGGCTTGATTAAACTCCCAAACCAGATAATGTTTCTGTAGGAAAAAAACCCCAAAACATCCAACTGATGCATATAATTTATAGCAGACCTTAAAAAATAAATCATGCAGGTCATTAATTTTATATCACAAGAGGTCTTTATATTAGATTAAATGCTCAGATGCATTTATTGCAGAAGAAAATTAACAGGTCGCATTTGGCTGCCTTTCCTTGGCCATTATTTATTTGGGAACAGCTCTTTGGTGACTTGGCATATCTTTTTCAAGGTAAAATGAGGTGATGAAGGATTCTGTGATTCTATTTCTAAACTACACTCTCTAAAATCTTTCCATCAAGGAAAGAATCTCAAAGATTGTTGTGCTGGATTCCACATCTTAAAGAATACGGGCCTCTTCTTATACCAGAGCTTAAATTTTGGAGTACCTCTGCTGCTGGTAGGTCTCAAAAGCAAGCTCAGTTACAATATTAATAATTTTTGCTGCCTGTGACTATGTAGTGCAATTTAGAGGAAGAGCAGGTATGTTTTATATGTAGGCCAGAAGAAATATTAGGGAGTCACATGATTTTTCTTTTCCCTTTGCACACTGAGGCAAAGGACCTCATACTCTTACTGAACAGCAACATCTGAAGGCAGCATTTGTAAAAAGATCTTGGTATATGTAACTATCCCAGGGCTATGGCATTCCTCCAGATTGCTTTTCTTCTAAGATTTTTAGAACCCTCATTATATTGTTCACAACGATGTAAGAGATGCTGAATGAAAACCTAGACCCTTCCAGGCCTCCACTTCCCTGCCAAACCTTTATTCCAGGACAGTGGGGGTCTCTGCCTGTTCCTTTGGCCTCACATAACTTCCATTTCTACTTCCTGCTCACAGCACTCAAGGAAAAATTAAAAAGTCAAAGGAAGAGAAAAAGGAGAAGCGAATTGCAGAAAAGTGTTTAAAAATCTAAAATGGCAAGTAAATACAATCTATAACTAAATTAATAACTTCAGACAGAGTGGAAGGCTTTTTATTTTGTTGAAATTCTTTTTGTGGATTTTTTGGTGTTGTTTTTGATTTTGTAGTTGATTTGTTTGGGTTTTTTTTTTTCCTTTAAAGCATATGTTAGAATTCTCATGGAAGCAAAACAGATTCCCTAATTTAAGAGACTGCAGCTCTACTCAGCAGTAAGCTTGAATGCCATCTTGCAGCAACAGGGACAGTAAAAAACCAGTCTTGGACTGCCAAATATTTAAATGGAAGTTCAAGAGCTCTTGGCAGATGGTAGAGTTCTGACAGAAATTGTAAAGATGCTATTGGCTTGTGTTTTAGTGAGTAGCTCTTGTATACTCAATTTTAAGTTCGTAGTTCCATCACTACAAAGCATTTGGTGTCTGCTTTGAAGGTTAAACATGAAAACACAAACTAAAACTGTGGGATTCTTTTTTGTTTCTTTTGTTGTATGTGATCTTTGCAAGTCATTCAATACTCAGGTGCTCCTTTGGTAAAATGAAAAGAAATAATAACAGATATTAGATGTGGCAGTTTTATCTCTAAATTCATCACTCTTTAAAAAAAATGGTGGTGATGAAACCTATGGAAAACATTATTTCCATTTAACCTAGGGAAAATAGTTATTTCAAAATTCAAATCCATCCACTTTAAATCCATAAATGGTAAGTAAAATATATTACAGCATAAATACCAAGAGAGATGAGGAGAAAAAGCACATGACAGGATTTTAAATTATGAAATGTACATGGAAGCTTTCACTGAGCATGCAGAATGGATGGCCATCAGATGCCAGCTGGCTGGATGAATATAAACAGCAGGAACAGGTATAGGTCAATGAACTTCCCTTGGAAGGTGGGTATCAAAATCCCAAAGTGAGTAACAGCAGACATGCCTTGTTACTGATAAAAAGAGCAACTTGAGGAAGATGGGCACCTCTGATCAGAAACATGTTTTAGGATTCCTGGGAATGTTGAAGACTGGAGCAATTTGCCTCAGCAAACAAAGCTAAGTGATCCGCCATGTCAGTTAACAAGTACAGGAAATACAACCCAGAGCTGCAGAGGGATGTGCAAGGAGAGCAGAACATGTTTTAAGTTCAGCATGCCATGTTTAATGAAGCATTATTTTGTGTTATAACTTAGTGCTTTCTGCTGGGATTTACTGCCTCAAGGATGGTCAGAGGCTACTCTGCCAAGTTACAAGCTAAACCACTATTGCCACAGTACAGCTGGAAGGATACAGGAAATTGCCACAGGGCCAAGCAAACAGCCTGTAGTTTTCTTTATCACTATTATTCATTTTTTTCCCTCATTTCCTATCAGAAAACATGCTCACCAAACATGGAAACAACTGGACCTTTGAAGAAATGGCACAGACCAGAAGGGTCCCACTCTGCCTTCCTGGCCTTTGCTCCCCCCATCCTGTGATGCCTGGCTGAAACAGGTGTTCTGTGATGAAAAAGGAAGCTCCTGAATGCCCAGAAGCATAGCACAGCAAACCCAGACAAAAAGTCTTTTCATTCCTCATATATATTTTTACAAGGCAGCCATTGACAATAGCAGTCACCTGGCAGGGAGATGAAAGTTGGGAATCTTTCCTTCCTAGTTTACCTGTCCTATATAATTTAGAAGTTAGTAACATTCCTAAAACTGTGCAACAGACACTTTCTTCTTCCTTTCTGTGATTTTCAGGAGAACAGAATCAGAGAAGGTACCTTTTTATTTACATTTTATTTTTTTAATAATTACTTTTTAATACTGAAAAAGAAACTAAATTAGAATAGCAAATGCAGCGTTTTCCTCTAAATGGACACAGCTTCTCTATAGAGTTCTACACAGCTTCTGAATATATCTTTTCCTATCTCTGGCTCCCTACAGATTTAAATTACAGAAGCAGAGTATTTGTCCTCAAAGTAACCTATTTTTTTTAATTCACATGGATGTTTTGATCTCTCTCCCTAGACTTCCAGGCTGAATAGCCCCACAGAATTAATACAGCTGCTAAAATGTATAGAGAGAATTGAATCAGGTCTTTCATTCCTGCCCAGCAAATAGTCTTATAGCTCTCACAGTCAACTCATGGACTCCTCTTCTTGCTTCTCTTTTTTACCATTTCAATAGTCTCAAGCATTAATTTTATATCACAAGCATTAATTTTATATCACAATTTTATATCTAAAACCAAATGCGCTTCATTTACCCTTAGATATAAGCAAACTAAATTATCATGTATTATAAATAAATAATACAAATAATAGCATCAATGAAGAAACAAGCATCCAGAACCCTTTAGCCTCCAAATCCCAAATGCCTTCAAAGAGTATAATGAACAACTTTGAGGTATAGAGTAGCTTTTCAGTAACAAGGTAAAAATCCCCCCATTCATTCATTCTCTTCCTGGGAGCACACAAGCCATGCTTGCTGCCTGTGGGAAAGTGGCATCAAGCTGTCCTGTGACCAAAATCCCACACTGCAACACTTGACATGCACTGAGCACTGCTGAGCACGCTATAGAATTAGAGGCAAGGCTTTGTGGGCTGAAGACTCATTTCAAATTGGCTCAGCCTGCTCCTTTAGGAGTAAACTGTGGCTGTGTTGAAGCATGTAAGGGTAGAATATAACCTCTTTTTCCCTAAATTAAATTCTACATATAAAAGGCCCTATAAACATTTTAGCAACACCTACCAGCATGTTCTAGCACAAGTCATTTGGTGAAGGCTTTACATGTGCACTTCTCTTCAAGCACATGCTTCAGTCACATTTTCAGGTTCTGTGCCAAACTGAGGCTTGCAAGGGTAGCAACTACTTCAACTACTTTTCTTTTTATATTGAATTTAAATCTTTTAAATCCTTTTTCTCTTTGCCTTCTCCTGCTTTATGGCCAACCTCAAAATGTATTTGAATTCTACTTAAAAATTTCCTTAGATCTCCAAACAAAAGATTATTGGAAAGAGAGGGACAACTGGCTGGCTCTACAACTGTACTAGCAATTGTCTCAGACTCTCAGGGGGAGAGATGAAGTTAAAACTACAGTGGATTTATGATGATCAATAAAAACAATTATGACAGCAGAAAATATAACCAAACACTGGACAATCTCTCTGGCCACAGAGTTTTTAAGTTTCACTAGGAATGCTGGCTTGGTATGCACCCCCACTAGGCCGTGCCATAGAAGAGCAAAAGAGGATAAAATAATAAAATTCAAATACAGGCATGGGAGGGTCAAAGCTGAAGCTGAAAGGACTAATTTTATTTTACAACATGCTCTAACTAGAGAAAACTTCTGAAGATAAAACTGGATATAACTTCCTATCCTGAAGACTTCACCTTCAGTTTATTATCTATACAAGCTTAGGGATAAAAATGTGATTCACTAACATCTCTGGGTCATCACTTTAAGCTAACAGCAATGCTTTTGTGTAAAAAAGCAGGACAATAAACCATAAATTTGCATTCAAGAAGCAGCATGGAATAAGTGTTTACACTTAAATTTGATGTGAGCCATGTGTGCCTATTGCTTCTCAAGCTCAGGCCACATTTCAGTCCCTTGAGAGAGATCATAAAATCTAAGTGAATATTTAGTCTGTGCATCTCCTAAATGTGTCTTCCACATCACATTAGGAAAAAAAATAAATCCCAGTGTCCCGCTCTTAAAGAACAATGCAACATGCATTAGAAGAGTTTACTCACTGCTGTTATCCACTACAACTATACAGGGAGGTCAGTCTCTTCTGCCTGCTGAAAAATCCTTTTCCCTTCAAACCATTTCAGGATCTGCAACAAGGCTGCAAAAATTATTGCCTCTGTTGCTAATGTACTGGGACTTCTGGGTCAGCTACATTCCAAAGTCCAAGATCAGATGAAAACCTTAAACATCTACATCTTTTTCAGTCCACTCATCTGTAGGACACCATTTGTATAGAATGATACTGTTGAGCAAGCATGTAAGCACAGCTCTAAATAAGGGAAGTTTTCCATAGCTAAAGCCTAGATATGCAACTCCAAATGCTCCAAAGTGTGCAATCTGTTTGAGGTTTGGTTTGTTATTTTTCTGCTGGTTTGCTCCTCCTTGCCCCTCCTCCCCTCATTCCTGCTGTCCCCCTCCCCCCCTTTTTGGTTTTATTGTTCTTGTTGCTTTCTTTTGTTTTGTTGGGGTTTTACCCCCAACTGATGGCTCTAGTAGATTTATTACCTAAATGATGTAAATTTATTTCCAAACTTAGGTGGGAGGGGGGAAACACATATACTTTGCAAAATAAGAATAACAGCTTTGTAAATACAGCTTTTTTAAACTTATCACTATTTCTGCAGAACAAACAAAACCCACCATCAGTGATAAAACAGCACATGCTGAAAAGCACCAGTCTGCTGATCTATCAGTTCTGTTTTCAGCAAGATACTCACTCTACAGGAAACTTCAGCATGATTTATAGCATCACAGGCACAGCATTATACATGGATGGTGTATACATACATGTGTTATAGATCTTTTGCCAATAATCTTTTTCCTTAAAAGGTCATGAAGATACAGTCCCAGTAAAGGCTGCTATCATATTTATCAAGCAAAATAATAATTTATGTCTTACAATGATTGTTTTTTTAGGATGATAAACTTTTGGAGCAATCAAAGCATTCTGGTCAGCAGGGTTTTAACCCAAGTGCTTTGGAATTCTTTCTTCTGACTAGCAATTTCTGAATCTGGATTCTTATTTTTAAAGTTTAATTACAGGAAAAATAATTTTACAGTTTGTGGAGCACCATCGTTCTCTTCTCTCCAAGAACTCAATGACAAAACCAAAAAGATTTGGACACAGTCTTTTCAAGTTGTCAAAATGCCAACAGGCAGAAATCTGACCCAGTATTTGTCTATCCTTCAGACATGCTTGTGTTTAGGAAAAGAACTTATCACACTAGATTATAAAATGCTGCAGTTTGGGATGTGTTGTATAAACAGCTGAGAGGAAAAACCCTCCCCTGATGCAAACGTGAGTGAAGAAAGAGTATCAGAAATGGCAAAATCTGCAGCAGTCCAAGACTAAGCCTTGTGGTCTCTGCACTAATCAGAACCTTCAGTCAACTCTAATCTGGATTTTTTTCCAGACAGACAGGTTACTTGATCAGAGGTCTGACTGGGATTTAAAATCTGAGATTAGGGAATTGAAGGATAAGAATGCAGAGAGAAACTACACCCCTGAATTTGAAGAAACAAGGGGAAACTCAAAAGATCTGCTGTTGCAGAAAAATTCAACTCATACTTTGACACAACAACAAGGAATCTTTAATTCTGGCAAAGCTGTCACTTTTTAAAACCACCTTCTTACTCATAAAACTAGGATATTACCTGACTTTTACAAGGTAATATATTTCCAAGAATAAGAAAACTGAATATAAAACAAATATTTATGATACTGGGAACAAGCAAGCAAGCTGTAAGACGAGTATGGTCTGAAAACAGGAGTGGAGAAGTAGAGCATACAAACTGCTTGCTGACAAGTGATGGGAATCAAAAGTCAGGGGTTCAACATCAGAGCATCTAAACAAAATCAAGAACACAAACTGGATCCAAGCTTGCAGTACAGCACAATATGAAAAGGCAGAACTGCCAATCCTCAGGCATGTCAGCTGAGGTGGAACATAATCCCTCCTCCTTTTGAGCACTTTTTCAGGGTGCTTTGGGGGGTGTGGGGTGAGCTCAAGAGGCTGACAGAAGACACTGGTAGTTTCTTTCCTCCATTCAAATTGATGAGTTTTCTCTAAGAAGAATAATTTTGCAGGTCATTAATGTTATTCTAGAAAATGGCTCTGAATTGAATCAAAACCAGTGTTACCAACTCTGCAATCATTGTCCATGTAATTGTACATGAGAAAAAAAAACCCCAGGGGCTAGAAGAGCCAAGTATATTAAGTCAAAAACATAAATGGAAAAAAAAAACAGGCTAAGCAAAACCAAATAAAGACCAACAAGCCTTCAAACAAAGCATGCTAGAATTTTTTTTTGCTACTGTAGTAACTCAAACTCAATGACCTCGTACATGCTGTGGCACATTTTACTTGGGTCTGCTGCAATTTTACCATGTGGCCAAAGGTTGTTAATGTGGAGCACATTGCTGATGGCCTGTGGTGCATGGGGGCAGTGGAACAGACTTTCATGACACAACTGCTTCTCCCCTCAAGGAAATACTTGCTGACCTATGTCATCCCTTCTTAGCTATGCTGTCCTAGGTAAGAAATTGTTCGGACAACTTACTAGTGTTATTGTATCATTTGTGCATTGGAAGGATAGAAATGTCTTCAACAGCTTACAGGAAAGGTTTGGGAAGGATAAATTCATTAACATTAGCAAAACTGAAAGCAATTATGCTATTGCTTAGCATGATATTTGATAGGGAAAGAACCCTTTGGGTTTCTGTGGCTGAAGGTAAACATGAAAAGCTGTGTACTTCTACAGTGTACAACAGTACATTTCAGTTATTAAGTCTTGTAGAGTTTGCATAATAAACTAAAAAGCATTGTATTACACATTATGAATCCATAAAAACTTTTTTAAAAGAACATGAATAACAGACATAATAAAAAGTAAATGGAAACCAGAATTGATGACAATCTATAATGGTGATTCATGTTAGCCATTTTATTTGAGACTACAATTTAGATCAGTGTATATATAAGTTTAAATAGGAATCACTAATAAATTTTGTTGATATTGAGGTCAGGTTTCTGCAATACACCAAATGCTAAACTTCTAGTCCATAAATACCTTCACTGCAAGTAAAACATAAATCTATTATCTTTACAGCAGCTGCAATCTGAAAAATATGCTCTTTTAATTTTGTTCCCTCATGTATGTCCTATTAACCAAGAAGCAACCTCAATGAGAAATATATGATAAAAAACAAAACCCTCAAACCCTAGCTGGATGATCAAGACAACTGTCCTTTTCAGCCATTCTCACCTTTCCTGTCATCAAATAAAAGAAAGGTTTTTTACAAGATAAAATGGCCTGCTCTTACAGGACTTAGACAAATTCTCAACAGCAATAAGTCTCAATTAGAGATGACTAGAAAGTTAATTTCCCACTCTCATCCAAATTTTGATCTTATTCAGATTAAAAGTGAATAGTCAATGCTTGCTGTAGGAAATTAAATTAAAACATGTAAATACACAAACACATAAACTTCGAATCAAAGTGCTTTTTAATTGTGTTTATATATAATACAAAAATTCTAAGTTAAAGGTCCAAATGCAAAATGTGAAATGAAATATTTTATCATCATCAAAACAACAATCTCACAACTACTTGTTTTGTCACTTACTAGTGAAATACTTGACAAGAGCACGCCAGCTTTAACATAATTTTCCGACTTCAACTAGTTTTTTCTTTGAGCATTTTTTGACTAAACCTACATAACACCTGGTAGTATTGAACAGAATTCAGCTATTCTACTTTTCCAGAGTTGTTGTATTGTTCTAAGAGGATTTATAATGCTCACAGGTTTCAAAATACTACACTCATCCTCCTCATAATTTTATTTTCAGCTCCACTACCTCTTCTGAAATGTAGTCTTTTCTGTTTCTCTCTCTTTTAAATCCCTCTTGACTAACAAGAGCAGATCTGATCCATCTGACCTAGAGGCTGGCCACACCAGCTGCTGAAAAAGTGCAAGTGAGGAAGAAACAATCTCTGAAACAATCTCTGAAACAAGAAAGGGCTAGGAGGAGATGCAGGATGGGGCAAAAGAGGATGGAGCCAGGAACTCTGAAACCTGTTTTGCCACAAAGAGGTTCCCTACAGAGGGCCTTGGCGTTCTGTCCCAGGGGGCTGAGGCTGAATTGCACATGCACAGAGTTTTGCTTGCAAATTGAAATGGAGAGCCCTTTTAACCCACACAGAAAAGCAGAAACAGGCAGCTGGAGAATATCATGGAGCAACTACCACAAGAAAGACTCATGCCAGCTCCCAGTTCTCTACGGAGGCTGACTACGTTTTCCAGTGGATTTTTGGTTCAGCTGCTGACTCATAAAAGAATCTGCATAGTGATGAACAAACCTTAACCCTTCAGAAAGCACTGAATTTACAGTGGATGACACTCGCCTTTTACAACTAGCCTAGCAGCAACTCCTGTGAGAAGAAAAGATGCAATTATTCAGCAGAGATGCAGTTTGTAAATTACGACTAAAGGGAAAAAAAAAGGGTAATGCATGAATAGAAGAAAAAATTAAATACAACTCAAGTGCTTATTACTGGGTAACCACTGCATCCTATTCTGCTACTAAATGCAGCTGAAACTTCCAAGAGAATGTGCCCTATGACAGCAGTTAAGGAAAGCTGCAGTAAATACTATAAATGGCATTGCATGCCTGAAACATAAGCAGCCCTTTGACACTGTTCAATTACATCTGTAAAGCAAAGGAATGGAGATGCAAGCATCCACTCTGACACAAAATATATTTGAAACACTGCCAGAGAAAGGTTAAATGGAAAGGTTTATATATTCCCTTTGTGGAACTCTTCCTATTCATGTCAAGGATTGTTCACTGAACAAAATGGCATGAGATAAGTGATTCTGCCTAAAGACCTAAAAAGTCACCATGAGAATATCTTAAAAAAAAATTATCTGCTTAGAATGGAACCTAGACAGTGTTTCATATTAAAAAGTAAAAGTTCTAAAAAAGTAAGAACAAAATCTGATTTTAAAAGCTTTATTTCATGACATAAGAACACTAACTACAGCAGAATTTTAAATGTCCTTAACTCGTCTACAGCCACAGAAAGTGTATGTTAAAATCACATTAAAGCCATGTATATCATAGGAAATGAGAGACAGAGGCCTCAAGCTAAGGGAGCACTGGAATCATGCTCGTATTTTAGCTGCAGAGTTCAAGGCGAGCCCCTGTGTACTTAAAGCTATCCACACAGAATGATTCCAGATAGCTGGGTGACATCCAGAAAGGTTACACTGTCCAGCTATTTGCTCCAAGGCAGGAACAGCTGCCTTTTTTGATGGAATGACATTTTGGACATATGTTTATCTAACCTGTTTCAGTGATGAAGAATACTCATAGACAATCTGTTCCTCTAGCCTTATCATACGGGAATCTGCTTTACTGCAATTTCAGTCATTAGCTGCTGCTGAAGACAAGTTCCTTCTCTGTGGAAGCCTTTTACACCAGTTAAGATTGTTACCATGTCACCACTTTTATTCTCTATAGCAGCGTTCTTTCCTTTTTTCTTCACATGACAGCCCTCAATTAGTCCATACATTTCTTAAAGTGCAGTGCTTGAAACTGAAGAAAATGTAACTCTTGGGATCTTATCATGGTTGAGTGGAGCACAGGTGTCATTCATGTTTTGCCTTGTACCTACCATCATATCAATCCTTACATTTCTTTTGATGGATCATCCCATCTAGATGCTACTTTTGAAACTGTGTGTTCAACTCAAGCACCATGCCTGACCTGGATCTGGCCTCAGAACCTGCTCCATTTGTCTGTTTCAGAAGGCTGGGTCAAATCCAGCCCAGAAAAACACTCTAACACACTGTCCCTTGGTTGAGGGACATGAACAGGTCACACAAGCTCTTTCAAACCCAAACATTTAGCACAACTGATTGCTCAATGTCGACTGCAAGGAGTGCTAACTGAAGTTTAGTTTATTGGTTGGATGAAAAAAAAGAGAAGAGGAGAAAGCGGAGGAAGCGTTTCATGATGAGATACAGCACCCAGCACTCACAGATGTTACTTTAGGGCAATGTTCTATGCTCATTTGTGAGAAGCCACAACCAAAAACAATCCTCATGTGTACTTAGCATGGCCTCTCTGCATACTTCTCCATAGAAAGCAAACTCATAGGTTCTTCTTGTTCCTGCTCTGATTATGCAATTCTCCAGTTTAGTAAATACAGCATCTGCCAATTGCACCGCATTAACACTCCCAGCTCAGCCCTCATCAAACCTAAAAGTTGGATATAATTCCACACTGCTGGCAGGCTTGCAGCATTTCCTTGTACTGGATCCTAAATGCTCCCATCAAATTACCTTTGTTCCCTCTGCAGAGAGTTCTCAGGAGAGATTGCCTTAACCAAAGCTGCCTTAAATTCCATTGGTATTCATTTTCCTTAGGAAGCATGAACCACACTGGGAATGCAAAATGCCAGTGACCCCAGCTGTGTTCTCAGACTGACTGCAGCCTTAGTAAGTTTTGAAACTGGGGATGTTACAGAGATTTCTTTTTTCCAGGGCTTTTAGAGTTACAAGCAGCAGAACTGTGCAGTAATTCACAGAGTCCAATGAAACCATGGTGACTTTTATAAAAAGCAGGGTCAAATGATACTTTTATTTCTCTTAATATGAAATTTTTATCTCCTTTGTGGAGAAAAACCAGTAGCATTCAACAGAGCATGTGATAGCTGTATTTGGTGTACTTCAAAGCAAAGCAACTGTCCAGGCACCACTGCATAGCAGTCCTGCAGGAAACACAAGTTTCAGGTCCAAAGCTCCATCTCCTGAGGTCTGTGCAGGTGTGGGGACCTGCAGCACTGCTCCACCAAAATTTGCCAAAAAGTCCTTAATGAGAAATACTAAGGTCTGTGACTGTTCTCCTCAGGAAGTCCCTCATCACCTGACATTATGCATTTCTTCATCTACCTCCTTCATGGTCTCAGGAGTCTCTTCCTTGAAAGGAAACAGCCCTCCTAAACTGCATTTTTTAGAGGAATCTGGTATTCAGTAAGGCAGTAGATGTCACAAGATTTTGCTCTAAATGGCCTGTATGTGCTGCTAATAAATTTTTCACGAGACAAAAAACTATTCCAAATTATAAAGACCTTCTCTGCATTCAACTACATTTGTTTACAGTGTGGAGAGATAGTTCCCCTGTTATTTATCATCAGCTCCAAGTTACATGTCAGACAAAACCTAACATCTGAGTCAAGTATTTGCTGGAGTTTAGGTGCCTGTATGAGGATATAAATTCTGAACAGGAATATTCAGAGCCAAACAAAAACACTTCTTCCCAAGGGATTTTTAAACTTTCAATGAACTATGAGTATTGATCTTACTGTGGAAATGAGTTTTTCTAAAGCTGAATTTAAGACCTAAGTCAACCTCACCACAGTCTTAATTTATCCGCTATTTACGAGCAGTATTTCAAACCACTTTTTCAGAGGAAATGACAAAAACAAAAAGCACAAAAAAAAAGAGGAAGAAGCAGTATGAAAGTTGAAAAAAAGAGATGGCTACTTTAGAGAGAAATCTTAGTAAAATATATATGATGTGGAAATAGGATTTGGCCTCAGATGTCACTAGGACTCTCTAACCCAATAGTCCTTGTTTACATATCAAGTACAAAAAAATAAAAAAAACCCAAAAACAACTTAAATGCAGAGAAAATATACCTGATATACATGTTGTCTAATCTTGTGTTTCTTTTGCTACTTCTAAGATAAAAGCCAAAGGTCCTAAAGTACAATGATGAAAGTTTGGTCTCAAGTATAGATGTTTTTTTTAACAGCGTAAAATTCAGGCAATATCAAAGTGCTACTATTTCAGCAGTAGACAAATGATAGATTAACACTCCTTAATAGCAATTTATCCTACAAAAATAATTTTACCCCTCCTCCGAATGCTGATGTCTGGAGACAGCAGAAGTCCAATGATTATAAATTATATCAAGATTCTGGAACATACTTTGACATATTGTAATAAAAATTACAAAAACAGCCTCCCAATTCTGACTGATGACATTTGCAAAAGAATGTAACACTTTCAAGACTTTGTGGCAGCACTTCAACAGTGAGCCCTCACTCACACAACTGGACGCCTTAATTGTTTTGTGAGCTTTCAAGAGACCGTCTGCTTCACTTCACTTAATTAATGTCATACTCAGTTTGGCCGCTGTAAAACACACATACATACAAACCTCGTGTATAAGAACATCCATCCTGGACTTTTAGCATTTTTGTCATCAAAAGGGAAGTTCTGCACGGGCCCAGGGGCGGATGGATGGATGGATGGATGGATGGATGGATGGATGGATGGATGGAGCTGGAGGGGAGCCGGGCGGTGCGCGGCCGCCGCTGCGCCCTCTGGCGGGCACAGCCCCGCTCCGGCCGGCGCAGCCTCAGCCGGGCACAATCCCGGGCTCGCAAACCCCCCGGGGCAGCCAGGTGAGTTCCGGCATGCCTAGAAAATTATTGCACTTGGATTGGTCCGACTTGATTTTCTGCGGTAAGATAATTCTAATGAGCTGGCAAAAAACGCCTTTGCATTTTTTTTTCCCACGTCTGCTGAAATGAGCACGTATCCCTTTGGGAGCATCCTCAGAAATCCTCCCTGGCTCCAGCTCTGCCGGGGCTTACTATATGTTTCCATTTCTTGATACTGGTATTCCATTCATTTTCAATAAGGGGGTTTGTTAGTGACTATTTGACAAAAAGGTAAAAACAGCATCCCCTTAAGTATTTGCAGGTACCTCAAATATTTTTATTTAATTATTTAAAGGCTTTATCTGAGCTGATCCAAAGGAATACAGCAGGTGCTAAATAAAGTAAAACCTTGAAACATCACCTTTTTTCATTTTGACTCACAAAACCTGAAGTTGAATTTCTGGCTTTACAGATTTTTTTTCTCTTCTCACTGATTGAACACAGTCTATCATTGCCTTTTTTTTTTCTTTCCCCAAACAGCAAAAAGGAAATAAAACTCAGATTTTGAAAACAACATTTCATTATTATTGCAATGACATTTATTTTTTTTTAAATCAATAAGTATGGAAAAGATGCCAAAGTCATAAACATCTAGATGTCAAGACTGACTTCAGATTGCCCATCTTGCTACTTGAAGAAAACAACTACTTGCTATATTTTCTTCAGAATGTATTAAATATCAAAATAATATTTGCCTGATTATAAACTCCTTCCTACTTCATAACACATTCAGGAAGACACAAGACATTATTAAATGATTTATGAATAAGCAATCCACTGGTAAACCTTCTATTTAGCACCTCCTGGTACAGAAATTGATGACTACTACAACTTAATAGCCTAAATCAGGGTAGTGTGGTGTTTATTTGCCCACTGATATACTATACTTCATTTAGTCAGCACTAATATTTTATTGGCTGCATACATTGGCTGAAAGATAATGAACTTCGTGAGTTCAGTCCACTTCCACACAAGATTGCAATTCTCTTTTTCTAATATCACCACTACACTTTCCCCCCCCCCCCCCCCCTTATAACCAACATTAACAAACACCAACATTTGTTGCCTACAGCCCCGAGTGTAGCAGCATGGGCTCTGCAGCAGTACATGAAAACTCTCCTCCCGGCTTTTCCCTTCGGCCCCAAGTGACATGTGAGCCCCAGCAACCTGCTGAGCTACCCCGTCGTTCAGCAATTCCAAAGCTCAGTGGTGCGCCCCTGCCCGGGAAACTCCCGCTCTGTCTAGTGCATAACCTCGCTGGACATTAAAAAACCTACCCAGTCTCTCTTGTTTGGGTCAGTCACACAGTGACCACGAAACTTTTCACACTTGTATCAAACCTTTAAGGAAAGGAGGAAGGGGCAGTTCTGTTGCACCAGGGAAGCCAGTAGGCGTGCTCCATCTATTAATAATCTAGCTGGTATTTCGACTACACAGGCACAGCTTTTGAAAATACCTGTAAGCCAGAATCTGCTGCAGGAAGGTCCCCTGACACACAAACCCCACGACCTTTCTCACTATCCGCAAATGTACCAAGATTTCCTTTAACAGCTTTCCCCTCCACAGCACAAGAATACAGGAGACTTTAGTGATCCAAAGGGAAGCCCGTGCTGTGAGAAACAGTGGCCCAAGAGCAAGCACTACAGGTGCTGTGTGTCACGCATTAACAGGTGTCTCCGAGAAGGACTGACAGGAGCACCCTGACACTTCGCAAGCAAAGTTGGTCAACAGAGCCTCTCGCTCCTAAGGAACAGGTCCCACAGCGCCTGGGGCTTCTTCCTTAATCTTTCTCCTTCTCCCAACTCCCAGTTTCCAGGGAAGGCTGCAAGCTACTGACTTCCGCGGGGGAGGAGAGTGCCCGCTAGCTCTCCCAGGCAGGATCTGCAGGGAAACTTTGCCATCCCTCCACGGCTCGCTGCCGGCAGAGCTGGGGGCCCCCGGCGCGGCAGGGAGGGCGGAGGGGGGAGGCTGTCGGGGCGCCTCTCCCGGGGACTCGGGGGGCTCCGTCCCTCCCTTCCCGCTTCTCGAGGTGAGCCCCCCACGTCTCGTACCCGGCTGGGAAGGAGGCTCGGGGATCCCGCGGAGGGGCTGGGGAGGGGAACAGCACCGGCTCACAGTGATCGCGGGGCAGATTCATTAAAGGAGGAAAGTCCCGAATTCTCATTAAAATAAGAAATGAAGTCACAGAGAGCTCTTTCCGGAGAAGCCAGGGTAGGAAAGGATAAGAAGCCGGGACCCCGGGCCTCTCGCGGGTGAAGGGGGAGCCAGCCCCGAACGGCGTTTGCCCTCCCTGGGTACGGGCCCGTGGAGCGGCCGGCAGCGCCCACACGGCGGGGGCTGCGGAACCGGCCCGGCCCCCGACCCCAGCCCAACCCCGCCCCGGCCGCGCTGCCCCGGGCTCGGCGGAGAACCCGGGCCGGCCCCGCCCGGCAGGTACCGGCCTCGCTTACCGCGGCTCTGCCTCGGCGTCTCCCCGCCGGCGAGCTGGCAGCGCTCGCTCAGGCACTGGAAAAGTAATAGAAATCCGGCGGCTAGTTTGCTCCTCTGCAGCTTCGCCATAGCACGGAGCCTGCCGAGACAACTCTCCGGGTGCGGGGTGCGCGCCGCTCCTCGTCGGTGCTGGGGAAGTCCAGGGGGCGGCGGGGAGCAGCCCTAGCAGGCGCCGAGCCGCCCTGCGCTCGTAGCAGCGCTCATACAGGGGGGCGGCAGGGACGAGCCGCGGGGCTGAGGGCGCTGCACCGGGGCTGGGGGGCGCTGGAAGGAGGGGGGGGGGGGGGGCTCCGTCCTCCGAACTCGCGCGGCCGCGCCGCTCTCAGTCCAGCAGCATCACCGCTAGGGAAAACAAGCCCAGCCTCGCTGCGAACTGCCAAACTCTTCCCTCCTCGCAGGCTGCTGATAGATTTTAGGAGAGCCACTGAGATCCTCCCTTCCTGGCTTGCCCCCACCCAGCTCCCTTCCCCCGCAGGGTGAGACAGGATGGCTGAGGGACGGAGCCTCTCCTCGGTGTACCGCTACCGACTAAACCGCTCCGAGGGAAACCAGCGGGGAAACGTTCCAGCCGGAGCCAGCGGACCGGCCCCGAGTACGGGGGGAGCAGGACCCGGAGGGCGGGCGGATGCGCCGCGGGAGAGGATGCGCGGGCGGCGGGGAGGCAGGCGGGGACGGACGAACAAGTTCTCTCTCTCTCTTTCGGGGCGGTTTCCGCGGCCGGCGGCGCTGGTGCGGGGCCGAGGGCAGCGGCGTGGGGCGGGCGCTCCCCCGGCCCGCAGCGCTGCCGCCGCCCCCGCCGCGCAAGTGCGGGCAGGGGGCTCGCCTGAGGCCGGTCCCGGCCGCCGCCTCGCTCTGCCCCCCGCCCCCTCCGCAGAGCGCGGTGGAGCGCAGGCGCCGGGGCTTCCCCGGCTCTCCCGCCGCTGCCAGCGGGGCCGCGCTCCGTACGGCGGTCCCGGGAGGCGCTGCCGGGCCGGGCACCTGGCCCCGGCACGGCTCCGAGCGGGGCGGGTCGCTGCCCGGACTGAGGCAGCCTGCGCTGCACGGCGAGGGCGGGGGGAGGACGGCGGGCGGCGCGGAGACCCCCGGGCCCGGCCCGAGCCCCGCGCTCCGTGGGACGGGGCGAGCCCGGCCCAGCGCCGCCCGCTTGTTCGAAAGTTGCCGTGTAAACGTGCGTCAGTTTCGCGGATGACAACTGCAATAACGCCCAACCCCCCTGAATCCCGTTCCCCGGTGCCCCTCTCCCCCAGAGTTTCCCTGTGTTTTCGGGTAAAGCAGCCTCCCTACACACATACACACACACACACACACACACACACACACACACACACACACACAGTGCAATGACTGGGAGGGTTCTCCCCTTCCAAAAAAATTATCTTCATGCTTGATTAAACGCACCGTGAATAATCCCATCCCCTCCATTAATCTGTGAACGCCGGCACGGAGACAGAAGCGAGCAGAGGGCGCATCAATCAAACCCAGACAAGCGGAAGGGGCACCCGGGACCGGGCGGCGGCTTTTTACCAGTTCAGCAAACTGTGGAGCTGGTAATCAGCTGAGCAACATGTAGAGAACCATGAATGCACCAGCTTCTCAGCACTTGCTACCAAATAATTAAATTAATTAGGGCGACAATTAAATTAATCAAATAAATAGGTCTAAGGAATGTCAAACATAGCAGATAACTAATACTTAATCACAAAAGAACAACCAGTAACAAGACCGTGTTTTTCTTTAATTTACTGCTGCTCCTGAGATTAAGAATTGATCAGGTCCATTTTAAGTGTCTTGCTCTTTAATCATTGATGTGTTTATGTGTAAATCAAAACATAACACCCGTGGGTTTAAGAAGTATTTTGAAGTATAAGCAGAAATTTTCTAAATGTTTTCAATGTATATTAAAATATGATACTGGAGGGTATTATCAATAAGGTTTATATTTGAGTTTATAGTGGGCCTTTCTAGTTTCAAGCTTCTTGCACATACCCTTAAATAAAACAAAAGCCATCCAAGTATTGCTAAGAATAACTGCAGAAAATATATTCTATATTCTCTGTATAAGAGAAAATAATACTGGAGATTTTATGCATCAGGAATGAAAGACTGGCCTTGCTGAAATCCGTGGAGATTCAGGGGGTGTTACTACCTTGTATACCAGGTGATCTGGATTATGCCACGGATTTTTGTGCAGATTTGGTGAAGTTAGTATTAAAGCTATTGCTGCTTCTTGAAATGTAAGATAGAGGTTTCTTCATGCTATTGGAATACATTTTTCCTTGACAGTTGGTCAGGTTGCTCAGTTTATCCAAAGTATTGCTGAAATTGCTGAGAGGATTGTTGAGCTTTTGGCCTTTACTGGAAAGGGCAGGAGATAGTCTTAAAGAAGGGCTGACCACTCTTTCTGCTGTTTTTCAGCAATACTGTTGGCTGAGAATAAGAACAATAAAGTCTGTAAAACCTTCACAATCTGTTTTCGTCTTCTTTTATCCTTTTTTAAAAATAATAATAAAGATGAGATTACTGTAGTTATAGTAAATCTTAAAATACAAAATATTTTAATTACTTGAGAAAAAAGTTTACATGTTGCTAAATAAGTAATAATTTGTCAAGCCCCTTATGTATAGCATAAAAAGCCTAAATGAGGACAAATATTTTTTTCTTTGTTCTTTCCTTCTCAGTCCTATAGTTTCAGATTTAAATTCTTCATAGATACACTACAAAAACTGCATGCTGAAGAAAGGGAAGGATTAGCAAGAGACAGCTGAAGAGTGCAGTTGCAAATAAAAGTGTCAGCAATATACTAGATCCCACAGTCCTAATTTTCTGTGTTCTGTGTAGTTGTGGGACAGTTCTGCATTGTGCCTGCTGCAAGGTTAGCACAGAGTCACACCATTCAATATGTCTTCTCCACAGAAAAAAACCCCCTGCATCCTCCAAAGAAGGCTGTATACATTGTTCTTCTTGTGCTACAAATCAGAAGTAGAACATAGCTTATCTTGGTATAATTGTGTGTAAAAGTACAGGCAAGACTTTTTATTGCACTGAGAACAAGCCTGAGATAAAAGTTAATAATCAATCTTATAGTGATTAGTGACAACATGTCATTGCTAGAAAGGCATTCATAACACAAAAGTTTATGCATTTGTTGTTACTTATAAAGCATGAGTAAAACTGAAAGAACAACTTCTTGACGGTATCTCAAGTGATGAGCTGTTTTTACTTGGAACACAGTGCCTGTGATAAGTTTTCATTTCTCTTATGTGCTTTTACCATCACCATGGTTGCACATTATCTCACCTCTCAAAGGTATATATCTTATAGTGGCATAAACAGCAGTGGTTCCATAGAAATCAATGAGAACACTTCCACTTTCACCAGACAAGAATATGGCTTTATAATTTCTCTTCCCGTGTAATCCATCCCTGTTTATAACATCAATCACACAGGAAAAAAGGGTGGGAACATTCTCTCTGTTCATTATGTTCTACTGTCATACTGCTTGCAAGTGCCTGCTCTCACTTACATCCTCATTGCATTACTGATTCTGAAAAAACAAGAGTTTTTAACATTTCTTTGTCTATTTTGACATGTTCCTAGCTATTCTGCTTTGATAGATATAAGAGAGGCACTTCTCAACTGCACTCCAGTGCTAGCCTGGATCAATAACTGCTTTTGCATTTGAGGAGTCAGAGGAGGATATCTCTGCTTAATTTGGGAAAAAAAGAACCTGGTAGAAATAGTTGCAGCATTCCTGAGAGAGAGGAGAATATATCTGTATTCTCTTCCAAGAAGAAAAAACAGAGTTTCCCTGTTTGGTGAACTTGCACTTGTTGTTATTCTGCAAGCATTGTGTTGGCATATTAATAGACAGACTCCAACCACCAGTATTTTCTGCTCTAACTGAGTGATGTCTATCAAATAACCTACTTTCCCAACTGCAGAGAGAAAAAGATCTAGGTAATTAATTTTAGAGCCATAAATAAGACTTGATCTGCTAGGAGTAGTCCCCACAGGGACAAAATGGATTATGGGACCCTTATGGAGCAGATAGTCCACAGCTTGATGTTATGAGTATCACACATTGAAGCTGCACATGTCCTTTAATCCCTGGGGGTGAGCTTGCCACTGAGATTCACCTCCGTCCCTTTGGAGCTCTGTGCTGGTTAGGGCTCAAGGAGGTGATTTGTGTAGCTATTGGGAATTTGGCTGAGGCATTAGGCTTAGCATTGTCAAAAGGAGGTGTTAGAGCTGTGAACTTCGAGTGCTGCCCAGCTGGCAGCCGCCTTTGATTTTGCCAGTTCAAAGGAGGAGCACAGCATTTTTGTTGAATCACTAAAGGGCACTGCAAAACTCAGATGTTAAGCATGAGGCAGAGAGGCAGCTTCCTTGTTAAACAGAGAAATACAGCAACTTTCCAGAGAAGCTTCACTTTTAAACAAACCTTTGCTTCTTTCCCTTTTCCTCTGGCTGGGAGAGCCTCGAGTCTCATCACTCAGCCTTATTTTCTGGGAAAAGCCCTGAGGTTCCCTTTCTGGTTAAGTCACATCCAGTAGGCTTCTGCTAGATCCCCTGTAACTCTCTGTGAGGTGCTGTATGCAAATACATGAGTTTGCATAATTGTGCCTAATTAGAATCTGTCCATAGTGGGGCTCTAAGAGCTGTGTGGTTGATGCCAGTTCAGCTTTGTTCAGCAGAGCTTTCTGCTTATCTCTAGGACAGCAGGACTGCAAACCTGCCACATGCACTGCCTTTGGCCTGTGCCACAATGCATGGTTAGAGAGAGTTTCTTTTGGGGTAAAGAGAGTTCAGATTCATGGAGTGGTAGATACTTTGTGATGTGGAAAGCAGAACTCAGTCTCATTATCTCACACTGATAAACTGGTTCACTGGAAATTTGAGGAGGGGAAAAGTTCAGTAAGCAAGGCAGCATGAAAAAAATAATAGTTTGAGGTTAAACAAAAAGTTTAATCCAAAACAGTTTTGATATTTATTTGAGCTCTGAAACAATTTTAAAAGAATGGAATCGGTTTTAAAATGGAACATACTTCCAGAATGAGAAACCAAAAAGTTCCAGCTAAACATCAATTATTTGAACTGAAAATGCTTCAAAGTTATTCTTTCAATGAATCTCAGAGTTATTCTTTAAATGAGTCTGCCTTTGCAACAACACTGACTCAGGGAAATGCTGCACCAAGCAATGCCTTTGCCTGCTTGTGATCGAGAGATGTGAGGATGTTACTCAACTTTGAAAGGCACAAGGCAGCAAGCCCCAAAACAGGGCCTAGGAGTTCCCAGTCACACACCCCATCCCTACAGCCCTGGAAAAGGCTGTGCTTGTGGCCTACTCGACTTATGCCCAGTACAGTTCCAGTTCCAAGCTATGGACCCAGGACTGGAGGAACTAGAAGGTTTCCTGAACACTTCTGGCAGGGCCAAGTTTAACAGAGAAGTTAATATTTCAGTATAGCACTGGTCAGCAGGCCAAAGTAAACCCACAAGAGAACTGAAAGAGGCTAAAGGGTGACACAGAAGAGAAAGCAAGCATGGAAATCAAAGTGAGAGAAGAAAAAAACAATTTTTTCGGTGACATTTCTCTATTGCTGTGATGAGAACCTTATTTATATGTGGATGCAGACTTTTGTGTGATGAACCTTACATGCACAGGACCCAAGCCTTTTTTCATGGATGGCTACAGGGAAAGTGGGGATGGTGGCAGAGCAAATAATTAGTTCTCATTTAGCCAAGGTAGTGGGGCTCAGCACAGGATAATATTCAGAATGGACACATTCTTTGTGGGCATGCTGGTACTAGCAGTCACTGAAGCAGTCAATAAAACTAAGAACAAAGATTTTCAGCTACAATTAAAACCAAATCAACCTCAAACATAGCTTTTCAGTGGCCACATTTTCCAAGAAAGCAATCTTTACTAGAATCTGCAGAAGCATGCCAAGCTATTCTTCACTAAGCCCTTTCTTACTCACGATCTGGAGCTGGTAGGAGGGCCTGAGCAATTACTATGGCCCATAGAGCTGTGAGTAGAGTTAACGTTTTTAATCATTTGAGACCAAAGAGAAAAATCTGCTGCTGAGCACAGCAGGGGAAGGCAGACTGGGTTTAGGACTGGTGTTAGAAAATGTAATTGGCTTGGGATTAGGTTTTAGGTCAGGAAGCCTAGGCAAACTTTAAAGCTAGAATGATCTTAACAAGTGCTTAGCTGAGACAACTGACCCAGGAGTAGCTGTGACACTGACCTGTAGAGGGTCAATGCCTGGTGTTAATGATGGCTGTGGGGGTGGGGGAGAGGGACAGCTGCAGCAAGTAGCCAAAGTTTGGGAGTTAAGTATTGAAAACATCTACCACATTTTTGTGCAGTGGCCCCAGCAGCAGTACAATCTGCTGCACATCCAGCATCTTGTTGCCCGTTTGTCTTTCCAGACTTGCTTGCACATGAAATCACGCCACAGATTTCTCCAGCAGTTTGTGCTCAGGAAGACTTCTGTTGCTAGGATTGCCTCAGCTGGGTCCATTATAGACATCAAGACTCTGCAATATGTCTAAAATAGCAACTCAAATATGATGCTTTTTCTTCAATTCAGTGCTTGAAAGAAATAACTGTCTCCCTTAAATGTGAGGACCAAGGAGCACAGAACTTTGGCTTCCTCCCTGCTATAGGGGCTGATGTCTCTAGGCACAGCTGTCGTATCTGATGATCAGACCCTGAGACCTGCTTCAGAAGAGTGCCAGCATCCCCAGCACAGAGATTCCAGAGATTCTCCACACTGAGGGGGGCAAGCAGGGAACTGGCCAGTAAAACTGACCACAGAGGCAGGGAAGGGAGTGTGTCAGAAACATTCTTTTTAACAGTGGTTCCATTGACCTGAGCTGAATCACATTCAGTACAGAGCTGATCTGGATATGAAGAAATAAGAAATACAATTACTTAGAAGCTGTGTTGTCTTAGGTTCACCTTAGCATATTTCCTGTGTGTTGTGATGGATCTTAAAAGTCACTGTCAACATTAAGTGTGTAGGAATGCACAACTGATGTGCAAAATGCCACTGTTACTTGTACTGATTGCAGGCTTAAGGAATGGATATATCTTCAAAGAAAAGCATAACCTAGCAAGTTTACTTCAATTCAGCCACTGTGGCAATTCTTCCTTTGCCAGGGAAATCTTTAAGAAGGGAAGAACTCTCCAGGAGCAGTTAGATGCTAAAGCAGATAAATGTCTCCTTTTATCTTGTTTTGAAGTGGTCCTTTCTTGGTTATCACAAGTTGAAAAGGTTTCTGTAGTGATTCCTGTCTGCAAGAAACACCAGAATTATTTAGTCAAAGGCATACCCATCTGCCAGCCAACAGGCTTCCCCCAGTCAGGAAGTTCTGCTCTCTGAGAGCTGCCACCCTTCTCTCCAGTAAGACTTCCCTGTAATTTACCCCTGTATGTTGCTCCAAACTACCCTTGAACACCTTAACCTCTATATAAACATTAAGATATGATTTTTCCTGGGCTCCACATGCACCATGGAGCTTGGCTGTGTGCCTAATGAGAAATAGTAAGCAAGTGTCCACTGAAGGGTAGCACTTATTTGATGATTTTTCATGTCAGAAATCCACCCCAGATAAGTGTTTATTGTGAGACTTTGATCTCAAAGATTTAGCTCTCCCTGCAGAGCAAAAGCAGATGCTTGGTAAGCTGTAGCTGTAGTCCTGACAACCCTTTCAAATGTCTAGACAGTGGAAAGAGATGATTACATCCTCTTTTAAACTCAACTGCAACAATTCAGCACGCTTACCATGTTTACTTCAGGATGAACCTATTTACACTGCTTTGTTTCATGACACTGCAAGTATCTAATACTTTTGAAAGATGCAGGATGATAAGGTGGTCAGGATAAAAAACCTGCTTTCCTAAACAGTAATAAATCTAACAGATGTACTAGGTCACATATGGTCCTTATACAGACTTTAGCATTGACCTAGAGATTAAGGAGTTTGATAACGTGCATTTGCAGCTAATACTTATCATTTAAGAGTCTTGAAAATGTTAACACTTAGAGAAAGCCTATTTAATTAATGCTCCCTGAAGAACACTTTAAATCCCAGAAACAAGGCTGAGAAATGTCCAACGCTGCTGATTTACTTCATGCCATGTATTGAACAAGGGATGAGAAAACTCGTTACCATAATCATAATGGATGAAGAGCTATCTTAGTCTTACAAGACAATAGACTTAGAAGAGATCTGAAAGAGAAGGGAAGGAGATTTCACCTTTGTCAGCATCCTCAAAGCCAGCCATGGAAACTGGAGATGTTTATGTGCCAAGTCTGCCTCTCATCAACCATGTCACTGAAGCAGGTATGGAAAAAATTTCTGGTAATTCAGGACTGTATTAGGTGCTTTCCAGTTTTCTAATTAGGAGCCTAAAACTTTTCCTTTTGGTTGAGTAAAACTTCTGATTTTCTTATTAATTTGTTGTGGAGTTTAAAATTATCTCAGGTGCTTCTGATAAATCAGAAGTACTTTTTCTCTCTGGGAAGCCTAACAAGATGCAATTGCCAACACAGAATCCCAGAACAAACTCTTTGGATGCTAAAGAACTCAGAAAAGTTAATGAATCTCAGAAGATTTATCTAGTTCAATACAAAATTTTTAACAAAGGTTAAAGTAAATATAAATTGTAAATATATTAAACCTTTGTCAATGGCAAGCTTTTGATATCTTCAGAAAAACCCATACCATGGTATTCTTCTTTGTTCTTGTAGTCAATTGTCCAGGCCAGAATACCTGCTCATGTGGAAAGCTGAGGTTAATATTGTCAAATTGTGATTTTAAGCTTGATTCAGGAAAGTTTTGTGTACTACTTTGTCAAATTCTCTGTCTTCTAACATTCATTGTGAACAGTCTTATTTCCTGTGATCTGAAAAATCAGTTTCCCACTAGTGTTTCAAGGTGCCACTAAGTGAAATGTCATCAAATCAACAGGAGTTCCTATTTTTGAGGGTAGTTTTCTGTATGTATTTTAAGGCTTGGTTACAATTTCAGTTTGTTGCATCTATTTCATTTACATAATAATGAAGAAATGAGTCTGCAAAGATATTTCCAGTCACCAGTCACCAGTTCAGACTGGATTTCAAAAATAAGTAGGTAGTAAAACCATACAAGTTAGATCTATCTATCTACTCAGTAAATATAAGATTTTTTTCTGAGATTTCAGTTTTATGCTGCACCATTAAGCCTGATCTGAGTTTCCAACTGCAGCTGTCAAAGTTGCTTTGCTAACACCAATAATATATTTTATTTTATTTCCAGTGCAAAATGAATCCTACATACAGAAGACATACTGTGTATATGAAGATTGGAATGAAAATGAAAATGAAAAGAGCATCTAAAGCTGGCAATGTTTGACTCCTAGGAAACAAAAGGAAATAAAGAGGATAAATTTTAAATTTGGAAGAACTCAGTGAACTTTTAAGGACAGATGACACTTGATAATGTTAACCGAAATCTGTTTAACTCATGAAGTCATAACTCAGTTTCTCCTCAAACCGTGCTGCTGTGCTGGCAACAAGCAGCTCTTTAGCAATATCAAATAAGCAGATGATGCAAAAGAAACAATTCCCTTATGTTCCTTTCAGTAATAAAATAAGCAGTCTATAAAGCTAATACCTTTGCACACAGTCTCAGGGTTTTATGGTAATCTTATTAGGTATTTTTGCAGCTATAAATTTCCACATGTAGTGGAATGTATCTAAAAGATGCAGATCAATCAGTGTCACAAGTCAAAATATGTGTTGAAAAATAAACTTATTTTTTATAATCCATCATCCGTTTCTTTCTGCTTTTTTTTTTTGCATTTCCCTTGTTTCTTTTTCTTTGTGCTCATGAAGAATGGTGCTTTGAAGCAAGAAAGTTATAAACTGTAGGCTGTGTAAATAAGTTTATGTCAAATATACTTCAGAAGTTTACTCTCTCTTTATCATTCAAGTGAATTGTTTTTTGAGGTTTGACAGTAATTGTTTTTTCCAAATGTTTTTCAAGGTGTTGTGTTTTAATCCCAGTTGGGAATTAAGTGCCACACAGCCACTTACTGACTGAAGGGGAGAAGAATCAGAAAGAAAAGGTAAACCTCGTGGGTTGATATAAGCACACTTTAATAATTGAAACAATAATGATAATGTGAAGATAATAATGATAATAATAACAACGGTGGCAATAATAATAACCTCAACAAAAACAATAACAATAATAATGATAAGGAGAGGAAGCGAGAATAATAGAATAATAGAATCCAGGAGAAACAAGTGAAGCACAATAAAATTGCTCACCTATACCCAGCTCATCCCTGAACAGTGACCAGCTCCTCCCAGACAACTCCCCCATGGAACATCCCTTGGTGACTCCAGGGCAGCTGTCATGGCTGTGCTCCCTCACAGCTTTTTGTGCCCCTCCCAGCTACCATCCATGAGACACTGAAAAGTCCTTGAGTTAGGGTAAGCAATACTTAACAACAGCTAAAATATTAGTTTGTTATCTACATTATTCTCATACAAAATTCAAAAACGCACTGCCTTGTACCAGCTACTAAGAAGAAAATTAACCCTGTCCCAGCCAAAACCAGGATAAAAAGAAGACTTTCTGCTTTTTCTTTTTTTTTTTTCTTAATTATAATTTGAGATTTTTGATACATCTGCATTTTTTTCATTTTTTTCCATTGGAAAGATAACAACAGAACAGCCTATTTCTCTAAATTCAGAATTTTGTCCAAAACTAACTGTGATTCATTCCAATTTATGTAGCTTAATACTGTTTCTTTCAGTCATTGAAACACCAATAGACAGTCTTACCTTCCCCTTTTGTCTACATTCCTTGTAAGTTCAGGTAAATTGGTCTGGATGGGAGTTAATTATGCAGGACTACAGGGAGAGGTCCTTGGCTAGTCAGTCACATTATAGTCTGGGTTCAACACTGCTAATAAATTTTGCCACAAAATTAGAAAACTAAGCCAGGGTGTATAAAATAAGGGCAAGTTGCAGTCTAGGGAGAAAAAAGCCCCAAACATATGCAACTGACTTGGGCCTCCTGATTTTTTAATTGTCTATACTAGTTCACTACAACAATTGTAGAATATTTTAGCTTGTATGATGAAGAAAAAATTCCTCCCAGAAATCAATTTTAGAAGTCCACCCTGATACCAGGCAAAGCAGTTTTATCTATTTAAGATATCTGAGCACAGTCTTTAGATTTTGTGAATTGAAATACTGGGATGTCCAGGAGAGTTATGTCTGTTCAAAACATTTGAGGATCTGGAATACAGTGGCAGCACAGGGCTGGATTTCAAGCCCTTCTCCGGAACACCCCTGTGAGAGTTACAGACTTGCCTGGAGTCTTTCAGCAGGTGAAATGATTATGCAGGGAATAATAGCTGTTAATAATAATAATAATATAATAGCTGTTTTAATAATAATAATAATAGCTGTTTTCTTAATAATATCCAACATTTAAAAACCTGTCATTCATATTTTCATGAAAGTGAGCACAGTCTAACATGTTACACTACCCTTGCTTTTGCTGAAAACAAATAAAAATAATTAAATCAGCTAGTGTTACTTGGAGGGTTTTACAAAACTGATTTGTGAGGGGAAAGGGAGGGTAGGGGCTTACAAGGTGTGTGTGTCATGTACATACACCTCTGCCTGCTGGAAAATGTGAGACCAGGTTTCTCTGGTAACAAAAAAGTTGTGAGCTAAGTTTTTCTCATTTGAACTTGGTCCAAGTTTTTATTAGCACCCTCTTGGGTTGTGTGTAGTGTCTATCTGGACACACCCACTGAAATCCCACTTTTATTTTGGCAGTCACATAACAAAAGGCA
Organism: Melozone crissalis; assembly: GCF_028551555.1. NCBI lineage: Eukaryota > Metazoa > Chordata > Aves > Passeriformes > Passerellidae > Melozone > Melozone crissalis. Next base: position 20,104,011 of record NW_026535794.1, read on the forward strand.
AGAAAATTAAAAGCAACCCATATAAATGACACACGAATGCATGGATGTGATGTTTCTAAGTCCTTTTCCTACTTTTTGACAGTTGTGGTTTGTGGACAGATACTGATTTTCAAAGAGGAAGATGTTCTAACATGCTGCCTTTTCCTGCTTTTCTCACCTCCTGAACTGCATTTTCAAGACATGAAAAGTGCTTGAATTTATCGTATTATGACAAAATAAGAAACAAAAATTGTTGACACTTTATATTCCCTTCTAGAATGGCAGCTATTTTTCAAGCTTTACAGTTGGATTTCATTACATTTTAGTCTATATACCTTCCTGTACTTTCCACTACTCCACATAAATTTCTTTTGTCTTGCTTTCTACATGCAACTCTAGAAAACATGTTTTCCTAATACAAATATTCACAGTTTTTCTAATGCCTGCAAAATGTGATGCAATTGTAGTTGAAAGAGATCATAGCTCAAAAACTGGGAAGGCAAGGGTAAATACATTGCCTAGGATTAAAAAAAAGAGATGTAGTTATAGGTGGTCTCATTAGCCTGATTTATCAAGGTTCCCAAGCAGCTGACACTTCATAGTAGGGGAGGAAACAGAGCCAGCAGGTATAGCATGAGCTTGTCATTCAGAAGAGCTGGGCTCAGTTCCTGCCTTATCATTGGTTTTTCCCAAGTCACTAGGAAAGCAGATTGCTCCCTCCTAATTCAAGAAAATACCCTGTCCTTACCTTACCAAGCTGTTGTGAGTGCCAGGCAGTGGCAGCTGTGAGGTCTGATAGAAGGCAAGGACAGCCCTGCAATAGATGGTGCTATTCCCACACTTCACAATCAGGGTGTCCGTGGTCTTTCATCTACAAGTCATGTGCTGAGAAAGTCTTGACTTTATTTTTTGTTTCCTTCTATGATATTCTCACAAAAAACCAAGATTATTAAAACATTTCCCCCCATTTTCCTAGTAGTATTCAGCTTCCTTGCTTTGGGGTTTTTATTTGTTACCTACTATTATCTCTCCCTACAGCAGTTCTCCTCTACTAAATCAGGTCATTATTCATCTGTTTCCACACATTGCCCTCTCTCCCTAAAGCATTAGAAACTCATTCATTCCATTCAAGTATGGAAAATACATTTTCAAAATGCTAGTCCTAACTGCTACGTGTCAGAATCAGCTTAACTATTTGTATCAAATCCTTTGTTCAGAAGACAAAAGAACCAGCAAAGAGGATAATGGATTACCCACTGTAGTGTCTCATCTGAAGTTATCTAAAGGCTGCTTTGATAAGTAGAGTGAGAGTTGTTGGTGTGACTAATGTTGCACCATTATATTGCTATAACCTGTAAAACACAGAGACACCAGGATCATAAGAAATACTGCTACAGAGCATCCAAAGTGGTTATCAACAGTGAAGGAAACACTGGCATCTAATCCATTACATATATTGCATTGATACAAAAAATTGATTTTTCTAGCTGGAATGGGGTAATAGAAGTCTTTATACAAAACAGCTTCTTGTCCATGAGGAGTTAGATGTTTTTAGCATAAGAGATTAATTTGATTAATATAGACATACTGAAACAGAAACCTTATTACTTGGTTGTCTTGCAGACACTATAATAATATGTACCTCTGTCAAAGAATGTAGATACCAGCATTTAACAACAGAGATATTCAGGGTAATGGGCTGACCTCAGCTCTGCTGACTCCTCGCTGTAAAGGTGTAATTCCGCTGGTCAGCCATTTCCTGGACAGTTACAACAGTTACAACACAAATGGACTCACAGTACTTTAAGTAGCTCGTAAAAACATTCTCATTAAAATAAATAAACAAACAATCAATCAAACAAAAAAATCAATCTAGTAATTTTTCAAAGACTTTGCCAAAAGCTTAAAAAGGATTTTGGTACCATCTTTGTCTTCCTTCTCCTGGTTAAAGAAAGGAGAGAATAACGTTAGTCAATTCATCCTAATAGGTCTATGCATCTATGCTCTATGAATTTTCTTTCTTTCCCTGTTGAACATTGTGGAGTCTGAAACGTCCACATCACTCACAACCCTCTCAATATCTCTTTAGTAGAAAGTGAAGAACCCAGAATCTCATAACAGTTTTTTTTCATGGATTTTGTGTTTCTGCATTTCACAAATTGCTTTTGCCCTAAAATTAATCATTGTTCTTAAAGACTTGGAAGAAAAGAACAAGGAAAGTAAGTTTATATATAAATAGTCTAAGAAATAGATTGTAGCAATAAACTCCAGGACATATTCGTGGGCGAGAGGGTCAACAGAAGTTAAGCAGTGACCCCAAAGTAATAGCACATTATGGTTATCAGCTCCAATATACTGAGTGCAAAGGAACAAATTGATTTTTTTAAAGCTTTGAAAATTAAACCCACCACAGTAAAAGTGTATTATACATCAGCCAAAAAAAAAAAAAAAAAAGTCAACCCTGCCATAAAAGCTATTTAAGTAAAACCAAATATCACCACAGAATCAGAAGGCAAGATTCACTTCTTTTTATTTCAGATGATTCCTCCCTAGGGCTGTGATTCCCTAATTGCTTTATTGCTACTGATGGCAGGACTTGGCCTAGCCCTGGGGACCAATGCAGTGTGACAATACAGAAGAAGCTTTCTCTTGGAAAAGGAGAAGTTGAGGAGAGAGTTCTGAGATGAAATAGAAGAAGAAATCAATTGAAAAATTTATTCTCAAATTAATATCATTTAAAGCCCCATTTCAATCTAATCAAAAATATTCTTAAAATCTCAGGACAGAGTACCAAAAGCCAACATCTATGCCTAAGGCACGTCCTATAGTGTCTGCACAGAAACTTCTCACTTCTCCTACACACTGCATGTATCACCCACCTCCAAGTAACTTAAAACCAGGCATAGATTAGTCCTTCTTTATCAATCCCTTCATCTCAGAGCCACTATTCCTCCTTTTGCAGGGAAATCCAGACACCAGTTCAGCCTCTCTTGCAGGCTGTAAGCTGTGTTACTCTGCCAATGCCTCTTGCCCTGAGCCGTCTCCACACCTAGCTGCTCCAGCAGCTCTAGAGGCAGCTGAGATATCAACATCCATCACCTTTGCAAAAGCTGGTTTTTGGTTTTTATAGCATCTGCCCCTCATTAGCTGCTTGGTAGAGGAAAAAGCAGGAGGAGTGGACAGGTGTTATTAACGTGTTCACTGCTGCACTGTGAAGTGTACATGCGTCATCAGTCTTTGGTAGTTCCAGCTGGTGTGACTTGGGGGAAGAAGTTGCTAGTTGTCAGATAGAAGCTGTCTGAAAAGTTTTATCAGCTCCTCTATATTCTGCACAAAGATCAGCCTTTGCCCAAAATTGTTAAGTTGGCAGGAACAGAGAGTTTAAAGTGGCATGATGTGGTTCACCTGCATTGGTACTGGTCTCAGCAGTCATTTCTTGAAATCAAATCTTCCTACATTTGCAGCTCACAAAGATGTGTGTTTGAGGTTTGGAGAGAATGGTGTGGTAAAGATATCTGTTAAGAAAACCTGAGTATCTTTCAATTTTTTCTATCATTGCTCAGAAATATCAGTGCTAAAAGATCTCATTCTACTTTTTGATTGATTGCTGTGGTTATGAAAAACCAAACAATTTCCTCAAATCTTGGCTGTGCATTGATCATGTATTAAAAAAGCTGTCAGGGAAGTAATTGCATTTTAAGACGTATAAAGCATGTGCAAATTTGTGATTATCTGTATAAGTTCTGATGTGTCTGTATTCCAAGTTTAGAAATAGATCAAGAAGAAAATACATTTCAATTAACAAACCGTCTTTATTCTGGGTACATGCAGGACCCAAAATATAACATTTGAGGGGATCAATGCAGTAGAAAACCTGTGCTGAACATTGCTCCTCATACAATAACATGTAACTATATTCCAATTCTCTCCTTTCCCTTTATTAAATAATGTGCAGCACAATAATTATAAAAATAAAAGTCTGAATACTTACGACTGAAAGTATAACTTTTCGATACTGCAATAAAATAATTTATTAGAAATACTCCTGAAATTTATCTTAAATTGAATTTTTAATATCTAGATGCCAAATACTGTTTTGTCTGCTGTGAGGATAGACAGATCTTGAATCTCTTCAGGCACAAATAAACACTCCAGAATATGGTGGATTTTCTACAATATATTCAATTAATCCTGCATTGTGTGGCACTCTGCATATCCAGTCTCTGATAATGGGAAAGGCACAGACAAGTATACCTTGCATTGTCTGGGTTCTTATTTCCAGATGGCAGCATGCTCTCACAGGCTACTTGTTATTTATTCAAGCAACACTTCCATCTCTAAGTTTCAAAGGTTTGAGAGGAAAAGTAAATTCTTTGTCATTTATTGCTACTAAGCTAAATCTTTATTCAGCTGCACCTACTGATGATGGCGTTAACTGAGGACATCAGTTTGATTAACCATGAGAACCCAGGGTAGTGGGGTCTTACTGGTTTGTGGTCTTTAGCAGGCCCTGGACTCAAAGGAGCCAATGCAAAGCACTTTGGGCCAAAGCAAAGTGTTCACTGCTCACCCTGTAGCATGTTTGGTCCCCAGCACATGGTCAGCTCCATCAGGACCTGCAACCACTTGAAAATGGGAGGCAAAGCTTGTTAATCCCAAACATGGAAGCAGTGGGCTGGAGCAAATCCCTGTGGACTCACAGGCAGTGTCCCAGGACAGCAGGACATGCAATGAGTGAGGCACTGCTCCAGGAAGGTGTGGGGGAATTCACCAAGCAAGTCTCCCAATAAAGTTAACAAAATCATCCATTTCTACAGCAAGATGCATTCCACCAGGCAGCACACTCAGGAGAAGCAAGCAAGCCTTGTGGTGAGAAGTCCTGAGGGGAAAGGAGCATCTGCCTTCCCAGAGCCTTCTAGCCCTAGCCAAATTGTTCAATTTGAGTTCATAGCACGGAAGTCCCTTCCTACAGCCGATTTTGGATAATAAAATAACTTCCTTTAAATCTCTGATGGGGACTGTGTCTTGATGTCTGATTCTTGCTCCTAAAAGACATTTTTTCAGGTGATGAAGAAGGTATTTTCTTTCAAAGGGTTAGTCATGAAATTTACATGATGGATAAGACCCAGAAATTGACACTCCTATGCAGCAATTTCTTGCCTCTTGTCTGGCAGGGAACCTCACATTTACTCTAAAAATATGTGTTTTCAAGAGAATTTGTGGAGAGTGTATATAGCTTGCCTTTGCCTATGCACTTTTCTGGAAAATGTGTAGATATGGAGTTAACAGCTGTTTTGTTTTACCTCTCACTCCTTCCCACCAGAAGGAATAGGAAGTAGTCTAGGAATCCACATCGCACCATTCTGAGACAAATGCATGAACCAGCAGGTAATTTTCCTGCCCATATTTGTGAACACACATGTTGGCAATGTTTCATCCTTCTATGAAGGGAAGTTCAGCATGAGCTGGTCACCAGATGGATGCAGGGAGACTGAAGTTTTCACAGAATATCTGGCTTTACATGCTTGGATGAAGTGGTCTGAATTATTATGTTGCACTGCATAAAACTAAATCCTTACAGCTGGAGAAGGGAGGGAGAGCCTGACTTGTACTCTGCCTCAGCCCACATTAAAACTGAACCTCAACTACTGACTGCCCATCCAATAGTTTCATTATGGATCAACCATCTAGTAAGGATATCCTAATGTTAGAAGCCTTTACGTTCTTTAAATCATTATGGAAAACCTAAAAATTAAGATCGAATATCTAATTTTTTCACCAAACTCCCTGACAAGAGTGCAGAGATCATAGTATGTTATCCAGGGAGAATATCTATATGGATATCTGTCAGTTCCAGTAATTATTAAGTCTTATTTCTACCTATAAAACTAAAAAAAGGCTTAGCACAAAAGTAGTATTGTTTTCACAAATGAAGAAGATTTAGCTTCTTTTGTAGCTGGGCATTTCTCTTTCTTGCTGGTTTAAAAGTATCACATTTTCTTTTAGGGAGGGGAAAAGGAGGAAATAATGGATCATGCTGGGTCTGTAGCTGCTCACATTTCCCTTGCTCTGTTCCCTCTCTATGCTGGTCTTGCTGTGAGCAGCAGCCCCTTGTAAGCCCTGCTTCTTCTTCTGATGGGAGCAGAGACTCAGGGGTTTGCAGGTGCAGCTTTGGAGCTATGTTAAGGGAAGAGATTTGTGTGCACAGGGGCTAGAGGGCAAGGAAAGGAAGGAGAGGAAGGAAGGGTGTTTTTGAGACCAGTGACTGGGCAAGAGGAGTCCTTTGGAGAAGCTGGAGAGCAGCATTTGTGTTGTTAGGTTCCACAAGGCATGCAAGGACACAACAACCAAGGTAGTCCATTCCAGCTCCCACATGCAAGGTGCACACGAGGTGCACAACAAGTGATGGGGGCTGCTCGTTCGGATGAAGAGGTTTGGAGGTGTGAGCTGGATGAAGGTGAGGGTAACTGCTGTGACAAAGGAAAAAAACTGTTCAGTCATTAATCAGTTAAGAACAGCCGCTTTACCCACTCAGACCTTCAGTGCTTAAGGCAGTTAAGAAGTAAATCACAGCAATGAAATTTAAGGATGTATTCCGGTAAAGCTCAAGCAAATACGTTCAGCAGATGCTTAAAAGTTATATGTGTGCTTAAAAACAGCACTGAATTTTCCCCTTGAACACACAGTCTGAAATGTGTCATTTACTGTAGTTCCATTTCTAGCTTCACATGTAAAACTTAACTTGTGCTTCTCAGCATTTCATGGCAATTAAAGAGAAGCTGATAGGCACTCCAGCTTTTAGGGGATTTAGTAAGACCAGCTAATATCTATTACTGCTTAGGAAAAACTAGTTACATATAAGAACAGAATTTTGTGTTTCTGAGAATGGATATAATATTTTAGTAGTCTGATTATATTATGTCTTTTGATGCAAAATTAATCCCACCTAAGAGTATCTATGCTCATTCACATTCTTTAATCACCAATTAGTACATGATGCATTCAAAAAATAACCAAACAACTGTGGCTACAGCTTGTCTTACATGGTTTGTATACTCTTGATTTTGGTGAAACTGCACTGGGATGACAGACATGACATAAAATGAAGCAAAAGTTATATATTTTGCTGTCATGTGATCAGAGGAAGGCCTGCTAAGGCATTTCATTGGCATCCTTCTGTTAGCTTTAGAACCAGTATACCTGCTTTTTTTTTAATCAATCACAATCATGTTGTACAAAAGTACACTAGAAACTGGACTACTGAATGTGTAATTATATGTCTCACATAACTTCAAGGTCTATTTTTACTGTTTTTTAAGGATTGCTATTAATGTTTCACAGCAACAATGCACAACTTTATTTTCCATTGAAAAATAATGTAAAAAATGTATGACATAAAAAAGATTAATTTTATTTAAAGATTATTTTAATTACTTTAAAGAACTACTAGTCAAACTGATTTTTTTAAATTAGGCTACGCTTAGAATTCAATTTAACACACACCCCAAGATATAATATAAATATTATATAACAATATATAATGCATAAAATACATAAACAAGAATAGAAGATAGTAATATATTATGCATGTATAACAATCAAAATTTATTTTCAATTTAGATTGTGAGGATATTGTTAAAGCAATTAATTCACAGGGAGTTGTTAAATATATAAAGATAAAATATATCCTAAAAAAAATAGTGCCTAAATTTTTCTTCTAGATGTCTTTAGCAGTAGTGATGGCTTTCTAATTCTTTTTAAACTCATTCATGATTGTTAAGGTCAAGAGTTCCCAATGTGCAACACACTGTCCTTCAACATGGCTCAGATCAAATATTTTGGGCATTTCCTTTGGGCAGTTTGCCATTGTTCTATTGGATTGGAAGTTACAGCAATTTGACTGGTATGTCTTTTAATCTTTTTTTTTTCCCTTTAGCTATTGAAAGCAAGTATTGTTGTATCTGTACTGCAGCTGAAGCAATTTTGCAATTGAAAAGTTGCATGTTTGTTTTCTGCTTACACAATAATCTATTTTCATCCAGGGTTCTGTTGACTGCTGCATAAAGCAGCAAGTGCTATCCCCCCAAAAAAGTACAGCTTTAAGAGAATAGTAATACTTCTCTGTTATCTTGAAAAGACTGTCTGTGTGATTTATATTGCTGGCAGTGTATTAAATGTGTCATGTGGGTGTCAGAGAAGTACAAAATAGCTTCTGTTTAACAGGCTCCTCCTGTAAGTCTGTTCTTGGGTTCTCCTTAACATATTTACTTTTTTAGCATAATGTAAATGGAAACATGGTGTGAAGTACTTTTGCAGTGCACTTTAAATCTGTAGTTAATAATTTCCTAAAATAAAGAAGTCATAGCAATATGTACTCACTATTCACATATTATTAAGAACAGGATGTGTCATGAAACTTGAAGCTATGTAAAGAAAATGGTTAAATGAAAAAGAATTTCTCCTTAGCGGGCTATTCCTTTTCTTCCCTTAAATGTTTCTGGAGGAATTTTAATTCACTACTTAAAGCACTCATTAAGCAAATTTTTACATTGCATGGTATTGTCAGTCTCTGGAACACTGTTGGTCCTTTGGGCATAGTTTCAAACACATTAGGCCATTTTAATAGATTGAAGCCAAAACCAGAACCATCTGTCTCCATTCCTGTGTTTGCAAACCATGTTTCTCCCAAAAGTAAGAAGCAACCAATCAATCTTTCATTTTACTGCATTTGTCCACCAAGTCACCTGGGCCTTTCTAATGGCAACCGCATTTGAGGTGTACACCCAAAAAAGAGTGAATCGGGGCATTTATGATGAGTAAACCACAAAATATAGAGTAATTTTCCTTCATGTGAACTATCCCCTTTTTATTCAGGAAAGAAGAATCTGCTAACAAGAATTCCATTTCAGACAGGGTACAACTTGTCTTTCTAAATTAAAACTTGCAGGGAATTTGAGTGTACCCAGTTAAAAAAAACCCAAGCAAACAGACAAACAAAACTCCACATATTTTGTCATTCTGAAGAAGATACCCCTTTCATAAGCCATATTGATATACTATTAACATGTCTGTGAAAATTATTCAGAATTATAAATATTTCATTCTGTTAGGTTCTTGCCATTGGAGAAACAGAAGTTCTATATTCAATAATTCTGGTACCTGCACACTAAGTATGCATCCAGCTTCCAAAACTGTTTTTTTTTCCCCCATTCTCCAGATTCCCACACAGATTCACAGACCACAGACGATGTTTGGAGTTGAAAGGGATCCACAAGGTTCATTGAGTCCAACTCCTAAGTGAACAGCCCACACTGCTGGTGCTACCAAGGGTCTTTCAGTGGGACTCAAAGGCTTTAAGCTTTATTGAGGTGACTGTGCTGGTTTTGCATGGCCTGGTTTTTGCTAGCAGGGGGCCACAGAGGTGGCTTCAGTGAAAAGTTACTGGAAGCTTCCACCATGCCTAGCAGAGCCAATCCCTGATGGCTCTGAAGGCTGCTGGCCAAAGCTGCGTCAATTACAGATGCTGATAATGCCTCTGTGATAACATATTTAAGAAGAAAATCAAAACAAAGGAGGCACAGTTTTTTCCTAGCCAGAGAAGAGGAGGAGGAGGTGAGAACATGTGAGGGAAACAACATGGAGACACCAAGGTCAGTGGAGAAGGAGGGGGAGGAGGTTCTTCAGGTGCTGGAGCCAAGATTCCTCTGCAGGCCCTCGTGTGACCATGGTGAAGCAGCTGTGCCCCTGCAGCCCTTGGGGGTCCATGGGGGATGCAGAGATCCACCCACAGCCCATGGGGAACCTCAGAGTCTGCAGAGATCCACCCACAGCCCATGGGGGCGGTGCCCATGCTGGAGCAGGTGGATGCCTGGAGGCAGCTGTGATCCAGTGTGAGATCCAGTGAAGAGAGGAGCCCTTCTTCCAGGCTGGAGCACCCTGTCCACTGCATCCTGTATAAAGAGTGACCCATGCCACAGGAGTTTTGGGAGGAGTGTCTGCCTGTGGGAGGGACTCACACTGCAGCAGTTTTGGGAGCACTGCTGCTTGTGAGATTTGAACCATGCTGGAGAAGTTCACGGAAAACTGTCTCCCATGGGAGGGAGCCCATGGCCTCACAGGGGAAGCATTCTTCTCCCTGAGTAGCAGAGGAAAACCCTGGGTGATGAACTGACCAAAACCCCCATGCCCAGTCTCTCTACGCTGTTGGTGGGAAGGAGGGAGGGGTTGGGAGAAGAAAAGGAGTTTTAAGAGCTTATTTTACTTCTCATTGTCCTCCTCTGATTCTGTTAGTAATAAATTCACTTCGTACCTTTAAGATGAGCCTGTTTTGCCCTTGCAGTGTTTTCTCCCAGCTCTTAGCTCAGCTCATGAAATCTTCATTACATTTTTCTCCCGCCTCTGCCCAGCTGTGGCAGGGGAGGGTGAGCGAGTGGCTTTCATGGGTGCCTGGTGTTTGGCCAATGTCAAACTACAACAGTGACTTTGAAGCCTAAGATTTTCTGACTAGAAGAATTAAAAGTAGTGTCTAATCCTGTTATCTAAGCATGGCTATTTTACTGGCAACTGGGGCAGTCTCTGTGCTGTTATAAAATTTTAGGGTAACCAGTTGACAATCAAAGTGATAGATGAGCTCCAGAACGATGCCACTTAAATCAGAAAAGTAAGTATATAGCTCTTATTGCAAATTCATACTGAAACAGCAAAAATTCAACACCGAACTTGTCTCTCTTATTGTTATATGGTTATTTTGTTGTGTATCAAATTGAGGAGCATTAATTGTCTGCAATGAGCTGCCCCTCTCCACCATGTGCGTTGTGTTCCTTCCCAGGGGAGTATTTACTCAAGCAACAGGCAGGGCACAGCACTTACCACAGCAGATAGCACAGGGTGATGGAGGAAAACGGAAATGCTTCAAATGTCTCTGACAGTTTGAGTTAGGTACAGATCTTTCACCACAGTTTGGAACTATCTGAAAATTATTTGATCTAATGATGCAAGAAAGTTCCATGAGAAATGACAATGAAACAAAGATAAAGCTAATTACTTAAAACACTGAAATTAATATTCCCGAAGTTAAGAGTTTCAATAGATATTTTGGCTGTTAAATAAGAGTTTCTGAGTGTGCCTGGAATTTCTTGAGGTCCCAGGACTGCAGCTCCCATTGACCTCAATAAGATTTATAGGCAATTGAAACTCTTGAAAATCTGGTGACATTATTCATGATAATCTTTGTAGTAGTACCTGAGGACCAAGAAAGCCTTGAGGAATTTGCAATGCAATATATAAGACAATGACAGTATAGAAGGTAAGTGTAATTTAACCAGCATGATTGAAACAAGTTTCCTATTTGATCAAAACTGCATTTCCCTTTCCTGTAGAAAAGTGAATAAGTGAAGGATTGAATGACCATGAGTGAGAGAGTATAAGACAGAAGATAAAAAAGCATATATAAATATTGAAAAACTGAAAAAGATGGCAAGTTTGAAAGCTGAAATAAGGAGCCCATTGGCACAAGAATACAAAAGTTCAGCCAGAAGCAAAGACTATTGTCTGAAGATGCAGGGGTTCAGAGGTATACATGTTTTGCTTGCCTTTCCTCTTGGCAGCCACTGTGTGTTTTTGTATATGGATGTATGATTAATTTGTGTCCGGTTAAAGTATATAATGCAAGCTTAACTTAGTTTTAAATAACAAATATGTGCAACTTGACTAATCAGTTCTATGCTAAAAGAAATCAAAGCTATCCATGCAACCTTTTCTGTGAGAGATTTAATATTTTCTCTTCTAAGACTCTAAATAACCATATTTGTAGGGTGCTCAGCAGAGGAAAGATGTGGACTTGCTGGAGACAGTCCAGAGGAGTGCCACAAAAATGAACAGAGTGATGTTATGCCTCTCCTGTGAGAAAAGCTGAAAGAGTTGGGGTTGTTCAACCTAGAGAGGAGCAGGCTCTGTGGACACCTTTTGAGCTGTTCAGTATGTAAAGGAACTTATAAAAAGATGAGGACAAACCTTTCAGTGACCTCTGTAGCAGTAGGACAAGGGATAATGGTTTTAAATGAAAAGAGGATGGAGTTAGATTGGACATAAGGAAGAAATTTTTTTGTTGGAAAGGATGAAAAGAAGAAAGTTTTTTGGTAGTCCAGGGGGATGGGCAATACCCCAATCCTGGAAACATTCAAGGCCAGTTTGGATGGAGCTCTGAGCAATGTGATTTAGTTGTCCCTGCTCCTTACAGTGGGGTTGGAATAGATGATCTTTAAAGGTCCCTGTAAAATCAAACCATTCTGTGATTCTATGATTTTATCTTTTTACTTTGAGATAAAAAACTGCACAACAACCTGAGATCTGTGAATGGTATGCACTGGGCATACCCTGACATTTTACTTTCATTTCAAGAGAGCTTTGCAGGAGTGTATGATGTAGTGAGTTTAATTGTAGTCTATAGGAGGATGACAAGCTAAATATAAGGAGTGAGCCCACATGTCTACTTATAGGCAATATTTTGTGAAATTACTTCCTCTTGGTGATTTTTTTTCTAGAATTCCCACTGGTATTGCAAAACAAAAGTTTTGGTCAATTTTTTTTTTTTTCAGGTAAATGCCTGAAGAATTTTCTTAGGGTTATTTGAAGTGAACTTAGAGGAATATGTTAGCTTACTCTTTGACTTGTATCTGTAAGTAGGAAATGGGTCATTAATAGAATAGAAATATGAAAATATCCTAGATTCCTAATATGTTGAATATTTACTGATGTTAATTATCTCTCTTGAGTCTCATCATTCTACCCCATACATGATTGAAAACATTTTGTTGAAGTTGAACAAGATAGGATTTTCTTGTATCTACTTCTTAGTAGAAAAGTTAAACATAGTCATACAAACAAGAAAATAAACTGAGACTGAATCCAAATGTTCTTTTCAATGGTTCCTTTCAAATCTTTTGACTATGAGAAACTGATCTTCAAGAGAAACTTCACACAGCTAGTAAATTAGGCAGATTTTAGAGTAATTTAAAGTGGCATTTAATGGGTTGCCAAACTGCAGAAACAACACTTCTTAGGATTGCCTCGATTGGTTAACATATGAAAAGGAAGTTACATGTGTTACCAGAAATTTCAGCCTGAGCATCCATCCTTTGGCCACTGCATTTTCTCAACAATGTCCAGAGAAATCTCCTGCAGGCTAAGACAGATAAACAGGAACTGCAAAGTAATTTAATCCTTATCTTTTGGATATTCTAAATTGGTATAGGAGTATATATCTAGGAGAATACTCCTAGGAGTATATTCTTTTATCCTTTTGTTTGGCTTTGTGTCAGTAGGAATTTTGCATATAAGCTCAAGGCAGCGCATAAGAGTCCTGCGAGTCCTACTTGCCTCTTCAATTTGTTACTTGAATAATCACATTGTTACAATGAATACAGACCCTTTTTACAAAAAGATGTAAATCATTATTAATTCCATGACAACATTTCACATGAATCACATTGAATACTTCAACTTCTAAAGTAGCTGTAATGCACAGTTGTATTGGAGACCAATTGTAATATAGTGATATAATGTAAAGTATAATATAGTAATATAATGTTCACTTCTGGCCAACATGTCCAAGTGAATACCAAATAGATTACTAATGCTAAAACTCTGGACATAGCATGTTTCTGACATAGCTGTATGTTGGTGCTCAGTTGTATTCTAAGCCTTGGATATCAAAACCATAATAACATTACCTAAACCTTTACAAATTCTCATACCATATGTATTGTAAAATACTTGTCACAGAGTGATACTGTTTTATAATCTGAATAAAGTGGTTGAGAAAAAGAAAAGTTAGTCACTTGAAGAAGTAGGACTCAAAATTAAAGACTAAGATAAAGAACAAAATGAAAACAGCTTTATTTTAAGAAAAAAAGTTACTTATTATTACCTCTGAATTATTTAGGCTTAACATCCCAAACTTTCAAAATATGCAGAAAAAATTAAAGCACTAGATTATCAGGGGTTTTTTGTTCTCCACAGCTCTATGCTAATCATTGGGCTGAGTGTGAACTGACTTTTTCCTCCTGCTATGAGCAACCAAAGTCTTTGTTCTGAGAATGATCACATAATTACACAGAAGATTAAAGAATTCCCATGAATAATTTGTGCTCATTTCTCCCTGTTAAACCCATTTAACCCAGTTGAGCGTGCCTTCCTGACTTGCTTCAGAGACTCACATTTTCATTAGAAAAGTAGAATATTCACCCTCCCCTGCAGCTGATAACTTTTTCTGGCTTATCTTGTTGCCTAAACATTTCCATGAACAATTTGGCACTGTTCATAAATAAATTATAAAAGTAAAAATTAACTCCTTTTATGATGACATGGTGAAAGAAAAGGTAAATCTTTAAAAATTCATTGAGTTATCAGAATGGAAAATTCCTTCTAGTTGGAATCAGTGTTGGGAGATGTATTTTAGCTTGTGGTCCATGGAGGCCCAGAGGACGGAAAGAAATTCATTGTCACATCACAAGTTACTCTAGTTTACCTCCTACCCCAATTTTCACCACCTGAACACTAAGTCAAGTTTTATGTTCCTGTATCTAGGCTGAACACTATATTGCTTTTTGGCTGCATTAAGATGAGGGCAAAAAAGTGGTTTTAAATAAAGCAGTAAATACACTGTAAATTCCTGGTGTGTTTAAGGTTATGTTCTGATCTGTTCCCCTCTCCTCCTTTCAGATGCACCCTGTGTATTGTAATAAAAATAAAATTCAAGCCCACCAAAGCTCTACAGTTTATCATATCTTGGTAGTCACGCACAATTGTCCTGTAGAAAAGTGCACCTCTTCTTTTTGAGCCTTTATTTTAAAACATGAAATATATCCCTAAGAATGATTTTAGCTGCAGATGGTAAATTAAAATCCAGATATGAATATTACCTTGCCTGACGTTTGTGAAGGTCTATGGATGGCTGCTGCAGGAGCATGCACATTATGACCACCCTTCTGGTCAGCTGCATCCCTGCCTTCAAATAAAAAGGGGCTACAATATAAGAGCTGCAGCTGATGAAGTGGCAACACTCAAGGAACAGTTTAGAATGATGTTACTATGTCCTTAATATTGTGTTTCCTTCCTTTGCTGTGCTTTGTACTTCATCCTCACACAAGTGGAGAGCAATTTCCTGTTCAGCAGTCTTAGTAACTGGCCGGTACCTTGGAGAATAAATTTCTGTCTTTAAGCTCCCAGCAGAGGAGGAATACTGTTCCTTGTCAGGTGCCAGAGTTCTCACATGCTCTAATCTACGTGAAGCAATACAGCCCACAGTAGATTTTTCTGCTTAGATGCTTAAGAATTTCCATTTTTGTTCTCATACGAATTCTTCCCACCCCTTCTCCCTCACTTCCCACACACAAACTGAAAATGAAAAACAGAAGATGTCGGGTTTTGACAGATGCTTTACTGCAAGCTATACGTATTTATTAAGCTCTTTATGTCTAATTTATACAAACAGAGAGGTCTGGAAAATGATTGTGTATTAGATAGCATTTCTGGGCACGCTTGTAAGGAAGATTATCCAATGAAAATCTTCCTATTACATACATACATTAATGAAATTTGGTGTTAATTAAAACAGTGGGATTCATATTATTAAGTCTGGACATCTCCATTGCAGGCATAATGTCTTGATGTCTTTACAGGCAACAGAAAGAATTAAATTATGAACTGCTAGAATTCAATGTACTGCATTCTAGGGTACGCATCTATCTGAGAACAAGGTTAATTTAACCCCTGCCAACTTGACAGCTACAAAAAGTGGATGTTTCTGTAGCTTCAGTGTTTATACATGGCAGCTTGTCTGATCAAAATGAAGTGGATCAGATCAAAGCTCTAAGAAATGCAAGAGCCTATCTCCAGCTGTGTGAGATGCAGAAACAGGTAATGAAAAGTCAAAAGCTGTGCCTGAGACCTCAGCCACAGCTGAGCAAATAATGCAGGAACAGTAAGGGGGAGCTGAGGACACCTTTGGTTTCAGAATGATCTCAAGCAGACTTTATGCATGGCACAGACTGGAGACAACTTAATGAGGGTAAAGATGTCAAGAGGAGCTGGGTGCCACCAACACCATGGAAAAGTAGGACTACAAGAAGATTTAGCTTGAAAAGGACTTCTGGATGCCACCTAATGCATCCTCTAGATAAAAACTATAATACCTTCAAAATTAGATTGTGTGGTTGATCAGTTGTATCATTGCATAATCATCAGGCTGCTGCAGGTGAAACAGGGAAAGGATGGGAGAAAGTTACCATGAGCAAACACCTGGACTACCCCCATGGGCATGGGCACTGTAATGACCAGCAGATGCAGAAAACATGGAGGCATGGGCCAACCATGCAAAAACACAGGTACAGCAGCACCAGTGCAGCCACCGAACCCAAAGGGGATCTCTGAACAAGGATTGAGCCCCTCAGTGTTGGCAAGGAGAAAGATTCACAGCCACATGTTGTACTACAGGTTTTGCAAACAGAAGATAAGATCCTGCTCCCCTTCATCACCTCTTCCAAAACTCAAAGCAGAGCCAGTGGCAGATGTCAAGGCTAGTGTTGGAACAATCTGCAAGTACAGTGATCCTTTCTAGGACAAGACCTGGCCATCTGTGTATGAAACATGATTGTTGATATGTACCATAAATAAATCTTGGTTTGAAATGAAGATTAGCCAAATCTAAGAGACATGGATGCTTGTATTTTTTATGATTGTGAGACCTCAAAAGAAAAACAACTGTGAGAAGACCATATGGACCATGCTGAAAGCGGTATCAGTTTTGTTAAAAGTTTGCTTTATAATTTATTTCTGCTGTTAACTTGGATCATTGATGTATAAACATATTTAAATTAGACCAAGTATAGTATTCATTGTCTGTATAGAGTATCCATCTTCTAATTTATTCCCAGAAAACAGGTCACTTGGAAACAAATAATTTTTATTTCATAAAGTTTATGACAATGTCAGCATAGGCTTACAGAGGGTATTTCGTCAGGGGATATTATAAATAGGAAGAAGAAATCTCTGTAAAAAATTTAACAATATCTTTTCCTGTATATTTATATCGGGTATATTGTCTTTAGATTTGTTCTTTAGATTTTGGAATTAAAACTGTGAAAAGGACGACTGAAAATACAAATTCTATTAATTTGGTTAACAGTATTGAAAATTTATAGAAAATTAAATAAAAAGTTAATTTTTTGTCTTAAATATTTCAGTCTGAGGCCGAAAAAATAACCATATATTGACTATAATTAAATCTCTTATTTTTCATTAAATAAGAGGAGAAAAAAAATTATTGAAGTTCAGGAAGATTAAAAGTCTGAATTTCAGCACTTTTTTTTTAAACATTCTGTCATTAATAAAAATTGAAAATTATTTTGATAAAAGGCCTACCTTGTTTCAGAGATTATCCAGAAGAGTTCTCTCAGAAGATAACTCATCATTACTGAAGAGTAATATGTTGTTACCTGAGTTATTTTACAACAATTCTTTATAATCATCTACTTTTATTTGGGACATTAAAAGATGAATACCATAAACAGTAAAATAAATGGTGTTCTTTTCATAAGGAAGAATGTGATCAAATTAACCACTGTTAATTTTATTCTTTTCATTACTGAAATTTTTTACAGATACACACAGCATGACACAATGAATGGAGTTTTAAGAACTATAGCATAACCAGAATTTTAGTGTTTAGTGGAATTCTGCAAGGAGAGCTAGTCCATTGCAGAATAAATAGAGAATTTGAGTACATGAGCTTGACTATGTAAGGATGTTCAATGTCTGTTTGTAACACGGAGATCAATCATCTCACACAGATTTATCAAAATATCCGAGTTCTGGAGCTAGAGACACTTGGCACTTTCCAGGATCAAATGTGTTCTCTGTCTCTCAACCTAACAGGTACAAGCTTAATAAACAAATGTTATGTTTCAGTCACACTAAAGTTGTTTCAGAAAGAAAACAGCATGCGTGGTCACATTTTCATATTTAAAACCTTAATGAATTACATTTGGTAACTTTCAACTAGATGGCATTAAGTCGAGTGTGTGTATGAAGGCAGCAGAGAGGCACTTATGAGCATATTGCTGGAAAGGTATGGGCAGAGTGATGGGCAAGCATCATACCTTGCTGTTCCTACTACCCATGAAACAACATGCCAGTCAGACAAAAAAAAACGTAAAGAATTAGTTCTGTGTCCCCAGGTAGAAAAATACATATATATATAGAAAGATATATACATATATAGAAAGATATATAGGTTATGGTTATTCTACAAAGAAATAGTGAAAGAAAAAGACCAAACCTAAACCAAGGAACCCTGTGTACGATGGAATGAAGGCAGGCATCAGTATGCTTTTATGTCCGGAGTCCCAAAAGTCTAATAAATGTCAAGCAATTCTGCTTTCCTTGAGTAAAGCTATTAACAGAGAGACCATCTACAGTGCAGATGTCTGTTTTTATGCAATTTGTAGGAGTTTAGTAACTTTCAGACTTGCCAATGGGTTTAAAATTAAGCAGGCTGTAGAAATACAGTAAGGGAGAAAACACAAGCACAGCAGGAACACTTAAGCCTTCAAGCTAAAAATGAGGATCATGTAATGCAAGTGGGTATTATGGAAGATGACATTTTGTCAGGTTATTTAAAGTGTAAACACTGTTACGAGCTATGCCTGGTACCACAGAGAATGACAATTGAAATCACAAGGCGCTCCAGAATTGTTCCCCGATATCTTTCTCATGGAGGCATGGGCTGACAAGTTTTGGCTGTGTGGGAGGCCAACCTATTCAGCAGAAATATGGTTTCCTGAACATGCCAGTTTCCACTCTCTGACAACCACTAAGCTAAATTTATCAGGAGCACTGTGGTCAGAACTATAGAACTGTGGAGCTGACCGGAGCGAAATTTGGTCAGATATAACTTTCATGGTTAATATTAAAAATTTTTTTCAAAAATAAGTGCATATACTAGTGTGTCACATAGATGAATCACATGCTGAGCTAATATTCTAATCTATGATTCATGACCACTCTTGATTTAGTTTGATGTGTTTCCAATTTTATAAAGACTTTTATTTTGCTTCTGCATCTTGGAACACTAATAGAGTCAGTTAAAATCCTTTCTAATGCAAAATTACAGAAATATTTAAGTCATCGTTTCTCAAATAACGGACATAAAATTATGATTCCCAAACATAAAGAATCTGGATTAGATTAAACATTTTATTAACATACTAGAATTTAAACTGTATAAATGTAAAATGAATTCATAGTTATAATTATCAATCTCTTTTTACACCAACAGAAATGACAGAAGACAATATATAATTATGGTTTACTTATGTATGGATTGCAGTTTCAAAATAAATTTACTTTCTAAATGTAATTGTTTTAATAAGAGTTATTCTGTGATGAGTTATTAATTCATATTGCAAGTACTACAGTATCATGACACATTTCCAGATTTTGTAACAAGTCTTTATGAAAAGAGTTACGATCACTATTGATCCTGTGTTGTTTTTAAGATTTCAAGGAGTTACATAATTTTTCCATGTCTTCTGCTGCTACACCATAGAGGGGATTCGGAAAAGAAGTGGCATTCACATTTTCATTAAACGGATACTAAAAGAAAAAAAAGAAAAGAAATTTAATATCCAAGTGATTCAATTATTTTTTTAAATTCACATACAAATGGTATAGATTCATTATAGAAGTAACATATTGAAGAAAACTACAAAATCTTGAAACATTTTTAGACCAGACTTTCAGTTGAATAAAGTTAGCATAGATCCACCAAAACAATTACCTACCACATGCCCCTGATTAAGTAATTTAACCTACTTCTGCATCTATTTCCACCTTTTTTCCCTTGTCTCCAGAGACCTTGCTCCAATATACATTTAGCATTATATTAAGCAATCTGTGTACAATAGTGTAATTGCAGTGGGTCACTACTTTTGGTACACGGCATTGTAATTTCCTTTTATTCATGGAAATGGTTATAATTTCCTTGATTGAAAAATTATGAGAAAATAGATAATATGAACCTTTCCTTCAGGAAAGGATTTCAGTAATTCTAAGCATTTTCTTCAGCATCTGCCCAGACTGAAACTCACTGCTTTAGTGTATGGTGTACCAAGTAGCTATGAAGAGCAACACTACTAGAATTGTTATTATGAGGTCCTTGCCAACCAATTCAGCCCCAGTCATCTTTCTCAGATTTCCAGAGGTGCTAACAGTACAAGTAGGAGTACACTTGACTTTAAGTGACATTTTCCTCTTTCCTCTGCAAATGAATTTCCTTTTCTAGTCCAACCCACATCCTAGAAATATATTGTTACATACCTCATGCCATGGAGAAACACTGATTTGAACAGCAGATGACATGGCATACCTAGGAGACTATAAAAAGAAAAAAACTGCTTCAGAATATTTTTAGTGAGCTGAAAAGAATATATTCTGCCATGTGGCGCCTGTGTAACACACTCTATGGATCCAAAATTATGAGGCAACATTATGAGCAAGAGTAGAGCTATGCTAAGCCCACATGATTTTTGTGTTCAGGAAGGTTCAGGAGAACTGTTCTTTATGAAGCTCAGAGACTCCCACAAGGGCATAACTTGTGAGTATTCAGCTGGAGACAACAGCTTTTGCTCACATTCTGTCATCTCTTTTGATTGATGATACACCATTTAGATTTAAGTCTCATCAGACTTGGAGAAAACTCATAATGCATGTTTTCTTTTAAAAAGAGGAATTAATGTAAACATGTATTTTCCCAGTTTTAGAGAAAATAGAGGAAGTTCTGGTACATGGCTGGACTTCAATCACGATGCCTGGGGCTGTCTTCCATGAAAATGTCTCTCCTGACTCTGTGCTTCTGTTTTTCAACTTGCTATTAAATGAAGCCTGTCAGGAATCTATTTTAACTAAAATAAAAATGTCCTGATGAATTGGACATGATTGTGATGGGAATATTTCCAACTTGGAGCTCTCACAAACTCCAACCTATAAGTGAATTCATGTGATCTAATGTCTCTAAAATCAGGTGTAAGGACCTTTTTACAGAAAGTAAATGGCATGTCAGAGTTAATTCTATTCAAAGCTGCAGTGGAATCTTATATATTGACTGTGCAAAGGACAATCCTTATTTTCTATTTCAAATCAAGCCTACCTCTTTCAATGCTAATAAGGGTAGTATCAAAATGAGGGCAGGAAGGATATCTAAATTTTTTTTCTTTTTTTTTTTTCCCAAGGTTCTTCGTCTTTTTTTATTTAAATTATAAACAAAATATCAGACATACCTTCATTTAATTCAATAATTTATTCCTTGTTAAATTTAGGACATGATTTTTACTTTTCATTCTAATTTGATAATTAAATCTTGCCTTTAATTCTTTTGCTGCAATGTGTTCACTTTTAAATACATATTTTATTCAAAAATTTCTTTGTTACTCTATCAGTTTCTTAATTCTGATCAGCAAAGGGTACAAGGGCAATGTGTGGCCAATTGCTTGTTTAGTGTCAAGGTGAATTTTACAGTGACGGAAATTGTGATGTATGTTTAAGGTACTGGGGAGGACTAAAAACTCCTTTATTAAAGTTAAGTGAGTGTGCAAAGGCAACTTGGTTGCCAAATCATGCATTTTGTGTTTTTATTGTTGTTGATGTGTTTCTTTTGTTGTGTGTTTGCTTTGTTGGATGGCTTTTCTTGGTTTTGTTTGTTTGTTTATTTTCCAGGTACAAAAGGAGACGAGTCCCAGCGAGTTTATTCTTATCTAAGTGTGGGTAAATATTTAATCCAAAATACTTTTTTCCTCCAAATCTTCAGCCTATAGTCGTGATAATTATAAACACTGAGAGGTTGTCAAAACTGAGCTGACTTCAACTACTACTGTGTTTCGAAAATGCACTGGAACTGATCTGAGTATTGAGTTAATTTTTCATTGCCACTTATTAAATAGCATTTTCTCAGGGATTACATTGTTTTAATGGAATACTATTTGAGGACTTCCTCAAATACATTTTTCTGAACAGCTTACCTTTACTTTCCCAGATGATCTAAGGTCTTTGTACAATGGATTGGCAAATGAAGAAATAGCACTTTTCTGCACTTTCCTTGGGAAGTCAAACAAGAAAAAAAAAGGAACAAAAAACACCATATCACACAGGTCATCAAAGAGCCAAACAGATTAAAGTTCAAAAGACTTGAGTCCAAAAAACTAGGTGGCTAAATAGAATTACAGCTGAGCTCTACTGAAGTTAATGAAATTAAACCAATATTCTGGATAAATTTTTTTAAGTAATTTTTTAAAATTGCTTAAAACAGTAATTTTTCATCTGTTGCTTCAAAAAATATATATGCTACTTGATGTGCAAAGAACTATTTAGTATTTATAAAATGCAGGTATAGTTCTATACATTTAATAAAACGTGATTACCTTCAAAGTTGCATTCCTATAATTTCCTTGCATGGGATGAGATCATGTTCTTCCTGTGTTTTCCTATCACACTGACAATTCAGTGATTAACATGGTCTTAGGCTCCAAGTTCAAGAACACCTTAGTTATTTCATTGTTATAAGTACTCCACTTTTCCGATTAATTGGAAAGAACTTGCATTTTGGGTCAAAATCATCAGCATCAGTTTTAAAGCTATACAAGCTTTTTCCACCCATATCATTTTCTATAAAGGCAGGAATAAATAATCACTTGAGGTATTGAAATGCAAATTTTTCACTAATTAATACAATGCCTTAAACAATTTATAATGGATTATTAGGACAAATTTTGCTATTTATGAATCTCATGTCCATTACCTCATCTGAAGATATAAAGTTGATAGAGGACTTCACATGCCCTATTTCTTTCTGGAAGCACTTATGACCTGTGCAGTTAATCACATTTATTCTGCAAAAGCAGAATGGGCATGGAACATGCTGCCTAGATCTAAATTTTTTTCCCTAATAGGTGACTAGTTGTTAATTTTCCACATTGCTTGAAATCACAGAATCATGGACTCATTAATGTTGGAAGAGAACTCTAAGATCACTGAGTCCAGCGTTGACTGATCACCACCTGTTCAGCTGGACTAAGTGCCATGTCCAGCCCCTTCCACCTCCATTGGCACTCTGTTCCAATGCTTAACAACCCATTTGGTGAATAAAATCGTCCTGATGTCCAGCCTGAAGTTCCCTAGCACAGCTTGAGGCCATGTCCTCTTGTCCTGGCACTCATTCCTTGGAGAAGGGACTGACCCGCACCTGGCCACAATCTCCTGCAGTTATAGAGAGCAGAAAGGTCTCTCCTGACCCTTCTTTTCTCTTTTCAGGCAAAACACTTCCTGCTCCCTCAGTTGCTCCTCATAGGACTTAATTTCTACACCCTTCACCAGCTTTGTTGCTCTGGACTCTCTCCAGCACCTCAATGTCTTTGTTATAGTGAGATGCCCATCAAATGGTGGTATTGGAATCATCAAAACTGTTTCAATACCACATAAAAAGCAACAGATGTATTAGTTAAAATTACTGAAGAATGAAGCAGAAGCTATTCTTTGCTTCTGAAATGATACATTTGGGGTTTTTAGGTCTTATCCACAGTTTTTATCCTTTGCGTACGTAGAAATCTGCATGTACAGTATTCTAAGACAAAAATTTTCCCTAAAGCTTCCCATCAGTCTTGATGATGGAGAAATAAATTTTGTTGTGCGTTTCTGTGTGTGTTTCTGTTCCAAAGCTGCTCCTGCAGGTGGTTGAAGCCATGTCTCCCTAGAATCTGATAGACAGGCTCTGTGTTACTGGGGTAGGCAGGACTGAGGGCACAAGAGCAGCCACAGGAGCACAGCCCACAGAGATGTTGGGAAGTTGATGTTCCTCAGTGGGAACCACAGCGGAGACACACTGCATGATTTCTGTCACAAATAGCTAAAACCAGAATGGCTGCTTGGGAGGAAGACACAAGTTAAGGCAGAGAAATATTCTACCTTATAGAATTAAATCAGTGCAAGAAACTAAGTTTGAATTTTATACTAAACCAGACATGTCTCCCTAAAATATTTCACAAGACTGTCAGAAAATAATTGCTTCTAATGCCAGTCTCATTATTTATTTTGGTTACCTAACACAACAATGGGGAGAGCTGAATATTTGAACCTGTTAATTTTTTCATTTGATCTAGTCTTAACTGTAATAAATAATGATATTCTGACTCATTTAGTTTGCTTAGTGAAGCAGTGAAAAATTATTTATATGCCTACTAAGTGTATATTTGTGTCCCAGTCTTCCTGAATGAAGTCCAGAAAATGTGTACAAAATTTATTTTTTACTCTATGAAAGCGTGGCTCACAAAATCTAAGGCCAGAAGCAAACTAAGATGAGAAGTTTTTAAGGAATTTGGCTCTGCTTCTAAACTTGTGCCCAAAGGGCCACACTTGCATGCCTTAATATTGGTGCCTCATTGAGACCTCACAAACCAACTGTATGGCCTAAAAAGCATAATATGGAATTAAACAAATCAGTTCTCCTTAGAGTCAGTTGAGACGCTTCCAGAGGGCAACACAGGTCACACAATTCTCAGTGTGAACCACCCTTACTGTGACAGCAGCAAATGGTAAGGACAGGGATTGGTCTGATTCTCTTTCGTCACTCCTTTAAACTCAAGCAGTTTGTGCAAGACACATACACAGCTTATTGGGGCAAGAGCATGCTGAGCACTTGGGTCTGTCCTGAGGGCAGGAGGGTGCTGAACACGGATCTACAGCTCCCTATGCAAGGAAGAGAACTAACCAGAAGGACACTGTGCCAAACTGTGGGCACCTAGCAGAGTGCTGGCCAAGTTCTTCAACAACACATTTTTGGTTACTGTGCTTTGTGCTGAAATTGGTCCTGTCTATGTCTCAAGCAATAAAATTGAGTCCAGCAGATTTCAGGTGTCTTCCCCCTCTAGATCTGAATCATGAAAAGCATATATATGTATTGGTGACTGAATCTTAGGGATAATGGGAATTTTATGGCCTAAAATATGGACACTGCTTGAATTTATGCACCAGAAACTTGGGTGGAAAATGAACTTTCTCAATTTCACTCCTGCTCTTCGAACATTTTTGTCAAAATTCAAAAGCCACCTTGAATATACTACCTTCTATAACTTATGCTACACATACATACACCATATATAAACACATAGATTCATACATATGATATATGTAGATACATATAGATTCATACATAGATATGTGTTCATTCATACAAACTTATATATATGGTTATCCCTGTTTTTGAATGTAGAAAGAATACTTTCTAAAGGATATCAAAAGGATTAACATTTCTAAAATATTTTCAAATGACTTAAAAGGCCTTAAAGAATTTGTAAGAGAAAGTTTAATCACATGTTTACACAAGTGCTGTAATCTATCAATTTGATGAGGTAGCAACTGCAGTAAGAAAGTAAAAAAAAAAAAAAAAAAAAGGAAAAAAAAAGTAAAAAATACTCAAATATGTGTGTAAGGTAGTTTAGAGAGAACTGGGTTTCCTAACATAACCAGAAATACCACAATAGGAACGGAGAGAATTAATCATCTTAGGTTGAGGTAACATTAGGCATAGCTTTGCTAAGCTCATCTGCATTCTTTAGTAGCAAAAACTACTGATTTGTCAGAGGTTTCTCCACTGCAATTTCACAAAGACAGGAAGAAAGTTTTATGCTCCACAAAATACCCACCAGTGTATAAACAGTCTGCTGAGAAATATCATTCTTGTTAATGGAAAATTAAAGTATCTGGATTTCTTTTTTTTTTTTTTTGGATGCAAGAGCTCATAATTTTGTACTTTCTTTCATACAGAACACAGATTGTTAGGAAACACAATACTGGAGGAATGCTTATCATCTGATCCATAACAACAATGACAAAGTCATAGTCGACCAAAGATTTAATTACAATTAAGCTACTAATTAAAATAATCCCTTAAAACAATTTTTATAGGTGTGCTAAAGCTGCAGTTCTTAAGAGAAACTAAAACTCAAGATCTTAATTTCCAAAGCATGTTTAAAATCTTTTCAACTAAATTTAGGTTTGCTGAAGCTATATTTTGTACATCCCATAAAAGAAATAGGAGGCATGATGCAAGGAGAGAAGACCTTCCAAAAACTGCATCTGAAATAATGTACAGGCCACTTGGATGTTTGATTTGACTGTTAATATGCTGTATAAGTTTCCCAAGTCTGTACTTTGTATCTTTTGAGTAAATTTTTTTTTAATTAAATCACTCTTTTGCAACTTTCATCTTTGTGATCTTGAAGGCTACAGACTACAGAGTCTAGCTGTGTCTCAGTGTGTTTCCTCCTGTTTCTGTGCAGTCCTTCCTGTGTGTGGTGATCATCAGATGTAACATTTCAGAAAAACTGAAAACTTCTGAGAACAGAAGTTTACCCTACAGAAGAATCAATGGATTTGGATAGCAGCATTAGACTAGTACAGCAATTCCCAACCAACATTTATGGCTAATGCTTCCAAATTTTGGTTTACTTTTTCCCATAAAACTGCGCATTTTTCTCCCATTATACATGAACTGTATCTGTCTCTGTTCCAGTTCACAAGCTGAAAACCATTCACTAAATGTCATTATGCTGTCATTCTGTTTATCTCTTTGGGATATAGGAACAGAGGCACAGCCAGCAATGACCTCTGGCAGCCCCTCAGATCTGTTTGGAGAGATTCCCTTGGAATATACCACCAATTCCTTCACAGCAGACCTCCAGAAGGATATGGTCTGACTGCAGAAAGTCTGGCAACAGAAACTGGGAATCATCGTAATTGTAAGTAAGCCTTAACTATGGAGAAAGACTAAAGCACTGAGCCTGTTTACCCTGAAGAAAGCAGCCTGTAAGGAGGCATGACAACTGCCTTCAAGAACAGAAAAAGCTTTCTGCAAGGAGGAAGGGAATGATCTGTTATCGCCCATGGTGAATAGGAATGATCTTAAATGATAAACAGACATATCAGCAGTTGGAATATAACTTTCTAACAGCAAACTTCTTTCTACCCAAGATACCAATATAGCCCGAGGATGCCATCAAATTCATGTTGCTAGAGGTTTTTAAATGTGAACTCAGGAGTGATACATTTGAGTCTGTGATGTGGCAGGATGAAAAATGGCCTCTGCGGGCCCTTTCTTTCCATGATTTTCTATCATTTTAAAATGCTTTCTCATAAGACCTCAGTTTTTCACTCTTTTCCTTGTGTGGCAAAATACACTGTTATATGCTTTGGAAAATTTAATGTTCTGTGTTCATTAAGGTTGACAGAACTTATAATAGCTGTGGTGCATTGGCCTTGCAGTGGATGGCACAGTTCAGGAACAGGAAAGAAACAAACTGAAATCATCCAGGGATGCTGACTGATTTGGAGGCAGTAGTAAAAAGGCATAACTTGGCTGGACAGAAAGTCACTTACTTTTCATACTCTCACATTTCAAATTACAATGAAGCATTAGAAGGCAGCTGCAAAAAAAATGGAAGCTAAAATGAAGCTTTGCTTCCATTTGGTCAACAAGGACAGATGTCACTGATGGAGTGGAGCAACTGGCAGCCTTCCCTTCTGGATCAGGGAACATCATCTCTGTAGTGCAAACAGGAATGAGAGAAACTCACAAGTTTCTCTGATTTGGGGCTCCTATTCAAAGGTTTCACATATCCCCAGCTGGGGACTGGGAAGTATCTGACATATCTGAATGCTGTCATGGCAATGAATATGCTGCTGCCAAGCCATGGAAAGCTGCTTTTGTCCATTAGGAAGTAAACTTACATGATGACTTCCAGTAACTCCCTCTCAGTAACAGGAGTGATTAAAGCCTGCAGATCAGAAACTAAATTCTGCAAAGGAGAATGAGATAGAAAAGGGGAAGCAGAGCATCCATTCTGGTTTGAAGGGAAGGGTTAAAGCACTATTATTGTTTCCAGAGAAGAAGTGGGACAAATAAGACTTAGGTTCTCACTGCTGTTAGTGACAAATTTTTAGCTGGCAATCACCTAAGGGATACTCAGCCTATCCCTACTGCCTCCTACCTGGTTTTCTGATGAAAAAAAGAGAATTGTATTGGACTCTTAAGCTTCTCCAGCTCTTGTGCACATTCCTGTACTATATTCCCTGAGACTTAGATGGACCTACACAACATTTTAAGATGTCATGGGAGCTAACACCTACAACTCCTAATGTTCTCCTTTGGAGAACCAACTGCCAGTGCCTGCATGGGTGGGTCTATACGGTAAAGCAACGGGACACTAACAGAAATTACATAAAAATAGCAAGCAAAAGAATTTATCAAAAGGTAGTAAATATGGCCTCAAGCACGTGAAATCTTCCCTAGAGTGACTCTAGTGCCTAATGACTTTATGAAAACAACATGGCTCAGGAGGGCTAAAAGCAGACAGAAATGAAAACTAACTGTAGGTAACTATAATTTATGTGCCAGTAAAATCCTCTCATTCATCAAATCCCTTGAAAAAAATCAGGAGTAAAATCTCATGCCTCTGTGTGGTGCTGTCACATTGTACATTTTACAGACTTATGCAAACACAAGTCACTTCTTATTTTAAAGCTTTATCCTAAAGATCCAAACTTCAGTACATTAACATTGGCTGCATTTTGACTTGTCACTTCTGATTACTGATTAAGCAGTTCAGGAATAATTTGCCTTAATTTACTTCTATGTTTCCAGCTGTGATTTTTGTATACCAAATCATGGTAGGCACTAGGTAGTTGAAGAGGAAGAACCTGGATGAACTTATCTTCTCAAATTCAAAATTTCAGATTTCATTGTTTTCACAATTTCAAACAAATTTCCATTTATTAGCTAAATTTTTTTCTTAGGAACATGCCTAAAAAAGCATTTTGACTTACATGTTAAGTAGACTGTGACTGAAAACAGGGAAAATAAAAAATATTTTTTTAATAATTATTAATGTGGGCAAAATGATTTGACAATCTCAGTTTATAATAGATAAAATTGGTAGTCACAAAAATTTCCATCATCATAACTTACCTTTCTGGAAGCTTTAATGAAAACAATCAAGACCAGAATAAGCTTTGTTTTGTAAGCTTGTCTAATCCTCTCTTTCACAGCTCTGGTTCTCTACATATCAGGGCTGTGGGATATTCTTAGAGCCATACTAAGAAGATGCTCATTCATCCCTGTTTTATACCTAATAGGACCATATTGCTTAGCATCATATTGCAACAGGGTAGAAAAAAGACTACTTTTTTTTGGTAGAATAAGTAATTATAAGAAAAGAAAAAATTATTCCTTAAATATAGATTTATGGGTAAAAGAGATGTGAATGGCAGTGCAGTAACCTTTGAGTAGACATTTATGAAAGAAAAACATAGAGGGAGTGTTGAATGAGAGCACAGAAGAAGTAGTGGAGGAAACAAGAATATTTTTTGAATTAAAACACTATCAAACATGTTTTGAGAAATTAAACTCTTTTTTCAAAGATAAATATTGAAATGACAAAAAGAAAAATGCAGCAGCTCTTACAATAGAAGTAATCTTGTGCTTTTCCATATGTGTGCCTTGGCAGGTTGTATTAATGTGAATGAATTAAATCTTAAAGCCCTGTGAAATCAGATAAGGAAGTGTTATTCCTGCTTTCAAGAAGAGGAAGATGTAAGGAAAGCAGGTGAAGCTATGCACTCAATTAACAGAAGCACAACCAATAAAGGTTTCTGCTTCAACATTTTGTTCTGTGTCCACAGACAGCTCTACCTGTCAGGGGAGCATGCAGATAGGAGACGTGTCAACAGCAATAATGTCAGGACAGCAGTCTGCACAGTTTAGTAGATACTTTGGGAGATAACAACATCCCCAAAGAGAGGGAAGTCTATAGCAGAGAACAAGTTTAAAGGAAAAGAGACAGCTTTGAAGACGAATTCTGGAGAAGAAAATGAAGGGCGAGGAAAATCTAACAGCACAAAAATGGACAAGGAAATGTGCAACAGGAATTGCTGAAAGGGAGGAAGGGACAGTGCTAGGTACTTGCTGGCAGAGAAGGATCTAGCAGAATAAGTTGAGAGGTAGGCAGAGAAGCAATACAGAGGTTAGAGTAAAATAAACAAGGAGGAGAGAAAAAGCAGAGATTATCGAAGGAGAGAAAAAACAGAGATTATCAGAGGGATGGCAGGAAGGGCTTGTAAATATATCTGTGAAATACTGAATCGTTAGTTGAAGGCATATCCTAAAAACCTCTGAATTTTATAATTTAAGAATATCATACAATGCCACAATCAAAACATTCTAGGCAATCAAGCCATTGCTCATTGTTTCCAGACTGGGGCCCACTAAGGTCAGCTTTTACTGCAATGTTCTCTGCTTAGTGTTTCGTATGGAGGCAGACTGTGGGGAAATTCAAAACTGAAACCAATGAGCCTGGGCAGTTGGCCATTGCTCTGTGCCACGTTTGTGTCTGCTATATGCAAAATAAAAGTTTTACTTACATTTCTGGCACTTTCTTCTTTGAAAGAAAATACAAGGCAGCAACTGTAATTTTAATCAGTAAGAAGCCGATACCCAATCCAATCCAAATATCTGCAAAATCAGAGCAATCAAAGACAGAAATAAGTAAAATGAAAGACTCAAAGGATGAATTGAAAGACATTACTTTCTCTTTACAGACCTACCATTTTGGAGGGGACTTGAAGTTGGGGGCTGAAGAGGCTTAGCACTTATGTGGCAACGATTTCCTTTCCATCCTTTTCCACATCTGTAATAAAACAAGAATTTTTGAAGAAAGGAGGAGAAAGGATCATAAACAGTGATGAGCACACAGGAAAGGCCAAAGTTTTGAGCACTTTTGCCAGTGACTAAAGCTTATCCAGGAATCACAAAGAGCAGCATCAAAGTTAATATAATGGAATCCAAATGAGAAATATACAAAGAAAACTAAGAGAGGAAAAAAAAAATTAAGTTCAAAGATTAGAATTGGCTTCCTTTTCCATAATGCCATGATATTGTTCTCTCACAGCAAAAGAAATGTGACCAGTTTCCATGTATCCCCCATGTGAGGGTTAAATACATATCTGAGTTGAGGGACTGGGACCCTAATATAGAGAAAGACACACAATTAGAATATGAGAAAAATCTTTTTCTCCTGTCATCTAATTTTTTCTCTTGTTTTTTTTTTTTTTTGTAAAAATGGTACCTCTCTAACAAATGCCTTGTCAAAACCAAAGCTTCACTTGAATGCAGCCATGTAAAATTATTCCAATGTTTCTGTTTCTTGATTTGAAGTGACCAAAATATAAAATATCTGCTACAAGCTTTGCTGTTTTGATTTACACTTGCTGCTTAATGGTTAATCAAATTCAACAAAAAGGCCTATATCATTTGTCACTTTAATTTGCCTCAATTAAGCTTTTGTCTACTTGCTTTTATTGTGGCCTTCTGTCTCCATGAGAATGAAGGGACCCTGCACACCTAGGTGAGGGTCAGCTGCCTTTGCTGAGAAACATGCAATTTGGGGAATTTCAAAATAGCTGCAGCATAAAGGGTTGTTAGGGGGATGGCCACACTCTGACATCCTAATTTCAGGCACCCCACATTGTGTTTGAACCCCATCCTGAGTGTATTGATGGAATGACTTCTACCAGCTTTCCAATTATATGCATGGCTGTTGATTTATGAGCTTCATAAATTTTAAACATTTTTTAGAAATGTGTATCAGGAAGAAGTGATGGTAGTAGTCCAGTTTCAGTCCTACTAATGTCAAATGCATGGAAAATTATTTTCACCTATTATTCTTTCTTTACAGTTTCATAAACTATTAATGTGGGCTGGAATGCACATTGAGATGCTTGCTAACTCTAACATCACTTTTTTTTCCATAGTCACCACTTTTTAAAATGTAATTTTGAAATTTTAGTTGCCTCTCCTTAAATATATAGCATGAAACCTTACATATACACAATTAAATCTTTTTATTAAGCTTCTTTAATTTGAACATGTGAGAGAGGACTTCATGCTACTTGCCATAGTTTAGCACAAGGTACTGCCCACATGCCTTACCCTAGCAGCTGCACACTGAGGCATTTCAGAGGGACAGGAAGGCATTTCAGAGGGACAGGAGTACTTCATTTTCCCAGAAAATGACTTAGGAGTGCTGGATGTAGGAAGAGGAAGGGTGGGGTGGCAGAGAAGCAAGAATCTGTAGCTGCAATGATAACTAGAATCCTTAAATGATCAGGGCATGTCAGAAACCAGATCAATATCCCAGTTTCAGACATGACAGGAAGGTGACTTCACCAAAGACCAAAAGAGACTGATGCACAATTTATTGCAATTCAGTCTATGGTTAAAAAATTCTGGGCAGAGACCATGCCAGAAGGGAACTACCAGCTCTACTCAAATACAGTGGGCAGAGGGAGATTTTATTTAACCCATTTACACCACAGATGGGTTTTCTGTGGTTAAAGGGTTACCTTATTCAAGGTTACTAATTGATAAACTAACGAATCCTAGCTTTAGAAACTAGAGCCAGTGGTATATTCTGACATGCTAAGTCTAAAGAAAAAATGGTATTTCAGCTGACAGCTCTGGCTGAGCTGGAGACCCATTGTATTCAGTGACTGAAAATATCTGGTCTCTTCAATCCTCCTTCTTCTTCAGCATACTACAAAGAATCGTGTTATTCATAAGCTGCTCTTTTATGCAGACTGATGATCTTATAAAAATGTCAAATTGCAGCTGGGCTGACACCAAGCTCTGTGGATCCATGTAGAAACATTGCAATCTGCTGGTAATCACCCATCAAAAGAATTTTCTGATTGCTCTCAATTGTATAATTTCCTTTCTCCCTGTTTGCCAGATATTCTGTTGAACTAGATATGCTTTTAACCAAAATTGGCCTCTTTCTTGTCACTGCAGGACTTACTTGGCTGTAAAAGAAAGAATAAGAACACAGATTTGTAGCTGTGCCCAAGCACTACTCAGAGTGGCAAGGAGAGGTGCCATTTGCTGGTTTGGAGGCACCAGGACATAACTCACCTCAGAGCTGCTAAGAGGCAGTTCATAAAGCAGGCGTGGTACTGGTGGGACTGTAGGAAAGTTCTACTACACAGAAATATCTAAATACATTTTCATATGCTGTGCTTCCATTTATTGATGGAGTATTTCCACAGATTCATGCTATGTTTGAATTGTGGATAAAAAAGTTAAGCATCTTTTAGTTTATCTTCCTATAAACACAGGTTTTGTGATCAACTATTAACTCCCCTGGCTTGGCCATTCATTCCTCTTCAAATCTCTGAATGCTACATGACACATACCACCTAGGAATCTGATGTCAGACTATCAAGGTGTAATTTTAGCCAGTGAAATGATTTTCCACTGCGTCCATCTAGGTTGTTCCTGCAAGTATCACTGACATTGGCTGGGGAATAAAGAAAAGTGTAAAAATGGATAAAGATAGAGCAAAGATAATACCTCTGGAACTTGGTAATTTATAAGGAAAAATTCAAAAAACAAATTGATGGGAAAAATGTTGTAAAGCATGAAGCATGGGGACTATTTTATAGGCAGAGGGAAGAGTGAAGGCAAAAAAAGTTGAAGATAGTAAAAACATCATAGCTAATCCTTAAAGACCAGGATGGAAATGGAGTGCTAAACAACAACAACAAAAAGAGTAAATAAATTGGTTAAGTGTTCTCACATGCATCTTCACACATTAATTTATTTGTTATTTTTTAACTCTGATAGGGAATCTTAGCCATCATCTCTGCCACTGAGGTAAAACATTAGACTGTCAGAAAAATCTTCTTTATAATTTGGAGATTCATTCAACCCTTTATCAGATTTGTTTTTTCATTACTAACAAAATTCCATCTTCTCAAGTAAAAAAAAAAAAAAAAGACAAGGGAAAGTAAGAGTTACAGCTGGTTTAGATGCCTGCAACTTTCAGTGAGTCGCCAAGAAAAACTTGGGAAAATTGCTCGTTAATAGCTCTCAGCTGATGCAAACATTGCCTCTGGCTTTTAATGAAGCCAAGCTTTTCTGTTCCCAGAATAGAGGGAAACTTCTCTTCAATATTCAAAACAATCTCATTTCATAAATGTCTTGCAAGATTTTGTTCCTTCTATATCTGTCATCTCTAGAAATTCCTGCTGACTACAGTGATAGCTGATGGAG
Organism: Melozone crissalis; assembly: GCF_028551555.1. NCBI lineage: Eukaryota > Metazoa > Chordata > Aves > Passeriformes > Passerellidae > Melozone > Melozone crissalis. Next base: position 20,138,194 of record NW_026535794.1, read on the forward strand.
AACTCACGCTGTAACTTGAGAGGAAAGGATAGAATGAGATTTCTGTCACCAATATCTGCCAATAACTTAGATTAGAGAAGAAGAGAAGATAACAGTTCTAGACCATGAAGGTAAATAAAATATAAATAGTTTTTATGAAACTACTCCAGTTATTTCTCTGTATTAGAAACCTGAGATGCACTTTCAAAACAAACAAATTTTTAAGGCATGGTCTTCTTTAGGACAGCTGGAAGTTTTGCTAAGAAATGCAGAATGAAATTCTTTTACAGGTTTGAAAATGCTATACCACTATATATTATTTTATATTTAACAAAATCCAGAAACTATTGCAGACAAAAACCAACCAATCAGACTAGTTGGTTAGAAGCTATGAAAAACTTACATGACAAAACACAGAACCTATCATCCTTAATAAATGAGATACATGTACCCCCTTTTTGAGTCTGACTCTCCATGGCCTCCTGCCTGTGCAGTCCTTTGCAGCTGTGTCGTGTGGGTGTTGAAAAGATCTTCTCATCTAGTGACATTTCCTGTAGGCCTCACACTCTGTCCAAAGCATGAAGTGCTAGGCAGTTGATAAAAATCTGGAGGAGTTCCTCTTTTCATTGAGGAATAAAATGAAAATATTGGGAAAAAAAGGTGGCAAGGACAATCATGGTATAAGTTTACAGTGATTTTGAGCAGATGGATGAGGTTTCCCTAGGTGTTTGTACTGGGGGCACAGAATACACAATCCTATGCTTTTGCAATCATAAAATAATAGTCTCAACCCTCAGACTTCATTTGACTGTTACTGCAAAATTGTATCAGTGAATAACAGTAATAATACCAGACATCTTTATAGGAAACCAAGTCAAACTTCACCTTAGTACTGTGCAACCCTTGGGACAATCAGTCCTGAAGTGAACTTTGGTTAACAGCACCAGGTCAGAGCAGCCTTTGCATGCACCCAAGAGATGACTCCCTTAAGTCCAGATAATGGAGGAGAACACTCTTAGCTACCCATCCACTGCTGAGCATGGACTATACTTCTGGGAGGCTGATAAGTTGCTTCTTCAAAGTCATAATTACTCTTCTCTCTGACGAGAACAGTCAGGGACACACCAATGCTGTTGTGGTGTAAGGACCGTAAGGATTACAGATCAACCATGTCTTCTGGGCTATGTGTTAAATCTTCATTAGCAGGGTAATGGGAATTTTGAAGAGCTTCTTTAATAATCCTCTTCTGCTATTTTATTTTTAAGACAGACAGTTCTGAAAAGACTGAATTTATCTCTTGAGCCATGAAGCCAAAATTCCACATTATTTATGTACGATTAATTTCCGTGGACTAATGACATCTTGACTAATTAGCAGCACCACGTCTTATACAAGTCTTAAGCTTATCTGAAATACAGATATAGCCATTGCAATCCTTTTAGACAGGAAACTCCTCCTAGTTGAAACAGGAGGAGCAACAGAGAAAGACAGATGAAATAGCACTTGAATACTTCCATCCCAGTGCACATCTTAATCTATCCTGCCTGACAAAACGTCTTCTCCTATTAGTGAGTTCTTATAGAAAAGTCACCCTGGAAGGCAGAATGTTAACCCTTAGGATTTGCTTCCAGGATTTCCCCTCATTATTCCCCATATACATACTGGTAATGCAGAGGAAAGAACTTAGCATTGCCTGTGTTGCTCCATCCTGTGCCTGCAGTTGGGGCTCATCTCACTCAGAATGAAAAATAAAAACCAGACAAGGTGTCCATTGTTTTCCATGTTCAGTCAGGGCATTTTTAATTTACAAGAACATGTCTGGCTAATACACTGCTTCATTTCAGAATACCAAAGCACACCTCCTTTTCCTATTTTTATCTGAAAAAATTGTTATACAGAAAATCTAATCTGTTATGCCTTGTGCATGTTCAGAATGACCAAAAGTTATTCAGCCAACTATTCAGGGTTGGTATTAATAGTATGTAGATTAGGGCAGTAATGTGTGGATGATTGTAGCTATATATTCCCCTGAACATGACTGTACACTTTGCAATGTCCTTTAGAGAATGCTCTTATGACTCTGCTCCAATGCAGTGAGACAGTACCTTCTGTGTGAGCTCAGATTGGCCATGTTTATAATACATTACATGGGAAACATGTAAGATATTATAAACTCACATTGTCTGGGAGCTGTGCCATGTATGCCTACATGCTGGGCAGCTGCTGTGTAGCAGTGCAGGCTGCTCCAGGAGTGGTGTTGGATGATACAGGGGAAAAAACCCACCCAAACCACAACTCTAGCTTCTTGTGGAAACAGAATTTACATCTCTCTGCTATAGCAGTGTAGAAGTTTCTCTGTTCACTAGGCTTTGCAACCAATATAGTGCAAATGAAGCTTCATTAGATTCTGGATGAAAACAGCAACTCTTCATTCCATTATGAAAGAAGAAGCAAAATCTACTGCAGCAAAGTAGTTATCCTTTTGCACACACACATGGAAGATCCTCAAATGCTGTAAACTCCCACTAGCACAGCAAGGAACAAGAGAGGAACAGGAGCTCCCCACAAATGGTCATAAAAGAAAGCTGACTAAACTTCTGAACAGAATTATGTGGTGTGGATCTGAATGCTAACAGAGGCCTGGAATTTGAGGATATAGATATGGCTTCTATTCTGAAAACTTTTAAAATTTATAAGTGGCAAATACAAATGAATCAACATGAAGGAGAGCAATATAAGATTCTAAAAGAACTACAAGCACTCTGTGAAAAGATCTATGCATCCTCATAGATTTTCAAGGAAAGTAATGGCTCACTTTGTATCATAAAAGCCTGCAGTATGCATAATGAGTAAGATAGAAGACTTTCGAGATTACAGTGATTAAAGTCATATTGCAGAGTCTGAAAAGATGAGATTTAATTTACACAGAAGATGAGTGGGAGCAGATATGCTGAAGGTAAACAAAATGATATATGGTAAATGGAAGAAAAATCATGCGTTGCTGTCTATCTTCTAGAACATTCAATCAAACTGAAAGGAAATACATCTTAAACTAATAATAAGGGATCTATTTGTCACACGGTTGTTAGCTGACCTGAGGGAGTCCTTGTCCCACAGCAAGTCTTAAAAGCCAAGAACTTAATGATCTGTAGTAGAGAGAGCTCCTTTAATCAGAGAATGAAACTCTTTAGAGATTGCAGAGTCCAGTGTGATAACTGATGGCAATTTGGAAGAAAATTCATATATTGGCATCATTATCTTTTATATGTATCTTTTCTTCCGTGTGTGCTGGGAGCTGCTCCCAGGTTCCCAGCATGACACACTGATTACTCATTGCTCTTATAGCCACAATGAGAGGTTCTAATTACAGCCTGAGTTGAATAGCAGAATTGTTATAAGGAAGGAGGAGGTCAGTGTATCTAATTGTTTTTCATAGAGATACACAATGAAACTATGGTAACCAGTTTAAAGGTTTAGAGTGGCACTTAATTCTTCAAGCATTAAGCACCTGAAAAGGGAGGGACCTAGAGACAGTTTGGACTAACTTACACTAGGTGAAATAAAGAGACCAGGTCTCACTGGGTCCTTTACCTGTGTCTGTAACAGTGTCACAATGAATAATTCTGACTAAATGGGTACGTTTAACTTTTCCACAGTCAGGGAAGAGAAACAAAACCTTAATGTTTGCTGTGAAATGTTGAAACAGAAAATAGGCAACTTCTGGTTTTAGAATGAGAGCATGAAGGTGAGATTTTTATCCTGGACAGCTTGTGGATGACTTCTTGTTAGGTGCAGGCAAACGCTTTATTACATGGGGAAGGATAAATTCTTCCTCTAATGCCTGTCATTTTGAACAGAGAGGTTGGAAAATTTCAAAGCAAATATTTCTTCACTGAAATTAGTTAATACATGAAAAGGCTTATATTTCATGGAGAATTTGAATCTAAATATTAAACAAATTCTGTCAGAACTTGAAACCTGCCTGATCTGCCTGATTTCTTTCTGGCCCCTAATGTAAACACTTCAGAACAAAGTAAAATGTTGAAGTTATTCTGATGAGAATTATGCCAATCTGAAAAACAAATTATTGTTTCCATAAATTCTTTCTGTTTCAGACCAGCGCCTGATGATCTTGCATGACAGAGTTTTTTTCAGGGTGTTTAATCCTATCATAAGTAAATGCAGGCTTATATGGAAATTATTTGCTGTGCCATTTGCTTTTGTGCCTTTAGTGTTTGATGAAATAGGCCCCAGCAGAATTCACTGAAGGTTGGTATGTGACATGCACTGTGGTTTATGGCACAGATTTATTCAGCCACACTAAAGAAGCAGAAGTACATGTTCAGAGCAGATGGCCAGACCTGAAATCCACCATTTAAACAATTACACTCCTTTTCATGCTAGCTTTTCTCACCTTCTCAAATAATAGTTTTCTGATCACAGATTTTTCATTACTATATCACTGAGTAAAAAGCTCCCGTGGGAAAAATTGTGAAGTTACTCCTGGCACTGAAGAAATAATTTGTTGCTAAATTCAGCAGGTAAATGACTACTCACTTAGCTAGATAATAAACAAATTAAAAGTTTTAAGATTTCTTTAAAAAGAAAAAAAAAGGTGCTTTTTTAAAATTAAATTTTCTCTAGGACAAAACCAGTATTTCAACCTTTACTTAAAGATCAAACCACCAGCAATCATGTGGTTTAATTCTGACTGATGGTGACATGAGGCATCCCCACAACAGAGAAAGAAACAACTTGAAACAGTGTTGTAGAAACACTGATCACTGATGGCTGGAGGTAAGAGCCCAAACCACAGCTGAGTCCTGAGTTTCAGCCCATTGCTTCCAGAGCTGTGCTTTGCAAAATGTGACCCTCAGAAAACATCACTTTGTCCATAAAAGTCTTATCATTTTAAGCCTGGATAAACCAGGCTTAGTCGTGTTGTGAATTAGAATCAAACTGTGGCACACTGTGGGCGCGGGGCTGGCACCTTGTCTGCTGAGGGATGTTGGGTGCAAGTACTGCAAGCAATGTGCTTAGCATGTGGAGCACATCACCAATGAGAAAAGGGACTAATCTGCACCTTCTCTTGTTCTAAGGAACCTTGGAGACTGAAACACTGCACATTACCATTTGCCATATGAAGAGAAGCTGCCCAAGATGTCTGTATCATTACAGCAGCACCTGAAAAGTGAGAAAGTTCACTCCAGAGATACACCTTAGCTTAAATCAGCAGGCAGAAAAGAAGCAGTCCTTCATGCCAGCCTGCCTATCCATCTTGTTCCCAGTTTTTTCTTCCTCCTTTTTTTTCTTTTTGTCCAATCTTCCATGCCTTTCTTTCTTTGACCCTCTTATGTTTCTCTTCTGTTCTTTCCCTCCTTCCCTTTTGCTCTTTGTGGAACATGCATTTGGAGCTGATCTTTGATTTGCTCGTGAAGAAAACTCCAAGTAAGGGAAGAATATAGAGAGAAAGAAGCCAAGAAGATAAAGAGGTAGAGAAACAAAACCACTAGGAAACACGTTCTACATGTCTGTCTCAAATACAGACCTTAGCTGTGACTTTTAGAGGGCTGGATAGAGACTAAGGAATGACCTGACAGAAAATCTGGCTGTGCAGCTGTATCGGCAGCTGGTAGCAAAATTATTTTTCTTTCAAAATCAGCACTGATTTCACATGTAAGCAAGATTAGGAAATAATGCAATAAATTATAGAAGACACCTGTTCATTTCACAGAAAAAGTTTTTTGCTTAAATTACAATGCTCTGCTAGAACAGATAGGGTTCTCTATAAGTAGAAAATATGATAAAAGATCTGAATATATTTACAGTGGCTGTAGTTTAGCACAGAGACCATCCTTTTATTGCCTTGTTTTTGCTAGATTATGGGTTGGGATTTTGAGGGTCTTTTGGGTTTTTTAAACCTTTCTGTTTGTTTGTTTTGTTTGTTAGGTTATTGTTATTATTATTGATTTTGTTTTGGTTGTTAATTTTTTGTTGTTTGTTTCTTTTGAGGTTTTTTGAGAGTGTTTGGTTTTTTTCTGTTTGTTTTATTTTTTAATGTTTGGTCTTATTGCTTTTAATCAATAATACTAACTAACAATAACTACATTATTATCTGCAATATAGCTAAGTAAGTAATAATAGATATTTATTTCAGTCAGCTCATGTATCCGCTTTTCACTGCAGTTTACCCTCTGAATGGTTTTCATGTGAATGAGTCCACAATGTCCAGGTGAAATTAAATAGTTATTTTAAAAGCTTATGCCATGGAAGTGTTTTGACAATATTAAAATACACACTTGGCACAAATAATATAAAAAAAGTTTAAAAGTTATTTTCTTTCTTTTTCTGCTGCCCCTTTTCAGCATGGGTTCAGTCATTTTATCAGCTGAAATGGTTGGCTTTTACCAGAGCCTGCCAACACCAGGCATTGCTCCTGGCAGGTGGATTGTTGTATATATTGGAGATTATAAATCATTTTGTCATTCTGAGACAGTCATAAATGTATCTGCTTGCATGGGGGACAACACTGTACAATAACATCTAATTCTGCTTCTCACTGCTGTACAAAGGAGGTGCACAAGAACAGGCTAAAATTACATCAACAAGAATACATTCTTTAAAATGTTTTGCTTCTATTTTAAATGTATGCTTATATAAAAAAGCAAAACAAAACAAAACAAAAGACACAAAACTTCTATTTTTCTTATCATCCATGTACCAGAGAGACAGTGATTTACTCTCTGAATTGCATACAATTCAGAAAAAACTTCTGCAATGAGTTCTACACATGCCAGTGTGGTTCACAGAAAATAATGCAGGGATGTTGTCTCCGCATAATTTGCAGGTATTAGAGATGAATTTCACAGATGCTTAGGGAATTCTCTCTCTAGTTTCTTGTTATCAAGTTAAATTTATGAAATCTTCAGAGGAATGACCTTTAAACAATTTATGAGAACCTAAGACACTTTAGATGCAATAAAAATAATTTCATCACAACCTTCCTTCCAGCTCCACATTCTCTTAGTGTTGTTATGGTTACGGAGTCAAGACTTGAGAATTTAGGAGAAGCTGGAACTGAGGATTCCCTTGCAATTTCAATGCAAACCCTCAGGTATGCCTGTTCAAGCACATATTTAATTGGAAGATCACAAACTTGCCATGCACCTCCCTCCCAGATTTAAAGCTTTAATTCTGATATTCAGTGTTTAGCATTGCAACATGATTATAATCAGGGAATACTGCAGAGGTAATTCACAATACCAAATTAAAAAAAAAAAAAAAAACAAACCAGGAATTGTTATTACAAGTACACAAAGTATTACAAACTTCAAGTAGCTAAATCATCACTTCTGTTCTTAGTATTTAAACATTCAAACTTCAGCACTTAATACTATTCTATTTGTTGCTATGAAAAGAAATTTGAACTCCAAGTGCATTCTTGAAACAATTATTGAGGAGAATAGATAGGTCTAAATGTGGCTTATTTGAATTAATTTAATAGAAGAGTTAATTTCAACTGTAAATTGTTAATTTCGACCTGGAACTTTGATGAAGCAAAATTTTCCCTGTGATTCACGTGTCACTTATTTGTAATAACATATGGTGAGCTACAGCCAATGACAGAAAAATTTCTAACAGCATTCCAGCATCCATTCAACAAAGTCTCTTCTTGGTGACAGCCATGGAATATGCAGTACAGATGAAGAAATGAGAACTATTCCCCTGATGTTCGCACTACTGTGCAACGAATCACTGTACATAAAGCAATTCAGAGCAGCCTTTATGCTCCTTTAGCATGCACTGCCAGGCAGAACAAAAGCCTAGTTAGCCTGCATTGCTGGTCAACAGCCCTAACAGACAGAGGCAGTATCCAAAAACCTTTGAGATCAAAGAATCCTTGCTATGTTCTCTTTTTCTACTGATGATTTTATGTTAGCAGTTGGGACAAGGTGGCAGGGAGCCATAACAAACATTCTGTATCAATAAGGGGCAGATTTACATTTTGTAAAGCCACAGGACTGTGGTGTTTATATAAGCTGAAGTCAGCTTTTATATAGCTGAAAAAGAGATTTCATTAACCCACTTCTCGTCATCTAAGGACATTGCAATTTTTCATCTATTTGAAATAATAAGTGTATATTTTTTCTACAGAGCTCCTGGCAGATGATTTTTTTTTACTGCTCTTGAAACAGTCTGTTACAAAGCTGGTACAATGCCCTAACTTTATTCTTCAACATCAAATAGCTGAAAACCATGACAAGATAACTTACTTTCACAAATACCTTCAAAGAATGAGAAGAAATGTATCATATTGATTCACATCAGTTCCTTCTTTCTTTTGGAGTAAATAAATTAATAGTATATTATATTGTTACATATATGTTCTCAAATATGACCTGAGGTAATCAACCCTCTAATGTGTAAAAGGAGACTGAACTTATTTGCATTCATAGTTTACTATATTTTGAGTGAAATTAGATGCTGATCTTTTTAAGTTCTGCTATGGTTTATTTTTTTACTAGAAGAATTTTTTCACAGGTAAAATATCCAGTAAAAATGATTGGCTATGGTAGCAGCTGTGTCTGCAGGTGTTTTCCCATGCACAAGTACAAGAGGAGACATGCAGCTGCTATGAAGCAGCAGGAGTCTGAGTCTGCCTTGGCTTGTCTAAAAAGGTGGAAAGCAGAGGAAAACAACCTGCATTATGGACTTTGGTTGTGAGCCAATGTTTGGGACTGAATTTTTAAAATATATTTTTAATATACAGCACAAGAGTTAAAAAACCTGCATTTTTGTTATTTTCTAAATTATATCTAGATTTAAGAATTTAATATTTTAAATTATTTGAGTAGATATTGTGATTCTTAGCAAATGTAATAAAACTATATTTTGCCAACACTGGATTTAATAATGCCTAGTTTTTAATGTGCTCCCACCCATTCATATTATTGCTTTATTTCCATTATTAACTATACACATCCCTTGGTTATTTCAAAGGTCTGTGGAAGCCATGAGAGATAATCAGGTCCATAGTCAGGTCTATAGTCAGGTGTTTGTGCCCTTCCTCCCTCACATCTCTGATGGACAATGTGATTTGCCCCAAGATAAGGACACCAGGTGGGTATTGCAGGAGGATCTGTCCGGTGCTCCCACAATGAATGATTCCAGCATGGTCAGGCTGTGATGGTTGTGGCTGACTTTGGGGCACATCAGCCTGCCAGTGTGCAAAACGCTGCTGGAGACGGGGCCAGCTGGGCTCAGGAGCCCCCAGGCATCCTCCAGGTGGATCCCATGGTGGCAGGGACTCACTTTTGAACAGGTGGGTAAAAGCACTAAGATCCAGTCAAATGCAGAGATAAAATTCTAAAGAAACAACCGTAGGTGCTCTGTTGCCTTTTAGCTGTGCTTGCTTCACAGCCAGAGCCAAACCTGTCTGCTCCTACATGGACCCGCTTCCAGTACGACCCTTCAGACTTGCTTGTGTTACACACTGCATTGGCAGTGTTTGGAGACTGCTTAGCAATAAATGTAACCATAATCATTCACATAATCAGGATCATACTTCTTGTGCCTGACTGAGAGTCTTTTCTCTATTACTTTGGCACAAGGTCTTAGGAAAGTTTCTAAATCACTCAGAGTTCCACCAGTTTAGGAATACACCTACAGTTCACCACCAGAGAGATTTCTCTGCTACACTGCCTGATCCTTGCATGTCCTTCTCCTGAGCCTAACTAAGCCAAATAAGTACAGAAAACTCAGCTCTTTGCTCAGGCTGACCTCATGAAAAGTTAAATTAATTGACTTGAAGGACAGTGAATAATTTCCATTTGAGAGTAAAAGCTATTTGAAATGGTTCAGAGAACAAATGTTGGCTCAGGTCTCAGGCATACACATGCCCCTGCCACCCCATCTCCCCTGGCTTTTTAATAAACTCTGAAATGCTTTGGCAGAATAGAAAGCCAAAAACTGAACTCTAATCTTGAATGAATTAAAATAAACAAACAAACAATAAATTCAATAAAATATAATTATTTGGTTTTCAGCTGATTATAACAAGTGAGGTTTCTAAGTGGCAGTATACATAAAGTACCTTTTGGGATAACGTACAGCAATTCTCAAAGCTTGATTTACATATATATATACTTGTAACAATTTATGGATATATATATTTTCTGCTTTAAGCAGTTAGTTATGGCAGACTTACATTATAAGGAATTCAATTCATGTTCTTTTTCTCTAATATCCAGGAGCAAAAGAAAAGTTTATAATCCTATTTTATGTTCCAAGATTACTTTGAAGGCCAACAGTTAGATGGGTATATAATCCTGAACATTGAAGCAGTTAGAATTTCTGAAGATGAAGGAGTAAAAGTGCTGTTCATCCATAAGAGTTTACAGATTACAATATTTTCTAAGCCTCTTCCCTTGATTTCAATTGGAATTCAAATAAAAAAGTATTTTCCTTAATATTTTTTATTTAGGACAGAGGATAAATACCACATGACTATTTTGTAGGATATTTTTACAGAAGATCTTATGAAAAAAAGTAAGTGAGGAAGAAAGGCCAATTTACCAACCAAATGCCAAAATACTGAGTTGCTCTAAATACACATGAAAAAGAACACCCATATCACTGGTTTCACACAACCTAAACATCAAAATATTAAAACTACAGCAAAACAAGATTGTAACAAAGAATAAAACTGAATCAGCTATGTTAAGGGTCACAAGAAAAATCCAAGAATTTTAAATATGTCAAATCCTTTCATAAAGATTATAGCAATGATTCTTTGAACACTCAAAAATGGCAACTGCCATTCAAACACAGAACATGTACTTGAAGGACTGGGGGGGGTTGTCACAAATTTCAAGCAGAGCTCAAAAAATGTCAAGGTCAAGTGTTGTAGTTTATACAGGTCAATAAATGTCTAACTCTGTGAAGGACTGTTTAGAAACAAATTCAAAAGTAAAAGGAAAAATTAGATTCAGGGTATTATTAAAAACTCTTCAAGCCTAACGCAAGCCAATTGAAAAACGTTCGATTTCAAAGTATTTGCTTTTGGTAAGACATGAGCAAAAAGCTGCCTAATTTATGAAGTCAACACTGGTGTAAGGCTGACTGGCTTTTTCACTTTACATTTACAGATGGAGAGAAGAATATTTACATCAGCTGAAGAATTGGTTCGTTTATTGTTTTCATGTTACTTAATACTACAAACTTCTTTTAATGTTTAAGAATGAATAGAAAAATAAAAATCCTGTGGGGCCAACATATTGGCAAGAGTGAAAATAGGATTTGTTGCAGGCATATACATATTGTAGAACCTGTATGAACATGAGTGCAAACTGAAGGATCCTCTCAGTTTTATAAACTGAGAACTGAATATTGGGTGTTTTTTTTAATTTCACCACTGGAATTTTGCTAGTACCTCAGACTATCAGTCTTTTCTTGAAGGTTAAGGGTTAACTTGAGACCTACACTTGGTGTTCATGCACTTGGCGGTCTTGTGAATAAACCTTTATGTGATTTTATTTATTTTTGAGCTTAATTATTTTTTCCTGAGCTTGTCCCTAAGCAGTTCCGTTCCAACTCTTCTTTTATTTCTTCCTCAAGAAAGAGACTTTGAGAACTTACTTTCCATGAGGATTCAATAAAAGCAGCCTTCCTGTTGCTCTGGTCACCCACACAGCAAAAAGGAAGTTAAACTGTTTGCTGACATATCTCTTATGGTTTGGGTCTGAGCCTTTGCTCCTGAGCCTGCTGCCAAAGTCTGACTTGCACAGACAATACTTTGTGGGTGGTGACTTCACTGGGAACCCAGAGCCAAGAATTGGAGAAATGTCCTGTGTGCCATATCTGTGGTGGTCGGGAAGGCATTACTGGATCCACGCTTTTAAAGTTACAGCAAATGCACTCATTTTGTGGTAACCACGCGGTGGAAGAAAGTCGTTCTCTGCCCCCTAAACTCCAGCTTAGCTAATCATAAGGAAGGTCAGTAAATGCAGTGTTTTTCTCATGACATTTTATAAACATAGGGTTTCAAAGTGAATGTGGATGGAAAGGCAAATAATCCTTCCATTCCTTATGATCTGCATATAATTGTGGTTTGCCTGAACTGGCTGAAAGCTCAGAGTATTTGGAAAGATTATCTATCTGCATCAATTCCTAACTTACCCTTGCTTTCTTTGGAAAATACAGATGAATTTTGATACATTCATTGATAACAGATATGTAAAATCTATCCCAGATGAAGATGTGGCATTTCTATTAATATCATTGATATTTTCCTACAAGGAATTTAGTTTATAGTCATCTCTAAGGAAGCAGAAATGAACACATAAACCAGCATTTACATAAAAGTGAGTAGAAATTAATGACAGAAAGATATTGATTTCGGTTTAAGATATCTGATTTATTCTGCATATAATATGAGACATTATGAGCAAAAAAGTAAAAGCCTTATTGAAAGTTGAGCACTGATTACAGGCAGAATAAATCATTCCAGTTTTGCTTTAATATGTGACTGAAAATAATATTGACTAGAGTCAATATTCTTAACTAGAGTCTACTCACAAACTAGAGCACTTCACAAATAAAGTCCTGCAGAATCTATTCATCAAACTATTATGTACATTTATCATTGCCTTATTCTGACACTAGACTTCCAGGAGCTTCAGTAACATTAAAAAAAAAAAAAGGCAAAAAAGTGTACTGATAATTAATTTGGTTTTCAATTTTTTTATCTAAGTACACAGGAAAATCCAAGTGTTCTGCAAAGAATGTATTATGTTTTCACAAATATACAAAAGGGTTTTTTTAGCAAAAACTGTTTGAGAATCAGAAATCTCTAAGTATATAGAAACTTAACATCTATTTAGGTACTTTAAATTTACTACTGCAGTTCCTGTGTTTGTTATTATATCTGGGTCTGATTTCATCAAGGCAAACAAAAATCCAAAGAGTCTCTCTTGTGAAGAGCTTGAAACAAGCACTAACAGTCCTGGAGGAGAGCTAGCACTGTTATAAGCTTGTTGCTGATGAAGTCATAGATGAAAAGGGTGAACTTTATTAATATTTAAATGATATTTCATCAAAAAGCCTCTTGAAAGTAGTTGGGATATGGGTTTTAAAATTGCTTGTATGTTTTGGAAGACTTTATGTTAGGGAAGCTGCACATCTTAAGCTCAGAAATCCTCAATTCCAGACTTGCACAATTATTCTCAGGACTGCCAGGCTTCATAAATCTGTGTCTGAAATTGCTGCTTGAACTGTCCTAAAAATAACAACAGCAAAAAAATATTTCCATGTGGGTTCTTTGTTGAAGAAGAGTGAAATTGCTCATAAGGAATGCACACACTTGGCACTGCTTTGAATACTTAGCTTTAATAATTTTTTAAACTAAAAAAGAAAAAAAAAAGTGGTTTACAGTTTCTCTGTGCTTCCTGTTTCACAAATGCTACATTTTTTGGTTTTGTGCAGCAATATTTTGGATGTACGGGGGGGCTACAGGGGTGGCTTCTGTGAGGAGCTGCCAGAAGCTTCCCCTGTGTGTGACAGAAAATGCCAGCTGGCTCCAAGATGGACCTGCTGCTGGCAAAGCTGAGCCCATCAGCAATTTTCCCAAAATCAAGGTCTGTTTTGCCTGTGATGGTGGCTGGTGAGTGATTCTCCCTGTCCTCATCTCAACCCATGAGCCTCTCATTGCATTTTCTCTCCCCTGTCCAGCTGAGGAGGGGAGTGATGGAGTGGCTTTGGTGGGCATCTGGCACCCAGCCAAGGTCAGCTCACTGCACTACACCATGATATGAGCCGCAGATAAGAGTCTTCTGGCACCTTTTGTGTTTTGGCAACATCAGAGAGGACACTGTTATGGGATATTGGATGGAAATACTTTGCATTGAGAACACACTAAATTCACAAGAAGAAAAGTTGTTGATTCATATTTTGAACCTCTCCCTTCCATCATGTAACATATACATGTCCCTGATGTATCTGTACAGTGACAGCCCAGGCTTGTATGGAAAGAAACAGCTAAAGAAGCAAGACAAATATTCTTATTTTCTAAATATTCCAGCGGTTTTAGCTTGGTCAGATCGGATATTTTCTGTCAAAAATAACTATGTGAACACCTCTCTGATGAGATAGCATTTTTTGAATATTTTATAAAATTTCTGCTCTTCACCAGAAAACTTTAAAATGCTTTTATTCTAGTTAAAAAAGGACTCTACCTTGACAATTTAAGCAAGAATAACACTATGAGCAAGAATAATACCACAGTAACACTAATAAAGACAGTGGAGTGTTGGAGCATGTCCAGAGAAGGGCAATGAAGCTGTTGAAAGAGCACAAGTCTGATGAGGAGAGATGGAAGGAGTTGGGCGTGTTCAGCCTGGAGAAAAGGAGGCTCAGGAGAGTCCTTATCACTCTCTACAACTGCCTGAAGGGAAATTGTAGCCAAGTGAGGATCGGGCTCTTCTCCAAAGTAAAATGTGATAGAACAAAAAGAAATGGCCTCAAGTTGCACCAGGGGAGGCTTAGGTTGCATATTAGGAAAACATTTTTCACTGAAAGAGTGGTCAGACATTGGAATAGGTTGCTCAGGAAAGTGATGAAGTCACTACTTCTAGAAATGTTCAAAAATCCTATGGATGGGGCATTTAGGGATATGGTTGTGTAGAAACACGGTGGCACTGGAGGTCTTTTGTAATCTTAACATTTCTTTGATTCTGTGATTCTACTCTCATTTTCATTAATATGTCCTTGAGAGGAAAACATGAAAGGAGAAAAAGTGATCAACCTTCTAACTAAACTTTAATTCCATCACGTAATATTTAGCAAAGTCTAAGCAAATTTGAATTTGTAGAACTTGGGCAAAATCTGCCTGTATTTTTAAGAAATATAGCAAATATAATTTAAAGTGAATGCAAATTGTTCTTCTCCCAGTTCCAAGGAAAAAGAAGAAGCTACAAATGAATGAGATTATCCCATGGTATTAACTAAGGTTTTGGTTGGGGTGGTGGTGGGGTTGGTTTGTTTGTTTGTAGTTTTGTTTGCAGTTTTGTTTGTTTGTTTTCTTCTTTCCCAAAGAGCTTGTGAATTATAAAGTACTTTCTTGAGCCTGCTAAAAGGAGGAAAACTCAATTTTGATTAATATTGCAGCACATGTGTACTTCTGAAACATCAACATAACTTTGAATCTTGCAGTCTAGCCTGCCTTAAGAAGTGAATTGTACAGTTCACTGCTGTTCATTTTTTGTGACTACTTGTGCAATTCCTCATAGACGTAAGAAGATATGTTCAAATAAAGATAATCTTGAACATTTGCCAAATAATTTGTTCCATCTTTTGCATGCCAATATCAGCTGTGAGGACTTCATACTACTGGAACAAAGTAAGTAATTAAAAAAATAAGGCTAGAGACTGAAGAAAAAAAAAGTAAAAGAAGATCAAATGTCAAAGGAAGGATTTTTGTCCTATGCTTTGATTCTCTGGATTTATGAGGAAAGCATATGCCTAATTCCTTCCTGAGCTCAGTCCTTGTTTCATGAACATTTGGAATGAAGTTATTTTGGAAGAGAAACCTGCCTTCTGTTCAGCTAGTATGAACAGTATTGATTAATTGTACTCTACACTTTGCGAAGAGCACAGACCTGTTAAAACAATCTATTGCTATTGTTCTGCACTGGGTAGGGGACAGGTTATATTCTCTGTTTGAGCAACAAATATCCAAACATATTCCAACTGTACTTGCTAAATAAGAAATTACAGATGGAATTGTAATAAATTATGAAAGCTAGGAAAGCAGGGTCAATATTTAACATTTGATACAGTAAGGAAAAGGGACCAGAGACAAAAATAAAAGATCCTCTCTGGAGCTGCTTTTGAAGACCATTGGCCTAAAAGCTTTGTAGTCATCAAAGTGAGAAGGGTCAATGCTGCATTAACTGAGATGCATGATGATGACAATTTGGGCAAAAAATTTAGTGAGATATTTCGGGTAAGAATGCTTCTTAAAATGAAAAAACTGGAAAGAACGTGCAAAGTACAAATGCAATTTGTACCATTAGAAATTCAGAGTGTAGAATTGCAGAGAGTTCTGAATTATTAAAGAAAAGGGTTTCTGGAAGACTTTTTTACAAGCTAAAACTCAAGTGAGATTGACCTACTAGTAGGTATAAGACTGCACAGAGAAAGCTGATAGTGTTTCACCCTTTTTTTCAAACATACTATGTTTCTGCCATATAAAATGTTGAACTGACAGAAATAAAATATTGTAATTTCCATTGTTTTGGCCCCATTCTCACACATATTAAAATCTTACTTTGGCCTTACCCTCTGATAGTTTCAATAAAAATACAAATAAATATACAATTTTAAAAAGTTAACAAAGAGTAATTTGATAATATACCAACTTCTATATTATATTTAAATGCACAATTGTGTTGTATGGTCCCATCTTGAAATGAGATGTCATAGTTCTGTGGCAGTTTGATTTTTGTAGATCAGAACAAAGCAATAGGTAAATCACCAACTCCTGGGCTTACAGAAACTTGTATCCTGCTGTCTGTAGCCCCAGCATACTGAAAAGAATTTTAAGGGCAGTAAGTTTTAGAAAGGTAGCTGTAGAAGCATTATATATATGTGTGTATGTATATTTAAAAGCTAAATGAAGAATACTTGCTATACTGGCTATACTGGTATAATCTAGTTTATGGTATTGGCTATACAGCTGTATGTTAATTTTTAGCTTTCTTCTACTATCCTATGATCTCTCAGAAAAAAAAGTTCTCAGCTACTTCCATTAAGTACAACACTCTCAGCATGTAAGGTTTTGTGCTGATCTTATTAGCAACAAAGAATGTAGCTTTACTGATATCATAAGGGAAGTTTATAAATGAAGAAAATTTTGATGACACCTATTACAACACCAGAACTATAACAACGAGTAGCTGCTGTGTAGCCTCTTAAAATGCATTCTGCCAAATCATCTCACCTTAAACTCTAAAAGCCAGAGAGGCAGGAAGAAAATATTTGTGAATTTTTATGACTATGTAAATATACTCTATTTTCTACACACTGAAATATTAACGAGTTTTAGTAGACCTTTCTTCCATTTTACTAAGTTCCCCGAAAAGTTCACATTAATAAAATATTGATTTGCAAAAGATAAAGAATAAAGGACAAACAAAAACAAGGCAAATAAAAGCTGTTTTTCCTCATCTGTTGAAGTCTCTTAATAACTCCTGACTTTTAAATTTTAATTTTTTTATACACTAGAATATAAATCAAACCATGCACTTTAATTTACCTGAAAATCAATAAAAATTGGTTGATTGCAAAAGAGTACTTAAAATCTGAAAATGAAGCAACCAGAGAAGAAATAACTATTTTTAGACTGGAATTCTGCTCTGTGAAGAGCAAACATTGGGATATTCGGCCCTATGTATCACTGCTTAAAAAATGTTTTGTTCAGCTCCTAGTCATACAAATCTTCACTATCAGTTGCTTGCATAGGAAACCCAAGCATGCAAGGACTGCATAACACAGGCTCCATTTTCTAGGCAGTCATCTTGTTAGCTCCATTTTGCAACCCTAAGGAATTTTCTTCAATGTGCACAACTTTTGCCACCAAACTCAGTTGAGCAGACATTTCATCAGTGGAAAATGCAATAGTTAATAAGGATGAATGGCAATAAGATTAAAGTAAGAAACTGGAAAGTTCTAAGTGGAAGCAAGAAACTCATGAAGCAATAAAAATAATTTTCTAATATAGTAAGTTAATGACCCAGAACTCAAACACACTTAATCTTAGAATTTAGACAATCCTTACTGTATAATCTCACCTAGCACTTACATTAAAGAAGCCATTGTCACATATTGTTGGCTCCAATACTGTTTTCTCTTCCAACAAAGGCACTTGTTGAGGTTAGCCTAGGTGCAATGCATGTGCAGGTACACACCAAAGCCACTCTATCACTCTCCTCCACAACTGGACAGGGAGAGAAAATAGAACAAAAAGGTTCACAAGCTGAGATAAGGGCAGGAAGACACCACTCACCGGTTACAATCAAGGGCAACACAGACTTATCTTGGGGAAATTAGTTGAGTTTATTACCAATCAAAATCAGAGCAAGACAGTAGGACGTAAAAGAAATCTTAAAAACATCCTTCCCAAACTCCGCCCTTCTTGCCAGGCTCTTTCTCCTCTCCTTATAGTGGTGCAGGGAGATGAGGAATGACCATATTATCAGCTCATCACAGGTTGTTTCTGACATTGCTCAGGGAGAGAAGCTCTTCCTCTGCTCCACTGAAGGGTCCTTCCCATTGGAGACAATTCTCCATGACCTTCTCCAGCCAGGGTTCCCATGGGCTACAGCTCTTCAGGAACTGCTCCAACATGGGTCCCCTTCTATGGGGTGCAATCCTTCAAGAACAGACTGCTCCAGAGTGGCTCCCCCATGGGATCACAAGTCCTGACAAAAAAGCTGCTCCAGAATGGGCTCCTCTTTCTATGAGTCTGCAGGTCCCTGGCAGGAGCCTGCTCCAGTGTAGATGTGACCATGGGGTCACAGTCTTCCTTCAGGCTTTCATCTGCTCTCTTGTGGGTTTCCTACATAGGCTGAAGGTGGATCTCTGCATCCCCATGGATCTCCCTGGGCTGCAGGGGCACAGCTGCCTCACCGTGGTCTTCACCATGGGCTGCAGGGCAACCTCAGCTCTGGTCTGGAGAGTTGCCCTTCCTTCTCCACTGACCTGGGTGTCTGTAGAATTGTTGCTCTCACATATTCTCATTCCTCTCTTCTCTTCATGCAATTACATCTGTGTAACAATTTTTATTCCTTTTAGATATGTTATCACAGAGGTGTTACCATCTTCTCTTATTGGCTCAGCCTTGGCCAGTGGTGGATTTGTGTTGGAGCTGGCTGGCATTGGCTCTGTCAGACATGGGAGAATCTTCCAGCAGCTTTTCACTGAAGCCCCACTTGTAGTGCCCCTCCCAGCTACCAAAATCTGGTTACACAAACTCAACACAATTTACAAAGAAACCTTTCTCACCTCCATCATTTAAAATCTAACAAACAAAAGCTCAGCCTCCTGCAGTTTACTGAATTCTGAAGCCTAGCTTGATGACTGATGTTTTAGTGGGTTTTCATGGCAAGGTTTTGATATCTGATAAATGGGGCTACAGGGGTGGCTTCTGTGAAAAGCTGCCAGAAACTCACCCCATGTTCAATGGACCCAATGCCAGCTGGCTGCAAGATGGACCTGGCACTGACCAAGGCTGAGCACATAAGCAATGGCGGCTGCCCCTGGGATGAACTTACTGCAACCCTCATTCCTCATCCTCCTGCTCTGACAGAGGGGAGGAGGAAGGGAAAATGAGGAATCACAAAATCAATTAGATTGGAAAAGACCTCTGAGATCATCGTTTGACCTATAAGCCAACACCACCATTTCGACTAGACCATGGCACTAAGTGCTAAATGCAGTAATTCCTTAAACATCTAGAGGGGCTCTGGCTCCACCGCCTCCCTGGGCAGGCCGTCCCAATATCAAATCACTCCTTCTGTGAAGAATTTCTTCCTAATGTCCAGCCTAAATCTCCTCTAGAACAGCATAAGACTGTGGTCTCTTGTCGTATTGCAGAGTTAACCTAGTTATCATGGAGTCCAGTCTGGGAATAGGGGAGGGGTGGGGGGTAGGCATTTTGAAATCTAGTTTTTATTTCTCATTGCCCTACTCAGATTTGATTGGCAATAAATTAAAATAATTTCCCTAAGTCAATTCTGGTTTGCCTGTTATGGTAATTGCTCAGTGACCTCTCCTGGTCCTTATCTCAATGCACAAACTTCTCATTATATTTTTTCTCCCCTGTCCAGCTGAGGAAGGGAGTGACAGAGGGGCTTGGGTGGGCATCTGGCACCCAGCCAAGGTCAGCCCACCACAGACATTTATTCCTGCAGTAACTTTGGTGTAGACATCCACAGTGTAATTCTTGTGTGAGCCACATCACCTTGATATACTCCAGAGGACATTTCAAAGTTCATTTATGTCTTACAATCCAATACATATTTTTAACGAAAAACATTTCTGTACATTGAAAATATGATTTTTGCACTGGATGCAGACAAAATTATTTTAGCTTAAAGGTATGTGTACATTTTTATCCAAAGTCTCTTTGTGGGAACAGCACATAGTTACTGCTTCCTGCTTAGAGATGTAGCCTGGTAGCTGATTAGAGCAATAGCAAACATGAAAAGCTCCTTCCAAGCATTGAGAAAAATCCTGTGTTTGTTTGTGTTTAAAATTAAAGTGCATGGAGCTTTCCAGATCAGTCAACACTGGAAAGAAAAGTTCAAAAGTTCTTAATTTAGTAGAATTTGCTGCTTTTTGGAAATCCCTTGGCCACCTAGCAACCGCACAAAAGGTATAATTCTCAGAGACTTCAATTCTCACTGACTGAACAAGAGGGAAAATTGCAAACATGCAAGATAGCTTGATGACATTGTGACACCAGTGTGTCCAGTGGGTCAGACTGAGTGGGCCAAATGTCAGGCTGAGGCTGGTACAGAATTCAAGATGTATGTCTTTTCTACACGATTTACACCATAGCACAGATCCTCAAACACAGACCTCCACCATTGCCATCTTTCCTGGCATCCTCAGCCCAGACCCATCTGTAGCAGAGTGCTCATTTTAGTCACAATTAAAATTCTTTTCAACATGCTTCATGATATACCTGTTTTCCAGAAGTGTCCCTTACAGCTTTTATGGCACATTCTGTATTGGATTGGGTGTGTCCAACGGGCAGCCTCCAGGTGCCTCCTACAGACAGGCCTCTAAGACTGAGCTGATTGTCATTCTGGACAACAAAGTCTCATATGCAGACATGCAGGTGCAATCTTAGGGAGTGAAAATACTGGTTTTCATTCCAAGTACTGCTTCTTACTTGCACTTAAATCCAGGAAGACTGAATTTGAAAAAAGATCATAACTCAGTCTAAGTAAGACTATCTGAACCCAGACTTCTAAATTATTGCTTGACTTAATATAATCCAAAAATTTAGAGCAATTTATGTGCCTATGAATAGATATGCCCAGATGTTTTTAAATTTCTGTCAACAAAAGACAGCCACATGAATGTGAAGTAGGAGTGGCTGGAGAACAAGAATCTTTGCAATCCTTGTTTATACTTCCTCAATTGTTCCCTTTTTACTCTCTTTGGAAAAGTATTTATTATTCTACTGCTATTCTTTCCTGTTTTGAACAAAATGGAACAAAAATGTTTTGATTTAAAGCTTTCTATCCATGTTTTCTATTCTTGAGCATCTGGTATTAGTAGGAGTAACCCTTCAGGGGACCCTCCATACATTGGCAAACATCCAATATCCAACATTAATTAACATTCTCCCATATAAAAATCTCTCATTACTCAAAATACATCCTCTACTACACATACACTTCCCACATCCTAAGCTTTTCCTTACTGAAGACAAACCTATCTCCTGAATTTTAAATGTAATAAAGTCTAGAGTTTTGTGTACAAGTCATTCTGAGGTAAAGATTCATTGCACTTAGTAATAATAAAAATCCAGCTGTGGTTTCCTACACCTTGCAATTTCCTCATGTTGCTTTGAACCTCTTAAAAGAACGAATTGAAAATCAAATGAGAAATGTAGGCTATTTATCAGAAAAGTTGAATCCTTTCAGCAACATTAGCATTGCTGGTCCAACCATTGCTGAATTCTGAGGAGAAATTTTTTTTGCTTAATCATTATTATATGTCCCAGTAATTTTCACTGTAGCTACTAAATCACACCCTTCTCAATTAGATTATAGTATCTTCAAATTAAAACATCAATTATTTTGTTCAGCTACTAAATATAATTCTCTCTCTGATCTTGAGAGTTGCAATGACATTGATAATGTAGGAAAATCACCTTTTAATAAAACATGCAGTTACTTTTATTCCTGAAGCTGTGTTACCACCTTTCAACTCCAAAATTTTGCAAGAAAAGGTTGTACAAAGTGTTCATCAAGTTCTTTAACTTGAAATTGTCCCAGAAATTCCTTGCTGATTTTCTTTACAAGTAAAAATCTCCCCACTCAGCAAACATATAATGAAGAGGCAATTTGAAAATTCATAGTTCACAGTTTGTTTTCCAAACTGACCTGCGGGCCATATTTAAAATAAGCACTTCCACTATGAGTGCTCTTCTGATTCTATCAATGGGTCATTCAAGCAAAACTTTTTTCATTTTTCACAGTCATATTTCACCTCAGGAAAACACAGAAAGACTATAAGCTACCTAGTTTGTTTCCAGTTTTAAAGATATCTTGAAATTTTTTTTCTGTAAAAAAAAGACCAAAACTGAAGTCTAAATGAGGAAGTCTGATTTACATTTGAATCAAATGTTAGAGATTGCTAAAAGATATGATCAGAAATCTGTTGTGAGACTATTCTTTGTGTCTATTCAGTTGTATTTATTCATTTGACTCTAACATCTCGTTCTCAATTATGTGCAGTCAAACTTTAGCAGTTACATAGGGACAACCTTGTTTTAGTTCTATAATAAGAAAACAAAAAAAAGATTCCTTCTGAAATCATTGGATTAAGCAATCACCTGATTCAGACCACTCACAAGAGAGCTTCACAGCATATCCCTGCCTCACTGCAGTAGGTGGCAAACAGTGCTGTGTATTCAATTAGGTTTAACTAAGTTAAATATCAGGGGTTTTTCCCCTCATTTCTAGAAGTTGCAAATGCATGAATCAGCTGGCTTCAGTGTGATAAAGAGCTGACCTCAGGATCATACTATTATCTGTAGAGGAAGACGAAGAGCAACACTTGAAGTAAACTCCTTCTAAATACAAAAGATAGCCAGTGTATGCCATTGATAATTGCTCAATGGCAAGTTTTTCACTAGAAAAAAATTATTTGGCCAAATGTATTTACTTTGAAATAACTTAGTACAACTAAATGAAAAAAATCCTAACTCATTAAACAAATTTGACATATATTTTTCTAAATGAAGGAACAGTATTTTGTAAATTCTGATATATGAAGGATTCAAAAGATTTTACTTTTTTTTTTGTGTTGAGAAATGATCACTGAACATCCTGTGAGCAGGCAATCAGCATGAGAAGCAAAAGCTGTTTCATCCCAACTATTGCAAAAGAGATCAAATGGTAAGATTTTTGCAGCTGAGTTTCTGTCGCACTGCACCATAATCCCTCTAGGATTTTCCTTTGGAAAAGGCCATGAAGTTAGAAACGTGAAAAACTAAAAGGCAAGGGTATTGTTGTATCAAACATCTTGATTTCATGAAAAGTTTCCAAATAAGAAAGGATCAAGACTGAACAAAATCTTTAGGAAACAGTTTTCTGTAAGCAAACATTTAAAATGCATTTCCATCATCATATTGTATATTTTCTTTCACGAAAAACTGTGTCAAATTTTTTTCTGAAGAATAGATATATTAACTTGTCTTCCTATTCTTAATTATACCCAGCTCAGGTAACCTGAATTTGTTACTTAATTTGCACCAGCATCACTTTTCAAATGAGATTTGGGTAAAGGAAAGATAAGAAAAAACCCCTTCTCTTTACCAGCTATATATTTTTGTAGATGTGTCTTTGCTTCCCAAAATCCAAATGTTAACATGACATTTATTTTCAGTGTCTTATATTTTTGAGTACTCATCAAGGCTTTTGTTTTTATCCATGGCTACATCCTTATTTCATTGCTCCTCTATGTACAATTGGTTTTCATGACTACAACTTCCCTGACTAGGTGTATATGCTCAATTTAGCATTAACAATTTACCCATGTCCCACTTGTTCAGTAAACCTAAAAGAAAATTCTTAGGGAAGAAGTGAAATCGGTACCA
The DNA here is from genome assembly GCF_028551555.1 of Melozone crissalis. NCBI lineage: Eukaryota > Metazoa > Chordata > Aves > Passeriformes > Passerellidae > Melozone > Melozone crissalis. Next base: position 20,162,066 of record NW_026535794.1, read on the forward strand.
ATTTGCTTTGTTTGGGCCATTAACAATCTGCAGTGAATCAGCAGCTGCTATGCCAGCAATCCTCCCTCTGAGGTGGGAATTTCTGAGAGGAGCAGGAGAAAATGTAGCTGAAATGGAAACTGCTTTCTTCTCTTTTTATAAACTCTCTTTACTCATGAATTGATGTTTCTATATCATCAGTGTTAAACTTCATATTTCCACCAAATCACATTCCAGATGCTTCCAAATGTTTTATTTTCTTAGGCTGGAATAGTATTATCACTCAATTTTCCTGATATCCAGTGTGATATAAAAACAATCCTCCCACTTTTAGTTTTTAAAGATAACTACCACCCTCAGTCCTCAAAATTCAGTAACATAGAACAAGTAAGAGTAGATCCAAGGTCAAACATATTTAGGAAAAAACCAAGAACCCTACATTAGTCACCGAAAAATATTGTCCAGTGAGGATGTAGGATTCACCTCCGTTGCCTTATATGATACTTAACTGGGAAAGGTATCAAACAGTCTACCAAGACATTATGTGACGCTGCATGCCACTTGCAGGGCTCCTCAAAAGTTTGTCATGCTTACTAGAATGGTCTAACTATGTTTCAACTACCAAAAACACTCCCTTGTTTTTTTTTTTTTTTTAATTTTGTGAAATACTGTTTGCTACTGTACTACTCATGATTAAATTGTTTGCGATGTAAAACAATTTGTGTTAAAATAATCAGCTTAGAAGAAGGAAAGAAGTAAAAAATAGAGGACCAATTAACCTGTAGCTCTTCTAAAAAGAATAGACAAGAATTCCACTTCTCTGAATGAATGGTTACCCTGTGAAACCAATTCTTTTTCTAAAAGGAACAAAAGAGAAAATGATCTTCTTTACTTTTATCACATAAAAGAAAAAACAAAATAATTCTGTTTCTGTATTTTGGGCCAAATCTGCATTTAGATACACAACTACAAAGACAGTAATATTTAATTTTCTATTTATAATGACTCCTTGCAATTTCAATCTCCACAGCCCAGTTAGATAGATGTTACATATTCAGTGAATTTAAAAACTGTTTAATGAAAATTTATTTCTAATGTGTAATATGATTGTTTAATTAAGTGCATGCAATTACTTTTTCTTTTAGCTAAAGGATAGAACCTTACAGTTCAGACAAGAATAAAAGTGCTGTCATATGCTCTTTAGTACTACTCATTGTAACTACTCTGAAATCTGGTATATTATGCTGAAAATATTTGTGAAAAATAAAGGGAAAGTCAAGCATTATATTATGTCCTTTCTAACTTAAACAATTCTATTTTTAGTAGGGCCTGCAGAAACAGAGCCAGGGATATTGGTTTTAATGTGAAGAAGGGGAGATTCAGACTAGATATAAGAAAGAAATTTTCATAACTAACTTCGTGAAATGCTGAAATATATTGCCCAGAGATGTGGTAGATTCACAGTCAGGTTGCATGGGGTACTGAACAACCTGATCTAATTGAACATGAACCTACTCATTGCAGAGGGGTTGGATTAGGTGAATTTTACAGGTCCCTTCCAACTCAAACCATTTGATGATTTGATAATGATTTAATATTTATTATATGTGAAGTTTACTACATTTTGAATGTGCATGTTTAATATTACTCTTTTCTAGCTGGATGAGAATGAAAGGCATGTATGAAGAGTCTGGTTTGGTGTTTTGGGGTTTTTTTTCTGTTCTCAGTGGTTTTATTTTTCTTTCAATACTAGTGCAATCTTTGAAGCCTCACCCTTCCACTTTAGTGTGTTAGAAACACACTTTTCCCAGCTTGCTTGCTCTCCTCTATATTCCTCTCCTACGTTTCCAGGAGTCTGTGGTCTCACTTTAAAGCAAAAATAAAACAAACACAAAGAAACGTTGGACAAGCAGTCGAGGAAAGCATACATATAATCAAAGGAATGATTTTGAAATCGGAGGATGGAAATTGCAAAAATTCTAGTCATCATTGCTCAAATTATCGTGATTTGCTGGTGCAATCATCGTAGCTGATTGCCAGCACCAGCCACTTGGCTGCATATTGACCTCAGTCAGGACAAATAGGAGTCACATTTTGTCAAATGAGAGTGGCCATAGAATTTCAGATTAAAGCTCCATCTAGTTTGGCAGACAAAGAAAATACCCATGAAATAGAAAGTACAAGACAAATGTGTTCAATATGCACCCCAATTACTCTCCTGACCAAATACCAAAACCAAGTGCAAGTGACTTTCAAAGCGAACTCAAAACACAGATACCAAGCAGGAGCAGGACAGCCATCAAGCTGTGTTTGGTTCAAGTAGGAAGAGAACCATCACCCAAGCACCAGTGCCCTGCATTTACTCACGTGCTCTCACTGAGAGCATGCACCAGAACTAAGCAGTCACATTCTCAAACACTGGGCATCCCACTGATGTTACTGCAGTCATTATGCCCCAGCCTAGAGAAGCTGTTTTCAGCAGCATGAACAAAAATTACAGCAATCTGATACATCAGCTTTCTTACCCACTCCAGTATTTACTGAAATTTTATCTAGACTTGTAACCACTGCTTTTGTTTTCACCAGGCCTACAGACATCTATTCACAAAGGAATGTCAGAGCTCACCTTCCACTGCTACTGATCCCTCTTAGCTACATCCTCTTGAAAGACAGGGTAGTGCCCTATCTTTCAAGAGGATGTAGCTCTTTATTATTATTATTAAATATTAACTTTATATATATATATGTCTAAGCTACACAAGCTCACACATGTAAAAACATACAGCATCAAAGGAACTGGAGAAGCACTAAATGTAAAAAATCTACTGTCTGCTTTCAGTCTCTTCAAATAGTTCAGATGCTAGGGCTTTCTTTTGCCTAAGCAGCTACTGCAAATCCACTGTTCCCATTCCTGCAGGTTAAACTACTGGAAGAAGGATGTACAGTCAACTACTTCAACCCCACTGCATTAAATCCACAGAAAAACTCAGCTGTTATCATCAGTAAAAATGTTTTCCAGAAGGTCTCAAACTAGCCTAAAATGAGCAGCAATTTCAATTCTTATAGGATTTTGATGGAACAAATGAAGCTTTGAGAGCTGTCCACTCCAACTTTTGCCAAACCAACATTCTCAGGGAGGCCTGAGAATTACTTTTAAACTCCAGACTCGGGTTTTGTTTTATAGAAACTACAGCAGAATCATCTCACTTGGGGGAAGATCAGAATCCATTTTGCCAGATAAAATTTTAAGAAAAGGATATGTTAACAAATTTTCTCCTTTTCCGCTGTGTCACTGAATAGCATTAGTCAAACCCAGGGACTTCTAAGAGCGCTTTGATCCCCACACAATTGCCTCTGGGTGTTGAGGAAGACTCTGTCACTTCTGTGGCAGGGCAGTATCCGGACTCTGTTCTTTTCAAGAGTCTCTTTGCGGTGGAACAGGCTTTCTGCACTCTTGAACACTCTGCTTTTTCTTCTGACCTATCCTGCAGTCTAGATGAACATTTGTTCTCAAGGGAGGAAGATATTTCTATCTAAAATTATCATTTATTTTTCAGGAGACTTAGAGTAAAAACTGAGAACTAAAAGGTAAAAAGCCAGCATATTTTTCATGAAAATTTATATTTTTCTGCAGTTATTTTGGGGTTTTGGGGAGTTGTTTGTTTGTTTCTGGTTCTGTATTTTTGTTGTTTCCCCCCTGGGTATTGAAAACTAATATACTTCTACATTTTTAATTATTTCAGGTATATTTTGGGGGGGTTTTTTTTGGTCTTTTTATGATCTTGATGTGGAATTTCAAGAAGTCAAGCAGAAGTTTATTTTAGTAATGATTAACTCCCCTTTTATATATATAATTCCTTAAAAATATTATAAAGCCTTGAAAGGTATTGATATGAGACTCTTCCCATTTGTAGTTCTCCAGCCACTTCCCCTACAGGCAGTTCTCAGAAAGTCTATTGCAACATGCCCTGGTGTTCTGGCATTCTTGTGCAGAGATGACCAATTTCCCCAACACAAGCAAGTACAGCTTTTGAAGTTATGTCAACCTCCCAGTTAAGGATTTTTTTTTTCCATGCCTTTGTTCTGATTGCCTGCGCATTACATCAGAATTAAATATGTTTCTTACTGAATGCTGAGGTAAACTACCCTACTTACTAGTTTAATTTACTGGTTTTATTCCAACTGTTGCCTATTTCTGTGGGTAAAAAATATTTGCTAGTTTGGGTTACTTTCTCTTGCAAGTCTGAACAGAAATTCAATTCTCATAATTCTCTTGTACACCTAAAATCTCAATTACTCCCCCAGAGCTTTGTCCCTACAAGCAATTTTATTTTTGATCAATGATTTAATCTACAAATTACAAACCTCCTATTGCAAATGCCTTTATTTTCTTCTGACTTTTCATTCTGCAGTCTTTCCCTATGATTTTTTGTTCCCTTTCTCTCTATGTGTTCAAAAAATTTTGAAGCACCACCTTGATGAAATTCCAAGATTTTTGGATTCTCTGGCAAGACACTATTCTCTGTTCTATTATAGTGGACATTTTTAGGGAAATCTGCAGGTAATTAACAGTTTTTTCTGAAACCCAAATTTGAATACCCTATATGAATGTCCTTATATTTTCTATGTTATGTATTAAATTTCTTCATCCAATCAAGGATAAACCTGTGTTGAAAGACAAAGCAGGCTCATTAATGTGCATCTCCTGGCAACCAGGAGACAAAGCTTAGTATCTAATCTTGACTAAGGTAGCTACTGTGATAAAACAGTTACTTCTTTAGTAATTTGGCAAACTCTGGCAAACTCCACTGAAGCATGTGAAGGACAAGAGCATGATAACACAACACACACCATCACTTTCTTTGCACTTAGAAAGTCTCCTCTAATTTCCCAAAGGGAAACAGTGATATCTTGTTTTAAAGAGTTGCTTCAGATATCCTGAGACTCTTTCTAATGGCTCGTACATTCTACACCAGAATTGCATACATTTTTTTTTTTTTATCAGAGAGTATTTCCAGAAAAAAATGCGAACATATTTTAAACACCTTTTTTTTTGGGGGGGGGGGGGGGGCGATAAATGGAAAAAACCCTTTTTTTTCCCCAAATGCCTAACAGGAAGATGAAGATGAGTATGTGGCCTGCTGTAAAATCTCATCTGAGCTATACAACACCCTTCTGCAAATAAGGCACAGAAATATATGTTTTGAAATGTTGCAGTGAAACATGAGACAGAAAACTTAGGGAGTCAGGCCAAAAGGTTATCTCATGAAATGAAAGATAAAAGTTACAGAAAATTCTATCTGATATATAAAATTCTTCTCAAAATGTGATTTAACTCACTGAGTGTAAATAAAAATAGTGTAGACACACAGAGACTTTTAAAAATACACTTCTACCAAATATAATTTCAATCCCTGGGGAGCAAACCACCTGTTTCAACAGCAGCTTTCTCCAAACTCAAGCACAAGTCAATTGTCAATGAAACTTACTGGCATAATGGAATGTCATCTTTGAGGATGCATTTTCCTCCATTTTTGCAGTATTCCTCAGGACAAGCTGCAAACACAAAGGTAAAAATTGTGATTTCCCCCTCTTTTTTATTACATTTGTCATTATTTGATTTTCAAAATGGCAAAATATTCAGACCTGTCTTTTTGAGAGCTTAGCACTTCCAAAACTTCTTTTTTTTAGATCTGGACTTGGTAATACAAATGTGAAGTCATAAGAATATTACAAGCAATGGAGTGGTCTTGAGCTTACTGAAATGCTGAGCTGCACTTGAACAAGCTTCAAATTTTTCTCAAATGAGATTTTCACTGACTCCAGAAATAGAATTTTTGCCACTTACTTGATTTTCAAACAACGGGAATATATAAAGTAAGACCCAAGAGAATTGATCTAATATTTAATTAGTACCTGTCTACATTATTAGTAATGGGTTTTATGTAGGGCTGGTGAACAGACACTGCTTTGTGACCAACCCTTTTATTAAAGGTATTCAGAATTTTAACACTTAGAATCACATTCTCATAACAAGGGAAATCAGGCTTTAAAAGACAAAAGGTGTTGAAGTACTTGGTGATATTCTTTTAAAACCTCTTGATGTCCCTTAACTTGGATTTCCACATCATCACGTTTAGTTTTACTGAAGCTTAGTCTTACATTGATTTAGCAAGAAAAACCTCAAAATCAAAAAAGAAAAAAAAATCCCCTCAATCTTCTTCAGTATGAAAAACACTGGTAATATACTAATTAGACCTAAAGAGTTTTGAATATATGCAAAATGAAATTGTTTCATTCAGCATATAACAGTGCTATTCAGTGTAGACACCTCCAGTGTCAGGATTAAATTTTGAAAAGTGCATTACTTACTTAAAAGGACTGCTTTCTGAAAAAGTAGTGGAAGATTTTTAAATTACTGTTATGAATATCTACTAGTTTATGCTATATATTCTTTTATAGTGAATTAATTTCATAATAAATTTCTTTTAATTTAAAATAATTTTTATAAATCAAATTTACCAAGTATGAATTCTCTCATCATTATAGAAGTGGTATTTTTTAATGTTGAAGTAGGATTTCTTCTCTCACATGAGCAACCTGGGCTTGAGGTGTCCCTGCTCAAGTCAGGGACATTGCAAATTTGTGATCTTTAAGGTCCCCTCCAACCCAAACCATTTCATGATGCTATGAGAGATAGTGAACACAATACTTGTGGTCAAATTTCACTCCCAAAGAAACTTGTGGATGCCTCCTACCAATAAGTGTTTGTAAAAACTTTAATTTTTAAATAGACATTTAATATATTATAATGAATTATATCATTGCAATGCATATTTTTATCACAAAACTCATAAAAATTATTAAAATTTTTTAAAAAAAAAAAGAGAGTTAAATTCTCAGCTAATGCAACTTGAGCAAAACTGGCAGAGTGCTGTCAGCACAGAGGTGGTCAAGAGTTTATATCTGTCTTGGGGAAGAGCTCCAGTACCTTTCTGTAATTTAAGGGGACATTTTGAATCTAGAATAAATTATTTATATCACCATCATCTATGTACTTATTAGATTTTGTTAATAAAAATCTAATTCACCTTGAATGTGTATTATTGTCCTCTACTTATTTTTCTCCACCATTTAACTACTACAAATCAAACCTGAATATTTTTTCAAATGCACTGTGTTAAAACAAATGCTATTTAGTTTATTTTCCAAGCTGGATTTATAATACACTTGGAAAAAAAAACAAACAACAAACCCACAAATAAGCAAGCCTTTTACTCAACACTATGGGTTAACTCAACTGGCTAAATTAAGGGAAGTCTTAAAAGTATACTACAAAGGGTTGGGGTTTTTTTGAGCAATGTGTTTATATGGTAAGAAACACCTCTTATGAAGATGTTAAGATTTTAAGCATGTTATAAATATTTTTCTCACTTTCATATCTGTCATGCTTTCATCAGGAAAATTCATGCCTAATATAATTTGACAAAGTTTTAGCAGAGGAACCTCGGTCAAGTTTGAGGACTGCCAAAACATTCAGTAGGAAATAACTACACTTTCTTTGTTTCAAATGATATTTTAATGCAAAACTAAATACCTGAGCAGCCAGACTCATCAAGGCTGGAATCAATGCAGTCTACAACTCCATCACAACGCTGGGAGAGTGGTATGCATTGACTAGTTGAAGCACATAACAAAGAACCATTGGAACAATCTTTAATGGCTGAAATGAAAAGTAAATGGTCATTATCATCAGATGTATTTTTTTCCTCCCTGTTCAAAAACTAGCAGAAAAATTGATTCATGCTGTAGGATACAGACTTGCATCTGTGTGACCTCTCCAAGCTTTCATCTTCAAAGACATGCAACTTTACTACTGAGATGCTAAATAAGTAAACAAATACAGAGCACAGATGGTACAGAAACCAAATTTTCCCATGTAATATTTGTGAAGGAGTGCATATTCACTCACAATGTTGAGAGTGAATACTGCAAAATCCCAAAGAAAACCCATAAAAAAGGTATCAGCAAACATAATTAAGTCTCATTCAGAAACTAGTTTCAAAATGATGGAATCAATTTGTTTACACATTATTTTAACACATTACAGAGGGAACAGTCATAGCAACAGACCTAATGTTTGAAAATTTTGCAGTTAAGGACAATGACACCAAGTTATTGGTGCTGAGGTAAAGAATATAAAGACCACATGAAGGCACTTAAAACAGTAAAGATATGAACATAAAAATATCCAATTTTCATCTATATTTATTTTCCAGGTGCAAACTAAACCAGTAGAAGGTATAATGATATCACAGCCACTTTGAAAGTATAAATTTTTTAATATTTCATAGGTATTTAGCATTTACCAAAACTACAAGATGTACATTTTGGAACACTACAGAAAACTGAAAAATTAATTTTTATTCATTGCTATTAGCATTTCAATCAGGTGAAAAGAATGTTGGTCTGTGGAAAACTAATGTATACATTCCACTGGTGTTAATATGTTTGGTTTACAACCTTAGTATTGTAGTCAGGGAAATAAAAGACTAAATAGGTGAAGTAATATACCCTCCACTAAAACTGTCAGCAAGAGAGCCAGCCAAGTAGAACATTTTTAACTGGACAACAGCTCCAGAATTTTTTTGTTAAATGCAGCAAGTAACAAAATCCACTTCATTAGTAGGTATAAAACAGTATTAGCATAATGTTGTACAACCTAACTGCTATGTGAACTCCACAGGAAATTCTGTCTGCATAAATTCCTAAGTCATGAAGAAAAGCATTTCTGTGGCAGAAACTGTGTTTTTAGTAGGGACTTGACCAATGTTTTTTTGTTTGGTTGGGGTTTTTTTGTCCTGGCCTCCTTTAGGGCTTTATCCTTAATCTCGGCAAGATGCATTTTGACAACTAGTCTTTATCACTAAAGAAAACTTTCCCATATGAATTCCTGAATTCAGAACCCAGAACACTTTTGTTCTACGCTTAAATAGTGTTGTGTTTTGTTTTGCACTTAAATGAATAAAATTGCTATGGGACACAATATGGAAAGTGTCAGTAATTCCTAAACTGAAGTTTTCTAAAATGAGGAGGTAGATTTGATCTGCACCAAGGAAAAAAATATCCATCTAAAATCTAAAAGAATAAATCCCCACTTTCAATCTGTACTATTATTAGAGCACACATAGGTTGGAGTTACTAGCACAACAATCAATTTTATAGATCATGCATAAATTTCATTAAAAGAATGAAATTTCTGAGATTTTTACTTTTTCTCTCTGACCTTCCCCAGTTAACAAACTTCAATGGGTTTTCACCTGTTATAAGTAGGAAGGTAAAGATTAAACACTGTGCTCTCATGGCACACACAGCTGGATCTCAGCACCAGCTGTGACACTAATCAGCTTTCCACTGATTTAATTCCAAACTAGCACAAATAATTTTCTTTTTGCTTTGCCTTCTTCTCTGCTTTGCTTTGCTTCTCTGAATTATCTTCTCCAGTGAAGAAACAAGAATTACTGCTTCTGTATTTCTATCTTATACTGTCAAGGCTTGCATGTTTATTTACTATGAACCAAATTTGGGAGTAACAATGAAGTACAGACTTGACTAATTTTCCTTCAGACCGAGATACCCAAAGTTCTGAAATATCTATGGAGAATATTTGTTCATTGAATAGACCAGGATTTAATTTCTTCTTAACCCCTGGGTTTTGTTTTGAAGTCAAAGCAGTAAAATAAACAAAACAAAGGAGTATGTCAATTGTTTAGGTAATACACAAAATCATGGAGATCTTTTGGCTTTCAAATTTTGAGGCTCCACATCAGTTTCTGGGGTGTGGAGTTGGGATGTACATGTAATAGAACACAGCATGGATGCCTCTACCAGAGGACAGATTGAGGAGGAAACAAGGTCAAATGAAGATTACCCATGAGAGGTTTATTTGAAGAAAGGAACATGCAAAATTTCTATGTGTCTTTGGGGTATGTAGAATTTAACATCTAAGTTATCTCCAAAATCATGTCTTCTGCCAACAAAACCACAGAGTTCACTTCAAAACAAAAGACTTACACAGATAGTCTGTCAAATCCATGCCAGTTTAGTAAACTACTTTGCTAAATAATTGGCATGAATAGTAGCCTGCATTTATATTTAGTAGATTGGATAGAAAATATTAAAGAACATGAATTTCTAATCCACTAGAAACTGATTTTTTTACCATTTTTTTTCATTCTGATAAGGATGAGAAAAATGTTAAAAAGGTGTTAGAGCATGACCAGTTTAGGAAGAAAAGTGCTTATATGTAAAAAACCTTTTTTTTTTTCTGTGTAGCTAATTATTTTGAAATTCCTGGAATGAAACATTTGGTCTCAGTTCACCTGCTAATAATGAAATATTTTTAAATGGCAGACACTCACTTTTGTGTCTGTTTGTTTCAGATGCTTCTCCACGGCATCTCATTGCGGTTACATTTCAAAGCCTATTGACCTTGTGCTTTTTTTGTGAGCCCTTTTTCTTGCTTGGGGCGGAGATTGCTGCTATTTCATGAACAGACTTGATTTCAAAATCCTTGAAAGGTCAGGACTGCCTTAAATGTTACTGAATAACAGAAGTGCAGAAGCCTATCTTTCTGTCATATCACGATCAGAGGTTACAGAGACAATGCAAATACAGCTGACTGATTTAAGGAAAAAATGTGGAAATGCTTGTAAATATTAACAGAAACACAATTGCAGGGTTTTTTTAAACACTTACTAAATTATAGCAAGGAAATTAATATGCATGAGCAAAATTATTTAGAAATGTAAAGCATCTCTGCAATAATGCATTATATGTGACACAAATAGGGGTTTATTTGACAAGGGAATAATGAATTTTACACTGAACTTTATTGTGTTGAACTTTTCTTTTCTAAAACTCAGGAAAGAAAGTTTGGGTGGGTGAGTTACCATTGCCCTAACCACCACCATGTGTCAGAACTCAGCAAATCCCTCCGGGTGTCCAGAATTGCCGAGGATCCCACTGGGGGCTTGGAGACCCTGGCACCCAGCCCAGAACACCTGAGGATCTGATTATGACCCCTGGAGCAAGTTACCAGCTTTGTACGAGGACCTGAAATTCACAGAAGTTTAAATAGTATAATAATAAAATTATCACAGGGTGAAAATGTAGGTTTTAGGATTTTTGGTATGGGGGTTATGGGAACAAGATGGAGGAATCAGGGCAGGTCTAGCCTTTCTTCTTCTTCTTCTTGGTCTCCATCTTCTGCTGTGATGCTGGTACTTTGGGATTGGTTTAGAATAGAAGTGCACTGTCTAACATAGGTGATAGGTATTGGAAAGTAATTGTAAATATGTTATATGTAGTTTGTAGTATAAAAAGACAACACCACCTCGGGGGCGGTCAGAGTGCCTTTGGCTGCCTTGCTGAGCAGATCTCAGCTGGGCAGAAAGAAAATTTTATAGATAAGAACTAATAAACAACTTCAAGACCGAGAACTGAAGAGCTCTGACTCGTTCCTCAGACACGCAGGCCGAAACAGAGGCATTCCACACATCTCGGGGCAGCAATTAACAACCAAAACCCGAGAACCATGGACGTAACTCACGGCAGCCAGCTTCATCCTCGCTGAGGGGGCAGTCGGGCACCCCGTCGCAGAGCAGGAGGGACGGGACACAGCCCTGGGAGGGACACAGGAACTCTGCTGCCTTGCAGGAGCCCGGGGCTGTGCTGGTGGGCATCTCCACGGGGCAGCTCATCTCATCGCTTCCATCGGTGCAATCTTCCACCCCGTCGCACCGCGCAGCGAGGGGCAAACACCGCGGCACGTACGCGCACGGGAACCCATCTCCGCTGCAGGTGGGAGGGTGGGGAGCAGCTTGTCCTACGGGAGGGAAAGGAATGGTTAGGGATTCTGTTCTTCCAGTAGTCATTCACAAAGGAATGGTTAGGGATTCTGTTCTTCCAGTAGTCATTCACAAAGGAATGGTTAGGGATTCTGTTCTTTCAGTAGTCATTCACACTGACTTTGAGATAGACAGGAACTGCTGGGAATGCAGATGGTTTTGGTCACTAAATGCTTTAAAAAATAGGAACCCAACTTTTATGAAAATACAGCTACTAAGTGCAACACACAGTATTAAAAACGTTTTGTCTCATATTAACTCCATTGTTGCTGTTGCAACATTTTGCTTCTAAATCAGCATTTATTTTGATCGTATTACTTCTTTTGCCATGTACACATAGAAGGATTAATACCAAAATATTAATAAATCTTGTCTTTCACCAGATATCTGGAAAGCCCTAAAACAGCACTCAAGTTAAAATTTTAAATTAAATTAAGAAAAAGATTTTCATAAAGTAACAATAAAAACTTTTACTGATCTAGTTTTTTATTACTCTGGCTCTTTAGCATAGCTTGATGATAGAGTATTAAATAAAAAAAATACTAGATAGGCTTCCAGGATACAAGTAAAGAAAAATGTGGTTTTTAATTTTGGACTTTAACAAATTCAGACAGCTGGCAAAAAAGAAATTAATAAAATAAATAAATAAATAAACAAACAAATAAATAAATAATTCCATGCTTGCATTGTTGGAAGATGAAGATACTGGGGAAAGCTTTTTGTGATCATGTATATAAATAAATTGTCCCAGACACCTGAGTCTTTCTTTTTTCCTATGAAAACCGTTGCAAGTGAATTTTATCAGCAGAAGCATAAGATCATAATTTCTAAGGAGCTGGCTGTGCTAATGTTTTGTTCTTTATGGCATCAGTATCTCCCAGGGAAGCAATGTGATGGATTCCTGTACTTTTTATGTGCAGGGAAAAGAGAAAAATCTCCAGAATTCAGCTCCATACTTTTAATCTTTCTTTTAAGGTCAATTTGCAGCAGCTGAGTAAAAAGTATAATATGATCATTAGAGACAAGGTAAGACAAATTAATGTCACTTCCTCCATAAAAGACAGGAGGAATTTTGCTGTTGACTTGGGCTGAGGCAAAGTAGACAAGCACAAAAACTCGTGGGTGAGTCCAATGAGATGTCCAATGTTACTGCTGCATTAAGGCATGACACTCTGTAAGGGAGTACATGGATTTTGGCATGATTTTATGACTTTTAATCATGGTCATATCAGTATGTTTGTGTATTCTGCAATACCAGGCTGGTATTTACAGTGTGAGGGCTTTGTTAAAACATGCTCAGTTCCAAGGATACCACCATCATAAATAACAATAGCTTTTTGTACAAATAAATGAACTGTTAATGCATTCAGGTGAACAGAATGCCAGCATTATTTTACCATTGAGGTTCTGGTGAAGCAGCTGTAAGGAGAAAGAGCTCGAAGTTCTATTTAATACAGACCCTCTATAGGTTAGAAATTTTTGATTTTCAAGTTGACTTTATATCAGAAAATCATAATTGAAAAGCTTCATGCAATAGAAGATGCCTAACAATATTTCACTCCCCTAATTAAATTAAATCTTTCTACTAGAGAAATGAATTTGATTCACTGGATATAGTGTAAACATAAAATAACAAAAATTATTATTGACTCAGTGAAAATAATAACCTGGTGATCTTTTGTACTGCTTATATTCAGAATTATGGCATGCATACCTCAAAGATGTGAATTTTACATGGGATTGGAAAGATTGTGATTTCATATGTGTTTTATAAATGTGTTAGTCTAAAAAAATCTACTTTAAAAGGCTTATGGAAGTTGGTTTTAGGTACTTGATAATAGACATTCTGATCACATAGTGGATTGATTTGGTAGATTAAAAGTATTCTAGATTTTGCATTTTTTTCTACTTTTGTCCTATACTTTACCAGATAATAATAGTAGCCCATGAAAATGCTGAATTTTGTTTGTCATATAGAAACTATATATAAGGTCATGATCCTGCCAAGATACTGAAGAAATGTCAGTGGGAGAACATAATTCTCTCTCCATTGATACAGAACTAGTGCTGTCAAATCATGCACAGTGGAATAAAAAAAATATATTTTTTTTTAATTTTTAGTTTACATTTGCTTTGGGAAAAAATAAAAAAGTATGATTATATTTGAAAGTACTTTTTTTTCTTTCTGCTATTTCTGATCCTTTCCTCACACTGCCTAGGGGGCATTTAAGCAGTGAAAATGACTTAAGCTTCAGTCAGTTCTGCTTATACACATTCTTTTGTCCTTGCATAGTCCTGTGTTAGCTTTTCTGTATTTGTTCTGATGCTATGGAAATTAACCCAACACAGATACAATATATTTGACTTTGCTGTGGTTGCCTGTTTATGTTGCAGGAGAGATTGCATTTATAATACATTTGTGAGCCTTTCTGACCCAGTTTAATTTCCTGTTCTTGATATGTTTATTCACATGCTTCTACTAAAATTTGTTCTGTAAACTAAAATCCCCTCTTAAACTCAACATTTCTTGACTGTGTTGCTTGTTATGAATCTGGCCTTGAGTTTAAAATTATTTTCAGACTTTTGTAGCCCTGATCAGTTTAGCCTTATGAGCCCAATCATATAATGAGCTTATGCATGTAAATAATCCTGTGCCAAATGCAGTATTTAGAGAAATGCTTGAATGCTCTTTTTGAATGGGGATGATTGATTATTTTTCTATTATTATTAATATTATTTTCTATTATTATTTTCTATTACTATTTTATATAATTATTCCCTCTGATTGTTAGAAAATAATTTTTAGGATGAAGTTCTTCCTGACTTGCATAGCAAATATGTTAGAGTGTGCAATATTCACCAAGGGCAGCAAAGATGTGTCCAGGTTGAGTTAGGTGTAAGGTTAACCAGGGGTCTTATTGAGGTCTGTTTTATATTTGCACTACATTAAAAAAAATCTAGTCATATCCTGAAATAAGTATAATCCTTTTAGATCAGAACAGTGCATGAGATGGGAATGTACTTCAAAGCTCATAGGAGTATCCCTTGCTTATTAACTCAAGTGATATGTTAATTAGCTCACATGTGTTTGGTTTTAGATACAATAGAAAAATTGTGCTCTGGTTGCTATTCTATAAGAGGTTGTTATTGCCATGGTCTGCCAAAACTCTACCCCAAAATTCAATCTATTTTCTTTACACAAAGTAGGTTATAAATATTTTTCCCATTTATAAATTAAATGTGCCTGGTAAAAATTTTGAAAATTTATCAAAACAATAATTTATACAAAGCTAACAGCTAAAAAAAAGCTAATTAAGAATATGCAAATGTAGAAAATAATTAACTAGTTCCAACTGAAATCTCCAGCAACATAAATGCAAAACTAATTACTTGTATTCAAAACTACTGTCTATGTAATTATTTATTTTAAGCTCATCATTGCAGTATCTGCTACTGACACATTTCCTTCTAAAAAGTGGGAATATTCATTCTGTTTTCTTGCCGCTGTGAAGAATTAAACTAAGGTGTTAACACTACAATGTGGTTTGCAGTGAAAAACGAGCTGGCACTAATGAGAGACTGTCAGAAACACCTGACTCCCACAGTAGTACACTCACACAATTTAGCAGTAAAAACTAACTTTAAACTTAGCATATCTGTGAACCTAATATTTTCTTCTTGTACGAATATATGAAAGTCATGTAAACAGCAGAATCTGAAGTGAAGCCTCTTCAATGCAAATTGGACCATTTGTGGCCCACACATCCCTTCTGTCACTTAATATTGTTTGATTCAACAATTGCCTAACACTGGCATGCCAAGAAAATGTTTCCCTCACCTTTTCTCAAATGCAGAAAAGATGTTCCCAAGGCAGCACTCATCTCCTGAGTGCCGTGTGACTCTCATTTTCAGACCACATTCAGGAGTGCAGGAGACATTGTACAGGTTACTTTTTTCAAAAGCATTATCTGTTTGAAACTGTTTAAGGATTTGGAGATAAATCTACTGAAAATGATGCGTTCTAAGGAAGACATTTTAAAAGCTTTAGCTTTTTGTATCCAGGTTGCATGCTCACTGAAAAGCACGACTAAAAATCCTCAAGAATTCAGTGTTTGCACACAGATGAAAAGCAAACTAAACAAAAAAATTCAGCAAAAAAACCCTCTGCACTTCAAAGCACTGAGTCTGAATTTGGATTCACATGAAAAACAGCAGTAAATTGTTGATGTTCCATTATACCTAAGAAATCATGACTTTCCAAGTAGAAAGCTGAGTACATGTCCTTATTTACTTTACTTTGCACTCAGTGTTTTATTTTGCACTTATTTTTACCTTGCATATGGCAAATAACCAAAATTAAAGAAAGGGTTTAAAAATGTGCACATAACATCTACTTGTATATCATAAAAAAGACATTTTAATTTGGTCCTAAAACCTGACATTTTAATTTGGTCCTATGTCTTTTGAAACTTACTCACACAGCTGTGCTGGATGAGTTATAATCTATGGACCAGAAGTGCTACCTCACATGCACCTTCACACTTTTATGAGAAGTTAAGTAGCTGAGGTAGATATAAAAAAAAACCATAAAAATCAGACCAGTGTTTAAAGCAAATAAAATTTGGTACATACTGTTCTGTGAACTGCAACAACTACAGCTGGATATATCTGTATTTCATTGTTGTCAGATCAAATAGGCACTTTTAAATACATTTTTATTGCAATGTGCTACCATCAAATCATGTTTACAGTAAATAGAGATCATGAGCTGATGATTTTGGAGAAAAGAGCCTTTACAATATGAAATGTTAAGTCAATAAGTGCTCATTGTCAAGGACACAATTATATATTTGTGGGATAGGGATTTGTTAAAGGCTTACTGCTCTTTGATGAACATTTTCTGTACACTTATGTTTTGCTGTATTATTGTCTTTGTCATCCATGGACCACATGATCCTGTTTCCTGACTGTAAAGCAAGCTTCACAGGTTGGCACTGCAAATATTTTGCTCATGAATACAGGCATTCAGTCAGAGAAAACCATAGAACTGCTATTACCCAAATGCTAATATAAAATAAATGTTTGTATTACACAGTCATTACCACAGCAAGCAGCACACAAACATGCTTAATTTGAATGAAGCAACATCTCCAGGCTATCCTCCTTTTTTCTGCCTTTCCTCTTCAAATACAAAGATCTGTGGTGCAGAGTAGGTCTCCATTTATACTTATATATCACCTGTAACATTGAATTTTAGTTAAGCCTAGTGGACATTGCCATTAGAGTCAACCCCAGGGAGCATGAAATAAAGTGACCACAAATGCTGTTAGGCAGCACCATCTCAGGTGTATCAGAGCTTGCTCTATAGTCCATTTAAGTGAATGGGATAACTCATATTGATTTTAATGGGCCTTGCATCAGACCCCTGAAAACCAACAACCTGTCTGATATATTTGCATAAATAATTTGCCTAGTGAATGTAATAAAAACAGTGGACCTATTAACTGTAGCTAAAAGAGGTCAAAAATAACTCCCTCCCATAGATTTCATTAGACAAGAGTATAAATTAATTACGGGCCCAATCCAGTGCATTAATTAATTTGAAATAGATGTCAGTCCTCAATTTCAGTTCAGTAAACATTGGATCAGGGCGTGAAATCAACCCATTCAAGGTGGCTGCAAGGAAGCAAACTTGTTACAAAAATTAATAGGACTAAAACTATACAGATACTTTAACAATCTTTCCATGTGTTTTTATCCATTACAATAAAGCTCCTGCTGTTTATTTCCAAGCTTGTAAAAAGATAAAAATTTTAAAAAAACCAAAAAAACAAAGAGGGGAAAATTAGTCTGGCCTATTGAATCTTCAAGTCTCTTCCCTTCATGAGAAGACAGAGGTTTGGGACAGGGTGCTGGAAAGGATCCCAGAGATCCCATGACAAAGCCAAAATTAAAAAAAAACAGAAGATGGTCCAATGATTTCTAGATGACTGTGCAGAATTTATTTTAAATTATCATAGTTTGCTAACATACAAACATAATGGAAAACAGACAGGTTTACTGCCAGTAAAGTCAAGCTAAGATTTAGTCTTCACTCAGAGAACTACTGATTCTGGCAGGAACACACTACCTGTGACAGGAATATGGCAATATTTGCCATATTTCTGCTAAGAATATTCTGAAGATTGCTAGCTATGCCTGCTAATGTCATGGATTTGTTGGTTTGTTTATTTATTAGGAGCAATGACAAACTGGAGAAGCTGTGAAACTTTAGTCTTTGACAAAATGAAATGGATATAATTTCTGAGATGAATGTGAGCTGAAGAATTGCTGTTGAGATGAGTCGGTTTTACATAAGGAAGAGTCTGAGAATTTTCTGCTCTTTAAGATAGCTTCATGAAAACATTTCATTCCAAATATTATTTCTCTCCTTCCCTCTAAGGAAATATATTGATTTATATGAATGAAGTTAGCAAGGAAAAGTATAATCTGTGTGATTTGAAATTTTTCTGCTGTAAACAGATGGGGTTTGGAGGTTCAATATTAATGAAAGTATTTTAATACACTATTAATAAATCTGAAGAATTTTAATTTCCCAAAAGGCATGAGCTTGCTTCAGAAGATTTCAGTATTCTGGACAAGTTATAAGAAGGCAGAGAGTAACTGAAAGTTTTGGACAAAGATAGTATAATTAGTAATTTAAACACACAACATAATTGCATTTAGGGATTGCCAATGATTATCCTAGTTTATACAGTGCAATTATCTTATCCTAAAATTATTCCCAGTTCCTTTTCTGTGAAATCCACAAAAAGTTTTGACTTTTGACACTGGCTAGGTCTGTGCACTGGAAGGTACAAGAAGAGGCTGAAGAAGCTGTCTAAGGTACTATGTTTGGATCACAATTTTTAGTCTTTGAAAATGCATAAATGCCTTATCTCTGCCAAGAAACATGGATCTAAAGCATATATTGATTGGTTTCAGGGAAATGCTAATTGACTAAAGAATCTATTCACAAATTTCCCTGATATCTCCAGTCCTCTATTACTACTCATTCTGCTTTTCTCTTCCCCTCCTTTGTTTCTGAGCAGTCTCCCCCTACAACTTTTCTCATGAATCATCTCCTGCCCTTGAGGAAAGAAACTCCATGAGTTTCTTCTTTCTCTTTCCCTGTGAAAGAAACTCTATGTGAGGGAGATTTCTGCTTCACTGCAAGCATGAGCAGACAAGCTAACAGTGATTCCCCTGGCTCTGCAACTTAAAGAAATCAGAAGTTTTCTCCTCTACAGTTTTTCCCCATGATCTAACACTGTAGTATTAGCGGTTCAGGCACTTAACCTTTCCAGCATTTCCAGACCTTGGGCTCTGGGAGTTTCAGAGAAGGATCACAAACTGTCCAAGGTTTTGTCAGATGAGTCCTGTTCCTCTGCAGAATTTTCTGTGTTGCTTCATGCAAGGGCACACATGGACACACTTGCACACACAGGGACACACAGACTCACACACATGGACATACATATGGACACATGGACACATACACCTGCTCGCCCCTCAACAAGATTCTCTCTGCACTATGCAGCTATTTTTTTGCACAAAGCTCAAACACCCACTATACTTTAGATAAAATTAGATAAAAATGTAATTTATGCTTTTCTTATTGTGAAATGGGATCTACTAAAACTTCTGGAGAGCATATAAAATTATCTGCAAATGGCTGGCTTCTGAGCTATTTAATTTGACTATCTCGCTTCTGTCATGGGTAACCCAGACTGTCATTGTACTTCATATCGATCTCTTATTGTCTCTTTAAACCCCAGCACATCCAGAACCAGAATTGTGGGGCAGCTGGGACATGCTGGTCCCTTCAGAAGGCCAGGGCACCCAAGCTGACTCCCTTCTTTGCCTGGTGGAATTTGCTAAAGGTGGATGTTGCCCTTTCGGAAGGGCTGCTTTGGTTTCTGGGCTTGCCGCTGCAGCGACTTGGAATTAGAAGCTGTCTTTAGAGTGAATCTTGCAATTCCCATAGGTAGTGAATCTTGAGCTGGTCCCATGGGGCTGGCTCACCCCGTGTCAGCACTGGCAGAGTGGACGCAGCAGTGGGTCAGGACATGAGCACCAGCAGAGTGCAGTGGGCACCAGGAAGAAGCAGCAGGGATGGCAGAGCTGACCCCAAACATGCTGGCAGTTCTTTATCTGCCCCTAGGGAAGCTCCATAAGCTGCCACCTTCCCAGGAGGGTTCTTTTTGGGCACCATCATTTCTCCTTTGGCCTCCCAGACCGTGGGCCGCCTGGGGAGCATCATCTTGGGGAGAGAGCTTGCACCATTTTCCCTCTGTCTTTCAAGATACGTGGGAACCATCTTGGGAAGGGTATTTCTGGAATTTTTGAGTCTCTCTTTGCTCCTGTGGTGTTCCTGAGATTTAGCAATTTTGTATCTAGTGGTTATTTAGTGGGGTTTTTTGTTTGCCTTTTGCTGTTCCACTTGTGGGTAAATGGTATTTTTTCGCTTATATCTACTAGTGTTCATTCCTTATTGATGGAAAGGGATTGGTTAAGATCAAGGAGATATAACTCATTTTAGAGTCTCCTATTTAAATTCTCCTAATTCAAGACAGTTTATCGCTAGTCGGTCATTTTAGGGTCGGCACAGGAGAAGAATTTTGGCCGATTCATATTTTGCTTTTTTGGTCAATTCAGGGTGTTTTATTTTTATGAGTCTGAAAACAATAATGGTTTAGACATTTCCAAACTACTACTCAAAACTGCAGAAGATTTTTTTCTTTATCCCATATTTTTACTTGTCAGGTAGATAATGCAAGAGATAGATTATGCAATAAGAAGTAGTTATGAAGGTAGTTATCAAATACTTTTCAAATATTTGGACACCATAGCTATATGTTGTTTAGAAAAACTTTTCATCAAGATAAGAAATTTAGCAGTCAAAGATACATCTGAAAAATCTACACTGAGAACCAAAAATATTCAATTATGCCTCATCTCTGTATTGGAAAAGGAAAAGAGAGCTCTGAGAAAAATAGCATTCAATAATGTGGTTAAAGATTATATCTTTACATATAAACACACAGACCCTGATTTGAAGCAAATGGAAATCTGTGGCAGGAAAAGCAGCAGAGGTTTATAAACAATCAGGATTTTAAGAGTGTGTTTCATGAAGCAGGGATAAAATGGGGAGGAAAAAGTCTCAATATGTGGTTGAGCACTGGAACAGCTCCCTGGGGCAGTGGTGACAGCACCAGCCTGACAGAGCCCAAGGAACACTTGGACAATGCTGTCGGGCACATGATGTGACTCTTGGGGATGGTTCTGTGCAGAACAAGGAATTGAACTCAATAATCCTTTTGGGTCCCTTCCTACTCAGGATGTTCTGTCATTCCATGGATATATGTTGTGAGAAACAAATTATAACTAGGCAAGACGTTATGACATGAGTATTTCCACACATATATACTTTTGCTCTATGGTTTCTTATCTAAAATCACAAGGGGATTCACTTCTAAAGAAATGCTGTTCCCATTTATTTTTCTGAAAATTAGATACCTTCAAGATACCACATATCATCTAAAATGATAGTATTTTAGACTAATACTGATTTTGAAAACCATGACTGCTTATCAGGTGATTATCTACATAGCTTTTTACTTTACCACTTTCTTACTTTCCACTATCTAGATACTCAGAAATTGTTTTCGAAGTCGCTATTCTTTTACTAAGTTATTAAATGAAAAAGTATTAGATTCTATCTTCGTTCTGCTATGTTCAAATTATAAACAGTCATAAACAGAGTTTAAATTAGATGCCAGCTATAATGTTCATTTCCTTCCACCTTGAACAAAGAGAATGGCCTGTAGCTCCTTTGGGACACCTTCCTTCTCATCTTGATGGTTGAACCTGCACCTATCACAAATTTTTGGTATGACATCACATAAATTCTGCTATTGTTTGGAAGTCAATGCAAATTATTTCACTCTGAAGGAACTTTGGGATTGGGTCTATAGCATGTATCTATTGTGAGATTTGAAACTGTTTTATGGAGATATCTTAAGAAAATCCTGCCCACCACACAAAAGGGTGAATCATCAAGGTTGAAATAAAGATTTCATACATTTCAAGGCCTAAATGAGAAAGCACTGAAGCTTTTCTATTCATGAATATAAGCCTAAATTCATATAAGCAGCAGCAGCATGTAATTTAATTTCTGAATATTAAAAATTCCCTGATGTTAAAAGGAGAACAGATAAGTTCAGAGGGAAATAAAAAATGTGAGGATCATTATTCCAAGACTACATGTGGCTCAGGAAGACTGAATTACAAATGGCTGCCAATGGGAAATGTATTGGGGGTAAAACAGTATGTATAGTTCCCAATTTCTTATACTCTTTCCCTGACATCCAGAACTGTTGGAGATAGTTTATATTTCTAGATGAACTTTTTTCTTACTTACTGTGGCTGACCAGAAATTCTGAGTATATCTATCTTAAATTTGATCGAATATAATTTCCTTGGTCACACAGATTTTGGAATAACATTTCTTCTAGAAAACTAAGGAAAGATGATCTAAATGGATGGATGTTGCTATATCTCATGATTGTCTTATGATGGTTCAAATAAGTTGAAAATTCAGTTTTTATAGGTTAGGTTTGAGGGTACTGGGATACCTTTGTATACATTTTTAAAAATACTCTTGGGCTTGAATGTGAAGCTAAAACCTGTCTTATAATGCACAGATTCTGATTTGTTTCTTCTGTTTGTTTTTTCACAGCAAGTGAAAGCTTGCTCAGTATAAGGATTATGCACAACCTTTACAGAAGGTTTAGTTTGTGCTTTGCTACACAGCAATGGGGAGACTTGGAAGAATTATGATATTTCAAAGTAAATGTTTCACCTAAGTGAAAGCTGCCAAAATCACTGAAAATTTTACTGTACTTGAGGTCCTAAAAAGTAAATCTGACCCTATTTTGGTAACTCATGTGGTGAAGTCAAGAATTATGACAACATCAGAAAAAAGCCCTCACCCATCGCATCTTGGGAAATTGCACTTTCTTAATTCCCAATTCCACCATGGTCAGATGACACAGTGTTAGATATGCCATGTCCTGTCTGTGCTGAATGTTTTGCACTATTTGAATTGCCCTTTTATCTCCAGTGTATCCTTACATAATAATATATTCTACTGGAAACAAATCTTTCAGATGAAAGGAAAGCTGCAGGGGGATGTGGAGGGAAATTTGTAACAATGACAGTCCTTTCTCATGTGCTAAGTTTATACGCTAAAGAGACATTTTTTGAAAAAATATTTTATAAAAAAGGGAATAAATGAAAAAAAAAACCCTCAGAAGTAAAAAAGACTTCAAAATAAAATTATCAAAGTTGATAGGAAGTGGTTCACAAAACAGAAGAAAAGAAAGAAAATACTTCAGACGCTGTGACCAGCTATGGGAATTAAGGTATGCAGCAAACATAGACTAAAAACAGTAATTAAGAAAGAGAGAATGATAAGGAAAGGTGAAGTAGAAGAATAGACACAGAATTAATTTTATTCAAATTAATAATTTCAGTAAGCAATATTAATACTGAACTGGTGATAAGCATGACTGATGGTGAAAAAGCAAATACTGTTTTCTCAAATGCACTGGAGCCTCAAGCACCACATATTTGCACTTGTCTTTATACCCAAAATTCCCAAATATTCATTTCAAAGTGTCAACACTATTCTTTTTGAATAAACCAAAATTACTTTAGCAATTAGTTAAAGCAGCAAAATTTAGAGGTATAAATTCCCAAAGAGTTGCAGCTAAATAGGGCCTAGCAGGTAACTTGACTGCGTAAAAGAGCTGGAGCATCATTCAGTGCTGACTTTGTACTGAGATTTACCTTCTTCCACTAGACCTCCACAAGCACAAATATTTCACTTGGGTGATTTCTTGAAGACATAACAAAATATATTTACTATTTATTTGTTTCTCGAGAATCCTGCTCCAATATGTAGAAGTGCTATTTAACTGAATTACACCAAATTTGTCCACCTGGTTTATTTCCCTAGTAATGAATGAGTGGGAAAATATAGTATTCTGATTTTTATAAGCAGAATAAAGTTTGGTTATTAGGCATTTTTGGGTTAATGCTACAATTTAAATTGGGTGTAGCAATAATTTTTAGAATTTCTATAATGCCTCCTATTTCAGCTCAACTAGAAAATACTATGAGAAAGGCATTAATGAGCATAAAATCTGACTCAATACTTCGAAAGTTTTTTTCATCTGAAACTAGAAATAGAAATGTTTTGTAACTTATATTTCGAAAAAATTAAGATATAATAGAAATAAAGTTTTGTGGTTTTTTTTTAAATCAAGCTGTTATTTACAAATTTGAAGAAGATAGTTACAACTAATTAACGATTAAATTCTTTGGTCCCTGGGATATAAAATAAGATCTTCACACAACTTCCTCAGCAGAAAGTTATGAACCTTGAAAAGTGGTATGAATTTATCTCATTTAGCAGCTAATTCTGAACTGGATCCAGTGCCACTGACAGCTTCCCCTGCATTAGCATCAGCTGGAAGCTACTTCTGCAGTGGCCCTAGCTTCACCTAGCACCACCTTGACAACACCTTGCGTAAGTGTTCAGAAATATTCCTGGATATCTAGGAACTGTCATGGCTAAAATGGACTGACTACTTAAAAACATAAAAATCACAACTGAATTAGAGCTGCTGGCAATGCTTTATTACTTAGAGCTCCCAACCTGCTAAATTGTGATTGCCTCCATTTAGAACGTGTTGCCTCTGGAAACTCAAAGTAATTAAAGGCAAGGTGAAATATAGTAATATAGAGAGAGGAAAAAAGATCTGCAGTAGTATAGCTATCTTCTGAAAGGAATAACACTGCACAAAACCTGCACTGCAGGTAATACACTTTTCTTTGAGCTAGGTCTTTGAAAAAACATAATGAGCAACAATCAAAGCAGGACTGACAGTGGATTAGGTAAACTTTCCCACTGATTTTGTTACAGAAAAATGTTCTTGTTCAAATATCTACAGGACAGTGCTTTTTTACTATTAGAAGGTAATATCTTCAAATTTTACCATCTGAATATTTAAGCATCTCTCTAGCAACAACAGTTAGTGAAAGACAGCACCTCCTCCTAAGTAGCTCTTTGTCAGGAGCAGTACAAAAAATCAGTGGTAGGTTCTTTTTTTTCCCCTAAATTGCTGTGGTTTATTGTATTACATGGATTTTATGTAATTCTCTTGCATCTTCACAAGCTCTAGGCAAGCAAGGATTATTAAGATAGAATTCTTCCAAGGACAGTATGAAGGCAATCTTAAGTAATAGCATCTAGATATAGTTTTTGTCTGTAGAGAAGATTATCTATCAAGTTGCAATTTATGCATGTAGATAAGGCATGAATTTTTGACTTATTCAACAAACTGTATGTAACCAATATAAATCCAACAAATTTTCCTTAGGCCAAATTTATGATACGTCACATTTGTAAGAGCAACACATTGTGATACAAGTTAGATACTTCAAAGTATTCTGCAACTGGAAAATCTCTGGAGAAAAATAATGTAATTAGAAAATATTGTTCTATTAAAATTAATTTATTTCTATAGTTATGATTATTTCAGAAGTACAGGAACTTAAAATATATAATTTGAAAATTTTCCTATTATGCTATACTATGCATGAAACTGCCTATGTAATCCTTAAGATAAGGCTAAAAAAGGTGATTAACATAATATGGGTAGAACAAATGGCTGTTTATGCACATAGTCTGCAGCTCATTGAATTACATTCCAAAATATTATTTGCCTGAGCCTATTTAGAGAAAATAAACAAAACTCTCATTCAGCTCAAGACTGAACAAATGTCACCCATGTGAACATATTATTTCACTTGAAGCTTTAATCAGCATGTGTTTAATTCCTCCAGAAGGTGTTTATCACAATGAAAATAATAAAAGAAATAGTTTCTTGAACAGCATGACAACCAGGTCATACACAGGCTGTCCTATCTGAACAACAAGAGCTGTATTAATAAAAAGAAAGGTTATCAAAGAAGATTTTTCTAAGCTTCATATTGGCATTTATTTAACAATAATAATTCCTAGCTGTCCCTTAGTCATTAAGTTCTACTGATATTTCTATCAGAATCTGTATTTGCATGCATACTGCTCCTTTTCTTCTGATATGGTATCATATGCTACATTTCATTTTCAGAGTAATGCATTTCTTAAAGAAAAAACTGCTTTTCTCACAGAAAAAAACAGGGCATTTTAAGACATTAAAATTCTTTTCCTACATAGATCAAATACTTGTGTAGCAGAAGTGAGTTTGTAAGTACTCAAAGAAAATATTAGTGAGGGAAATATGATACACATTTGTATTTTATGAAGAGCTCAAAGATAAAAAAACATAACAACTTTCTTTGAAAATAATTGTGAACTACTTTGATACTCATAAAAGTCTTTGGTCCCAAACTAATGTCTTCTTTGAATTTTTCATACAGGAGAAAACCAATACAGTGGAACAGCAGTAGATTCCTCTCAACTGTGTTTCAGCTTTTCAACGCCAGTAATATTCTGAGTTGCTATAATTATTTGTAAGTTCAACTTTTAGCTAAAACACAAAAGTGTTGCCTATAAACCATGAGAAAAAGAAAATATGTCAGATTTTGTGACTGTGATATACATTGAAATATGAAATGCCACAATTTTCCTTGTCCTCTGGAAAGAGAACATCCATGATATATAGCTGTGTAATAGCATACCTCCATCAATGCACTCTGGGGTGAAAGAAATATCATCAAGAGCAAATTCTGTGGGTTGGCTCCACCCCACTTCAGCTTCAAAGGCAACTCTGAAAAGGCTGTTACTGGAGAGAACTACACTTCCATACATCCATTTGTTTTCTTCATTTCTGCTAGAAGACCACATAAGGATTTCCATGCCATGTTCTTCAACTGTGTAGACCTGTTGATGACAGAAATCAATCAGCAGTAAGGAACAGGAGGGCAGCTTGGGGGAGTAACGCAGCCCAAGGGCAGCAGTGCACCTCCCTGTTGAGGCAGTACTGACCCTCCTTCATACGGCTCAGATCCAATTCATATTGGTGATGATCAAATGTTACTGAATACTTTTGCTAATGCTAGTTCAGCTTCAAATATAAAGCTACTGTGGAAAAAAAAACCAAACAAACACCAAAACCAAAAAAACCAGCTAACCCAATCAGTAATTGCAAAATCTACGAAGAATCTCAGCCTGACATACAGAAAATAATGAGTAAAGACTTAACCCCAAATTCATTTAGAAATTGAAAAAAGACTGAGTAGGATCTTGAGCTATTCTTTCATCTCTAAATGGTGACCTCCTTATGGTTAGACTGAGTGAAGATTTTAGAGGTATGAATAAAACACTTGGCAACTAGGGATTTAAGTCTGTCATCTGGTACTAGAAATTTATAGTATGGAGTTTGAGACAGTCACAGGAAGTTATTTTAAACATATTTAGCAAAGATATTAATAAAAGTACATAAATATTTAAATACTGAAAGCAATAAGTATAGCAATGAATGAAGTCCCAATTAACCAACAGCTAGTGAATTTATGCCAAGAACGTGAAGCTGGAAAATACAGAGGTATTTGCTTTCCCACTCAGGTGTTATAAAATTCTTATACAATCTGACCAGGTTAAAAAAAAAATGAAAAAAAAACTGGAAAAAAGAAAGTAAGCATATTCTGACCATTCCAGATGATAAGTATTTCTTTAAGGGACTGAATATTATAATCAATATCCATCCTCTTCTCATCATTTTCAGAAACATAGTTTTCTTAAACTAATTTTCCAGTGACCTTTAGGTTCTGTTCCCTTATTAAACTGAATGCCCCAGTTTAATAAGGGAACAGAAACCCTAAAGCCCAAGAAGGTTATGAACTCGAACCCATGCTAATTATCTGTATAATTCAGTAAGTTTGATTCTCCCAGTCCACCCGGTGGGACAAATAAGCTAAAAACCCAAATGGAACCCTAAATCCCACATAATTTGTAGAATTTGGTGTATTGATTAAAATATCTATGATGCCTGAAAACTCTTGCAATTTATTTTAATTTTGGAGTAAGGGAGCAAGAAAGAATACTGACATAGAGTAACTCAAATCAGGACCAAATTTTGTCAAGCCTGATCTTTGGTTACAGGACTGTGTAACAGCAATATCTTTTCACTGAGCTCCTAAAAGCACACCTCTTGCAGGGCTAAAAGGACAAGTGTTGAGAAGAAATAGATGGTTCAACCCATAAATAAAATTTAAAATTGTGTGCAAGAGTTTTTCACATTACAGGGCTCTGAGGTCTTAATAAGCTGAAACTCTTGATTACAGAAACCCTTCAGTGAGGTTAGGACAGCGGTAAACACCTGTGTGTGTCTCTGGAACCATTTGCTATTTCACCAACACAGCAGGATTCCTGACAATCTTGATGATCTGGAAAATATGACAACCTTGATAATCTGAAATTTTACAGTCTATAACAATGTTAGCATGGCTTTAGCTGTAAGCAGTGATATTTACCTTTTGGAAGGTAAATATTGAGGTAATATCCCTTTCGGTATATCACATTGTTGAGTATCACAGCTGCACGAATAGCTGTTGGGGAAGTGGGAAGATTCCAAAACATTTAAAGACAATGCTAGCATCTTTCTTACAGGATACTTAAAGATGGTCACATTGTTTAAAGCCTTTTTTTTTCCCAGTTGTTTTGGTCAGATTCATAGGAAAATTTTCTCATACTAAAAGTTTCGAGGCACAATAATTGTTTGAACAGGTCTGTCTTTGTACAGAGAAATTTCATTGTGTCCATACAAAGTCTGGTCTCAGGTGCAGCAAGGACCCATTCTGTGCACATTCAGATCAACCCTGCAGATCAAGCTCAGTACCAACAATAAACCAGTCAGGAATCCTGCTGTGTGCTCACTGGTCAGTGGGTCTGGAATGGCAGCAGGTCAAACTGGGTCCTAAGTGTGACATTTTGATGACATCAGCTCCTGTTCACATGGATGCAAAGTCATCTTACATGCCTTGTCTTTCTTTTCTTTGAAATTTACCTTACATTTGCCATAGAGTAAGGGTATGCAGATATGTTATTACTAATGGATTAATTAACATGTTACGGTAATTTATGTGACTCTGTCCTCAGTTAGACTGAAGTTTAAACCTGGTGTATAACAATCACATAGGTAATTGAGGAAACTGACATCATTTAGTGCAAATCTCTAAACTGGTACATTGGAAATCTCGGTTGAGCTGAGAACAGTTCTGTTTCATTTGTCATGTACATTCCTGGGGTAATGCTGCAATCTCACTACTTGCCAAAGTACTCCTCAATACCTGAGTTCTCCAAACCTTTTTATATCCACAACTATGCCAGGAAAGGGTGTGTGTTCTTAAATGTCTTCTAAAAGAAGTTAGATGAAATTTCTAAAAGAATAACACAAAATGCATGCTAAGTCAAATGAGATTAAAGGAGAGTTCAGAAAAATGGGAAGCCCAAGGATTCTGTTCCTTTAGCAGGGAATACAGGTCTTATTTTCTCTGAGGTTGTGCCTGATGAAAGTGAAAAAATAATAATATATCTTCTCTCCTGGGATGACCCATGTCACTCAGCGTTTGAGCATTTTCTGGATCAGGAAGTACATCAAGTGTATACAAGACTTTTGCTGGCCTCTGTGAACACACACAGCACATGAAAGGTCGAGCAAATTTTCATGGATAAGATCTCCCTAGAGCCCTGGAAGGGCACAACTCTGTGGTGCTTAATACCTCCAGCACCACCTTCCTGCACAGCGTCCTATCTAAAGTGTACAAGCTAGCCTGGTAGTGAAAACAACTTAAGATGTGCAGGAGAAAAAAGCTGGCAAGACGAATCCCACTATATGGTAAGTGAGGGAAGAAAAGCAACCACCAAACAAAAACCAACCAAGTTAAAAAAAAAAAAAAAACAACCCACAAAACCCTTAAAACAACCAAACAACAAGTTGCCACAAAACCCCATTGAACAACTCTGTATTTATAAGTCTGATAAGATTGTTCTGCAGCCTAATACTGATCTAGCTGATCCACAGAGAACAACATTCTTTAGAAAATCCTATTTACTGCCTTGAAGTCATGACTTCTCCACAGAATATCCTGTGTGTTAGAAGCTTCTGAATTATTTTTCAGCTTCTGTTTCATTTTAAGAATATGGAAAGTACTTTTTAAGGTCATAAAATAGAAACTATTTTCTATTTGTTAATCAGCAGTTACAGCTCATGGCTATCCTGTACCCTCATCCTGACTTTTCAATATGACTTATTATCTTGCCTGAATCTAGCAGTTGGAATGCTGGAAAGTACTACATTCCACCCGAATTGCCTGCTAAATAAGAAACCAATGCAGGTCTGAAGGGTGCATAATAAGAGATATATTCTCCCACCATTGACAACTTAGAGTCTTTAATTGCCAGCCGAGGAAACAGGAAAATCCTGAAAAAGAGAACCTGTATTTTCACTTCATTAGGCACCAGAGACTCGTGTCAGCTGAGGAAATTTTCCATTGACTCCAGTGAATAATGATGCTAGGTTTTCTGCTTTACATCTTTAAGATCATGCTTTTGAACTCTTCATGTTCCTCAGCAGTCATCATCACATCTCTTCCTTGGATTGAAGTCTCAACAGAGACAGAATGAATTTGTTTCTAAGTCCACAAATCAGATTACACAATTGTATTATATTTCATTGTCCCAATAGAGAAGCACTTAAAAAATTACTTACCTCTTTTCTCTTTATTCCTCTAAACCTCTGTTTGAAGCAATAAAAGTTTTACCTAAACATTAGTTTAAAGTAATACAATATTTAGGTTTTTGAATAAAAGTGACCTGTCTTATACCAAAATTTATTATAAATCAGTTCTTTTAGTATCAACAATTACAAAGGCAGAAAACTGATATATTAGCTATGCTATCATATCAGGAATTAATTTCAGTTTTAATTCTCCACTGTATGAGTATGGCAGACTCCTGAGGTAAATGGGCATAGAAGCATAATAAACACTGAGTGTTTTCAGTCTAACTGACAGATGATCAATAGAATTTCCATTGGGAAGAAACAGATGTGAAAACCACATTCATTTTTGCTGAAACTGGTCTCCTACACCATTAAATTCAACAAAATAGTCATAAGAATGCAAAGAGAAATGTGAGGTTTTTTAAATTTATATTTGCAGCATAATGCAGACACATTTGTTTGTATTAAGAGGCATTTTTGTCCAGAAGATATTGATTGAGATATTAGACCAGGCTTGTATTTAGTGCTGGATAACTCCCTTTTCCAAGACTCTTACCAAATGCTTCTAAGGAAAGCTAGTGGGTTTGTTCTTAGTCATTACAAAGTAATTTTCTTCTCCTGTTGGTTAATGATAGATTGAAGTCCTGAAGCAGGAATATTCAGATTTCTTTTAAATAGCATCCATTCTATGTTAATGCAAGAGTTTCTGTAAACATTGTATCTTTCTAAAAATAATAATAATAGCCCAGACTTTTGGTTTCCCTATGAGCAAATTACAGAGTTTATGACAATGGAATTGTGCAACTGAAATGTGCATTGTGAATACAGAATAGAAGCATTTCAAGTACCTTTTCCCCTTTCCTCAGTGACTAGCTCCTGTTCTGAGTAAGAATAGGATTGTTCCTGTAACTTCCCACTATTTTGTGTAGTTCTACCATGCCTATTTCCTATACCATTACAATGTTCATTTTAATCTTTCTTTTACTGATTCCTTGTATGCTATTTTAATCACACATCTTAGTATGTCCTATATTTGCAGTCCTTGTATTTTTTTTTTTTAATTCAGACTCAACCAGATAGCTGTCTTTCAGATAAGAATTATATCAGCTTTTGTACTGGTGTTATAATATTCTGGCACATTATTCAAGCTTCCTATTGCAGTTTGACTTCTTTCACCTCCAGTGCAAAATGAAAAAAAAATCTTCACAGAGCTGTTGTTTCAGAAGTTTGAAGTTTTGGGCTGTTGATTTTATTGCTTTTCTTTTTTATTCTTTTTAGGTTTTTTCCTTTTTCACATGAATGGGTACAGTTAATTTATATTCTTGATTTAATAACAGCAACAGTTGATACTGAATAGCTTATTAGTTTGATAGAATAGTGCAAAATGTCCACAGAGGTAAATTGATTCTGTGATGAGGTGATATTCCTTGCTGAGTGCCTCAATCTGTTGTGAATACGTTTCTATGTAGGAGTACATGTAGCAAAGCCATAAACAGGGAACTTTATTTGTGTGTGGGAGTAAGACAATTCTTTATGAAATTGAGGCAATTAGAGGAAATTAAACTAGTCTTCTTAAAAAAGTCCAATTAAAAATCAGGCTCTGGCTGTCTGCCTGCTAACTCACACATAGGCCACACACATCCACTTATTCACAAATGCTAAGTGTTCTGTGATGCTTGAAAACATTCAAAAGCTCCTTCAAAGGATCTCATCATCAATCTTGCATGCTGTAAGGTCCAGGATACTTGAATTTAAACAGATAGTTAATCATAGATAATCTCACAGTATTTCAGCTATCAACAGGTCAAAAAAGGAATTTATGTTTGCTTTTTACTCCTGCTTATACAAACTTCATGAAATACAACTTTTTTTTTATCAACAAGTAAATTTACAGCAATACTTAGAGTAATAAACTAGGTGCTAGAGATAAAATTGATATGCAAATCTCATACTGAAAAAAATGACTAAAAAAAAGAAAAGGAAAAGAAAAAAGGTGGAATGAAGCATAACAATTTCCTTGGGCTGGATGTAAGGAGAAGATAGTGGAAAGTTTACCCGTGGCACAAGTTGCCCCTAGAGGCTGAGTAGTCTCCATTTATTGACATTTTCAAGACTGGGTAAATTCCTGAGCCATCCAGCATCATCTTGTAGCTGACTCTGCTTTTACCTTTAAGACTCCTGTTTGTCTAGAGGGAAACATCCAGAACCAGAAGCGAACTCTGCACACTCCAAGACTAGGTGGGAAGAATTTTGTGGTCGTTACCCTTGCTCTGTTTCCTTCCTTCTGGGCGGATGAGTTGACATACAAAAATCTTTGTCCTTTACCTTAAAATAAAAAAAAAAAAAGATAAAAAAAGCATTTAGAGTTTTTCAATACTATTTGATGCTTTTCTTTAGTTTATAAACATTTTTATGAACACAGATGCTACTTTTTTTTTTCTTTTTGCCACATACATGTATACCATACAATATTGTATGGCGATCTTCCTTGCTAATGCTTTGTGTATTTCACAGAATTTCAGAATAGCTTGGGTTGGAAGGACCCTTAAAAGTTATCTAGTCCCAAACCCATGCCATGGGGGGATGCCACCCCTGTATCAGGCTTCTCAGAACACATCCAGGCTGGCCTTGAACACTTCCAAGGATGGGGCATCCACAGCTTCTGCACATATTTTTTCCAGGGTCTCACTGCCTTCTGAGTAAAGAATTTCTTTCTAATTTCCTAATTTCTAATCTAAGTCTCTTCTCTTTAGGTATAAAAAGGTTTTACTTGTCCTAGACGTCCCTTGGGCTAACCAGAATCATAGAATACCCTGACTTGGAGGAGATGCACAAGGATCATCAAAGCCCAACTCCTGGCCCTGCAGAGGACACCCCAAGTGTCACCCCAATGTGTCCAAATGCTTCTTGAGCTCTGTCGGGCTGATGCTGTGACCACTTCCCTGGGGAGCAGTTCCAGTGCCCACCCACACTCTGGGTGAAGAATCTTTTCCTAATATCCAACCTAAACCTGATGGACTGATGGATATTTCTAAGTATTACAGGCTGTTGGCAATTCTGTCAAGCAGTTCCTCTGTAGCTAATGTGAATATATCTTGCCTGGGTAATTTAAAAGTAAATTACAAATCTGGATAATTTTGTAAACACTTTGCTCTAATTTTGTTTTCCTTTTGCTTATTAACTGTGTTTTTCTTACAATTGCTGGGTAATTTCACAGAAACAAAGAACTAATTAAATGAGAGAAGCTGAAATAGAAAAACACACAAAATCTCCTTAAAAAGCCAGGGGCTAGTAGTTGTTTTCTTATCTCATTGCATCAAAGTAACAGCAAGGAAGCAAGTCAAACTACTTATTTGCAAGAAACAGCTTGCCTGGAACAGCTGCAGTAGTTTCTACCTCTACCTTGTCTGTTCTGTCCCTTTCCAGGAGTAATGTAAATTCCAGATTTACTGCCTGCAACATAAAGTGGTAGGAATGTGTGCAGAAACTGTGATTTGTGGTAGATAAGCATTTCCCTCATGATCTCGTGAGCTGTTCCTGCAGCAGGTGCAGAATAAAGGAAAAGAGAGGATAAACAAGTTGCGCAGAAGTTGGCTACAGCCACCCATGATAAGGTGTCTCTATTGATTTTGAAAACATAAAATAAATAAAAAAATTTTTCAAAACCTGGAGATGGTGTTGCTCACAAACCCAAGAGAAAAACAGTAAAAATATTGATACTTCTGGATTGGATATTAACTATACTTTACTGATTAGATGGAAATTAAGATAGAGATTCTAACTATCAAGGCTTCTGAAAACAAAGTTAACTACTTCTCAAATAGAGATTGGTACATTTGTGATGGAAAATAATGTCCCATCCAGATATATTGCATAATATAAAGAATATTTATTTAAATAGAAATTTAATATTTATTATATAAATATTTATTTAATATTTATGTAATAAAATATATAATTATGCTCACTACATAACACAGATTACTGTAATTGCCTATCAATATATTTCATTCTCCTGACAATCAGCAGGCATTGCGGTAGCAATTTGTCAGAAATATCTTGAGAAGAACTTCTAAAATAACATTTCTGGCAAGCCAATGTCAGGGAGGTAAGTTAAATCAAGGCAGGAGCCTCAAGCATTTCACACACAGCCCCACACTTTGCTCCTCATCCTGCATATGGTTGAATGTTTTTATAAACTTCATTAGGATGGGAGCACACTTCAGGAAAAGTAGATTATTTAAAATATTGACAAGGAGAAGAGTATTACTATAGCCAGTTAAATTTCATCAGAGAGTTCATCTTTTAATGTCAGAAGCTGACATTATATATCTGAAATTTGTTATTGGAGTTGAACAGAAAGGAATAGTATCATTTCGGTTGGATGAGACCTAAAATGACCATCTAGTCCAATTGGCTTATCAATTCAGGGCTGCCCAAGATAAAGCATTTTGTTAAGGGCTTTGTCCAAATACCCCCTAAACACTGAAAGGCTGGGGGCACTCAACACCTCTAGGAAGCCTGTTCTGGTGTTTGGCCTCCCCACTGATAAGGAAATGCTTCCTTATGTCCAGTCTGAGCCTTTCCTGGCACAGCTTTGAACCATTCCCATGTATCAGCTGATCACACTGAGATGTGCTGTTACCTTGGCACTGTTGTACCTTTTTTGTAGGTTTTATTTAAAATTCTGCGAACATTTCATTTTCCCGGAAGTGATGTAGTACACATGGCAATACCTGGTGTGTGGTCAGTATGAGGATGTGTTTGCCCTATGACAGCATTGTTGCTAATATTCCAGTCAAAATCATCAGTAGTGTCTTGTGTTAAGCCACATACAGTTGTCCACTCTTGATCTTGTGTTTCAAAGTTACAGCTTCCAGGAATACTTGTGTAGTAACCTGAAAATACAGCAAAGTCAATTATCATCCCAGCTCTACATGAAGTTGCTATAGTGTGCACACTAAAAATGAAAAGGATTCTGTATGGCTAACATTGTGATTCCCTGAATTTCATGCATGGACATAAATAATATGTGATAATCAATGAGGAAAGGAAAAAATCATTCTTCACTTTAAGAGCAGGTATAAACTTTATTACAGATGAATGCCCATGGCAAACCAATGACTTCACCATATTTATTTCTTATCCAAGGTAAATGGAAAGAATTATTTCCAGACAATGAGCTAGAAAAACTGGACTGCCCTTCCACAGTGGCATTTTTCATAAGGACATGTTGGCCTTGTGAACATTATGTCTGATGGCAGCTTTCTGATGAGGGATATGTTCTAGTGATTAGGACACTGACTAAATTCAGGAGGTCTGGATTAAACTGCTCACTTCTAACTCTGCTGCTTCAAGTTACTTTGGAAAAGTAATTAATTAACAAAATGATATAAATGCTGTGGTACAGACTAATCAAATAGCAGCACAATCTCTTCTGTTGGCTCCAATACATCTTTTCCTTAGTTATAGAGCAGAGGCAGCTACACAGTTGCTGAGTGTGACTGTGGACAACACCTGTGAGGAGACTTCAGAAAAATGTTACAAACTATTGAACATCACAGTCAGCCATGCATTTTAGATACTGGTCTGACTGTGACTGATCAGAATGGGTTTGAGGATTTAGACTATGTTCCTATATCTAGAAATATTCTGCAATAGTCAAATACAACTATTTATGTATCATTGTCTGTGTATAAAGGATATAGATAAAAATGATAGGTTTTATTTCCTCCTAATTATCTGTTTTGTTTTTTTCCTATTTTCTATTTTGATGCTAAAAGAAAAACTGAGGTGATACTTTATGAAAATATCATTATCATAAAACTGCTTATGACCCAGGTCTGCACACACTCTGTAACCCTGTGGACTTTTGTTCTCTGTAAAAAAAAAGTGTCACCTTAGTTAAATGCATAAAGCAAATATCTTAAAAGATCTATAATTTTGATCCAATATAGGTTATTCACTAGATCAAAATCCTGTATGCTAGGGGGAGGGTTTGCATTGTCCTGTAATGTAGTTTCTGTCCTGCAAGGACTGAAGTGTCTCTCCTAAGCACAGATCTGCATTGGCAGTGTATTACAAACATCATGTAGCTTTAATAAAGGCCTAACTCCAACAATAACCTCACACACAGGAAGAACAAAGGGAACCCATTATTTAAAAAAAGAAAGTACATTTTCTTGTGTATCTCTAACAAAATCAAAGTCCAAATCCATTTAGGATTTACACTGGTCACAATAGAATACCTGACCATTTTTTTCCCCCTAATATATTAGCAGTGCATTCATAAGGCAATTATCAATAAATATTTATGAACAGAACTTACTGGGTTGACAAAGTCATGTGACCCATCTGCACCTGCTGGCTGCTTTTATAATGGGTAAGCATACGCCCTATTTAGAAGCCAGGAGAAGAAAATTGCTCCATTTATTGGAAAAATTGCTTTTATTTCAATAATTCAAGCACTCCTCTAGTTGGCTCATCAACACTGAGGTTTGCTATTAATCAAATCTGTCTGTATAGTTGGCTGCAATTCATGAAAATTGAAACTGCTTTCATGTGTCGTTTTTTCACCTCGGTACTTCCAGCAGCATACTGAAAGAGAATCAAAATTTTGCAAGATTGCCTGACTGGACTGAATGGAACATAGAGTAAGTAATTACCATGAGTTTATTAAAAAAAAGTCCACCAGCCTACATGGATGCAGTTCATTTCGTACAGGTTCTGCTGTAAATCCTGAACCCAGGAATTGCTGCTGAGTAGATTACGGTCCATTTACTTCTTTGGAATTACACTTGTATAAAACTATAGTAGAATGTGAAATAAGCTCAGACCTTGAGCTCAGTGCAAAGGAGAGAACTGCAGACAAATGTGGCCATAACCACTTGTGATGGGACAGGTTAGGCTATGAAGGCATTTCTCTGTGCCTGTTATACTTTTTTTTCTGATTAAGCAGCTCCTGTTGTCTTTTCATTTAAAACATCAGGTTTCCATATCTAGCAGGCATTATGTGCTCTTTAAT
Source organism: Melozone crissalis (assembly GCF_028551555.1). NCBI lineage: Eukaryota > Metazoa > Chordata > Aves > Passeriformes > Passerellidae > Melozone > Melozone crissalis. The sequence continues at coordinate 20,199,811 of NW_026535794.1, forward strand.
GTTGTGTATTCCCATCCATAAGATATATGCTCAGGGAAAAAGTATGCTTATCTAAATATAAGGCATCATTTGTTGGGACTAAAGAAGAGCAGACAGGGAAATATTCTACCTGGGGCTTATCTGAGTATTCTGAATGCCAGATTACTGTATCTCTCCATTACACTTCAGTAGAGACAGCAAGACCAAAGACTGATGAAAATACTTTGATGTATCTACAACCTTTCCATGAACAATAAAAAGATATTTCAGTCTGTTTTTTTGAAGTGAATATCAACAATTATTTTTTTCTTCCCTTGGAAAAGCTTTTCTTCAGTGTAGCAAAGACTGAGTTGCTTTACTGTGATTCAAGATAATTTATGGCCTGAAATGTTCCAATCTGTTATCTGACTAAGAAAAGAGTCCTTCCAGAAACACAGAACAACACCCTCCGCCAAGGAAGCTACCATATTCTCTAAAAACATTTAGAGAATAAATCAAGTGTCTCCATAGTTTTCTGAATATCTTTACTGAACACTTCACTTTGGACAGTAATTCAATTTAGTGGGTATCTGTTAGATCTGGAAAATGTTACAAAGGTGAGTTTACAGAGTATTTTGCTGCACTTACTTTGCCTAACTCCTGAAAAAATACTGAAGCTTTATACAAGAAATACAGATTAGCTGTTTAAAATCTATCTTGGAGTCTATAAAAACCTGGTAATTTTAAGTTATCATTCAATGTAAATTCATTTCCATGAATATGATTCACAGACTTCACTGCAACACAAAGTACTAAAAGAGGTAGAGATCAGAAATAGTGACACTATCTTCAGCTTTTATACTTCAGAACTGCTATTTAATTTTATGAAAGGGAGAAACTCAAAGTTAAATCTGCTATAGTGAGATTCAGACTCCTAGAATCTCCTATAGTGTGATGTAGACTTTTTAGCATCTTTTTTTGTAAGTCTGTAGCCTGGTAAAAACATTATAATATGCATTGTCCAATAAAGGGTCATTACTTTTGTAATCCTGTTCACTCAAGCATGTAGCAACCCCATGCAAGAAAAAAGGCTCTTGATTTTCAAAGGATCACAAAATATTGACTTATTTCAGTGAAATACTTTTACTTCCAAAAAGGATGAACATTGAATTGATGTGTGGATTCATTTACTCTATCTAGCAAGTTTACTTTTGAGCATACCTGCATTATGGCAGAATTTGACCCTCTAGCTCAAAGATTAACATTTAGACTGATTACTGAGCTGCATATATGGATTACTTAATCTTCCTGCTCCAAATATCCAGTCCAGACTGTAATTGTAAATAAACAAAGATATGGAGCAGGAACAAAGGCACAATGCTTTACTGCTTCTGAGTTTCAGGCCTGAATTGTAAAGCCCATTAACTTGATCCAGATTTTCAAATGGAGCTGTGTCTTTCCATCTCAATCAGCCTCAGCAAAGAATGCCTTCAGACAAATTGTGTCTCAGTATTCATTAGGACTTAGGCAAAGATAAACAGACTCAATTTTTTTCCAACTGTTCTGTAATAGAGAAATGACAGTAAAATATTTTCATAGCTCTGAGGTAGAAGAAAGATCAAATAATGAAACTGTACTCACACTACTCAGATGACAAAGGCAAAATTCATTTGACAGGAAAGTCAAGTTTATTTTTAAGTATTCACCTTTTTATGGCAGAATCATGCCTAAATGTTATTGTACATAAGTTTTGCTTGCTTAGCTTTTCCATTCAACATTGATATTTCCTTTCAACACCTTTTTACATTAATAAACAAGCTTACTTTTTTTCCTCAGAGTTAATTTTTATTGTAACTCATTGATTTAATTCCTCAAGTATGTTTTTAATCCCTAAGCTGGTTTGGGCCTAGGTATCAGGGGTTTTTTTTGAGTATTTAACCTTTGGTTCTAGTTACTCATACTTTTGCAACTAAACCGTTCTTGAATACTTTTGCAGCAAAAATCTCTAAGGATGTGAAAATATCAGCCCTTTTGACCTGGGAACAAAGGCAACCTGCTTGTGATCATCTTCTAAGTGAAGCATCTTTGTGAACTCACCTTAACTGTGCTACAGAATTTAAAGGTAGAATTTTAGTTGAAGATTAGATTAACACACAGAGATACTTACTGCAGTCAGCTTCGTCTGAGCGGTCTTCACAGTCTGGTTTATAGTCACAGATGAACTGAGACTCTACGCACTTCTTATTCCCACACACAAAATCAGTGAGAGCAGGGCAGTCCCTGGGATTCTCTCCAACTGAAACCAACAGGACATTTAAATCAATATTGCAATTAGATCAAAGGATGTTCTTTTTAATTTTTTAACTATTATACATCATGGCTTCAGGGTTTTACTGCTTCCAACAGACGTTATTTGGTCTCACTCTTTTAATGTTGCATCATATATTTCTAGACTACTGCATTTACCTTGTCCAAAGCTTAAAAAATAGGATGTTTTGGCTGGAAGAAAATTCAATTCAGCATCAACATAACCATTTCCCTGGTATATTTGTTGTGGACATTCTACAAAAAAAGGTTTCTGTGAGCTGTTGAAAAGTAGACAGGCAAAAGGCTTTATTCTGCTCATAATTATATTTTTTTTGAAAATAACATTTTAAATGAGAAAAATCACTGTTATACACATTTGCATAATAAAAAAAACTTTTAGAGCCTTTATAAGACATTTGCCCTTTTTTTCTGTAGAGTTTAGACAAACTGCTGCTATGATTGTGTGAACTGCTGAGAAATTTCTCTTAGGCTATGTAATATGCAAATCTCTTTTACAAAAATTCGTGCTCATCTCTTAAGGTGAGTGAAAATCATCTCATAAAATGAGTATAACTTAGTAGCTTGCACTTAAAACATTGGGTTCAAATCCAGAGTACTGAGAATCAGCCATCCCTAGACTCTAAGCCTAAAAAGGAACTTACCTAAGTTATTTTTTAGTTCAGTGCACTGTATGCATAATTTCAGCCAACAGTAATTGAAACAGTTCTGATCATCCTAAATGCAACATTTCAAAAACACTCTGATAACCTTAGATTGCCTTTCAGTCTATAGCTTCAATTTCTGCAAAAAGACATTTAGGAAAATGTATTTTGATGGTATTCATTGTAATGTGTTTCATTTTTTCCTTCAGACATGACTAAAATGTGACATATTGTTAAACACAGCCTGATCAGAACACCATGATATTTGTCTTTGTGCAAGCCCATATTTCCAGAGGAGCAGTTGTTGTTGTCAGGGTATTAATCCCCTCAAATAGTGGTGCTTACTGAATTTTACAGACTGAGGAACTGCATTCTCATTGAAGCAGAATAGGAAAAGAGAACGAAACTTTTGGTTTAGTTTCAACATGTACTCAAAGTAATATTAAACAGAGTGACAATACAGCAATAAAATGCAATCCATACATTTTAAATGGATAGTATAAAAAAGAAGAAAAAAATCACCGCTAACGTTGGTTACTTGCAGAACCTCAATAGTTACATTTTCAGCTTAGAAATACAGAAGCCCATGTGCACTGACGCACCAAAAAAAAAAATCTTTCCAAATTGATATCTGTCTCTATTTTGTCTTTTAATTTTTCACTGTCAGTTTGATCTGATTAGTTACCACAAACAAATTGTCATGAATGCCTTAAATAAACGAAAATCTATTGCTGCTTTTTACAGACAGTCCACATTGCAGAGAGACATTAGCAGAGGAGCAGACTCCTGAGAAAAAAACTGAGTGAGGCATTTGTGATGGTTAAGGCAGTTTTCACACCTCTCCAAAATGATGTGATAAAACCTGATTGAAGGTACCACCAAGAATTCATTAGTATGGCTCGTCCTAAATTCTGGAAAGACTCATAATAGTTGAGGTAGGCAGAGATCTCACAAGACCTCTCTAGTCCAACCCACTGCTTCAGCCACCTCCAGTACAGCAGGTTGGGAGGGACCATGTGCAGTTGGGTTTTGGATAATAGCAATAGATGGAGCCTCTACAACCTCTGTGGACAGCTACTTGTGCTGCGTGATCCTCACAGTAAAGTGGTTCATTGTGTTCTCATGAAATTTCCTGGTTTCTGAATTTGTGCCCATTGCCTTCTGTCAGTAGGCACTTTTGAGAAGAGTCTAAAACCTTTATCTCCACTCCCTGCCTCTGCGCTGGAAATGATGCACTGGAATATTAAACTAGTTCCTTAAGCCATTATTCAATGTCCTAAATAATGACAGAAATTGGGTAATTGCAAATCCATTAGCATACAGTGATTTTCACCGCATATGAAAGGGTTACATTATCACTGTACAGGGGAGTGACTTTTGAAAATCCATGGCTTTGTGACTGATCATATTCCACAGCATTACCTTATGTGATGTTATGTTATGTTACTCTATAATTTATATTTAGCACTAAATTACAGTTGTTCTATTTTTTTAAATCAACCAACTTATAGTACTTCAAACATACCATAAACCAGCATTTAATAATGTTATTCTAAAATAAAATGTGTGATGCCAGCAGAGACATAATGAAAATTTTTGTCTCAATAGATGTGAATGTCATGAACACAATTTTACATATCTATGAATTTTATCCTTTTGGAGTAAGGCATTTTTATATTTCTAGGGTTATCAGGTTACATTTATGATAATTATGGGGTTTTTTTTGCAACATTAATTGGCAGAGAGAAATAAAATCCCTCTTTAAATAAACATACTGGCATTAGCATTGCACAGTGTAACCAAATATTCTAAACTCTACTTGGAATTATGGCATAAAAAATCAACTTTCCATAGTACACTCATTCTGGCCAACACTCCTACACCAGCTAAGAATTAAATCAAAACAAGAAATACAGTGCAACTTGACCATAAAATGCAACTTCAGTGTCAGCAAATGCAAAGCCAAAGACAAGTTCACACAGAAGTCATGGCTTAGAATTTTCATTTTTACAAGATATTTTTCATATGGAATATAAGAAAAGTCAATTTTATCAGAAAAAATACACTGAAGAACATATGGTAAAATATGTTAGAAACTATTTTGAACAAAGAAAATGAGAGACATCTAAAATATTTTCTTGCCCATTTTCGCCCTCAAAATTAGAAGGTTGCCAAAATCTGAGTTTGAATCTATCAGTACTGAATTTGGAGAACAGTAACCTAACATCACTCCAGAGAGATTTAGTATAAAGCAAAACAATGTCTCCTAATGAACAGCTTTATTTTTAAGCTGGTTTTGGTTTTGGTTTTTTAATGAGAACAGAAGCTCCAACTAAATTTACTGATTTCCAGCACTCTTGGACATTTCTTGGACTAATTACTTTTGTTTTGCATTATGTTTTGGTCTTCTCCAGTTGCTCTGTCCAAGAATCTGTGGGAACTATATAAGATATGTTGCAAGTGTAAAGACCACAATCCATTCCTGTCCCAGGAAAAAAAAAAAAACCAAAACATTATAGGCAGCAAAAAATCACCCCCAACCAAAATAAAATAATAGAGACTATAAAACACAAGCACAGGTAGGAATTGAATAGCTTGTGGTAACAATCAATCTTTAGAGAAGCATAGAAATAACTATAGTAACAAGAATCAGTGGAGTAATTAAAACAGTTATTTTCTCAGAGCTCAAAGTTATTTGGGAGTAGCACATATACACTTATAAATAACTTTTTTCCCCTTACATTAAATACTTACTGATTAGATTTTTATTAATTAAAAAAACCCCAAAAAACAAAAACAAACCCCAAAACCAAATAACAACAAAACCAATATATTGCTATGGTATGGAAAAACTAAAAAGTTTTATTGTGCCCATTTATTTGGCTTTCCCCTCAGAATTGCAGCCTTTCCAAAAAGCTAGGACACCACAAGAAACTAACACAAGACATATTTTAGATGTAGCTAATGGCTGCATGTTATGCAAATCCCTTTGCCAAATGAAATGGCAGTACTTGAAAAGGAAAAAGCATATACAGGATATCACTTTTCAGTTAAGTACAATTTTCTATTGATGCAGCAAAGAGCCACATAATCTTCTAAGCAGTTTTTAAGAGGCCAATACAGCTAGCTTGGCTTCTGGATCACTAAACCCTACAAAATAGGCATATTAATGATGGTTGCCACAGTACTTGCATTTACATACACTTGCTTTCCTTTCTACATATTTTGTTCTGGACAGTGCAATTCTCAGAATACCAGCAGAGATCTTCCCCAGTGAGGATGCCTGTGTGTGTTTGTATGCACATAGAAAGCACCCAAGTGCACATCATGCATACCACAAATAAATTGTCATAAGCTGGCAGCTATCTTTATCTTATTTATACCATTTTCAGTATATGGTATCTATGGAAGACTAACCCATCTAATGGACACAGAATTTATAGACATGACAAGATTCATTTGGAGATAGCTGATAAATAAAGTATTAATTGAGACTTTTTTTCCCAATTACCAGGAAAGGCCTGGCTAGGAAAGAACTCACAAAACCATTTTTTCCTTTAAGTTTGCAACTAGAGGACAGCAACAGGTCAGTGATATTTCTCTGACTCTCTGAGCACAAGAGCTTACTTGTACCAATGTTTTCTAAGATGTAAACATTCCTGTGATATCCATTTCATCTAAAATCACAGAAAGAGCTGGACAGGTCGATTATCAGTCCTATAGGATATAGATTTTTATTGGTTGAAACAAAATGGATAAGGCCAAAAACATTTAAGTTTAATAGATAGCACTAAATATAGATTTGGTGACACAGAGTAAATGTTAAAAAGACTTAACATGAAAGAAGTGATTGATCACACAGGAAGAGATGCTCTAGTATTACAACACGAAAGACAGGTTGTAGGAAATTGTGTTTGGCCAATGCTTTGTGCTTTTGAAAGGCAGAGGGTGAATTCCAAATTATTCTGGTTCCTAAAGGCAGCAGTGAATATGACCTTGAGCTGTTTTGGAAAGCAGGGTGTGCCTCAAGTTCAAGTGCACCAAGCTGCTGTTTAACAAGAGCCTCTCTTTGCTCTCCAAGAGAAACACATGCACTCACTCAACACTACAACACCACATGTCAGCAGTATGAAATGAAACATAACATACAATGTATATTCAATTGAAATTAGTCTTTTCTTCCACTATTTGTCTTTTTAGAAGTTATGGTCCTTCCTGAGTAGAAATGCTTTAAAATTTAAGTTGAAAATTCACCTCTTTCTATTTCTGTGGTTTAAATTGTATTGTTTAGTGGGAGTACTTTAACCACTTCTCTCCCCTCTTTCACAACACTTGAGATATAGGAATAATCAAACATCTTGTTGAAAATATTATTCAATTAAAGAAAATTTAATTTACAAGTTTCACCCTTTGTTTAAAGTGGAATTTATGAAATACACAGTCCCAGAAGGTTTCATTACTCAACTGTAGTCTGAGATTCAGAAATTATGAAATGCAATTTTCATCAAGTTTTTTCATTTGCTGCCTCAATTGCTCAGTGCTCTTCATGCCTGATTTTTTTATAGAATATTAGAATTGTATTGGCAAACCCATCAATAATGTTTCTTTCCATGGATGACCTTGTAAATCTATTGCAAGGAAAACTAGATGCAGATGCTTCTGCTCAAGCAAGCTACATGTAATTTCAAATAAGGTCCTTTTATCATTTTAAAACCATAGAGAAGTGTCCTCATGGAACAGATCACACAGAAGGCCAGATTTAGTTCAAAGATATGTTTTGACTCCAACATAAACAGCAGATCTAGCAAATTATATCGACTCTTAGGAAAGACTCTGACCTGTAGACACAAAATTCAGCCAAAGGACTTCCCAAAGCTGTTCAAAGCAAGCAGTAGTGTGCCTAAGGCCTCTGATAACCTGGAAGAATAAAAAATTTATTCACAGTACTGGAAATTCAGAGCTGCCTCTGGCTCAAGCAACACAAAAGATAAGAAAATTCTCTTTAACTTCTAGTGCTGATATCATGGAGTATATAAATCCACAGGAGACAAGGACAGAAACTTTTATATTGGATAAAGACTGAAAGAACAGCTTTGGCATACAGTGTATGAGCAGGATAAGGATCTCAGACTCATGGTACTCTTATGTAGGGATCTACCATACTTTGCTTAATACCAAAGGACACACGAGGGAGAAGCACTGAGGACTGAGCAATGAGGGTCTGGCTGTTCTAGGCTTTATCTCTTTGGAATCTGCAAGTGGTAAAAGAAAGGGAGAAGTGGAAATTAGGCAAAAAATCATGAGATGCTTTAGCAGAAAACCCTGTTTCCCAGAAATTATTAATATGTTCAACCAGATAAAAGTATCTCCTGAAACAATCTGAGATTTCTACTTCTTAGTCCTTTTCCCCCTCCCTGTCTGTCCCCTATCCTAATTCCAGTGTAGAGTTACATTGCACCTCAGAAAGTTCAGATGAATAAATTATTTTTAGAGCTCTTCAATAATATCTACACTGAAAGTGATTGTCAAACTATTTTTCCCACTGCAATATAGAATCAATCAAAACAACTCAATCACAGCACTCTCCAGTTATCACAGATATCCTAAAAGCATTTGATATATTTTATTTTTTTAACATGGACTTGTCCTAATGTTGTCCACAGGGGCTGTTGTGACAGACCAATGGAGTAGAGCACATAGTGCAAGCTGCAATTATCTGCAAATAGGAGACTCTTCCTCAGCTCAGTGCTCTCTCTGTCTCTGCAGCATTGCCCTGAGATGTGAAATTCATCTTGGGTGTCACCTTGCACAGAGGTGTAAGATGGGTTATATGCAGTTTGGCAGTACTGGAAGGGTGCCTACATTCTAGAGACATTTTACATGAAAATGAACTCAGTCTGGGACAAGGGTCGTTCTCCTAGTACCACCTTTACAGAAAAAGATTGTATATTAAAAAAAAGAAGATAGAAAGCCCATTCACCTCAACCCTAGATATTTTAGTAGCCAAAAAAATCGTTCTCTTTTGACCTGTTTGAAATAGATGGAGTCAAAATTCTGCCTCCAGATATGAAGAGTAAGCAATATGTGAAGTAAATGTCAAAATGATGGGATTTTAATTTTAGGCTGAAAGTCCTAGTTTACAGCCATGTGCTAGCAAACCAAATTATCTTTGGAGTCAGCAACTCTTCTTCAAGTTCCCCATGAGATAAACAAAAATACTAAAATGCCACTGAGGTCTCTTCGTGAAAAATGAGGTAAAAGTTATTTCTTGTTTCTCATATTCAAAATCTGTGGCATTACTTATAAATCTCTGAGACTTGCAAAAAGGTGGTGAACAAACCTTTTGGTTAAGCTCATGTTTTTTTTTTTACATAAGCACAAACAGAAATCCTAGTTTACAGATATGCTGATGACTTCTGAACAGGGCAGTAAAACCAAGACAATTCTGTGGTTTTCGAGCTGTTGCCATAGTTCCCTTTATTCCATTTTATTTTTTTTTTTTCAAAGAGAGTTGTCAAATGTAAATCTTTCCCCAAATCCAGACTGTAAAAATTAATTTTGTAAAAACTAATTTTGTAAAAATTAATTTATATTTTTCAGACATTTTTAGAAAGTCTTAATATTCAATACAGTTTAAGCATTTTTGCATAACAGGACTTGTGCAGGAATTCATGCAGGAATTCCTGTCTTCCCCAGTGTAACTGGCAGTCCTGGCAAGCTGGGCTGGGGGAATTTCCTCCACATCTCTCCTTAGCACGCTGCCCTCCTCACTGAGTCCTTCCTACAAGGGCATGCAGAAGGGAATCCTCTGAAAAGCATCTGTGGCTGATCTTCACATTGCCAAAAGGGAGATTTTTTTCTTCTCTAGAACCAAATTGTGCATACCTGTACTCTCTGCTGAGTGTAATGAGGTCTGAGTTCAGTAAATTTTCCCTCAAGTGATAAAGTACACTCGTTAATGTATGTTGCACTAAGCCAAATGCTTAAGTTAATGATACCAAAATTTCTAGACTTCTCAAACTGAGCTTACTTTCTCTCTAATGAAGAAGATTCAGTATGTTGCAGAAAATTTTAAATTGATAGCTCCCAATGAAATCAGAGAATAATTTCCTCATAAAGGTAATATCCAAATATCAGGCTTACAAAAATTTTTATCATTGATTTCAGCACATTTACAGAGAAGTTTTAGCCAGGTCGTGTGATTCCAGTGCCCCATGTCAGAATAGCCTGATAGTGACCTATTTATAAAAACAGGAGAAAGTCATCATGAATCATTAAAATATTTGAAGGGGGGAAAAGAAGAAGATTAAAAAAACTGGGCATACATTCTGTCTGAACGTCAGTGAATATCCTTAGTGACTAATTTAGGTCTGGCAGCTTTCTCTGTCTGAATTCCTTTCCCTCTCACTTCAGGGCCAGATTTGTACTGAATACTTCTATTATCAGAATTTGAACTTCTCTCAAGTATTTGAGAAGAAGGAACTAAATTCTCCACTAAACATAAAGCTTTGCATGATACATAGCTGAGGATTCAAAGGAAACACTGGCTTGTTTTAAAAACAAAAAAAGCTGGCCTACATACACAACACTAGGATGTTTTAGTTATTGTCTCTCTGATCTGCAAAGCTAGGATGGAATTCTAATAAGAAAGTGTTTTTCTACTGAGACTTTCAAAGCTTCTTGTTCATAAGAGCATGGAAGTAAAGTTGTTCAAAGGATTTCAGTGCCTTCACCTATGGTCTTTGCCATAAACAGTAGGTGAGAAGGAATACAAATATGTGAGGAGGAATACAAATATATGAGGAGAAAAGGAAAGAAAAAGTTTGCCACTAGGTAAACAAGCTTTATTATATTTTAATCAAAATTTCTGTTCAGCTCAATTTGGTGAAGCAATTTCCTATTAATAGATAGCAGAATTTTTACTTTTCTGTCTTTTAAAAAGGGAATATAATTGTAACATTAGAACAAAAGGTTGTAGAGTCTGATTCCAAACAGTCAACTGACAAAGATAACTGGAGCTGTAATGGTTCTGTCTTATTCCTGGATTTCTATGGCACTGAATTCCCAGACTATGGAAAATTATATAAATCAACTGAATAGCAAAATGTTCTAGACATTTCTTCAAATTTTAATTCAGATTATGATTCTCTTATTTTCATTTGTCTTCCCTTGTTAGTTTTTCAGGTGGTGCCCTGGGACACCAAAATCAGTCTGTATGATGTGGCTGAGTCATGTGCATGGCCATGCTTATATTTGCTCTTGTGTTTCTGACACTACAAAATTCCTTTTCTTTACATTACAGATGCACAAAAATCAGACTTCTGGTAACAGCATGACTGAGAAATTGTACTCTTGATTCACTGTTATTTGACAGTGAGCCATCAGCTGGCAAAGCAAATCAATAGTGCTTGAAGTGCTCCTTAATGATAGCAGACTGCATTATCATGAAGTTAAATGTCATAAGTGTAAAAAATAAATTTATCATTAGGGATTATTCTGCATGACCCTCATAGATATTTTATCTTTTATTGATGCAAAAATGGAGACACTTTTTTCCAGCCTGCAAATAACCTCATGCATGGTCAAAGTCAATTATTAAAAAGCAGGAGAAATGATGACAGTAAAGTCCATTCAGGTCACATAGTCTCAATAAAGTTGTATAAAGAATTATTGTACAAGTGAAAAAAAAACCAAAACAAAACAGTACATCAGCTAATTTAAGAATAACTTTTTTCTATCTGTGATGTAATTTCACTATTTTTGATATTTTTAAATTTAATCTGTATGGTAAAATGTATCAGATTTGGAATTTAACCTATTTTTGTTACCAGAACATTCTTACCTTCTCAAAACCAACTCTTTTATATCTTTTTTTTCATTCTATTCTTGACAATATATCCTAGAGCTCATATTTCCAATAAACCCACAGCTTCTTCTTGTCCTTCACTTCCATAGAAATTAGTGAAACCTGATGAAAATGAGCCTTGAAAGAAAGGGCTTCAGAAGCTCAGATCATAATAAAGTCATTTGTAGTATTCTACTGATAAAGAAGCTGTTGACAAATTAATTTTTAAAAGGAAATAGTGAAAAATTCTCTGTAATCAGTTGAAAATCCTCATTTAAAATGAGCTATGTAAATCACAGCTATGTAAGTGAAGAGCAAAGAATGCACCTCAGTGCAGATACCCTTATGATGTATACAGCTTATAACATACTGTATGGAAGCAAGCTGAAGGAAAATACACATAAAGTAAAATAAGTATTTAGATATATTAAACAATGGTATAACTGAATATTACCATACTGATGAAAACAGATCTAATATTCACATGTAAAATATCACATGGACTGCCTTTCTCTTCCCTTTTCACTGTCTCAACTTGAGTACATAATTTTGGCAAAGAAGCAATTATTTTATTGTGCTGACTGTAAACCATGTTCCAGGAATACCATTCAGCAGCTTCCAAAAGGACAGTCTGTGAGGAGGAAGCTATCCCAAAATATTTCAAAGCTCCAGAATTGCTTTTACTCCAGTTTTCACCACTAAATGCTGTCTGCTGAGAAGCAGCTAAATATTAGAATTTTTTCCCCATGCAATTTAAGGCATTCTCATTTCAACTCAATTCTATTTTAAACCTGTTTTTAAGTTTTAATTATTTTAAATCTCCTAGTTTTTTCTGTGCATGGTATATTCCACTGTTTATGTAATTAACACATCCAGAATACCCATAATATGTAAGATTTTAGTTTAACAAAATAAGACCAAGTAGAAAATACAAATGAGGCTTCAGCTGCCCTAGAGGACCCTTGTCATATGTCTAGCCCAGCAATTCTACAGCTCCAAACACAGAGCATGGGAAAGTGCTGTAAATCAAGTCATTTTGTTGATCAGAAACCCCTGTTCCCCATTTGCTTTGTATGCTGCTCTTCTTTTTGAGTTTGGCCACAGTAAGATTGTGTTTGCTGACTTTTAGCTTTTTTACGAGAGACACAATAAAACTGTGAACTCTGCACTGCAAAAAGTACAATCTGTACATGACATGCTTTCTCTATCCTGAATGCCCCAGGCTTGGGTCAGGTGGGAAATGTTATTTTTGAGAAACTGGCAAAATGTATTTTGCTTGTTTGTTCTACACAGGTAAAGAATCAATAACCACAAGAATGAGAAAGGTCAGACCAGGCTCCTTCATGTCATCATGCCAACAGGAAGGTCAGCATACCAAAAGCCTTGAGAAAATTAAGCAAGCAGGTATCAACTTGTGGAGTAGAAGGCAAAACATCATATGCAGAGTGCAGAGCTGATGTGCAAGGCACTAAATGATTCCCTTTTAACGTTGGTTTGAGGCTCAGTGTCCTCATACATATCAGAAGATCAGGGGGTAAAGGTGGAGTGAGGTGTGGTGGGGTGTTAGTTGATTTTTTTAGGTTTTGTTTGTTTTGCTTATTTTACAGGCATGCATGTTCACAGATGCACACAGATACAGCTGAAAAGAGAACAAATGATAACCCTCTGATCCTGCTGGGAAGCAAAGCCATAAGCCTAAACACATTCCCACAGGATACATAATCCTAAACTTTAGTGATAACCCTGCTGTACCTAGCATACACTACCAGAGATGCTGTAACGAAATGATTCCTGAGTGTATAAAGACTGTACCCTATTAGAGTGCAGAAGCTATGACCATGCAAGTTATAACTCTATAAAGGATGAGCATCTTGGGTCTCCAACTTTCCTAAATCAACCTTTAAAAATTTTTTATTGCAAACTATGCTTCAATTGTACATATCAAACTTCTATGAGAAAAGCCTCCTCTGAATCATCTGTCTTCATAAACCATAATTTTCTGCAAAATACACAGGAATATGACTGTGCTGAAGCTGTAGGGGAAAACAGTTGGAGCACTTGGCGCAACTGCTTTCCCAACAGAGCTTCTTCCTGAAGCAGTGCTGTAAAACAAATAGTTGCTATAAAGTAATAAACCAAGTTACTTCCTGAACTGTTTCACTGCAAAGGTATTTTAATGTAAGACTTGTTATAAAACACTGTTAACATTCAGATTTTTGGGGTCATAGACTAAAACCAAAGTAAATTTCAGCAATCTTAACATTTTAAGAGATTAAGGATCCTTCACCTGACAGCTTTCCAAATCCTTATTGAAACAACTTCATTCCTTGCAATGACAACTCTGGAATATTTCCAGTTATGCTTATATGATGTCATTTTCAAGGTTGTTATATAATATGTGGACATAACAGTAAGAAAAAATATTTTTACACTATATTAAGAGATTTTGATGCCATCTTTATGAAGTTAACAGAGATATTACTTTTTCCTTAAGAAAACAACTTTAGTAAAAATAGTAAAAAACTTTACTATTTTCATTTGCTGAATATCTTCATGAATCTGACTGTGAAATGAAGTGTCTAATTTGTTGTAGCTCCAAAACAGAACAGAAATGTGGTTTATCTAGACCCCACTGGTATGAATTAATACATGTGAATACAACTGACAACAAATTGCAAGAGAGACCAACATTCACTTTGTTATTCAAGATGATAGATATTGACTTTCCATCTCCTGCCAGGGCATGCTTACCTATCTACCTTTGTTTTTTGGAGAACAATCACACACACAGCAATGAGGACAATTAAACACTTGGAAAAAAGACAAGGGGCTCAGTAATGCTCATGTGCTTTGTAGAGCTTTTAAGAGTACATCTGCCTTAGAGTTTTATTAAAGTGCATTCCTGAAGAATGCTCCAGACTGTATCACATTTCCATTCTTTGAATTATACAACAATTTCTGAATGCAAACCCTTCATTTTTTAGATGAAACTAGAAGAAGAAGTTCATTTTTCATACTTCAGTTGATGATGGGTATCCAGTCTATGGCAGGAGATTAAAGCTTGCTCAAACAACTACCACAAAACTCATACAGTGTTGATATGTGGCATCAGCTCCTCGTTTAACAAAATCACTTATGTTGTGTCACACTATTTCCTACAAGAATAAAAACCACATACTTTCCTAACAGAACTCATGATCTATATACTCAGTATTTATCTTGGTTTTAGGGGTTTCTTTTGCTACTGTTTGTTTGGGGGTCTGTTGGGGATTTTTTGGTAGTTGGGTTTTTTTTTTTTTTGGTGGTTGTTGTTGTTGCAGTTGTTGCTGTTGCTTTTGTTGTTTTTAATAAGGGCAAACTGTTCTTACTTTAGCCTATGTCCACAGAGATACAAATTAAATAGAATGTTTAGTGAAGGAGTCAAAGGTTTTATTTTGTTGACCTTAACACAAAACTGAACTGGGAAAAATAATATGGATAAAGGTTCATTTGTAGTCTTCACTTATTCTTATGGCAAGAGACTTTATTATAAAACACAGAGGCCACAGGTTTCATATGCTATAATCTGACACAATTTATACAAAATTGTTATATATAACATCACAGACTCAATAACTTACCAAGAGATTAAAGAAGGAAAGTGAAAATTACTCAAAACAAAATAAATAAAGGAAACAAAATCTTAGTAATTTCTTGGATTTATCTGCCATAATTCAGTGTGAGGACACCGCACGAATGTATGTGCAGAAAAGAGTATTAAAGTTAGAAGAAAAGAAACAATTTACTCATAACTGATTTTATGAGCAGTAAAATTATGATGATAATAGTGAAATTATGATGTATTTAAAATTAACAAGAAGTTCCTACATCTCATGTAGCATTCCTCAAAGAATTTTCCTCTTGAACTTACTTGTGGTGCAGTTGTGGAACTCTATGTCATCTATTGCTGCTCCTCCTCCCAGGTCTCCGGTACGAACACCTTCAAAGATAATTTCAAAATTCCTCAGCTTCCCCAAGTGTAACTTGATTTTCTTCCACTCATCACCATGAGTTCCCGATTCACTCCATATTTTCACAATACCATCATCAGTCTGAAATTTGAATAAATTATATATAGTAAGATACACGAACATATGGATTATCAAATGCAAGTTTTGGGGAAAAAGCTCAAACCAAACAAAACAAGAAGAAGACTTGAAGACACCCATGCAGTTGTGTTGAGAATCAGCAAACAGATTCTTTGCTAGGATAATAGGAAAGGTAGTGAAATTAGATGAGTACTGTGCAAATAACGACCATCAGTAGCAAGTAAAATCTCAGAAGGGAAATTACTTTGTGTGTGATTGAACTGCAAAACAATCTGTTTTGTTACAGTTCTATTTAACTTTATACAGAACTGGCTTTTGTTTTTAGAATATATTACTGGATGCAAGGCTACTGTACCATTTTAAATTGTATCCATCTATCTTTCAAAAGTTGTGACAATGGTGACAAAGGGGAGGAAAAGCAAACAAATATGTGATGACCATAGATTTAGAATAGCTTATTTGAAGGTAAATAAGAATACTCTGACTCACCAGTACACGAATGTATTTTAAAGCTTTTCTTTAGACCTCTTATCATACTACCTATCTGGCAAGTCAGCAGCAAACATGTTTAATTTTATAATAGTAGTGTTAGAATGCAGATGCACCAATTTTCCTTGCCATAAAGGATTGACGCATATATACGATGACATCAAAAGAAAATATTTGCATAAGTTTTGTATATGTCTAAATCTATTCTTCTTTGTGACCGTCTGAATAACCATCCAAACTGTAAATAAGAATTTTTTTCTACGCTTTTCTTAGCAAAAGCCATTAGCACTCCAGCTGGGGTTAAGAAAAACACTGTGAGATGCATCAAGCAGCTAAATATAATGCATAACAAAGGTTCTAAGACTGTTGTACATGAACAAGCAAAATCTAAGGAAAATAGAGACAGCAGTAAAATAGACAGGGAAGAAAATTAATTACATTTCTTTATCCATGGTGAACCTGTTGGATCAGATTTATGTTAATGTCTTATGCATATTTATGATGAGAAAATGAATCTTGGTGCTGTAGATATTGTATTCTGAATAAGAAAGTGCAGACAAGCATGCAAACAAATATTACATTTGTTTGTGAATCAGGGAACTCACAGAATTGTTGATATCTTTTAGAAGGAGATCCTTAGACCTAAAAAAGCATAGAGACACTTGAAGTGCTACTTGGCAAGGCTGTTCTTGAAAATCATAATGAACAGTAGAGGAACTTTTGAAAACAATGGCAACTTTACTTTAAAATGCTAAACAGGAAAGAAAAAAAGAGGGATGAATTTCCACAATTTCATGTAAAGCCATAGATATCCAGCTGAATACCTCTATTTCTGCACATAACTAATGATGTTTGACCCATGGTGATAGCAGCCCTTTCTAAGTCATGATATCTGAGCACACAAGCACCTACAGATGCAAGTTTAGACATTGCTTCATCAGTTATGTCTCATTTGTTTAAAGCCAATGACACAGTCCATTAAAGTGAAAATAATATAACAAGACCTTAGGAGTGCTTTGCACCACTAATTCCAGAGTTGATGACAATTGTTAATGATGTTCTTAATGAATTCCTCCCAGTGAGATTCCTAACTCTATGGGCCATCACATCAGCAGTCCGTTCTTTTAACAGACAAAGCACCACAGATCATCTCAAGTTGAAGGGGACCCATGATGATTTTCAAATCCAACTTCTTGTCTATTTTAAACTTATTCCTATTATTTCTGTTCATAAATAACTTAACTTATTTCAATAGCTCAGTTATGTCTATTCCATTGATTCTGATATTTTTAAACAGCCTCCAGGAGAGTATTTCTTATTATTGGGGTAGTTTGTTCAGTCTGCTAACACCTTTCACCTATTCATGACATGAATAAAATGGATGGTTATGATGAGTTACATTTGGCCTGCTGTATTCTCCAACATAGAATACAGCCCCAAACCTTAGAAAAGATGCAGTTTTAAACATTTTATCCATTTGTTGTATATGGACTCTCTTCTGTCTGCACTTTACAACTGTTTGGAATACAAATAATTTTCATTAATATTTTTCATAATAAATCACTGATTAATTTGAAAAAATTAGCTCAGTATTAGTGGTGAATTTAGGAAACTTAAAATGAAGTAGATTAAAATAATGCTGAATGAAAAGGGACTTGCCTTACATTCATGCATTTGAGCATGACAGAAAAATTCAAAACTTTTTCCTCTCTGACTATTAAACCCCAAATCTATTACAAAATTAGATGTATCTAAGATTGAATGTATGGAGATAGCAGAATCTTTTTAAGATACACAGACATAAGTATTTATATAAATCGGGAGGCGTGAAATGTTACACAGTTATCCAGAGTATGAGCCTCATATCTGCTGCTAGCTAGATTTTTATTGATTTCACATTATATTTAATTACATGACATTCTGTTCAGACTAACATTGTGTTTATCACATTGATTTTTAGTAAAGGATGCTACAAGCAGCAAGTGATGGGGATCACATATTTCTTTAGAAATAACTGCATAAAAATGTTGTAGCAATCAATTTGTATATGGTATCATAGCCATAACGTACCTAATCTTTACGCTATTATAGGCACTGGGGCATTTTTTATACAGTGAGACACTGAAATATTTTTTGTTAAGAAGAATTTTTCTGGATGGAAACTTTATGGCAGCCTCCTTGCACTTCACAAGCTACTGAATAGGAGTACACAAATAAAATGCAGAAGAGACATCTCTCTTCTTGTCTAGGTTCCACAGACAAAAGGAGTTCCTACATCACAGTAGAACTTCATAAAGCATGACAGGCTGATTTTTCACTTGCTTAGCTACAGCTCTACATACCAAAATGAAAAGCATCCTCACCCCCTGGATAACTGTATGAGGGCTGCTTTAATGCAGAGTGCAGTCCCTTCAAAGTCATAAGCCCTGCACATTTTCTGCATCAAACATCTGAGGGCAGGTGGGAAAGGAAGAGAGAAGCAGAAAACTTGGCTTTCCTCCTCTCCCCAGGCCCAGGGAGTGAAGCTGGCTTGGCTCAGGGCTCTGAGCTATACATTTCTGGATACATGCTTGGCATGACAGGATCATCGCTTTGCAGCTTTGCAGATTCCATTTCATGAATTATTATTTTGTTTTCTGCATTCTCCAACCTTTTAATCTGTCCTGTGCTTTGGTATTTTCTTTCATATCTTTGGAATGTATTTGCTTCTAAAACAAATGCAAATATGGCCTGAGGGGGATAGAAAAACTATCCTGTGCTTTGACCTGCCCATTGCATCCAGAAATCCTTCCATCTCTTTCACTCTTGTACACATATGTTAATGTAAAGGAGAGATGCATGAAAGAGATATATGACAAGTAGAAATATGCTCAGTGTAGAGGAGGCTGGAGGTCACAATGTCACCTTTTTTCTGCTTTTAAGAGGTTATTCTTTTGCTGAGGCCTACTCATATTGAGTGTAGATTTCTCTACAGCCTGGGCTGGTTGGTGACAAAAGGCCAGGCTGATCTCTGTGCTCCAACTGGCTGGGAAAAAATGGCTCAGATCTGTGGCTGGCTCTGCTGGCTGTTTGTTGGTCAGGGCAGGAATCACATTTTCCTGCTACTCCTCAAGAGTTTAGCTGCATGCAGGCTTCATGCAGACAGAAATGGTTAAAGAGAATTATTTGTTGGTCATACTATAAGTTTTGCAGGACGACTGGACCACAGGATGCAATGGAACACATCCTAGATTTGCATGAGTATTTCTGCTTTAGACTTACTGCTTCCCAGTATATGGTTTACTATTTATTAGTGCAGACTATTACCAGGCAATACTACTACAAAAAAGCTCCAGAAATTTCCCCAGAACATAATCTTTACAACCTATTTTGTAATTCTGCACTTTTTAATTCCCTAAACTGAACCTGGGAAATTCCAAGAGTTCAATGTTATTTCCAGATCAAGTAAAAAAATTGTCACTTTCCAAAAAGACACACTAAGACTGCTAAAAACAGATGGTGTTTTCATTTAAGGCTCTGGAAAGTTATTATTAATTGCACATCAGTGCCCTCTGTGGGTTGAACATAGTGAAAGGTCAGGCTCAGGTGAGGAGCCATCATTAAGGAAAACTTGACAGTAAAGGGCATTGATTTGCAGCAGTGGGTCCTAGACTTCCATTATGGCACATTATGCTGAGTAATAAACACTCAGAAAATGGCAGAATTACTTCTAAGAAGGCCAAAACCTGATTAGATCTGCAGCTCTGTATGCCCAGCCCTATTGGAAAATTAATATTCATATTCAGAGGAATTTTATCTGCTTTCTGATGGTCTGAGGGGAATTATTTTTTAATGATTTCATTCCATTGCATTTCAGAATCTTTCTCATGCTTGTCTTCATTTGAAGGACAATCTAAAGTGTTTATAGCCTCTCTTTTGAGCACTTCAAGGGGGAAGGTACAACTTACTTGGCTCAATATCCTCCTTAATTCACCTGGGGATAGTAAGAATAAAGGAGAGGATGGATTTATTTTTGTCTTAGAATTCCTTTTATTTTTTAGCTGAGTTTAATATTTTTTCTATCCATCAGAGACCACCATTAGTCTCAAGGCTACCTTTCTAACAGATTCAGAACAATATTAGGAACTGACTCCAAAGCATGCACAAGGAGTATGTGATTTTCCATTACAAGATGTTGCAAAGAAACTTCCTGTGAATGCACTTTCTTTCCGAGCAATACAGTAAATATTCCAGATGCAATTATAAAGATTTTTCTATGAGGCAACCTTCCTAGTTGCATCTGCAATGAAACAGAAATGAAACACAGATTTTGTTCTTGATCTGCACCTCTCCTTCTATTCATATTCCAAGCTGGGTTCAAAATATTTTCCTGGTTCATTCCCATCAGATATTTATTTCAGCAGAGCAACAGGAAATGAAGCAGAGCTTACCAAATGGATGGAGGCAATGAAAACATTTCTTAAACATTCCTGGACTCTTCAAACCAAATATACTTGAGGGCTTTTTAATCAGAGACAGAGTATTTTCAAATGATTCATAAAAAAAATAAATGTTTGTTATTAATACCTTAAAAGTACTTTCCAGATTAACTGTATCAAAAGACTCCCCTCTCTACATCACCTTTCAGACTTTTTAGAGAAGTAAAACACTTTTTACCTACTTCTATAAAAAATTAGGAAAAACATCTCTGCTTTCAGTTTGCTTTGAAAACAGTATCTTCCTGACAAGCTTTGATTATCCAGAATCTTTTAAACATGATATACATTATGCAAAATACAGAAAAATAGTATAGAATGAGCATAATGTGACACTGTTCTTTTCTCTAGTTTTGGATGCGTTGTTATCCCTCTGTTTTACAAGAGTATTTCAGGAGGGCAGCTTACTTTTCAGGTACTTATCCTTCGTTTAGGATGAAATGTATTTTCATGGTGTGCAAATGAAGTTAATTAATAAACCTGGTTTTAATGCAGTTTTATTTTCCTTGGTGTGATAACATTATTAAAGTCTTTTCATGGCTGACCAAATAGTTTAAAAATAAAGTACCCCATGATGAGCTGCATTTCTTCCCTGCTTCTTCATTTTGTCAGCAAGGAGTGGAGAGCAGTCCTGAGTGCTACATGCACATCAAAGGAACAGGAGATAGTAGGAAGAAAAGTCACACTTCTCCTTATTTGCCCATAATTTAAAGAGCTTGTCCAGGAATTTGTATTTCCCCAAGTCACAGAACAATTAATATCTCTGCTGACACTTCTAAAATAATCTACTTATTTATTTCAGTTTCATTGCTTGAGAGTGAGTTCTATTTGGAGAAGGTTCTGAGCACCTTCCTTATAGATTTGGGCTGATGCTACCTCTGCACACAGAATACTTGCTTAATTTAAAGATCTCACTTCCTAAGCTTTAGTCTCTCATAAGTAGCTTGAAAAAAAGTGCATTAAAATATAATAAAACTGAAAACTGATGCTGTATAGCAAAATGTCTTTAAAAAAAAGGAAAATATTATTGTGTCTCCTTCATCTGATGCCATACCAACAGTATGAAAGATTCTATTTTTTTTAGTTTCTCACTGATTTTCTCTTAAAAATTTTTAAAACACTGCTCTACTTGAAAACAGTAAATTAACCATACAGAGGTTGATCCTATATTTCATTCAAGCAAACAAAAGCTCTACACGAGCCAAATGGTCAGCAGTATCAAATTATCAGACTTATTTAAATGAGTCAAAAAAATGCACTGAAGTCTATATTTGTTCATCCAAGACTTAAAATTCAAGCTAATATTTTCCTTCTGATCCTCTTCCCTATTTTCTTTGTTTCCTTGTTTCTTCTTTTCTCTCTTCTACCTTTCCTTCACAGTGACACGAAGAAAAATGAGAGCAGCCACCAAGGCCATGAAGATGGGAGTTATGAGCGAGCACAGTGTCCTCTGGCACACCTGTCAGTCACCAGTCTGACAATAATTCCATACAAACACCTCCCTTAAACAGCACTGGCTCAAATAACCCAGCTACCTTATTCTGGAGAAAGGCAAATACTTGGCATTTTATGGGCAAGGTTGATATGCAAACAAACCAAACAAAACATTTGTTCATGTTGTTTTTAATAATATAGGAAAATCTGGGCATAGTAGTAGTTATTTATTACTCTGCCCTCAGCTAATGTTTTGAAAATGTGTCGCTCCTATTAAATAATTCTTGTGGTTAGTATTGTCATTACATTTAGAAAATTGCTGCTAATTATCTGAACGTTGAAGCTCTGCATTAAACACATAATTCCAAAATTATTGAGTCTTCCTAGAATAGCTCTGAGACAAACAAACTATTTCAATGTAGGAAGAGATTTTAAACTCAAAATTTATCTTCCATCACTAAACTGAAGGATGCTGCAAGATGCTCGCTATGGGATTCTGAATTTTTCAGCAAATTGAGGTAGCAGAAATGAAGAAATAGCATCAGAAAAGCAGGCAAGAATCTACAAAGTAATGTTTCCAAAAGGCAAGGACAAGTTAGGGACAAGTCTGCAACAGGATGATTTTTACTTTAGGAATCTGATACTGATGAGCTTACTCAAGCTCCAGTGACTTAAATGAGAATTCTTGATGCTCAGCAATGAAAAGAATTCATTAAAAATCCAAAATTTTCAGTGTTATATTGTGGTAGGAACCGGGCAATCTATTTAGCATGTCTCTGTCTTCAATAAAAAACACTTGAAGAGGAAACATGAAGCTGATCAAATGACATGTTGGAGAAATTATTTTATGCAGGCAACGTATACCTATGCTACCTATGTACATCAGCATGCATGAAAATTTGGCTCCACTTTTAAGGACAACTTAACAAAAATCACACCAAAAATTGAATTTTCTCAATGCCTTATAGAAAGAAGGAAAACAGCATTCAAAGATGAAACAGTGATATTTCAGCTTTCAAGCCTTTTATTAGAGTCTGTGTGTATTAGTCTCAGTTGGTTTTCATAATAAGAGTTAATGACAAAACCCATCCAGCCAACCCTTTAATTTCCTCCTTTGTGTAAAGTTTTATGATGATTTTCATTCTCTGAAATATCTTTTCCCCAATTTTCATTTCCTAAATTACCATCACTATAATAGAGGACTACACATTTCAGCAAAAAAACCCCCCATGCATTCCAATGAAATAGGTAGATAAATAAGTGTACCACAGATAAAATTCCTTTTTTAAAAATGCACCTGTTTTGTTTGGAAATCTCGAATCTCAGTGAATTCCTCCAGAGCATCAAAAAGCATCAACACCTCACCCTGCCATGGGTGCCAGCATTTGTAATATTTCTAGAGGTAGAATTCTGAAATAGTAAGACTCTTCCTTTTTAATTGCTCAAAGTGCTGAGTTGAGAGAAAACAATTTAAAAGATGCTTTGATAAAAAGTGATTGGTAATTCACCTGGACACAGTAGTTAGTTTCAATCAGGTACACATTGCAAGGAATGACAATTAAATTGCTCGTTAAAAAAGGACAAGTTACGCTTCAAACCCACTTATTTTGGAAATCTATAATGGGAAGAAAAGAATAATTTTTTGGTTTTCCTTAAATTAGTCTGTGTATTTCACTTTCTTATAACTTTGATTTGTCCTGTCACGACTATTAAATCTAATAGATATCATTATAGCCAGCTTTCATTTATAGCCAAGCAAACTTTTCTGACATTTGCATCCCTTTACATTCCCATGGTAGCATTTCCATCAAATATACTTTTATGTGCTTAGGCTCTTAAAAAATATATCTTCATTTCATAAGCTATCCTTATCAATTGGAAGAGAGAAATAAAACAACTCACTCAAAAAGAGGATTCATTAGGTACTTTGTTCTACTTCATCCTCTCCTCATTTCCTAGCTCTGCCAGCCCTTCTTTCTCCTCAAGTGCATTTATTTCTTCTTAATTTCCTGTCATAATCCACCTTTGTTTCATTTTGGGTTTTAGGCAGCTTAAGGGATATAATTTTTATTGCTTGGATTAGATTTTTTTTCCCTCTCAGTTCTGTTGCTAAGGCTAAGTAATAGTAAGCATCAAAGCCACTTTATAAGACCATTAGCATTTCAAGCAACTTAGTTCTGTTTTGTCTCAAACCTTGTTACACCTTTGTTTTAATCATATTTTACAGATCTCTTTGCAATGTCCACATCTCAGAGTTGAGACAACTGAAATTTTGTGGAAAAGCAAAGCTTTCAAGCTTGAGAAATAATCACAGTTACAAAATTTCTAAGATTCTGGACAACTATTACAACCCTCCATAGTGCCAAACAGGGACAGGGGGCTAAATGCTGTGCAATGATAGATTCCATGGATTAAAAAAGTAACCCCCTTACTTCTATGCACTACCTGCACAAATGCAGAGCATATAGAGTAATAGATGTAACAGAACAGTTTATGAATCAAGATCATGAAAAAGTATTTTGCAGACATGAGGAAACCTCAAATCTCTCATGTTTTTCCTCCTATAGGGAATACTTTGAATACTATACTGAAAGACGGGAGGCAAAAGTCACTTTCTAAATTTCAGTGCTTTTTATGCATCTTTAACTCACCTTCTCTTTTTTTATTTTTCTTTTTTTCTTTTGCATTCATTTTTTTCTTTCTCAGTTTGGATATGGACTGAGAGAAGGAATACAAGTGTCTGAGTAGGAAGTGCATACCCCTAATAACTCTAGAACCAGGGGTGACATCCATGACAGGAGGAGGATGGCAGGGCACAGCCCCCTGGGTGTCTGGGAAGGTCTGTGCTTACAGCCAGGCACAGTGAAACTGGGACTGGGTAAAACTCACACCTGAGCTCTGCAGAGCAGACCAGACACTGCCCAGAAGAGCTTCTCCAGGATGCCTTTGGGAGAAAAAGGATGGTGGAGGACCCTTCCTTTCACATGTCATGGATCAAAGCACAGTTTGAGTGACACAGTGGGCGGGCAGGACACAAGCTGGGCTGGCAGGACAACTGCTCTGCTCTGCCACTTTGACAGGTGCTTGCTAAGGTCAGAAACACTCTATTCACTGAGTCACAGTGTTTACATGATCAGTTCCACAAAGTGGGAATTATGGAATCAACCTGTGTGAAAGTCCTCTCAGCTCTTCAAAATGTGAAGATTTGTGCATGAAGTATTAAAGAATTATCACTATAGCAGCCTTGTAAAATAAAAGCCCCAAGGCAAACCCAATTCACCTGAGCAAAGTATCTGGAACCTTCCAGAGATTTTGTTTGTTTAGTCAATTTTTCAATTTAGCAATTCACCTCTAATAATTTTGATTGTCTGCACAACACTGAGTGGAAGAAGGAGGAAAACATATATTTACAGAAATTCTGGTTAGAGAAAAAGAAAATAAAATTTGATAAAATAAAGGAAAAAGAAGTACATATCTCTGATGTAAACAAAATTTAGTTAGGAAAAGTAAGGTTCTTTCATATAGGAAAATATCATTAAAAGATTAGTAATAATTTTAAGACTGACAATATTAATTTTTAATTCTTTTACTCTGACATAAAAACCTATAAGGTTTTAATAAATATTTAATCTGTCACTTCTTCAAAGCGATAAATCTGCAGGACAAGGATTGGCATGAATATTCCCTATTAATCATCAAAGTGCATCATATGCTTTTTCAGATGTATGAGAGAGTGATTAATGTCAATCAGGTGTCATTCCTACTTTGATGCAGTGGGATGTTCTCTGGGATATAACTGTATTTCTTTCTTTGTGACATCTACTATACAGCATATTTGTATTCTATTGGAATATTTTCAATTCAATTGTAGTTTTTGGGCTTGTAGAAATATAGAACAGATCCTCTGGGATATTAGATTAACTGGACAGCCTCAGGGGACCCAAAACACTGAGGCTGAAAAAAATAGTAAGTCCTTTATATAGTCAAAACTCAATTAAGTGTTTTAAGCTTCACTGTATTGATCCTGGATATATGAGACATCTTTAAGAGAAATGTTTAAGTCCTGTCTCTATAACATCTAATGGATACAACTATTTATCTCAGAGAATGCCAAAGAACCAGATATTTGATTTAATTTTTTAATCTGCAGTTATGAAATATATTCCCTAAAAATTGAGAGCTCTTATAACTGACAGATAGTCCTGTAATAAAACACCTTTCTATCCAATGGCCACCACCAGGTATGTTGAAAGAAAAATGAAGTTAGAAATATGTAAATATACATAGCATGGTAGGGATGTACAAGACCCCAAGACAAAATTTGCAGACAGATTCATGAGATCTTGGTATTTGCATTGCCAGCAGCAATGCTAAAAATTTAAGTAAATGGTAACATTTACTGAAATATTCTAAATTCAAATTTATCCAACATTCCTGACAGTACCCAGTAGTGCTCACTGAAAGGTATTATATAGAATAACAAATCTACAGGAAGCAGTAGGGAAAGTAGCAGCCACCTTTCCTCTTAGAGGTGTTTGCTCTACCATGAGACAAATCATACTTAAAATTCCCTTTGACATGGGGAGCAAACAAAGAGAGACTAAGTGATTGCAGCAGTGGTTGCTCTATGGACATCTATGACTTTAAATAATAGGAATTTGTCCCACCCAGAGTGGGACAAATTGCATTTTAAAATCAAGTCCTGTGACCTTAACATATTTCTTAGGAAAAAAATCTCCCTGTTGTAGAAAGTACAGAGATCTCTTTCTAAGAAGTCTTTCCTGTGGTAGCAGACATAATTTTCCAGGAAAAGGCAAAATGATTCATCTAAAAACAAATATGGGAACACGTCAGCCACACTCCAATATATATAAGAGAATTTGTAATATCTTTTAAAACAAATACAAATAAAACTAAGGTAGAACAGGAAATTCTGCGGCACTTCTTTCTCTTCCATTAATTTATTTTTTGTTTTCAATCAAAATCCCTCAGAGCTCCTTCAATTTTTTTCCCAGTGCAGCAACTATTACATTACCCATTTCTGGTTTATAGTTTCAGTAGCTGTGGTAACCTCAATTCTGTGGTTCCACTTCTTCACTTTTTCCTTAGATCTTGCAGACAGTGCAGAAGTTTTGTCTGTGTTTTCTAAATGGATTTATTCCCTGAAGCAAATAAGCAAAGAGCTAATTATCAGAAGAGTATAAACCTTTTACTGTGAACTGAGGGAATATTGCAGCATTTAAAAAGGCAAATCAAGAAAAATATAGCCACTAAGTGACAAAGCAACCCAAGAAAAAGAAAACTCCAAGGGATTTGTGGAAGAATGTACCTTCCCTACCACTTCTACAGTAGAAATTCAATGTCATCATGTCAGCTTGGAAAGGCATATTTCAAGATAATGTAAAAAGTTTCTATAGCAATGGCATCTTCTGCGTAAAATCTGTAGCAGTTAAATTGGCATATTCAGAAATAAAAATGATATGCTATAGGATATTTTGTTATCATTTACCATGACATTCCTACTTTGGTCCTGCCACACCGTAATTGGTAACTTTTTTTCTCATATGACCACATCTTTTGTGGATATCATTTATAAAACCATTCAGGTTTTCAACTACATACAATGAAAATTCTCTTGTCCAACTCTTTAATATTGCCCTTTTCTAGACACGTGGTGTTTTTAAAAGGATCTTACTGCACCATTTTTGTCAAAAAATCTCAGATCTAACCTGAATAAACACCTAACTTCTCTGTGCCACAAATCTTGGTACAACTTGGAAGGAGAGGACTGCAATTTTTATAGAGATTAAATTCCAGAGAAACTGACTTTAACAAACTACACTTTTAACTATGGAAAAGTCTAAGATTAATTAATGTGCAGCTAGTGAGTCAGGGGAAGATTTTCATTAGTTCCTAATTCCTTTCCATAGCCCACATACTCCTAAAGCAGCTAGACTGGGAAAAGACAAAAAAGGAGAACTCTCACTCTTTTAGTAACTCTTGAAGAATAGAGCTGGTGTATAAAGTGTTAAAGAGATGAAAATCAACCTAAATAATTTTTGACTGCTAATAAACTCTTTGATAACATACTCATTCTAAGCTCCCATTGAACACAATTCTGAACTGAATCACACTGTCAAAATGCTCAGAATAATGTTGTGCACTGCAGAATCCTTCATGTCTAATGATATTTCCATGTCATAAATAACAAGAGTCTTCTAGTGTTCGCTGATCAATGAAATGAATTAGATGCCTCATGTATCAAAATTTAAATAGCACCTCTTCTGGATCACATTGGAAATTCTGATTTAAAGAAGTTTTTCTTCCATGCAGATCAAACTAAATTAAACTGGAAAGCAGTAATATACTAGAGGTGTGCTATTCAGTGGAAAGCATGAAAGGCAGCAGTGAGGTTCTGAGGGGAAGACCAAATAACATCTAAATATAGGCTGAAGGTTTTAAAGGCATGAATGGCAGAGTAGCTTTATCATCCTGTCACTTAAAAGAAGAAGCACTTTATTCAGATGCCTAAATGAGGTGGTATAAATGTACAGAAAACAAGTGTAAGCAAACTATTTAAAAGCTGAAAGATGATTCACATTCGTGCCTTGATTTATTGATTCAACCAAATATAGATTGAATGCCTGGTCCACTGTAATTTCAAACAAAACACCGTTTCTAATAAACTGAGAAGTTAAGGACATAAAATAAAGTTATACAATTGCATTAGCCTAATTTTCCACTGTGGTTTCATATGACCTTTCCACAACCTCTGCCTCTTTCATTTCAGTGGAAGAAAAACTGACGTTCATAAAATTGGATGTCAAATAATAACTTGAATTATTAATAATAAAACAGCCCCCATGGTATAGAACCTTATGTTAGCATTATAATAAGAAAGGTGGGGTGACATATAGTGGTTTAGAGAAAAAAGATGATTTTGAAAGGAAATAAAAATAAGATTACTTGCACTTTTTTATTCACCACCTTTCAATTGTTTTCTTAAGTTAGAATTAAAACAAGTTTAAAATATGTAATTGTATTTATATTCAATGACTGCTATCCAACAAACAAGAATGCTTTCCATTATACAAACTTTTTTTTCTGTCTTGTATGAATTTGAAAGTTAAGCAAAAAGGTTTGGCTCATAGTTTTCATTTAGTATGAAAATCTGAGAAGCATCCACATCATGTTTGGTTAGATACAGTCTCAAAGGCTTTGTGGTTTTTGTTTGTTTGATAGGTTGTGGGTTTTTGTGGTATGCTCAGTCTCTTTAGAAAACAAGACCCCAATTCTACTAAGAAAGTGCTCATATTGTGATGACACCCACTTATTCCTTCTTCATATTACAGCCCAGAATTGCAGCTAAATGTTAAACAATTCTCCTTATTTTTTAATTCCATGAGAGCTGTACTTTTAATTAAGATTTATTTATTAAGAACAAACACACAAACAAAGAAACCCACCAACTTTCCACATCATCTAAACAACTGGAACCAAGGAAAAACCAAGGATCACAGATAGATTAAGGCCCTCTACAAATCTGGTAGATGGGAGCTAAGAAATGCAATTTTTAGTGTTCATCTTCTACTTGTACTGCTTCTGCTGAAGGCAAAATCAAATATACCCTGCAGACCACACAGTTACACCCACATATTCCAGATTTAATGCAAATAGTCTGTAACTCCTGATTTTAGTAGAATTACTGTGTCATCTCTTGCAACTACATTAATTTAAACAGAAAATCAAGTTAACGTGGTTTCTTCAGCTTTAAAATCAGTTTAAAATTCCTTATTTGAGTTCTCTGATATTTTTTAATTGCAGGTACGGCCTAGTAAATCTTGCAGAAACAAGTTACAAAAGAATGAGGACATGGGGAAGTGCTGAGGGAAGCTGGAAACCTGAGGAGTACAACTGAAAAGAAAGACCTATTGGAAGAATTTGAGTCTACAAGGAGGAGAAACTGCTGTGAATGGACTATGGGATTTCCACAAGTGGGCAGGAAATTAATCTCTGAGCTGCAACGACCCTTTCACCAGCAAGCACTGTGAAGTTATGAGTTGTGGAAGGTTTTGTTTGCATAGTAATGTGGTGGGAAGAAACTGGTGTCTCTCAAAGCTCCCCCTGCATTGACACTGTTATTCTCGGCTGCAAATACCTGCTCTCTACAACAGTATTGCATATTAGTGTGTGCAATGATAAGACAATTCTACCTAATGCTACGGGGTCAACCTAAAAACAAATACATTTAGAGATTATTGCAATTGTAAATATGTGTACTTAAAAATTCCTAGTCTGACTCTCACAGGAAATTACCAGAATCAGATCCTCCCATAATTGTGAAATAAATTATGGCAAATACAGAAACACAACTGGTTTGGGGTGGTTTTGAGGTTTTTTGTTTGTTTGGGCTTCTTTTTGTTGTTTATTTTTGTTTATGGTTTTGTTTTTGGGTTTTTTTGTTTTGTTTTGGGTGGGTTTTGGGGCTTTTGTTGTTGTTGCTTTTCTTTTTGTTGTTGTTGTGGGTTTTTTTTTTTTGGTTGGTTGGTTTCATTCGATTTTTCTTTCTGAAGCTAATGAGAATTCAAAGCTGAAGGTCACCAAAAAAAAATCTACAAGGATAAAAATTAGACTCTTGTGTTAAGGACCATTATTGATTAATCAAAGTAATTTTAAGCACACTACAACTTGGTACTGCAAGCCTGCCAAAGATCAAGGACTATCTTGATCTTCATGATGCTAAAACTTATCTGTGAATTAAAAAATAAAAGTTGCATTAAAGGAATACAAAACCTGTAAAAGACTACTAGTGCTAGTAGTTCTGCTAGTGCTACATCTGATCTTGATGAAGTTTCACAATATAACATCTGCTCAGTTCAGGATTTATTTGAAAAAAAAGAAAGATGCTTTTCTCAGTGGAAGACCAAAGAGGCTTTGGGATGTAAAAAGTGATGAGAAAGGAAAAAGAAAAAAAAAAAAAGATCTTCCACCTTTGCTGAGGTCAAATGGAACTCTTCAAAATGTTCAGGTTTTTTCTTAGAACATTTCTAAGAAATTTGGAGAGTTTTTTCTAAGTGGGGTTGTTGATCAGGAAAATTAGATACTGTCATGGGATTTTACATCTGATAAATATTTTATGCTTTGTAAAAGGTATCAGCAGGCACAAGGTTACATCTTGCATTATTTATTATCTCAAAAAAAAAAAAGGTTAATTAAATTTCTGAGTTCTTTAGAAGAGAAGGTGTGGAAAATGCTCAAAGCCCAAGGCTGTATCTCAGAGGCTATTGTTCAGACAAAGTTCTAGGCCTGTTTCACAGTTATTATAAAAAGATTTGATTTTGATGTCTGTTGCTGCGGTAAAAACCATTAAACAGCAGCTCTATGATCCTTCAAAGAACTCTGCCCTGAGACCCATTTAAATCACAACTTTCACTGCTGAATGCGTGCCCTGAAATGTGCTAGAAAAATGCAAACTATGTCTGCCCAGCAAAGATCCCAGAGTCACTTCAAAGTCTCATATGCTAAAAAGCAGCAATGTGATAACACTCTATGAGATTATAAGATGACAAATCAATAAAGTAAATCACTCCAGAGATCTCTGACTTGACGAATGGGTTCAGTGAAACAACGCTAGGGAGCTGTGCACTCCGGAGGAGACTGAAAGTGCGTTTGTTATCTATTTCACATTATGCGATTTGGTGCCAGCCTGGGGTAGAAATCAGGAGGGTGGCACTAGCTCTGGGACACATGGCTTGTGACTCCAGGTGGAATGTGTCAGGCTATTGCTGAGTTGCTCCAATGACTCTGAGTGCATCACCCTGCCTAAATCTGTCAGGCTGCCTGGTTTATAACCAGGCACTGCCCTGCATGGCAGGGGCATGCCCTGGTCACACTGACCCTATACCCTTTATCACCCTCACCTCCTGAGTGAGGAAAAAGCCAAGTTCTCAAAGAATGTAAAGAAAAAAATCCTAAAAATTCACATACGAACAATTACATCTGCTTCTAGGAAAACAATGATTGTAGGTTACAAATCCTCTGATAAACCTCTCATCTTCACATTAAAGATGCCAAAATACAAGGGTGATTCTTTAACTCTTTTTTGAAATAATTTCTTCCTTTAAAGGATGTTCAAATATATTATTCTCTCTCATCAACTCTTTGGAATGAATGCTTACATCTGGTTGCAGTATAGGAATACAATGAATTATATTCTTCCAGTAACTGACAATAAGATTGAAATAACTTCCTAATGTGCTCATCTGGGAAAATGAAACACACTGAATGGTATCTGCATTCACCTACAGTTGTGCATAATTGTTTGTACCTTCTATGTAAACTCTTTTTGAAAAATAAAGCTTTAAATGAAAACTGGTTTATTTCTATCTAATCAGTCTCTCATTCTCAATTTGCTTGGAAATATTCTTGTGTCATTGGGTCAAAATCAGAATCAGGCCTAAAACAACATTGTTTGAAACAATGTCTAAAAAAGATAAAAAGTGTTGTTTGAGATTCAGAAAATACAAATAAAAAATTTTCTTGCCCTGAGAATTAAAAATGCCATAAAAGTTACTCTTGCCAAGTAATACTGTATTTCACTGTATCTCCACTAATTTCCTTCAGAACTCTTGGGACTAATATTCTGTTATTCTCTCCCATTAGTCAGATGACATTTCATTGACTCAACTACAAGTTTTAATAAGAGTTCACAGGTCAGTAATGGGAGTAAATAGTTTAAAACTGTGTCCTTTTCCGAGTTGTAGATACTAATTAAATAAAGGCCATTACCACTATGCAGCTATACGGAACAAAATACTAGGAAAATTTACTCTTTGCTATTTGCTTTAAGGAATTTTGCTAATATCTTAACTTTGTCTACAAAATAAACCTTATATCTATGTTTATTAAATCTAAAGATAGTCTACATTTTTTTGGAGCATGATTTTAGCAAACTCTTAAGTAAAGCCTACAAGCAAATCTTTGAAAACTTAATTTCTTCCTCTAGTTTTATGGAGGTCAAGTAATCTGCTTTGAGGTTACCTGAACCCAATGCAGTCTCTAACTTCTACATTAATGTGAGGGATCGATTGTTTTGCAGTCTCTAACTTCTACATTAATGTGAGGGATCGATTGTTTTTCATGCAGTCAGTGAGAAGAATCAATGTAGAAATACACATTCTATTTTATGCTGTGAGGTAGAATAAGCAGTTTCCTTAAGCCTTATTCTTGAGTGACTTCCCATAGAAGTAGGGTCAATTATATTGATTTGTGAAAATTTGTGATTTTAAGCTACTTGATCCAACAAATACAAATGTCCAGAATATACCAGCTGGCATCTGCAGAACCTCTGCTGCAGATTTTCACACCCATGGCCTGGGATGGTAAAATTTAGCTCCGTTAAAACTAACCAGGGAATTAGAAAATCCACTGTGACTCATCTCTACCTGTGCTGTGGCACCTGCTAAGCCACACATTTCTACAGGATAACTCTCTCCTCTCTACACTGGGCTGGTTAAAAGCAATAACAATGCCAGGGGAACAACCGGGGGGGGCTCCCAGATTTGCTGAGGAGCAGCAGCCAGGGAAAGGGTCTGTGCTGCAGCAGCCAGGTATAATTATTACATATTATTATTTTTCATCAGTGCTGCAGCAGCCAGGGAAAGGGTCTGTGCTGCAGCATCCCTGAGCAGCTGGATGCAGGAGGCTGGGTGCTGGCTCCAGCTGCCTGCTGCCCTGGCCAGCTTAGGCTGCTGCTGCCACAAAATAAATGAGCCCTGGCTTTACTTGCCATGCCCTAGTCAGGACTTCTTGTTTTCCTGAATGTCCTTGTGTCTTTGCTCATTTTTAACTGGATGGAGTTAATTAAATGCCTGGGTAAGGTCCACTGGAACTTCCTAATGAGATCCTGTGTGTATTAGCCTTGTTATTGTCAGCAGAGGGAGTTACTAATGACAGGTTTCACCTTCCTTATTCATCTGCATATTTGTTTTTTGAGGCTTATTTCAAGTCTTTGAGAGAACCTTCCCCTAACTGTACTAGATCCTCAATTATCTTCTTATATTAAAATGTCTATATGCAAAAGCAATTGACATCAATACCACAAAAGTTATTTTCAACAAATGGCTCAATCCTTTGCTGCTGATTTCCTTCTGCTTCTTTTTTTGTTAATTGCAGGGACAGCTTAGGTGGTGGTAGAAAGCTAATTTTAGATCAACAGAATAATGAAATGCATTATCCCTTTCACCTAATAGTTCTTGCTTGGCTCTCTATAAACATGTTTGAAAATGCAGAGTTTCTTCTGACTCATAAAATAAACTGAATGCTGACGAGGTGCCCCACCACTAATGCTAAAACAGACACAGTGAACATGCTGCACCTGAACTTTGAAATGTCTCCTGCAATGGATGCTATTCTCTTATAACTGGCACAGTCAGAACCAGAATGTCTCAAAATCTCACTGGAAAAAGTTTTGATTAGTTATATCTAGATCTCTTTGGGGAATATTCTGTTTGCTTTTGCACTGCTATCAAAAACCTTGAATTTGAATTCAGATGGGTGGTGAGTTAATATTTCAGCTGCACTGAATAGCTGCACTGTCAATATCTTTTTCTCACGTAAATGTTGAAGGGGTCAATTTGAAGAATACTATACATTTGCAGGTAGTTCAACAGCCCATTACTTTGACTGGATTATTATTATTCCATATACAGATGGTTTTCTTCAAAGAATATGTAGTACAATTTCAAGAGAAAAAAATCAAAACAAAGAGAAAAAAATCAAAACAACAGTAACTTCAGAGAAATTCCATTAGGAAAATGCATTGATTTTCTCCAGCTGCAAACTTTAACAAAAGAGGTTCATGCTTGGCTATAGTATGCTTTTATGATCTTTTAGTTTTATTTCTGGCTGTTGTTTATCTCATAATCTGAGATATCTCTTTAGTAGTATGATGGATGACATACTTAGACTTCCTGAAAGTGGACAAGCAATGCATATATTAAGAAATGAAACTGATGCATACCATGAACTATGATTTTTCTAAAAATGGCTTTTTACCTTTTCTTACCATTTTTGTTCCACTGTGATAATTCTGGAAGAAAAGAAATTTTTATATTGTTCATCACTTTTCCATTGCTTATACAGTCTTCACTCAGTTAAACTTTGAATGGATGGAATGACTTCAGCCAGAGACAGTTTGCTAAGTTTTTAAACTTGAGATGGTAATTACCTTCCCAGATCATCTTAATATTTTTTATTTTCAGGTAATCACTACCTAGAGATCTGATTTCACTGACATTAACTTTACTTTAAATCAAGGGATACTCAATCTGGATGGAAATATCGAGGTATTGCAGTTTGAACCAGCAGGAGAAGCTCCAGTATGACTTCCCATGACTATGTGTTGTTTAATTAGATTATGTTCCTTCAGACACTGCTGAATAGAAACTCCAATTAAAATATGGACTTATGGGTCCTTATAACAGCATAACAGGTGAAGTTAAGTTGATCTGCAAAAAATCCCAGGTACAATGATGGAATAATTTTGCCTCCTTTACAAATTTGAACCTCTCTGGGGAAAAGAGCTGTATAAAACATCTCAATAAATATACAGTTACTTGATAAGTGGTCTGTTGTTATTTGTAGGTGTTTGAACTAATTAATGAAAGAAATCTCCTGATGCCTGTCAAAGGCAATGAACCCATTGTCAATGAACCTATTGGTTTTTATATTTCAGGCAGTCATGTCCTAAGTTGTATCTCTAGGTACCAAATCTACTGAAGTCTTTTATCTTTCAGGCTTTTAAATTATTTTTATATTATCCAGAATAATCCAGAGAAATAATTTTTAGTAATTTTTTTTCAGGGAAAAAATATAATTTATCATTTAAAGTTAAGTCAGCCAATATATGCATTGGAAATAAAGCAGAAACTTTAATGCAGTTCACCAAGACATTACTGGAGATATTTTAGGAAGGGAAGTTAACAGACATGTGGCAAATAAATTGCACCATGATTTATACTTGAATAACCAGAAGAGATGCACAGATACAAGTAAGCACAGACTCATATTTGGTCACTGTATCTGAAGAACATTGATTATTAATTTCTATATAAGAATTACTTTCTAGTCTGAACCATATTATGATTTAAAAAAGGTTTTTACAAGCAGTTAATCCTTTTTAATGAACAGCAAAGGAACAGCCAATTTTTTACAAATGTCTGGGTTTTCACTTGCAAATTAATAACCAGACATTATTTTTAAGCAATTTTTTGGTTGTCTCATATTGATTGAAGAAAAAATATTTCTAAATAAAATTGATTATACTCTGTATCCATTTATATAAAAATATTTAATGCAGTCATATTTTTGCATTTTATTCTCACTTCGTACATGTTGGTAATTTCTTTTGTGCATCATCCCATAAGAGCAATAGAGCTGTATACTGATAAATACCAATAAGGATGTCAGCAAAATAAGAAAAGAGCCTCACATGGAAAAAATCAAAGGGAAAGGTACTATATGTGAAGAGGGGAAAATAAAAAGAGGATTTGAAAAGATTTTCTTTGGCTTTTCAGATGGCTTTTCTTGGAAGAGAAATTCTAAAAGCATTAAGAGACTGGAGTAATAAAAACCAGCACAGAACCAGGAGGTGCGTGGGAGCTCTCCAGTCTGTCAGCTAAACAACAGAATGTCACAGTGCTGAGCACAAACACCCTTACAGGTATAATATATTCAAAAGAAAAGGGGTTTTTTGTTACCTTAATCAGAACCTGAAGGTGTCCCATGGCTTTTGATGACTTGAAGTACCAGAAGCTCATCACACAACTCCCACTTGATTCTTTCCATATGGAACTCTTCACATGGGCTTTTTCATTTATTAGGCTTATTGCAGTGGCCTCGAGATATAGGAAATGTCCTGAAATTAAATGATGTATTACTGAAAAAATGTTTTACATTTTCAAATTACATTTCAAAACTCAGCAAAGTAAAGGCAGGGATGTATGAAGAACACTTCCCTCATAAGTCTCATACTAGTGAACCTCAGCTCAGGAGAAAAAATGACCAGTTCCCATTCCTTGTGCACTTCTTATAATAGGAATAAAATGAATAAACTGGTGGTAGCAGCTTAAGTTTTGGGTGGACCTGTGTAGAAGACTGGGAACTCTTCCATGTTTTTCTGGCTACTTGGATTACATATCCCTGCTAAACTGCAGTAGCTGCAATTCTGACAATACATCAAAAAATAGCCACATCATGATAAATTTCAGGATAAAGTCTCCTGAAAGGTAATCTTCAAAACAGCAAGTCACACTATATAAAAACTTGTGGAACAGGAAAAAAAAATTATGCATGTATAAATCACTAGGTATCCCTAATGGTTCATATTTCCTTTGGTCATTTTTACTCTGTTGGAATATTAATGAACATATAAATTATTTAGTCAGATGAAATTGCAAAATTAGATGCCTAGAGTTAGTATTTTTCAACACTGATATGTTCCTTGAGTCTTCCATCTTTATTTTTAATCAGAAGCATAAAAAATTCTCCCATGTTTTCAAATTCATTTTTTTCCTTTGTACAAATAAGAAATGTGTATATGACATAAACATAAATTTTATTATAAATAACACAAAAATTGTAATTGCACATCTACTAATGTTTGTATATGAATTAGGCAAAAAAATTTTAGTTGATTGGATAATGCAGAAACAAATGGGTTCATTCTAATTTTGACACTTCCCTGGCTCAGATACAACCATAGATGTTTGCCATGGTGTTATGGGATCCAAAATCTGAGGTCAAGCATATATTTAACAAGTGTAGTGGTGTATTTGTGATAATACCTTAAAAATATATATTACTGACAATGTAAATGACTTTTTTCCTACATATTTTGAAGTTCATTGTGTGTTGTCCTTCAGCAGTTTCTGTAAACATTCAAGTGACTGCTATCATGTCTTTGTGTAACTCTGCTATGAATATTTAAATTTAAGGTCAGTTCTGAGCTCAGCTTTGGTGACATCTTTGTCTAAGCTATAGGACCTTCAAAAGCAAAGTATGAAGGCACAGAGCTTGCAGCAAGAGCAAGAGCAGATAACTGGGTGCTTTGGCCAAAACAAACCAGGACATGCACTAACAAAGGAGATTTGTTTCCTTAAATCTAATTATTTAACATTAGCTAAAATTAAAGTATGAATAGTCTCTATGGGAAACTGTAGAGGTTCCTGAAAATGACCTCAGGCTCCAGAGGAGTGGGACCCAGTGGATCTCAGAGCTGAGCTAACTCACCTTTGCAAATTGCAGCCAGACCAAATGCCAGTCTCCAGACAGATATCAAATTATCTTGCCCGACTCATATAAAAAACAACTAAGATTCAATTTTCCTGCATTAAAATTATTGTACAATGGTAATTCATATTTTTCTATTGTAATACATCTTGTTCATTAAAAATGACACCCTGATTAGAGATTTTAGAACTCCCCTGCTGCCTGTGGAGACATGAGACATTTCATGAAGACAATTATCCCTTACTTGTGAACTAACACCATACCAGTTCTGTTTCCAAGCGTGTGGTCCCCAGGAGGTCTGAGGCTTTGAGGCGAGCTGACCCCGAGCACCCAGCGAAAATTGTCAGCCAGGGAATTTTGCCAGCCACATCTGCCATTCTCAAAGGTGCAGGAAGTTCCACATTCACTCTCGTCTGTATTATCCCCACAGTTGTCTTCAAAATCACAGCTTTGTTCTGCTCTGTAACACTTGCCATTCTGGCACTGCCTATGGCCATGTGAGCAGGAGCCTGAAAAGAGAAGAATGAGGGTGTCCTGGTGAATCACAGCGCCGTGCATCCCAGCAAGGTTACTGGAAGGTTACATTTCAGAGAGCTTAATATTTAGGAGGAGGAGGGTGGTCCAGAGCACTTTTATTAAAAGCCTTTGGTTCCCCTGAAGTACCAATCCATTATCAGTTTATTTCTTTTGTATTTTGTCAAGTGATTGCCTAAATAAATGACTGTTTCCCTTGTAAAGCCTCAGAGGGCAAGCTCCAGCCAGGCATTCCATCACTAACAAAGCTTTCTAGTCTGACTTAATTGCTGGCATTCTCCTTTCATGTGGTGTTGGATTGAATCATTTTATCTTAGCTGCAAAGTTGAGCCTGCTTAGGAGCCCTAATTTGGAAGAAGAAACTTTTCTTTTAACTACAGAGCCTTTTAATGGATTTTTTTTTATGAGTTCAGTAGGTTGATGGTGTCCTTTTTGTACAGTCTTCCTGCCGTTATTGAGGGATAATTCTACTATTGTACAGCCTAAAGACTGTAGGACTCAGACACAGGATCTATTTCCAAGTTTCACGTTTTCATTTTAGATCACTTTCTGCAGGACTCCGAATAACTTCAGTACATTCTTTAATCAAGAGGTGAAACACAACATTCTAAAACTGACCCCTTCCCATTTACTTTGTACATTCTGCTGTGCCAGAAATAAATGAACAAGAATAATTTTACTTAAAAATAGGAGTATGACTATATGAGCTCAACAGACAAAATTAGAATATGTACATGTCTAAAAGTTACGGAAGTACAGGGAGAATCTGAGTTAATTGATACTGAAAATCACATGGTGCTAAAATTGTATTAATTGTATTAATTTAATTTTTAGTTAATTAATTGTAAAACTGTATTAATTTAAAGGATCTAAATGACATTGACATAAGGCTGGATTTTATCAAGAGGTCTGAAAAATAGATTTATTAGTAGAAAGAGGATAAGAAATGGGGTATTCAGTTGTCATGTTGGCAACCTCCATCCCACAGCATTTGTTTCAGCCAGACTCTAAATTACAAATACTCCAAACTGAAAAAATGTTGTTAGAACCCTTGTTTTCGTTAAAGTGAAAACAAGTCACTTGATTTCTAGATATCAGCTAAAGAAAACAAGCATTAACCTCTCCTCCTGAAGTTAAAATCCTCCTAATGCAATTCTTATTAAAATAAATTTAAAATACAAACACATATTGGAATATGATAGCAATATCTAGCAAGATTTGCAGGGAAATTACTGAATTTTAATTCCTGATTTCTTAGCAACATAAAAATATGTATCAGGTTGGTAATAATATCAGACAAAGATCTCCAGATCTAGAGACAAGAAAAATGGGTGATCTCTGACCAGAAGAAAAGGACTTGTTTGAAATTCAAAGCTAAAAGTTTACAAAAGCATCAGTGAGAATTTTATTATTACGCAAATTCTGAAAATGGTCCTGGTCAAAAGAATGGTGCAATACCATCAATGATTCAGTCAGTGGCCATCAGAAACTCTTATCAATCTTCTTCAGAATTTCAGTCATCTCTGTTGTGTGAGTGACAGAGATTTATTATAAAACTGCTGCCTAATTTAAATGGCATTTGTTTTTAGGAGCTAGTTATTATAATCCTACCTTTCTTTTAAGTGATTGCAGTAAGAATTTAGCAAAACATTTATTTTGTCAACAAACTAGGAATTTAAATTTCAGGATGCAATTCATGCCTTAAAATATTTTCCCTTGCAGTTCAATGATCAATAATTCCAATAACTATTGAATTTTGAGGTCCCTTTGTAGCATTGTTTCCAATTTCAGGTTAAAAAAAAAAAGCAGAGTTGAAAAGTGGAAGTCTTTGTTTCCTGAGGAAAAACAAAAAAATCCATCTTGAATCCTGGCATGAATGAAACTTTCCAAGCATGTGTAATGAATGATATTACACTGCCTGAGTCTGTAACGTGACTTGCTTCTGGATGTCCTTCCATAGTATGGCTTCTCTTTAAACGTCATTTCTAAGGCTTTAAAACTGTAGGGAAAAAAAAAACTTCACCAAACAAAAAAACAACCTTCCCTTCTCCCAAAAAAACCCAACCAAACTACAGGAAAAAGAATTTTTTAGAACTGTCTTTCTTTCTTCCCTACTTTTTCTTAATGTTAGTTGTTCAAAAACTCTGTTCTATAGATTCCTGTGGGTATGAGAGAGGTATTTAATTGAGAGAAATTTCTCCTTAGCAAGGTTCAGTAAATATTTCCTCCAATCAGTGTTTCTTGAGGATTATTTGTGGGTAGATTTTTGTCCTATGTGGTGCCTGCATAGACACACTAGGCTGCAGTAGAGCCTTAGGGGCTGTTAGAGCCCCTTTCAGATAAATAACTTTTATCTTATCGTTATATGCGTCCTTCAGATAAATAATCTTTAAATTGAGGAGGATTTATACAACAGAGGAAAACAGCTGCACCAGTTAATAATCCCCTTGTTCATGTACCCTGAGCAAAATCAACAGGTAAAACATTTATATTTTTAAACATGTTTTAGGAGAAGGATTAATCTCCTTATTTTATAAGGGTGTTTTTCTTAAATGTATTTTGGAAAAAAAATTAAATTCACCTGCCAACATCAAGAGAGAAAATAAATTTTTCTTGAGGACAACCTGTCTTATTATTGAAAACTGAGGCAAAGAGGGTCTCAAATACTCAGCCTTTTCCTCATTTTTTTTCTCATATTCCCCCCTGCATCCAATAAGGGGGGGAGGTTTTCCTTGCCACTCCTTTTGCTATTAATGTATTTATAAAAATATTTTTATTATCCTTTCCAGAAGTGGCCAGATTGTGTTCTAATTAGGATTATTATAAAGTTGTTAAACTTAATAAATTGTTAACCTTCTTAAACTTATTATATTTAATAGCATCAGCATCAGCATTGATGTTTTCCAAAACAAAACCAAATCAAATGAATGATATAGTTTATAATTACTGGAATAATCCATCAATAAGTGTGAAAATCTAGAGCTGCTTCAAAATATTTTCAGAAGATTTTATTTACATTCACATGGCTAGAAGCATACCAAGCTAGAGTTTCCTGTAGAACCATAGTCTGGTATAGAGGCCAGAGTAATTAATCAGCAGACTGAGTGTGACATCCCAGGGAGAGGAGCTCTCTGGATAATTTAGATCTCTGTATTTTTCCCTGTAAAAAATACTCCATTATCCTTCTTGCTCTGAGTTGACATTACTGTATGACTGAAATCTATGTGTCCTTAAAAAAATAATTTGTTAACAAGAACATCTTTCCTCTAGTATCTCACTACTGTAGCCCAAGGACACAGGGAAAAGTGCTTTCATGACTGTTGATAATGCATAATAATACTGACTTGTCAATGCAGGAATGTGAAAAATGCATCTCATTTCAAAAGCAAAACTTTAGAAATTAAAATAATTTTGAAAGACTTTTAGATGTTGGGGTGTCAGGAAAAAAAAGATTTAAAAAGTATTAGTGTATGAGCTTTTTTTTTTTTTTAAGGAAAAAGGCTTTATTTTCTCGAATTGAGTGCAAACATTTGGTTTTGTAAACATTGCAAGTACTTTGACATATTGATTTGCATTCTGAACAACTGAAAGTTAGAAAAACAACAGCTTGAGTTCATTTGCACAAGGGAATTTTAGAAGAAACTGTTAACTGTCAAAGTTACAGCCACAACAAAGAGTGGATGAAAGCTCCAACAACCAAAACTTTCTCAATAAATTTCTTATCTTGACCATTCCCACACACAAACACAAGAGAAATCTTTTGCAGTAATTACCAAAAAGAACCAAAAACATAAACAGCAAGGTAGGATATTGCTGCTCAATACAATAGTCCATGACAGAGCACTGAAGAAACTTCTTTGTTTTGTTTGTTGGAACTTTGTTATTAGAAAAGTATTGATTTTTATCAGTCACTCAATACTCTTTAAGACATACCCAATCTGTGACACATTCAATGGGTCATAACCTGGTGCTTTGCTTTATTTAAGATTACCAGAAATTCTGACCTGAAGGCAAGAGGGGCTACTCAGTGCCTCTTCATACTGAGTTTACTGCATATACCATAAGCAGGGCAATGCTAAAAACTATTATAAAGATCAAAAGATTCAGTTTCAACTGCTTAGATGCGTGTGAATGTGCATTCACAAGAAATGAAAAGAACAGGCTTTGATTAGAGGAGGAGGCATAAGGTCTTTTTAACTCCCCACTCTTACAGTGCTGGCATACCAATATCTTCAGTAACAGAAATGGTGGATACTTTCCATGTTGCTTGTGTAATTCTACACCTATATATTCTGTAAAACATGCTAGCTGGGCAACCTAAAAGGAAATTTTTAGTTACTTTCTTCAGGTGTTAAATCCCCATACTGGAGAAGAGACCTAGGCCTGGATTCATGAAAGATACATTGCAATAGC
Organism: Melozone crissalis; assembly: GCF_028551555.1. NCBI lineage: Eukaryota > Metazoa > Chordata > Aves > Passeriformes > Passerellidae > Melozone > Melozone crissalis. Next base: position 20,243,306 of record NW_026535794.1, read on the forward strand.
ATCAACTGGTTTGCTCCTTGCCAGCAAAGTGAAACAAGAGATACAGTACATGTTAATATTGTCATTCCAGTGCTAATCAGGTGGTCTATGTCTCCAGCATGAAGAAAAGGACAAGCCAGAAAAACTGTTGTAACAGGACACACACTTAATGAGAACTGTGATACATCAGTTCTTTTATACAGTCTTCCCTTTCCAAAGCCATGTTGAAATTTATAACCTATCTTCTTGAGGATGGACTTAGAAATTCTAAGAGAAAAAGAATTTACATCTAGTTTTTAAGCAAAGCTTTTCCAAAAACAATAACATTCATCATATAATATTCATCATATTCACAGCATCTACTGCAGTGAGAAAGACTAAATATCAAATAAAGCAAAAAAGCTAAACTCTTAAGTTTACTTACAAAGTAAACTTTGTAAGAGTTTACTCTTAGCAAAAATCCAACATAAAATTACATTGAACAAAATTTTGGGTTGCTATGTTCTGGCTCAAATAAATGAAATCTAAATCTATTTACTGCTTGAATTCCTTAGTAAAGACATAGAAAAATAAATATTCCTTAGGTATCAGATCCACAATCTTAAAAATATGTCAAAAATTTGCTTCATGCCCTTTAGAAGTACAACTTGAAGCTCATGTGAATTGCTATACAGCTATAGACTGACATTTTGCCTGAAGCAAATCAATGTAACACTGCTTTTATGATAGCCTGGACTGGTGCATAACATCTCTACCTTAGAGCCCAAAATATTTAGTTGTGACCTCTGGTTTAATGGTCCAACTGCTATCTGATTTTTTGGAGGGTGGAAGAAGGTATGATATCTGCATTTCCTGGTGCTGAGAGTAGGCTCTGGTCAGTGATTTCACTGGCTCCATTTCTGATGGGAGAAAAGTCTGGAGATTGAATCTAAAGTATGGCTTGAAGTAAAGCAGAAACCCATAAATCAGAACAGTTTGAGCATGAAAAATGAGTTGTGCAAACTCTGGATAGCTGAGGTATGTATGTTAGAAGGAATTTCTACAAGGAGATCAATGAAAAGTTGGTTAAACAGTGAACTGAAAGCATTTTATGATGTTATAACTGAATCTGAAGTGGGGGAGATCTTCACTGGCTGCCCTGGAAGATGTGACTGTTTCATATTCTCCACCATACCCCAAGCTGTTGACCAATGCCCGTAGTGGGAGGTGAAACTGCAATGAAGTGATAAATCACCTTTGTACAACTTGCCAGAGCTGCTCAGTAAATGTGACAGGTGGAAAGCACTTCCCTCAAATCCTGCTCAAAGCCTGACCAACCAGCTCTAATTTAGATTCAGAGCTCTGACTCTGAGACCAGAGGACACTGTCCTGGCCAGATTCAACCTTGGTGAGAGAGGGCAGTGGGCATCGAGTCCCAGAACCTGAGAAACACTGCTTCCAGAACGGAAAGTATGAACAAAACTATGTTGAGAAACCTTTCTATAGCAAATAAAGTAATATAAAACACATAGAATAAGCAGTAAGAAGTCTTTCTATTATATGTCCACAAGACCTCAGACGTTATCCAGAAAAAGGCATTTTCATCAACATGGTAGACACTATGAGGTGGTTCAGTCACATCCTTAATTTGGCATATAACTGTTCAATATTCAAAGGGAAAGATAACAAAAAATACATCTATTATCAGCTGGGGTTCTCTGCTATTTATGAATGTCAACCTCTTCCCTTAATCAGTAGTAATATTCAACAATACAAATGTAAAGTACAAAGGAAATTGTTCTGGAGAATTCTCACCTGTGTACAGATGGGATTAAAGAGAGAAAGAGCTGAAAGAAACATAATCTGCTCAGAGTTTCTATGGAAAATTACATTTAAACACAGCTATATTAAAACTTTTCAGACATATGTGAGTAAGGGTCAGGTGTAGGAGAAACGAAAACTGCCCCAAAACGGATTAAATTAAATGCCATGACCCCTATGAATCCTCATCTGTCATTACTCAGGAATAAATTTCAGGATTACTGTATTTACCACCTTCATCTGAAGAGTATGTGATGATTAAAAGATTTCATTGATGTCTTGAACAGCCTTCTGCACACATTTAAGCCTTCACTGAAGAGGTCAACAGGAAAATGAAAAATGCCTTATGCTTGATGGAGGAGAAAGATATCAACAAACTCCTTAATCACACAATATCTTGTAGAAATGTAGCTTCAATTATGTTCAGCTTTTCCCTTCCTCTGAGTTACATGTTTGTTCTCAGACACTGAAAGAAAAAGACTAAAATTTTACCTATAAAGTCAGCAAAAGTGCTGTGAGGTGAGGCTCTGAAAGCAACTCTTGGCACTGTTATGCCAAAATATTGTTACACTGTCTCCTAGTGCCATTAAGGAATTCTGTTCCTTATCATTTTTCCAGCCAGGATGAACAATTAAGACAAAATTAATTTTTTATTCTTCTCATTTAATGTTAATCCAATCCATTACAGTCATTTATTCCTCAAAGCATTAATAACTTCATTAACTGCACCTCCATTCAGCACAGGTTCACGTTTACCAGCACACTTTGAGGTAAGCAAGTAGTAACATGTGTGCTTAGCAAGTGACTGAACATGGAAAGAACAGAACAGATCATGGTTAGAAAAACAACCCTGATGAAATTGCTTGATGCCACTCCACAGGATTTCCACAGAGCTTACCATGTAAGTTCTGCCATACAGCTTTCCTCTGCTTGGAAAGGAAGCTAAGGGAAATACAGACAAAAGTACCAACAGTCCTGAAACCCGGAGAACAACACTACCTAAACCCCTCATATTTACCTGGCCCAAACCTTCATCTCTAAGTCCAATTGATGCTGAGTAATTTCTTACGCAATCTTCTTTTGAAGCTTTGACAAATTCCTTGATCTACTACTTGTCATCAGAGTGGATCTCATGAGCAGAGTGGATATTGTTGACAGGAGAACTGCCAAAGCCTCAGCTCTGGACCTGAGCAGAGCTGACCTCAGACTGCTCAGGGAATTAGTTATTAGGGTTTAATAGGGTTTAATAACTAAAAACCCTAGTTATTAGGGTTTCCTGAGAAACTGTTTTTGCAAGTGCTGGGGCCCATCAGTGCTGGTCACTTTTTAAACATCATCTCCTAATAATGGCACAGAAGCAGGCAATTCCCAGATGTCAGAACTCAAGCAGGTGAAGCAGAAAGCCATTTTGGTTGGACAGGAATCGTCCCTTGGAAAAAAGGGCAAAAAGAAGGTGTATGGCCAGCAGCAGCAAGGGCAGGTGACGTGGGAAAAGTACAGAGATGCTGCTTTCCACTGCAGGGAAGAAAAAATGTGGCAAAGGCTCAGCTGAGCAGAGCTGTGGATGGACAATAAAAAGAGTTTCTTCAAACATATTAATGGCAATTGACCCACTACAGGACAAGGATGGGCTCCTCACAAACAGGGACAGGGACAAGGCAAAGGTGTTTAACACATTCATTGCCTCTGTCTTCAACATGGATGATGGACCAAGGGGCTGATCTGATTTTAAGCAAAAAATTATTGTGGTCCTTCCACAGGCAAGAATGCTTGATAAATTTTGACAGTTAACAGTTTTATACATCTTATTTGTGTATTAACTTTGCTTATCCTAACACTAAACTGCATCCAGGCACATCTTGGGATAGTAAGGTACCTTGTGAAAGCTAAAATAGCATTTTACTTGGAAGTCATATTCTGTTGAAAAATTTGAGAACAAAATAAAAAAAAATCAGAGAATGAAAATGAAGCTGTGCAGTGAGTTGCATAAAATCTTTAATGATGTAAATAATGAAGTATAAACTGAACTTTCAAATTAAGTTTACAGACATCTTGTTCAAAATAATGTTTTTCTTTGTCTACAGTACATCATATTGAAAATGTAAATTCCTAACTGGTAATGTAAAATGCAGTCCAAAGTGACTATTGATAAGCATGTACTTAAAAAATATTTGAGTTAGATCTTGTTTCCTACAGTTAGAGAAGGAGAATAGATAACCACACTGGTCTTCAGTCTTAACCACATATAGAAATTTTGTTCCAGGATGTCCAGAAAATTCAAATTCCCAGCAAAGGTGAACTGCATGAAGATAAAATAGGACTTGATTCTGTGAAATATAAAATTTTTTTCAGATTGCTTTTGCTGCTGCAAGCCTTAATAGTAGAAACATCCTATTTCTATATCCTATTTCTAAGACTCCTCTGTACTGCTATCATTTATCTACTTTTAGATATGTGAGAAAAAGAAAAAAGTCATTACAGACAAGTAAGAGCAACTTTTAATGTAGTTCTTGGAATGCAGAGCAGAATTAGAGCTTTCATGCTCTCAGTTCACCCAAGGGAAGGTCAGCTCTGAATCTGGAATATGTAACATATAGAGAATGTCTCCTAATGAGAGCTAATAATGACAGTAGCACTGGTGGTCCTGAGAAAGCTCAGATTTTACTTAGTTCTCCCAGTAGAGAGAAAATTAAGGAGAAGGGCTCTTCAAGAGGGTTCTCCTTCATAAATACAGTACCAGAAATTCCTCTTACAGTTTTTGCAGCAATTTGGTTACAAAAGCTATTCCCAAGGCCCAGCTACTCATTGCCAAAAGGAATTACCAGCTCATGCTATCAATGTAGATATAAATACCTGCCCTCACCTGCTGCTCAGAGACTCTCATCAAACTGCCAGCATTGAAATTCTCTTCTCCTGACCTTATACGTATTTGGATGCCTGCTCTGGGACACCTTTCTCAGAAACAAGTCTGTGGAGACCCAAGAGCTAAAGAAAGTTTTGAAGATGTTAAACAGTTTTGTGAAACAGAAAAACAAGGGCTGACAATGCCCTACCTCCAAGGACCTTAGATGACATTAATCGTGTTCTGAGATGACATTAATCACATTCTGTCTGCCAGTTTCTAGAGTTGTAATCAGTTATGGGCCCAATTCAGGCTGTCCTCACATCTGACTAGTGATCCAAAGAATTTTTGGGCTTTAATGTCACTGTCTGAGAATAACTAGGGAAAAATTTTTGGGTTTTTGACATAAAATTATAATAAAGTATGGGAAATGTCTTCAAATTATCTGTACTTTACTGTAAGTTCAAATGCCATAGTTGGTTAGGGACTGAAGCGTATCCTAAATCCCCATAGAATAGTGGAAAAAACATTTTTAACTCCCTTAAAATTGCAACCCATTCTAAATATTTGTCATTATTTTCCAAATTAGACCAGTAAAAACATATGATATTTTCTTTTTTAGTTTAGCAAATGTGGACATTGCTTTCAAACCATTATACAATATGGTAAGTTTAGAGCTCAAAATAAAAGGAGATAAAGTCCAAGGTACAAGAAAAAGAATCAGAAGAAACTGTGGAATTAAAAAGGTGGTGCAAGATATTTCCAGTTAAATTGATAAAGTACAGTGATAAAGTACAATCTGTGTAAAGTTACACACATTTGGAATTTAGTTGGAGAAAGCTCAAAATAATTAGAAAATACACTACAAAAATCTGGGCTATATATTTTCTCCTTAACAGGCAATAAAAAGGATAATTTTTATAATAACAGGTGGACAATTTATGTAGAAATTGAATTCAAGTAACCTGTAGTCATGACTACTTCATGTTCAAATATAGTAGCTTTATAGCAAGCTCCTAAACCAATCTACATATTCTACAGTATTTCCACCATTTTTCTGAAAAATATGGAAGGAATTGTATAATGTACCAGAAATGAGAGAGAAAAAGTTAAACATGTAGATTTCTTGGTTTTAAAATACCATAATGATAAACCTTTTTTATTATTGTATAATGAAAATGAAAATTGCCTCCTGTGTGGAACTTCATTCTAGATATGTCTGAGAATATGTTCAGGTACCAATGAATAAAAAACACTTCACAATCTCCTGTATGTAATTAAGGCAACTACAAAGTCAGATTCAATCTCTGAAAGAAGTGTTGAGTCCTCTTTACAGGCTTGGTTTTGTTTGGGGTTTTTTGTTGAGGGTCCTTGTTTAGTTGTTTGATTGGTTTTTGTTAAGCTTTTGTTGCTGTTTTGGGGCTAATTGTTTATTTTTGTTTGATTTCAGGTTTGTTTTTATTTCTTTCTCTTCCCAGACTGGTTTTAAACTGCTTTAGAAATACTACTTTATTCATTTCACATCCTGTTCTCTCAGTCAATTGTCAATGCTGGCTGTTTTAAATGAAGCAATAAATGCTTTGTTATTTGATTAGTTCTGCATAAAGAGATTTTTTCCTCTTTTCAGTAGATCACATTATGCACTGAAGCATAAAATTTTATTATTCTTGTAATTATATATAAGTTACAAAAACTGCCAAAGTTATTTCTATTTATGTGTCTGTAAACTTTTATAGATCAAATTATAACAGCAAAAGAGTGATAGAAGCAGTATCCTTTGACCTTTAGAGTATACTCTAGAGTTTTGAGCTATATTTCAAATAAAAATATTTTTGTCAAATCTGATTTCCTGATTATTGTATTACTTTGTATATCTTTATTTTAATTATGTTGCTGACCAAAATCTATGTATTTTAAATGTTTTTTGTTAAGGAAAAATTTGTACTAAAATGATTTAAAAATTGGTATGGAACAACAGAAAATAAAAACCAAAACCCATGAACTAAAACAAAAAAATCCCAAAGAAAGAGCAAAGAAACAGCAAGACTGTAATCTTTATTGTTTACTTTTAGAAGACAAGAGAAGTGCATGAGTTATGAGTTAAGAAAATTTTCCAGTGATTTGAAGGTATTCAGGGTGATATAAGCTAGGGATAACTATGAATAATAGGACAAGTTTTTTGAGAAAATGAACATGCTTAATGGGACTGTACCCAGTGCTAGATATGAACTAAAAAACCTTTCTGACATCAGCTGCCATTGCAGGACATTCTTATAATCCTGGAACATCCAGCCCCTACAGGTGCATCAGTTATTTTATATAACTGGAATGGAGATAAACAGTCACAATTTAGCAAATTAATTGAACCTTGAGTGACTGGCAATGAAATGTCATGTTATTCAGCTACAGAGGATAACACAGTCCATCTTTCCCAGGTTCTGGAATCCTACCACTACCACTCCTAAAGAGTGACACAGCACAGTACAGAAACAGTTCCAGGAATATAAAAGCCCAATGTTCAAAAAAGACAAAACAATCAAGGTTTTAGGATTCATCAGGAAAGAGAGAAAAAAGAACCATTTTCTTACAGTATCATTCCACTGGTCACTCATTTCCTAAAGGCTCTGCACAGACCTGATTTTATCAGTCCCAAAAGAGTATAGTGGATTTTTTTAAAGTCAGAGAAAGGAAAACATACAGAATAGTTTCCATGTAAGAAATAAGTTGAAACTCCTTCAGTGTATGATGTTACTTAGGGATGGAGAACAATATGGAGTAGGTGCGTTTTGCTGTTCACCATTTTCAGTAAAAAGAGGGTAAAAACAGAGTTACTTTCTCTGCAAGTGGCAGAACTGCACAACTTGCTGCAAAAAATGAGAAGGGGGCTATGCTTGTGAATGTGCTTCTAGAGAAACTAGGCTCTATACAGAAGGCAAATACATTAAGGTTTGCTACATATCCAAAACCACATTTGGTCATAAGGTCTCCTAAAAAGGAAATATTAGGGACATTAAGAGGAAGTATCATATATGTTCATCCTCTCACTGACAGCAGTAGAGAGGATATCAAGTGAAATGGACCTTGATGTGATCCTCTGTTGATTTTCCTATGTTCTCAAAGTTCTCAAAAACATGTTCCACACTTCAGTGAATTGCTTTTAATTTGCTGAAAATAACTGTCTGTCTCCTCTACAAAACTGAAGTCAGCAGATACCAGTTCCCTAGTCTCTGGAATAACTTCTCTTTATTGTAGCCTGCTAATCTGATCAGGCAGCCCTTGGCAGCTGTTGTATTCCCAGGTGAATGGAAGGAGACATGAGCAGAAACTCTGATGGAGGGATCTGCGATTTTTATAGTCAGTAACAACACTGCAGGAGGGAAAGGATGGAAAGAAGATAGGAAAAACAAGTTTAGAGATCATGGAAATTACTGTCAAATCCATGCTATCTCTTTTGTAAACAACTGTAAGTACAAAATATTATTCATGGATAATTATTCCACCATTAACCTCCGTGGCTGCAATGAGATAGCCCAACTCACCGTGGTATTTACCACAGGCTGCAGGGGAATCTCCTGCTCCTTCTTCCCTTACCTTGGTGCCAGCAAAGGCACCTTCTCCTGCATATTCTCACTCCTCTCTCTGGCTGCAAATGCTCTTGTGCAGCAACTTTTCCCTTTCTTTAATCTGTTGTCACAGGGATGCTGCCACCATCACTGGTGGGCTCAGCCCTGGCCTGCAGGGCATCCACCCTGGAGCCAGCTGGAATTGGTTCTGTCTGACACGAGAGAAACTTCTGGCACCTTCTCACAAAGTCACCCCTGTAGCTCCCTGCCACCAAAGCCTTGCCAGACAAACCAAACACAGAAACAACTGCAACTTTCACGAGGTTCAGCATGGCCAGGGTCCCTTCCTGGGCTGATGTGGATACAGGCAGCCTTTTACACAAGGCAGAACCTAACTCAGAAATCTTACCACACTGCAGAGGCACAGCAACAAGCACAAATAACATTTCTCAAACAAAATTGTCTTTGCATTTTCCTCCGCACAGTACCATTGTGACACAGAGCAAAAAATTGATGTTCATAAAATGAAAATTTGATAAGAGCCAGGCTAAAATGATGTTTATTGTTTCTCAGGCCCAGCAATTTAAGCAGCTCTCAGTGGCTTTGCAGTTCAGCATTGTTGTTGCTAAGCAGCATATTGAGAACAATCTACAATATCCTGTAGTTTACAGGAAATTACAATGCAAGCTTTCAAAATTATTTTTCTAGAAGTCCAGTGTTTACTTCCTGTCTTTAAACATTATTGCATGTTTGGCTGAAATAAACAGCCACCTTAGAATATATATTTTTGTTAATGTGTAGAATTTCAAGGTGTTCCTACAGAATCAGGGAAACATTCTTCTGAAAGGTGAGTCAGTGTCACAGATGGGAACATTTAGTGGTTCTGTTCAATTTCATCTTTACGCTGCATTCATTGCCCTATGACTCCATGCACAGAAATAACAAGCAAAGACTCCTTAGTATACTTGTCTCACACAGTGATATGGCTCAATAAGATTCAGAAGAATCTCCTTTGATATGGGCATTACAAATATTATCTAAAACAAATAAAATATTGAAAAGGAATTGTATTAGAGTAGATCTCAAAAACTATGCGTTTATCTCTTAAAGAAAAAATATTTTTATTTTCTTAGCAAATATATTCCCTAGCTGAAGACAAGAAGGAGACAGATCTTTGCTGCATGATCTTCTTTATCCTCAGAAACTTCCAAAAAATTGATCAATGGATAGAAGTGTTTTGCTTTTGGTTAAACTTTCTGTTGTTTCTACATATAACCAGACAAGTCTAGGGCAGCTGATTTTTGCAGCTGATCACCATGGCCATTTTAGCTAGTTCTATTTTTAAAAGTTGCATTACAGAGCACTTTTCACAACATCCAGCATGCATTTTGCCACAGTTCAGAACATTTCTATGGGCAGAAGCAGACCCACTTACAAGCAGTGATGCAAACAGATACCACTGCTAAGTAGCAGCTGTAAGTTGAACCCCTCAGTGGGTGATGTAAATTCTTATCCTGATCAAGAAAAATTTGTCAATATAAAAAATATGGTTTGTTGTAAGGATGAATTTAAACCATTGCCTTAAAGTGTTGTGAACCTCTGAAGTCCACAAAGTACATCTTATATGAGCTACACAAGAAATCAGTCTCTGGAGGCTCTTTCCTGAGATTTTAGTATCTTTTTTATTATAAAACATAAAAGTATTTTGGAACATCCTTTACCATCAAAGCCAAAGCTTTTAAAGCTTCTAACATTGCCACAGGGACTTGCATCTCCCATTAAGAGGATAGAGTCTGAGTACAACAAAAATAAAGAATCAGAAAGCTTGGCTAGTGTTCCTCCTGGGGTAACATTCATATAAAGCTGAACTTCAAAATACAAATCTCATTTGCAATAAATTTCCATGACTGGCTTGGCAGAAGTAGGAAGCCAATAGTACTAGAACTGGCACCTTATCAGAGAGATGTCTGGAAAATTTTGCCCATATCTTTCCAGTTTATCTTGTGCTCAAAGTTCAGTGCAATTTCTTGGGTTTGGTGTAGTCTCATCAGTGTTATTTCCCAAAGCCTGAGCAGTGCTTAATGACATCCTAAAGGAGAAGGCTATTCATTAGCAGCAGTAACAAAGCAAAGTTGCTCACATAAATTAATGATCCATTCTTGTAGTAGTCCTTGACACTGGGAAATATTAACTTTGTTTTATTGATCAGAAAGACAGAGACGTGAGATAAAATGACTTTCTGCAGGAAATTTGTAGTAGACCCAGGAACAAAATGCATCTCCTAAATTCCACTTCAGGGGGTTACATTTCAGTAACTCTGTGATAAATGTGGAAGGAGGAAAAAGATTAGTCCTGTTCTGTCAAAAATAGTCTCTCCTTCATCATTTGTGTCCAAGCAAATACTGCTAACCTACAGCAGCAGTGCTTTCATGAGTAGCTCTTACCTTGGGGTTATTTGGATCCATCCCCATCCAAACTGTATAATTTCTGGTAAATGTTTCCTGAGTTTTATTTCCCTAGTGTAGTAAGTGAGGATGGTGCAAATAATTGCACTGATGTGGGCACCATACCACACAAGCAGAAGATGGATATGGTGCCTAACCAGTATTAGTGGCAATTCCTACTAGCCAAAAACCATTTAAGCCTGCTGGCCTTATTGCAAACTGTCCCACTCAGTTCTTTATTCTACAACAACTCTATTTTACAACTTCTGATAAATAAATCCTACTGAATTAAGCAGGATATTGGCTAAGTGTACATGGCTAGACAAGAAGCTTTGCAGATTCACAACAGTTGACTCAAATACCCAAACAACTATTTCATAAAATGATTTTATTAGAATTTCATGGGCTGCCTAAAAGTGTTAAAATTTCTGAATTTATTTAGCAAGATATGTATACTATTTCTCTTTTGAAGGAGAGACAAAGAAATGAAAAAAATGCTGCTATTCCTTCTTTCCAAACACATATAGACTGTCCATAGCTGGAACATACCTGTTGGAGGTACCTTTGTGGGTTCTGCTGGTAAAAATTCCTGGGATGGTAAACACTCCCTGGAAAATGTGAGGTCATCAAGTGCTATGCCATCTTTGGGACCTTCTCCAGCTATCCCTTCAAAGACAACTTGAAAATCTTCATCTCCATCTCCAGACAGGGTCAGTGCCTTGCGCTGCCAGAAATTTCCCTGGTTTCCAGTAAGATTAAGAAGAATTTTTTCATGTTTCAATGTAGTTCTCTGGTAGATAATCAACGATCCAATGTGAGCTCCAAACATATGATAATAGAAAATTATCTGTAGGCAAAAACACGAGCATAAAGTATGCAATAGGTGACTTCAGTCAAATTCTGCTATTGTATTGACTCTAGTTCTTAAACTGAGCATTACTAATAGCATTCAGAGTAGTCATTAATTTTACTGATTGAAAAATAATTTAATCAAAAGGCAACAGAACAACTTACTATTTACAATTCTTTAACTATTCCATAAGCCAAACTTCAAAACCAGCATTAAAATATTCACCAGCAGATCTTGCATCCCTTTGAATGACTCTTGCATTTAAATGTGAAAGAGCTAAAATATTTTTTAAGAAAACAGAGGAATGTAGTAGCATCATTTACAATATAGGAAGCAACTTCCATTTACTGAACAATTTTCTGGTTAAAAATGTGTTTATTTAGGCGATAGAATGTGCAATTAGAAAATTCAATCTATAGTGGAAGAAAACTTTTACATGGATATATGCAAAAATAACACCAAAGAAAACTAAAATATACAAGAGGTACTTGGATTACAAAACAGTTATTTATCTATTTTTAGTAAAAATGCAGGAATTTTTAAATAGAAAAGACCAAATACATACATAAAAAGATCATTGTGAAAATTCATCACATTTAACTGCACTCTCAATTCTTTCCAATTCAGTCTTAGATTTCTATTAATTTTGAAGGTGCAGCTTTGTTTCTGAAAGTCTTGTATATAGACAAAATATTTTTATTAATTTATGTCCCTTTATAGTTACTACTCTTTGTTTTCTATGCATAAAACGGGTCCAGTTGATGTAAATGTTCATTTACAATGATTTGAAAATGAGTATCATTTGTTCATTTTTCAATTATTTGAAGTGGTCTAAGATGCCATACTAAATCTGTTGTAATATGATGAAGCATTTTCTTCTCAAATAACCCATAGGAAGGAGTAAAATATTTCAGGTGATTCTCTGATCTCATGAGATGAGGTTTCAGATCTTGACATATTTTTTTCCATTCATACAATTTCCTATACCAATCATTGCACTTGCTTTGGTATTTGTCTATGTGTACATTTCAGAACTGCTCAAAACTTGCAAAAAGTAAAATATCATAAATATGACTGACTGCTTCTGGCCACATGATCAATGTCAAGAGTTTGGTCTGCACAACCTGTGTACACATTTGCTTTTGTAAATAATTTTCTATGTGATAAAAACAACAGTTTCCCATAGTTATATTTCAAGCACTTAATTGCATTTAATGTGTGATATGTAACAGTACAGATGTCAACATTTCATTCTCAGTTATTCTGCATTTTTTACGCATGTTTTATGCTTCAAAAAAAGAAGTCAAAAAGTGAAAAAGTTATTTTTAGAGCATAAAACCAGGTAATGCAGAGAAAGAGATACTCATAAATACGATGCTAGAAGCAAAAGGTCAAGATCTCCATGTTTGTGCAAGCAGAATATTTTTAGTATATGTATTTTAGGCAATAGAAAAATTAACATGTTTCCAATTTTGAAGATAATTTTATAATGGCTAGGTTAAATTTTGCTACTTAATATCATAATTATTCAAGTTTTCTTTTGAATCATAAATCAAGTCCTTTATGATTAATACTTCCTGATCTTAAGTCAGGAAAGATAAAGAATTTACAGACCTTCCAGAGAGAAATGTTTCAGTAAAATGAACTGGTTAGAAATCTCAAACATAAGCAGAACTCTTTCCAAGTTACAGATAAACTGCTCAGGAATATTCCTCAGGAATAGTATGAGGTAAATGCAACTAGAGGCTCATGACTGGGCATTTTGCCCAGAGAGGTCACCTGCATAGCCAATAAACTGTTTAGGACTATCTCAGTCTAAGACCACCTTCATTTGATGAGCATAGCTCTGTGATCACACAAACAGTTAATTTCATAAGCTTTTTTAAAAAATGGTCTCATAAAAATATCCTCTTGAGAGGCCTACTTATTAGATGTATAAAGGTAAATTTGTAGTTTCAAAATAAGGCATAGCTAAAGTTTCTGGGGCATTATATTTTAAGCAAAGACTATAAAAGATGTATCAAAACCAGGAAGATGTATCAAAACCAGATTTGCAAAGAAATATTCAAGCTGAAGTAACCAGAATGTGCTGTAATATTTTGGAAGATCAAGGCTTACCCTTCTCCATTTTCTAGAGAAGAGCTGATAACAAAGCCTTCTGTTACACATCCTTCCTTTTGCAGTTTTATTATTTTAAAAGCAATTCTTACTGCACTTATAGACACTTTCTCCATAAAATCAGAAACCATTAAATAGTTGTTTATTACTTTGGATGAGTTGCATAAGACATTGTAAATCAGACACTGCATTTACTGGCAGCTTCATCTGAATCTCACGGAGTACTCATTTACTTCCAGAATAACTCTTCTCCTGCAGCAAGATTTTTCTTATGGTTAAAATGAAATAAGATCTGATCCTGACATCTCTACAAAAGGATAGGTTTGTTTTTTTTTTTTCAATAATTATTTCAGTAATCATCTTTAATCATTTTATGAGTACATTCATGGTGCAATCTAGAAATCAAATTCTTCATTCCTGCTACTACCACACCCTCACATACCTTGCAGTTTTTATTCTTTCTGCTTAAGACAGGACTGGAAATCCTAGCTTTCTGTCCTGATAGCTGAAAAAATGAACTCTTTATAAAAATATAATGACCAGATGGTTCTTGCAGTGTATGATCAGTAGCTGGTCCAGTGCCCAGTTTTGCAGTACTGCTAGTTCTGAGGTGCCAGTTGAAATGATCATTTTCATCTTGCTTCCATCCACAAAGGTCAAACTCAAAATTGCAATGCCCAATAGATGTACCTGAAATATATTTGCCACACATGAAAAGAGATTTATTTTCAAGTAGTTAATTAAGTATATATAGTAATCCAATCTATGGGGAAAAAAATTCACTATAAAAATAATATCCATGTATCTCATTAAAAAGAGCATTTTGAATACTCTGGACTATAATAGGATAAACCTACTTGCATATATATGATGTGGGTCCAGTGCATTTTATTACAGTCAACAGGATTCTTGGTATAAATGTAACCAAATTTGATTAACAATTTTAGCTCCTTAGGATCTTAACTGGCCCCCCATAGAGCATTCAAGATGTGCAGAAAACCAGCCTCCTTCTGAAGAAATATGTTAAGATCAGGTGAAAACAGGAAGAAATGCCTCTATCTAGCAAACAGACACATCCAAATGAAAGTATTGAGCACCATAAAAATACAGCTTCTGTATAGACAGATACCGACAAAACACAAATGTGGGTGTGATAATCTTGAGCCAAATCGCACCCAAAGTTACTTTTGCACAAACCCTCGATTCACTTGCATTTCCTTAGCCAATACAGAAACATAGATAAATTATGTTGGTGGTGGATTGTCTCCAAAGAAGGTAAGGGCCTGGGGCACAGGTCTGAAGAGGAGCAGCTGAGGGGGCTGGGGGTGTTTGGAGAAAAGGAGGGTCGGGGTGACGGTATTGCTCCTGACAACTACTGGAAGGGATGTTATAGCAAGGTGGGGCTCAGTGTCGTTTCTCGAGTAATGAGTGATAGGAGAAGCAGAAAGGACCTCGAGTTGCACCAGCAGAGGCTAAGATTGGATACTAAGAAAAATTTTTCATGGAAAGGATTGTTAAGCATTGGAACAGGCTGCCCAGGGAAGCAGTTGAGTCACCATCCCTGGAGGTCTTTAGAAGCCACATAAATGTGGCACTTAGGGACACGGTTTGGTGGTGAAATTGGTGATGCTAATAGTGGGATTTAATGATCCTAAAGGTCTTTTCCAACATAAATGATTCTAAGATTATCTACATATCTCCTTGAGTTGTACTTAAGGCCTAGAAAAGAAGAAAGCTGTCATTATTTTTGTTGATTTTGATATGAAACATCATGCATATTCTTTATAAATTTTTGCATCTTGAATGTCAAAACAGCCAGCATGGTGAGTAAACTGTCCACATAAATTAAATCAATTTCATCATTCCAGAAGCTTAATTTCTCTATATTTTTCTCTCTATACATCTATAAGTTCATTATAATGATTACCAAGTAAGAGTAAAATTGCTGAAATAAGGTGGAATTTCAGCAGAGACTTCAAGAACCTTTTGACTGTGCCCTGAATATTCTTGCTATTATTGCTAAAAAAGAAAGTGCCTTGAACAGAAATTTGGAACCTGTATGTATTATTTTGTAGGACAATATCAGAAATTAGAAAATATCTCTTTCAACATGTAATCAAAATCTGAGCCTCTTCTGAGGCCTGATAAAGTTCAGACACATGGAAGTAGTTTTATTTAACTGAAAGGTACTTAGAAGCATCAGTAGCCAGGCTAAGGATCTAAACTTCATGGAATCTACACATGGACCAAAACAGGAAAGACAGCTACCTCGAAAATTTCAGGCTGAAATCAGATAAAATATTTTTTCTTTGAATTTTAATCTTTGAATGTCATAAAGTAAAAATGGTAGAAACTTTTTCTTAAAAGTATAAGCTGCTTAGCAAAACTAGCTTCCCTTTTTACCTCTGTCTGCAAATATAGTGCCATCTGAAGTAACAATTAAAACCAACCCAGACCTAATATGTGAAATTATATTATTATATTTTATGAAAGTCACCGATTGCAGATTAACTCAACTGAATGCAAACTGCCCATAAAATTTTTTCTAATTCTATTTTTCAGCTCATTTAGCTACTTAATATTTCAAGACCATTCTTAAAGAAATTCCTTCCGTTATTTAAGAATTCCATCTTGAGTCAATAGAATGCTTACAACTGACCCTTTCATTTTAAAGGCCTGTTTTCAAGAATCAAGACCTTAAGGCATGAGCACTGATATTCCTGCTAATGCTGTACATATTGGGTATTACCTAATCTAAGTTTAGACGTCCTTGTAGGATCTCTATTGTCAACAAAGAGAAATACTCATATCTACAGGACAACTTCTTTGATCTAACCCAAACAAGTGATTTTAAGTTGCATGAACTTCAGCCTGAAAACAAGTTACTCCACTGATGAAAAAGAAAATTCAGGCAGCCTGCTTAGAAGCTTAAGTTACTGCAGATTGTGCACTTACACATTAAATTACTCCTGTGCTTGTAAAGCACTATAATGATTCACTGTAAAGCTTACAATTAAAATGCAGTTAAGAAAACTTTTTAAAATTATTTTGCATTTTTTTTTCATTACTTAAATGTAATAACAAAAAACATGTTAGAGGAAAGTATTCACTGTATGGGACTGTTTCAATTAATCTCTTCTAGTGGGAAATTAGAATAAAATCCTTATTATAGTGGTTGCAAAATGAAATTCCATCAGTTTATTTGAACTGTTTTGCCCTTAATACTTCAATTTATACTTGTCCGATGATATTTCATGAGAAACACAGACAATGCAGGACCCCCCCACAAAAACCTCAAAGAAACAAATAAACAAACAAAAAATCCCATTAAGATTTAAAAAAATCAGAAAACAAAAGTCAAAGTTTGAGAAGATTTTTTTAACAGAGTAATTGAAACTTGAAATACTCTTCATTTTTAGTTGCAGAAAATCTCAGCTGGTCCCTGTATAGGTTAGTGATGTACTATTCCTGAATTGGAAATCATTGGGTAGCTTAATAGTGTGAAAATAATTTGCAAAACATGGTTCCTTTGTGATGTACCTTAGCTTTCATAGAATATCAGCATACCTTTGCTTCAAAGAATCATATTCACTGAGAATTTGATAAACTGAATTAATATTCTCAGTAAAAATGAGGTAACTGTTAATACGGTACCAATCAATGGAGACTTGATTGTGTGAGCATTTCCCACATTTGTAGCAGTAAAAGAAGGAAGTGTTAATACCATATATTGTGATTCAGAAGGAGCCATTTGATATGAAACATCATTCTTTGAATCAGATACTACATATGCTGCTTCTTGATATGTCTTGTAAAACCAAAATTGTAAAATATTCAGATTAAAATAATTTGCTCAGACCTGACAACCCTTGAAATATCTAAGGAGGTAGGCTGCTCGTCTCCCAAAGGTATTATGCTTGAATTTTTTTTCAGCTTTAATACATTCTTTTCATATGGAAAGCAGGATAATTTTATTCTGCTTTTAAAGACAGCTGCTTTCTGAGTTATTTTAAGACATCCATTAGCAGCTCTTTGTATTTTGTATCGTGGATTTTAAATTAAATAATAATAATTAAAAATCCTTAAAAGCCTAGGAATAGAATTAAATTATTACCTTCTTGTTTGCTTTCTTAGCTGATGAGTTGTCAAGAATATTTGAGTATTAAAAATTCACAGCAGGCAGAGCTATTTATGATAATTTTATTAAGAAACTACCATACTTACTGCAAATACTAGGGCTTTCATCTGAGTTATCTTCACAGTCATTTACAAAATCACACAGATTACTCTTTGGGATGCAGTATTTGTTGGCACACATGAATTCCTCTGATGTGCAAGGTTTGTCTGAGATTAGCAGAGGGGAACAATCTTCAAAGGTAATATCATCCACTGCCACGTCTCCCATGTAACTGACACCACGTTTTGCCCTGAAAATAACCTGATAAAAATTACAGAGCTATTACAGTAAGCCACTGATAAGATAGAGAAAAGCTTATACACACAACATGAAAAGAACATGGAGAAGAGACCGATGGTCTTCACACATTTTTTAATATGAAGTGGTCAGTTCTTACTGTCAAAGCATAATTCTACAAAATCTTGTACCAGAGTTGGTACAGGTCTGTCTCTGTAGTTACTGAAGGAACATCTGCTAACATTACCAAGCATACCAAAAAGAAGGAAATTAATCATGCCACTCAAAGAGATACTAGTCCTCACTCATCCTGAACTAATGGCAAGGGTTCTTCCTACTTCTGCAAAGAAAGTCTGAAAAAGACTAGTCTGCCATTCATCATTTAATTCCCATGGATGTAAAAAGAATTCTAAAATTTCATTAAAATTCCAAGACAGAAGTACCAGGAAATTTAACTTTTGAAAAAATCTGTTACTGACTATCCTTGGGGATTTTAGTTTTTTTCCATAAGTCTGCAACAAAGCAAGTATCTCTAAGAGGTTTGGGAATCTGCTCTGATTTCAAAGCAAACATCATGCTCAAGATTTTTTTCCCAAAATCCAGATATTTTTACTTACTGCGCACTAAATAGAAAGAAGTAGAATATTTTAAGTTGAGGATTCAAGGATAGATGGGATTCTCAGTCTTAAAAATGGATATCAGTCTGAGAAAAAAGAGGAACGGGAAATCTCCAAAAACATGAGTCCAGCTGAGATAATTAATCAGACAGCCAAAGAGATTATTTCTTCTATGTGGCAGAAGAGGTACATGCATGGTGTGAAAAGGAAAATGAGAAGGTGAAGAATGCTTAATATAGAAGTACTAATAGCCAGCTGTCTAGGAGCACATCACATTGGAAGACACACCTGAAAATTTGAACGAATTCCTAAGAACACTTCTGCTCTGTTCCAATGGGGACCTTGGCTGCCAGTTTGACTCCACAGTTTAGAAGTCTTGTTACTGCTTTTATAGAGTACCTAAAAAAGAAAATAACTTAAGATTACAAAAAAAATGTTTCCATTGCCGACTCACTTAAGAGTCCTATAATCGTATACAAGAATACAATATTATCTTCTACATCTAATCCGTATTCCACCACTTAAATTCACAGAATCACAGAATATCTGGAATTGGAAGGGGCCATTAAATCCAGGTCCCTAGCCCTTGCAGGACAACCCAAAGCTGAATCACACACCTGGGACTGCTGAGGAGCTCCTTGCACTGTGCCAGCCTTGGGGATCCTGCTGCAGTGCCCAGCCACCCTCTGGGTGCAGAACCTTTTCCTAGTGTCCAACCTGATGCACATGGATATGTCACTATAAATGACTATACTAAGAAAATAATGTTTTAAGATTTTCTGACCTCCTCATAAACATGCGCAGCCCACAGCCTTAACTGGACTAATGAATCTCATTAATTTATCCAGAGTGGCTAGCAGTGAATAAAAATTGTTCATCAGTGGGTTGTGACTCAGTTGTACAACACAGAAACAGAGTTAACAAGACTTGCTGAAAAATATATTTGTTCATGCATACAATTAACTGCTCTTCCAGAATGGATTTTCTTATCCTGATTCTTATGAAACATTTTGTTTCTTCTACAAATAATTTTTTTTCCTTTTTTTTATAAAGACAAAATTTTATCTTTAGAGCAATGAAAGACTTGTAAAAGCCCATACCCTTGTAAACAGCAAATTGGGGAATGATGACACACTTCAACATGAGCAGAGAGTCCTAAATATTCTTTGGTCCAATCTCTTGGGCATCCAAATTCAACTGAGCTGACAATAACAAGATGGGTGTTTGATGAGGCGTGTCAGGCTGTGTCTCCAGCCAGTACTAGCAGAGCTAAACATCCATTCACCACTTGCCTGAACTAGTTCTGCTTTCAAGGATTTACTGCTATGCTGTGTAATCTTCTTAGGGCAGCCCAGGCATTTTTTATCATAACGAAAGAACCTTTTTTTTTGTTTTAAATTTATGCAGTCCCACGAGTGTATATGATATTGCATAACAGGTAAGTTCTGCCAAGCAAACAGCAAATCCTCACACTAAAGAGCTTTCATTTTAGGGGGGAAAAAGGAACAGATAATATATTAAATTGGATAGCAAAACAAGTGACTTCTGACTTTATAGACAGGAAGATCTGCCCTAGAAGACATGAATTTAAAATGAAAATAAATAAATTAGTGGGAAAGGGATTACAGACAAATGCAAATAATATAGTTAAATGAAGGTATGTGTGTGACTGTAGACACACATGTACGTATTTTTACAGACTGCAAATTATCTACTCTGTTATATATCTAATTCCTACATCATAAATTCATATTTTCAATCATATCATGAAAACAGGTTAAAACTTTAGAGTAAAACATGGCCATTAATTTGTGTGCTATTAAAACTCATTGCTTCTCTGTACCTTAATGCATTTTGAACCTTAATGCATTTCAATTACACTGCAAAAAAGCACATCTAATACTTAGGTAGAATTACCCATGCCAAGTCAAAGTACAGAAACTGAATAAGAAAGGTTCCAACAAATAATCAAATTGAGCTTGCTCAGGAAAGTTACAGCAAATCAATATGAAAGAAAGTAATGGAAACACAGGAAGGTAACCATTCATGCAAATGGCAGGAAAATCTTCAGTAATCTTATATGATATTTGATGGCATGGGTGCAGAAAAAAAATGTGGTAGTCTTGGGGGAAGATATGGATAAAAGATCTTCTAAGCACAGAAATATTCCCATTCCTACAATACTTAGAGCATTCTTAGTATAAATAATGAGAAATCACCTAAATAATTTTTTATTCTGTTATTCTTATACCCATTATTAAATGAATAATCAAGCAATTATAAGCAATTATTAACAGTGTGCCAAGGTTTCATGATTTTCCTATGGTACATCTTAAAATGAAGTAAGTTTGAGGTGAGGGAGGACCAGTTAATAGAGGGAAATTGTAATGAGTGTTGAAACTGAGAAAAGAAAAAATCTGTACTATACACATTTGCCTTTTGTGCTGGTAATACTGGGCATGGCTCCTTAGAATTGCTGTTATTTTCTACAAAACATTCTTTGAACAAGATTCCAACTAACATCGGTTCTTACACTGCAAAGGAGCCTGGACCCTGGAGTATGCAAAGAAGTCCAAATGCACATTAATTGGTCCCAAGCTTTAAAACTGAGGATTAATCATCTTTATCCTCTGATTTCACACTGATTCTGATTAATTAATATTTGACCACTTTCCAAGCAGCATAGCAAGATCTTTACCCAGTTGGGGGAAATTTACCAATACTTCAAAAAAAATTGTTTAGAAAAAAATTCAAGAAAACGTGGAACATGCTTCCACAAAACATCTAGCCAGTCACATGGTGTGTAGTTCACCACATCCCACATCACATTTCTAATGTCAACACAAATATTAATTTTGTTTTCAAAACAGCTGAATTATGTCAGCTTTTTTTATAATTTGTATATTTAAATCCTCATGCACTGCCCACATCCAATATGATACTGACAGGTGACTGGGTAACTTATATGAGCATTTTTTTCAATCCATTCCTGATGCTGTAGGTATTCTATAACATTCCTGGGAAATCCCGGGAATAAGCACACAGCTGTGTAGTAAAAATAATTGTTTAGAACAATGTTGTTGTTTTATTCATTTCTGTCTGCAGTGACTTATTTGATCTACATGCTGATAATGAGTTAAATTTCCTTTACAGAAGTGCTTTTATTTAAACCAGAATAAGGAAAAAGGGTCTGGGAAAGCAAATTTATTGCTTATATGCCACAGAAATAGTTCAATGCTGCTTACATGAATACAAATAATCTCTGAAAGTGATATGTTCAGCTTTTCAAAGAATAAACGCTTTCTACAAGACTTTATGTTGAATTTTGATGCAATTACTTCTTTATCCCATGCTCCCACATTGGCCAAAGACCTTGATGTCCAAATATCTACTGCTGCTTTTCAAATGGTACTGTATGATACAAAACTTTTTCTTGTACTGAATTTCCAACCATGGCATGTCTATAACAGTCACAATTTTTGCTTGTTGTAGAAATTTCTAGTCTTTAATTTCTCCAGTATTTGAAATTATTCTCCCTTCATATCATAAAATGTTGAGAACAGTAGAGTGCTAGCAATTGTTAATTTTTGTTTATTAGCAGTCTGGGCTTTAATGAAACCAGAAGAGAACACATGAATTTCCTCACAGCAATTTCATGCAGAAAAACAAAACAAAACAAAATAAAGAGCACCTCCATACCTCCAGAGAACCTATTGTTGAACCATTCATGTGGTTCCAGAATATGATTTTGCATCTGGGCCCTGTAAGGGAGATGACTGGGGTAGCAATGTCAGCCGTGTCACCAAATTCTCCATTTGAGCTGTCTGCAAAGAGATACCAGCCTTCTTGAGAGCACCTGCTCAGAGAAAAAGGGTTATAACTTATTAAAACAAAACATTTCATCATAATTAATTTAAGATATCATTTCCTTAGATAGCATTTGCTGTCTGGGTATCTGGATGCATCTTAGTATGTAGCCAGAATTCAAAAAAACCCTTGCAAATGCAGATAGTATTTTTACATCAGAGATTGGCAAAAAAAAAAAAAAAAGATCTGAAGTGAACCCACAGAATCATGCAGATGTGAGCCAGAGGGACTCTGGCTTTTCCTGCTACCTTCTTTCCTGGGGGAATTTAGAGGGTTTGATCCTGGCTTAATATCAGGAAAACCCAAAATATTGGATGAAATTTTATCTCCTATGCTACCAGGAAAGATGAGGTCTCTTTGAAGTAAGCGTCAGATTCTGAGTGTACAGAGATACCAGGAGTGCAGTTTTAGTGTTTTGGGTATTTAAGGTTTAGCCCCTAAAAACCTTACTTTCCAAAATAAAATGCAGCTGTTGACCAAAGATAAATTTCTCTTCTCTCCAGCAGAAGTGCTTCGCGCTCAGTACTTCTCAAAAGGATCTTTCCCAACAAGTGCTTAAAAACCTGACAATGGAGCCAACATTTTTAAATAGGTGCTGCTATTTGGTTTTCCTTTCCTTTTGGTTTTCCAGAGTGGACAAGTTCTGAGCAACCACTCTGCAAAGTTGAATCACTACAGCTGTGAGAAGACAATGACCCTCACCAGCAAGCACGGACAAGAGAAACACAAGATGCTCAAAGACCTCATGACATCACACTCTTCACAGACTGAAAATCCTGCCTAATGAGAAGAGTAAAGAGTAAACCAGAATTTGCTGGTACAGGGTCAGAAACAGGCCTTCAAAAATCTTCACAAATCAGAGACTTTTTGAGCTTGACTATTGCTTCTACCTCCCCATGTGTCACACCAGAAACAGACAAACAAACAACAAAAGCCAACCAACCAACTAAATAATCAAAAAGGCAACATTTTAATGGGACAGATCTTCATTTTGCACGGATCAGATATGTCACATGTGAGATCACTGAAAACTGCTCATAGACATAGCAGGGACCAAAGTTCATCTGGGCAAAATCCTAGGGGGAAGGAAGAGTTAGGATTTGTGGAAATCAGGATCTTCTCCACAATCTTTTTTTTCCTTTTCATGAAAAGGCAGATAAGAAATTGCTGCTGATGCTTTTCTTTTATCACTGAGTCCTGGCAACTCAGACACTTTTATAATTACTGCATGCATTTGCTTAATCCTTTAG
Source organism: Melozone crissalis (assembly GCF_028551555.1). Lineage (NCBI taxonomy): Eukaryota > Metazoa > Chordata > Aves > Passeriformes > Passerellidae > Melozone > Melozone crissalis. The sequence goes on from NW_026535794.1 coordinate 20,267,050, forward strand.
CCTAAGTATTAAAACATTCTCCAAATAAACTGACTCTACTATAACTAATAGCTGAAAACTTTGAAAACTCATAATTACAGATCTTTCAAGAAATATGCATTTGGACAACTCATTTATTTCCCTCCTTTTTGCTAAAGAAAGCAGTTATTTCAAGGTAGCAATTTTTCTTTTTTGCCTTGGTGCTGAGTATTCTACCAGAGTCTTGCTTGGAGGTAAAAGAGGGTCGAGTTCTCTTAACGTTTGCAAAAAATTTGAAAAATTCAGAATTTACTCTGCTTCTGGGAACTCTTGCCTTCAGTGACCCAAGGGTGGGTCATTGGCACTGTATTTACAACAGAATTCAAAAGGACTTGTGAGAAACAGAATGGCAAAAAGCTCGGAAGAGTAACAGCACTTACAGATCTCAAAATTCCCAGAGTATTCAGTATTACATCCATGCCTCTCAGTGAGATTAGTCTGAAACAGTGGCAGGGTACAATCAGTTCTGTGATGAAATTCAGTCATCTATCTCTTGTTGGTGTGTTCTGTCAGACACAGGCAGGCCAAAGATCACGTCTATGCCCAGATGCCACTGCCCCATAGTGCAGCCTAAGACAAGTGTCCTTGCAACTTTTTTGACCTCGTTTCAGTGTTTGCTATAATATCACATTTAGTACACCAGATGAAAGTCCCCTGTATGAAACACTTCACAGTGCTAGCCATTAAACACAGTGGTGGCATGTGATTACAAGAAGATTAAGGGCAAGTAATGGCAAATGGAGGGATCAGAAGGGGATGGGTAAGTATGTGCAGAGCATCCTTGTTGACTTTCACTCCTATCAAGGACATTTTTACACTGAGGACTACAAGACTAATGTACTTGTGACCCATCTATGTTTAAAAGGAAAGCTACATCCCAGTGAAAATTAACCTGCATTATGTTTGCTCACAGAACAAAGTAATTTCTCTGTCTTGAATTCTTAAGCTGCCTGGTACAGAAGCCTGCATGCGCCAGGGAGGTGTATGATCTGCAGGGGGAAGAGTTTGAAAAAAGTAATAAGTAATCATTCTGCTTGCAGAGAGTTCAAACTAGCTAGAGGGTGCATCCCTTCTGTGGATGCAAATTTTTTAGCAGAGCCAATTAATGTACATGCAATCATCTGCTCAGTGTGTCAAGCTCTGACTTTGAAATTAAAGGATTTCTTAGCTGGCCCACTTTTATTTTAACCTAGTAAAAAATATACAGTGACAAGGTATTCGAAAGCTTCATAAATGTAAAATAATAAATAAATGTAAATTATCAGCATCTCTTACTCTACCAGATGGTATTCTTGTCTCCACCCCAACCTTTGTTTCTTAAGTGATCTTTGGAGAAGACAACTTTCTTCATTCTGAGAATTAATCAGACCCATCCTTAAATTAATTTCTTTCCTATTCCATAAAGACTCCCTAGAGTTGTTTTTTGTTTTGTTTTGGTTTTATTAAGTGAGACATCAAGAGGTTGATGATAACAAGTTTAAAACATGGTATTTTTCAACATATATAATAGTGAATAAATCTAGCTTTCAGCACAGATCTTATGTAAGTGCTGAAATTCAGCAGAATACAGGCAGGCTCCCCTGGCAGTAGCTGGAAGAGCTCAGGCTAATTTAGAAAACTAACCCATGGAAAACCTCTTAGTTGGCAGCTACAGTAAGTGTCATTAAAATCTTGATATTTACTCTCTGAAAATAATTAATTTTACCTCTGTACTGCAAGCATTCCCTATACAAAGACATTCCTGTGCCAGTCCAAAAATCCTAATTAATTTCAGAGGGAAATTAACAACATTTTAACGGATATAAAATTTTCAACATAAGCAACCGACCTATATTTGCATACTTGTCTCAGTTAATAGCTTAATATTTCAAAAATATCTTTTGAACAGTAGTTGGCAAAAAATGGACATTTATAGAAGAATCTTCAGGCTATTTTCCCTTTCAAGGCATTCCAAAGAACACAGTGAACTGAATATAATAATTAGGGAAAGATTAGGTGGGCTAAGAAAAGTTAAAGACCTACCAAAAAATTACTACCATCTTAAATCTGGCAGAGTTATCAAGTCATGTCTCATGCTGTGAATTACACATTTCACAGTTCTAATTGTCTCTTGTTGCAATGTCTGAAAGGGGATCAAAACTTATTCATTTTTACTTTCTTGTACAGCAAGTTCAAGCTCTTATTTAATGAATTTTTGGACATGTCTGTTTTCAAAGTGGAAATTCATTTGTGTATCTTCTACTAATTGTTTGAGAATCATTTAAATGCACTTTTAAAATACCCATCACTCATTCTTTTTCTTTAGGACTGAAAATTAAACCTGATTAGAAAGCAAACAACTCCCTTGCATTAAAAAGTTCTGATTTCCTACCAAATTTCAGCAATAACAAGGAAAAAAAAACGAAGAGAAGACATAAACTGGAGAGAGATATTTTAGTTCCTTAGAGTTGTTAAGTATCCCAATGATCAGCTATTTCAAAATTCAGAAATTAGCAGCCTTCACATGCAGGAAAAATTTCCATTTTTCCTGATTATATATGTCAATAAACACTGTACGCTATCTATATAGCAAACCAGAGCCCCACACCTATTGCACCTATTATGCACTGAAAGTATTATTCTTCAGTTTTGCAACACCATCTGTCTGGGATCTGCCCAGGTGAGTGACCTGCTATTAGAACAGATGGGCTTCTGTATAGAGAAAAAACCAAAATAGTGGTCAAGAAAACCCAGTAGGGCACTAGATGACCTTGAAAAGAAGCACTCTCTTGACCAAAGGGAATGGATTGTGGAATACTGGACACATCAGGAAATTGTGGGCCATCAAAGCTCAAGCTGCTGGTTTGAATCAGTCATGACAGTGGCTTCAGTTTGCATTTCCCACATCCTCTGCATCCTTTATCAGGGTACTGGGGCTGTGGGAGATCACTGCCTTCTCTAGCTTCTTTCCCCCAAAGCATGAGTAACCAGAAGGCAGAAGTTTTCCTAAAGTTAATGCATTTGCAGTCTTTTTGTTTTAAATTAGCCACGATTTCCTAGCTAAAAACCTTTCATCAGATTTCTGAGAAAAAAATAGTCAATAAGGTGCTATATTCTAGCTTTTAATTCCTAAAAAACATATTTATGAGAAAATATTAATGGTTTTGCCATTTTTTTCTTGCACTTCAAGAATATAGCATTGATATTTTAATGGCTTATATACTCGACATGACACAAGGTGATGACAAACTGTGATACTTCAACCTTTGCATCATGCTAACTTCATTTTCTGTTGATTCCTATTAATTCTTGTTTTTTGGGGTCAAAACCAGATGATATGACAGTTCTGGTAAAAGGTAAGACTGTATATAAAGAAAACTTGCTATATTTTCTAGCAACATAAGTTGCAATACAAAGATTTAGCATACAAAACTCATTATAATATTCCAAAGGAAACAGGCAAAGACACGATGACAAGTTAATCTTTATATATTGATATAGAGCCCAAGGTGACCTCAGTATTAAGTGTAAAATGGGGAAGCCATGTACATATTGTACCTTTTGCTTGAAATTTGCCTGTAAGGTGGCAAACTGCTGAAAGGTGGGTTGAAAATCTTAGAAATATTACAAAATATTACAGAAAGTGTTACAGAAATAGATATATATAAAGAACAAGCCTCTGTTAAAAAAAATGAAAAAGCAAGCCCAAATATTTCCCTCAACATTGTATCTGCCTGGAGAAATCACAAAAAATGCTGCAACAATTCAGAAGTGAAAGACAATTTAATATTCAAGCACTCATTAAAGAAGAAATTTATCACCTCTTTTTTGGGCTAGATAAGAGTTTCTCAATGCATTGCCCATTGTGCTGGCCAGCTCAGCCAGAAGGCCACAGGTGGTGTAGGAAGGAGAGGGACTAGAGATGGGCAGGGCCAAGGTTTTGGTTAAGGTGTACAGTGACTGTGAATGTGAAAGAAATGTGGTGGAGCAGATATCTTTAGGAAGCATGAGAAGATTTATGATGAGAGAGAAGGCGAATGAAAAAAAGAAACAAGTTGTTTCTTTTGTATCTGTACTTGTTAGATATTCAATGTCTGCACCAGAAATTCTTTGACTACTTATCCTTCTGTAGATAACACTGGATGGGATATTATAGGTCATAACATGTGAATAAAACCTTCCGAGTCCTCTTGCAGTTTGGCATTTAATATATTCATAGGCTTCAAAAAATTCTTCCCTGAATAAAGATTATTGCATCTGTGAGGATATTGTTTCAGAAAAAGGAATATATTCAAAATTAAAATGTTATAAAATATGTAATTTCCAATATTATTAAAGGAAGGTAAGAACTCAAATAACTTAATTAATTCTGTGTATCAGAGAAAGATTTTCTCTGCTGAACACTTCCAACCAACCCTTCCAACTTAAATTCTAATAGGCCTTAAAGAGCCAGTAACTGAAATCTGTATCTAACAACTATAAGAAAAAAAAAGAAAGAAAGGCTTTCCTTGAATTAAATTTCAGCATTTCTGTATAGATTAAAAAATTAAAAGAGAATTGAGAGAAAACAGTCATTAGGAATGCAGATTTTTAGTTACAGCCATATGTGTCATATTAATTTCCAACTGGTTATTCCAAAAAAAGACTAAATTCTCTTGTTATGATTTGAAACTTTTTTTTCCTAGTGACCTCCCACATCCATTAACACTTAATATTAAAGCTTAATAAATTCAGAAACAAAAAATGTAGTATGATTGTCATGCCATAATAAAACAGACATAAATTTTTTGGAAGACAGCTTTCTGAAAGAATGCCATAGAACTATTTCCTATTGCAGAAGACAACCTCTGCTTCTGTTCACAGCCTGTAAAATGCTGGACGCCAACTGACCAAGTTCTTTGCACAGTGCTAGAGAAAAAAAATTCTACCTTGAGCATCTAAACTTTTTCACATGATTGAGGTTCAATATTTATTTCAAACTGAATGGAACCAAAGGTGTTTAACACACCAAGAAACAAGTCATACTGAGAGCTGTAACTGGACACTGACATCACAAAGTTGCTCAAAAGAAAATCACCAGAGAAGAGATTCCTTCTCCAGTATGAGAAGGAATTCTTGCATTAAATAAAGCTGCAGTATATTTATTATTGGATCCTAAAAGTCAAAATTCCAAATGAAGATTTCTGTCTGTGACCATGCTTCAAGTGTATCACAGAAAACTTTGATGCTTTGTTTTACATAATAAATATGAATTCCAGGAAGAAAATGAGGCAAATGTAGGCAAAGTTTTACCTACACAAAATGATTAAATTATTCATAGTTTAATTTATTTTCATTAGGAGTTTAATCCCTGGCATTAGGAGTTTAATCTCTGGCATCCTAACATAAGAGGTGAAAAACACTTTGGGTATATTCCTTTTCTTAGTGTAAAATTAAGTTTGATTAAATTATGATTGCTTGCAATGAAATAATTTGACATTATCTGGCAAATAATTTCCTACCATTAGCTTATTCTTAAAAGTAGTTGGTATTTATGTTGGACACACAAAGAAAAAAAAACCAACAAACCAAAAAACCCAAGGAAAAAAGAAAAACCACCCACAAAATACTTTATAACTTTTTCTCCTCTTGAAGTTTATAGACTCTCAAATTTAAAACATGTCTTGACTGCTGGGCTTAAACATATTACTTAAAACTTTTAATTTTCCTAAATTTCCTGAATTCTGGTAATGATTGTCTGAAAAGAAGACACAAAAGAACGACAGATGTATTAAAAATATGTTTATCAGGGGAACTATTTACACAGCAATAATTATCATGTCAGCTTCATTTTTCCTCTGCATCCATTTTTGTTTTGATTTATTAGATTTGATGCCTGAATTATCATATTAATTAAATGACTACAAAGTTTTTAATTAACAGTGGTACCCAAATATCATTAATAATGTCAGAGAATTTGCAACATCACTAACCAGATGTTTAAAAAGGAAATAAACTAATAGACATCCATTTGCTGCTATCAATTTAATACACTTGTTTAACCCTACACAAACTGATACTTTTACTGTTGCAGCTTTTAGAAACATAACTGCAATAGAGAATTCCATTTGCTAAGTATGGAAACACATCACAGGAGCTCACACTCAAGTATGAATAGTGGCTTTTGATTGCACAGTGCCAATGCCACCCAGCCCTTTGCACAACGCATGACAGACTTTTTCTAGCTCAAGCCAGGGACTGAATAGCTCAAGCCAGGCTCTAATGGCAGACTCCCATAATGGCTTCTATTCCAACAGCCTTTGGTTTCTATATACACATACAAACTGTTCCCACTATTTCCAAAGTAATTACTTTCACTTAATTAATGTAATTATAGCTTCAAAGACTCACACCTTCATCTCACAATTCAGCAGCCTACCTGTGGCTAGCCCAGGTACTTATTCTGGGGAAGAAGATGGTTTGACTACAAGTATTCACAGGTAGTTTTGCTGAAAGAACTCACTGTAAGCTGCACTGCCAACTACTCTTGAATCAGAATGAATCCAAACATTTCTGTACATAGTCCTGCATATTTTATTTTAATTTGGAAACATACAGGATTACAGTAACACAGCTTGCCTCATCTAACCAGTGGAAATTTGGGGAAAATGGATGAGAAAATAAAACTAAATTTTGCAGGGTTTTAATTCAACAAAAGTGCTGCTCTGCATCTCCTGTGGTAATTTGGAAGCATCTATCTTCTGTACTTCTCTATAGGCCAATAAACAAAGGGAAAGGGAAACCACAGAACCAAACTGCATCTCATGTGAAACATCACAAGAGCAATACATTACAGAATTGCCTGAAAATTGCAATCTCTATGGATCATTTACTTTCTCTTTTCATCAGTCCTTTTCAATATATTGTTAGTTGCAATAAACCTTGAAAATATGTTGAAAACCAGTAATACAATTCCATGTATCACTGTGCCAAGGTAAACCTATGCTGGAAAGGTTGTGGGAGGATTTACTAAGTACACATACAGAGTTATATTTAACTAATAAATAGCAAATAAATAACAAATAAAGAGCAGTCAATGAAAGATTTGACAGCTAATTTATTCTAAACAGTTGCTCTTTTTTATGTGATAAATTTCCCTTTCAGATCTAATGTAGAGACCTAGAAACAGCTTGACAGCCTTGTAATTCTTTGCTATTGTTGAATGATTTTTTGAGTTTGGTATTGCTGTTTTGGGATCTTTGTAAAAATACAGTAATTTTAATGAAGTACACAGTGACACTAACATATTGAACTCACTCTTTAATAGCAATAGAAGATCAGGCTGATTAAATGCAAAATAATGTCATTTTAAACTAGTAGCAATTAACAAATATTTTGTTGAAGTGGCCCCAACTTAAAGACCATCTTTGCACTCTATGGTCTATTGTCACAGAAACTAAACATACATGTCACTAAAACCAGGCAAGTATTTTTCTGTTCAGAGTAATTACACTGTACAGAAATTTTCTTATTAATGAAGTTGTATAACATTTAAAATTGATTGTAGTCAATACATTTTCTAGTTACCTGTAGGGATTTTTTTTTCAATAACTCTTACTGTTAATTTTAACTGGAATACATTGGATTAATGCAATTTTTTTTAAAATACACTTCTTACTTAATTTAAAAAAATTTTAAAACCCCAAACATTTAAAACCAAATGTTCATGCAGAAAAGCTTATTTTTGCTCCTCGAGCTAAATCAAAGTAGTATCTTCAGAGGAGCTAGTCTTAAGCAATCTACCCAGAATGCAACATTAATTTACAAATCTTCACTTGGAGAATAGAAATATTTTGCATTTTAATATGAACTTCTATCATTACCCAGAAAATGGTAAAATAAAAAAAACTGGTAAAAAAAGAAAACAGCTAAACTGAAGTTGGCTCTAACTACAGTAGTTTTGAATTGCATTAGTTAAATATTAAATGAGTGCAGAATTCACAGGACATTTTGTGTTAACTTGTACAGCCCACCCTTGGGCAAAGCTGCTGGGACAAGAATAATAGCTAACAATAGTGATAACAAAATTGGAAGCAACAGTTAACAACTAACAATAGCTAGTAAGGTAGAAAAGTGACTATAAATTTTCTGTATGAACAAAGACTGAGAAGGTATTCACCTCAAACTGATCAAGAGGATAACCACAATGAAATAAATTAAGCAGTGCCACATTAATTACAAAGCCAGCTTTCAAAAGAGAAGTCAGCTTGAAAAGAAGTGTAAAAGTAGGATGAAAATTTGTAATAGCAAGAATTGATAATGCAGTGCAAAGAGCAGTGGCCAACACCTGGTTTTGACAAGCCAGAGATCATCTTGCTGGTGCCACAACCACTGCAGAGACCAGAGAGGACACCAGTCCCCTGGGTGCTGCCAGCAGCCTGCAGCCCACTGCTGGGATGGCATTTTGGGGTGCTGGAAGGAGGATAAGGCAGGAGCAGCCATGGCTTCCAAACTTGCTTTCCCATAAGGGGCAACATGCTTGTACTCTATACATCCTCGTGCGCGTTTCTCTGGATGGGGAGGTACTCAAACTTTTGGGAGTTACTTATAGAAAGATGTTCAGAAATTTTAACCTGCTTATTAATGATTTTTTAAATTTTGATTAATCTGTAGTATTGATCCTACATACCTACTTCACCTATTGTCAGTCAATTACATGTCATTAATAAATCAGTAAACTGCTTCAATATTGTAAACGCAGCAGTTTTTCCCCTTGACAACCTACGCATTCTAGGCAATCTACACATTAAGATCACACACTCTAGAAGAGACTCAAGCACCTGAAAAACTTTACTCACGTAGTATGATCAGTTAATGGGCAGTGCTGCTCTTCCTCAGGGTATAGATTTGCTCCTCTTCCAAGTTGCCACTTGAATGTCTTCGTGATAAGAAAGGAATGATTTCCTGACATCTGTTCCAAGGCTGGTTGATACCATCCACACAGGTCTTTATCTTCAAAGTCACAGACATCCGTAACTTTAGAGATCAACAGTGATTACTCATGTTGAAATTGAAAATCTTTAACTCATGTTACAACCCAAAAGCAGCATGGAAATAAAAAGGATTCAAGTTATAGTATCTGTGAATACTAACACATTACTAACATGCAACGTTTTTTTTCCTTTCAGATGAAACATGAGTTTTATATTTTCTCCTCTATAAGACAGATTTTAATTTTGAGAATGTTTCGATTCCTTTGCACCTCAGTATCTACCTTCATGTGAGTTCTGACCAGCTTTCAGATAATTCTAATAATCTGTCATGTAATGTAAATGGAAATTCCTGTAAAATTAATCAGCCAAGAATCCGTGAGATGCTGTATGGCTCTATCTCCAGTGCTGTTGACTAATAACATAAGAAAATCATTGTACATTGTCGACAAAGTCCATGACTATAACTTTAAACCCCCCCCAAAAACAAACAAACAAACAAACAAACAAAAAAACCCCACCAAAAAACAAAAAACAAAAACAAAAACAAACAAAAAACAAAAAACCCCACCAAAACAGACTTCAAGCAGTCCTCACAAAACTTGAAAGTTACATAAAAATGCATATATTTAGTATTGGTCATATACTCTATTGTTGTCTTTCTAAAAAACCATGCAGTTGCCTTCCAAAGAGTTTTTGCTTCCTAAGTATCAAAGTGAGCTCACTACTGACCCTACTTAGGGTAAAGAAACCTTTTTTATTTTCCATTTTTGCTGTGAATATTTATTCTCCAGCACATGGTCCAAGTTGAGTCTAGTCACTCTCCAGAACTTTGTAACAGATTAGTACACTTAAGTTTAAGTGACTGCAATGAGACTTATGCAAGGGAAACAAGAATTTATTTTAACCCATAAACCCATAAAAATGCTGCATCAAGAAACCATGGTTTGTTGGTAGAATGTGCCTGATGTTTCCTTCCTTGAAGGCTAAAAATGGTAAAGAGAGAGTGAGTTTTGATTTATAGGTTGTATATCCTCACTAAGAAGCAAACTACAGCCAGTGTGATCTCATGGGTTGCCCATATGAAGATTTATGATGTTTCCTGAGAATGATGAGTTGCATTAAATGCTTATTCCTCTTTTTAACATGCTCTCTAAACATTATACTTAAAGTGCCTCTGAGAAAGATATCACCTTCCTGTGATCATATTTCTGTTTCAGTCCGGACATTTTTAAGTCCTAGTTCAGCACTGTCATTTAAGTGATAAATTCCCATCTAAGTGATAGGAGACCTCAGATAGAGCAAATATGTAAAGGTGTAACCTCCACAGTATTTATCTTGCTTAGAATAAAAAGATGTTTTGTAAGATAATGTTCTGAAAGGAGAAATATTCAGAGGGCTCTGCATTTATGTTTCAGGGCAAGATTTCAATGGCTGGTGTTTTTCCACACTATAGGAAAATACTGTGGCACTTAAACATCAGATTCATTTCTTCCAGTTATTTCCACATAGGAAATAGACACAGGGAGGGAATGATACTTATTCTCACTGAGCCCTCAGCCCTGAGAGAGGTGACTGAATTCCCTTCACAATGTGTAATGAATTCAGAGTTTTATTTTCAGTGACAATAGTTTTGCTTGCAAAGGCTGGAGAGGTCACTGTCTCTAGATGTCTGTCCCCCTCATTAACTGGCTTTGGCAATTTCAAGCACTGTTTTTTGACGCAAAAGGAAGTAATTAACAGCTTATAAAATGCTACAGTGTGAACTGCTGCAACTCAGAAGCAATCAACAACTGACTTAGATCTTTATGGGTGTCATGTGTGGATCTTGTACATTGTCCCCCTTACAGTTTTCCTTTAGACTATCAGAGCTTTACAGGCTGGAACTCACTTCTGTGTGGAGTAGGCTGAATTTCACAATTATTGCTGATGTTGAAACAATTTTTATATAAAAAATCCCAACAACCACCCAACCAAACAAAACCCATACTCATTGAAGTAGTTAAGAAGTGGATACTGTTCTCCCAGATGTCCACCACAAAGATGAAACGCTAAAGTTTTTCTCTCTTCCAGTCTGGACTAGTGAGCATATCAAGAAAATATGCTCACTTAAAATTGTCATGTATGGTTACCAATCATTAGGGAACTGAGGACTCCTTCCCCTACCACATTTCAGTAGTAACTTGAAATGTTGGGTCTGAATCAGAAGGCAGAAAGGGCATTACATCACACATGATGAGTAAAATGTTGCTACATTCCTGGGGAAAAACTCATTAAAATAGAATCTAGGTGCTAATACCAAATCGCGCAATGTGTTTAAGACCCACAAAGTAGTAAGGTAACAAAGAACATGATTTGATCCACTCACCACAAGCTGATTCATCAGACTCATCAGAGCAGTCAGGTCTGAAATCACACTTCTGGATCATCTGGATGCAGTGGCCAGAGGCTCGACACACAAACTCTTTCTCTGTGCAGTTGTTCCTGGGGAGCGTGGCAGGAACTGAAGTTCCTGAAGTAGTTGTAGAAATAGTGGGCAAGTCTCCTATGAAAAACGAGCCAAAGGGATGTTGAGCACCTGGACTGAGGCATTCCAGCTTCATAATGATTTCTCCCTTTGCCACTGCCCCCCTTTTCCAGGATATGGCTTTACTGGAATCGTGCCTGGACAGTTGAATGACTGAAATGCTGTTCAGCAGGAGCTGAATTGGAGCTTTCCCCAGTGGAAAGCACTGATTTTGTCACACCATCCATACAATCTTTGACACTTGCAGGATTTACACCTCTTGCCAGTCTTTCAAATTTGGATTAACCCAATGAGTAATTTCAAAAAACTGGTGCCAACACTCACACAGCAATCACAGAAACTGATTTTCCCTGTGCACCAAGGCTAACAGATCATTCAGATAATAATGGGTTCTTCAACATGTTGATTACTACAAGGGACTGTGAAAATTACTATGTAACCTTCTTACCTTGTAAATTTATTGCTGAAAAAAATTATTTTCTCATTAGAGAAATTATTCTGAGGTCACCACCTTGTTCCACCACCTCCTTTATATTTCATTCAAACTCATTACCACTTCTTTCAAATCAATTGTCTTTTTTTGTCATCCTATTCTTTACTATGCACCTTTCTTCAAGCCTACTCTCTTTTCTTGAAAACCTTTGCTTTTCTTGTCCATAAAAGGAATTTCCATTATAAAACTCCTTTTTAAAATTTAATAATTTATGAAATCATTAGCTGTAGTGCACAATGCACCTGAGAAATACACCTGAGTTAATTAAAAAGTGCATGTGAAGACTTTTCCTATTAAATGTGTCTGGGATAGCAAGGATTTTTGTTTTTAATCCCTGAAAGCTGGAGCACTAATACTGATAATAAATTATCTCTTTCTATTTTGAAGGGTAGAAAGCAAATATATGAAATTAGATAAATTCTTTTCCAGTCAAATGAATGATACTCTCAAAATGTCCTAACACTCAAACAAAAGACTTAGGAGAAAGAATGTTTTGAAGTAAGAATTATATGAATTGATAAATTTATCCACAATTCAGAATAACAGCAAGGATGTTATTGGTCAGAAATTTTTCAATACAAATGCCACATTTAAGGCTCTGCTCCTGATACACTGAAATGGAAGAAGAAATTTTGAACAACCAGAGCCTTCACAACACCTGAAAAGAAAGGAGGATCTGATACTTCCTCTATTTTGAAACAATTTAGTTTCTATACTTTATTGAATACCATTTTGTCCAGAGCAAGCATCACTGAATAGCCTTTGGTCAGGGCATTTAAATACTGTGCTGAAGCAATACATTCATGATTCAAAAGATTCAACATCTTTCATGTTTCTTATTAGAGACTTTGCCACCAAGCTGCCAAGCCCACCTCTCCCTGTCAGTGTTTGGTCACTTAAAGTGCACCTAGAGCAATTGGGCAGTGCTTGATTCCAGTGTGCAGGGACAGGGGAACCCTGCTTTTTCAACCTGATCCTACTGGTGTTAAATTTGGTGGAATATGCCATAGCTGCTGTCTATTTTGCAGGCTATTCCCACAGTCTCTTTGACTGCTTTTTTTGCCATTGGAATGTTTTTATGGCATGGAGGAGATAAAACAAGAACAGGACCCTAGGCTGTCTCAAAAATTGCTCTCAATTTTAAAAATATACAGAATACAAAACCTGATTCTTGTCCACCATTATACTTCAGTATTTTCCATTTATCTTTCCACACACACAATGAAGATTTTTTTCTTAGTTATGAACTTTGAAATTCTGACCCTCTATGTTTTTCAATTTCTTGTTTAAAGTTTTCTTCATAACTAATTTGAAATTATTTATGGATTTTCTGATTAGTTATTTTAAGATTTTATTCCCTGAATATAAGGCACAATCCATTAACTGAGTATTTACAAAAAGCCTTCACATCCAAAATGTTATAATAACTGCTTCACCCTGTATAAATATGGTAAAACACTAGATAATTATCTGTGAAAGAAACACCATACACAGTTGATATTCCTCATAGAACTAATTATAAGACATTTTTGGAGTAGTAGAACAAAATGCATCTACACTAGAGTGTTTTAGAGTAAGTGCTAGGACACTAATATTCACGTACTGTTTTAAGTTGTTTGCTGCTCTACAGCCCTGTCATGACTTTAGAGCAATTGTCACACTATATATAACCTGCACTGCCTGCTGCAGCCAACAGTAGCCCACTTAAAATCTATTCTGTGGTGAGCTCCACATTCTGAGTCTGTGCCTTGAATACATGTTTGGGATATAATATTTTACAATTCTGTAGAGATTATACCACCCTTGGTAACAATGATTTTGACAGTAGGTTTCTCTATCACCTGAACTATTTGTGTCACATGAGAGCAATTGGCACTGTAAGTACATTAAGAATTATTAGGGGGAGGTGGAAATCTGCATCAAACTGAATTGGCAGAATGAAATTCAGCTCCTTTACACACAGCTAAGATTCTTTTACCTTCTAGAAGTCAAGATCTAAAAGAGTATGGAAGCTGCACTTTTCTTTCTAAGGACCTCTTTTGGACCTTACATGCACAGCAGAACCTATTTTGTCCTGATGCCTGGATATGAGAGTCTGAGAAACAGGGAAATAAGTCTGGATTTCCTGACTCACATTTTTTAACTTCATTTTTGCTTTTCTAGTAACAATATTAACAAATGACAGCAACAAATCAGCTCACAGCTTGGAGATGTGCATTTCAATTCTTACCATTGTAAAGAGTACAGCCCAGAAAAGACACATCATCAAGTCCAATGTCTCCGGTGAAGCCATCTCCTACGATACCTTTCACCAAAATCTAGGAAAACAACAATTAAAAAAGCATTTTTCAGTGTATAGTATACTTCCACTTCTCATTAAATATTTCTTATTAATTGATAGAAGTCATGTGCCATGTTTCTCACTTAAAATGAAATTAAATTTATTCTGGGGGATACAGTCTATTCAATGACAATTTACGAAAGCGACTAATTATTATCAGGTTTCACTGGTGGTCACATTAATCATAGTGAACTATAGCAGAATGATTGGCTTCACAGTGGTGTAAATTCACTGAAACATCGCTGTGATATAAAATGATGGCAAGACATTATCATAAGTGGCATATTATGATTTTACCTCCTTTGGTACTTATTGCAATAACATTAATCATGCTAAATATAGTACCATTCATGTAAAAAAAATTATAGACTCATAAAAATTTCAGTATGATGAAAGCAATTAGGCAGGTAAGAAATGAGCTATGGAACCTTTTAAAGAAAAATATTCTACTGCTTCATTAGACTTGTCAATGCTGTATTTGTTTCATTATTTTCTACTGCCAGAGAATAGGAGAAGTTGGTGTTTGTGAAATACTCTCTGGAAGACTAAATAAACCTCCTCTGTTTGTTGCTGAGTGATAAATGTCTAGCAGGTGATTAGTGAAAGATTTGATAAGAGTACTCTTAGTTTAACTAAATAATAAACCCCAATTTATAAAAGTAATAAAGCCTTCTCAAATCATACACTTTTTGAAAAAAGATGTTTTTGCTGATCCAACAGAGTTCAAAAACTGTTATTTCTTTGCCATTGTTTTAAATCCTTATTTTACATGCTACATACACATTCAGTTTCAGAAATGCTGTATAATATTTCTAATGGGTTTTTTTCAGATTTTTCCTCACTTAAGTAAAAAATTCCTACACATTAATGATGGATAAATAGTGGCAAATATATGATGGTTCTGCTTCAGAGTACTGTTAGTTCTACTATTTTTGTAGTAATTTATTTATAAAGAAAGGTTATTTTGAACAAGAACCATTTTTCATACGATATGTACAGAGACCTTTTAAACATTACACTTGAAATTTATTATCCTGTAACAGGAGGGAAAAATACTTAAATGATGCAAGGAATGGTCTTAACCCCATAAAAGTAAAAGAATAATATCAGTCTAAATATGTTAACATTGACAAATTTGTTTCTGCTATTTTGAAGTTGCATGGGAATTGTAGATTTATTACTGATGCTGACATCACCAGAGTAAATAAAAATGATTACACTTCATTTATATATTATGTCCATTAAACAAAATAAATGAGTATGCTGGAAGAAGACAGGTAAATGTCCCCTACTAT
Organism: Melozone crissalis; assembly: GCF_028551555.1. Lineage (NCBI taxonomy): Eukaryota > Metazoa > Chordata > Aves > Passeriformes > Passerellidae > Melozone > Melozone crissalis. The sequence goes on from NW_026535794.1 coordinate 20,282,672, forward strand.
GGATATGCTCCAGATGGGCCATTTTAGAGCAAAATATATTTCATGTGAACGACAACAATAAATGACAGCATTGCTTTTTATTGCTCTTACAGCAGTATGGGATTCTTATTTTCCCCTCAGGATACCCACAAATATTCCTTACACTATTACCCCAGGCTTTTGGGTATTTTAGATTATGGGGAAAATGCTACAGTACTGGTACCAATAGCAATAAAATGGTTATGAATGGGAAACAGGACAAACAAAAACATCTACTATTTGGAAAAGCCACGCAAGGAAACTTCCAGAATTACAAATCTCCTTCCATGGTAATGTTGACTGGCAAACACACAGCAGTTTAAACATAATTTTCAATTTGTTTTCAAAGTATGAACGATTATCTACCTGCAATTAATTACTTACTTATTGATTAACTCAAATTTAGAAAAAGAGGCAGTGAGTTAGCTTAATTACACTGCTACTACTAAGATAAACGCAAATACCCTTACAACTACAGTAACTTTCCATGGGATTGGATTGGGCACTTCTGGATGTCACTGCAGGATGTGCAAGGAGCTTCAGTCTCCAAATCTGCCTGTGCCCATGTTCCCAGTCCTGACAGACACACGGGCTGAGGACATCCTTATAAAACATCTTCCACCCATGTCTCCTTTAAGAGAGCTGCAGTCTTGCACCTTAAGCAAGAATATGTTTTTAAAAGTATTAAAAATATTCAAAGTTAGAAGTGACAGGACACAGTTCTCTAGGAGGAATTTAATTCAGAATACCCTTATACTGATTATCATTATGATTGTGTTGTTTAAAATCTCTCCACCCACTTTTTTTTTTTTTACATTTATCTATGCACCAGGGAAGCCTGATACTTTGAAATATAGCATGAACTCATTAACAACACACAAAATGTAATAGTGGCATAGGTATACACTTAAAACTGAAAATAAGACAAATTTCTGAGTTTAGAGCCTCAATACATAGTCTCTCTGCAGCTGTGGTTAAACTTTGACCACTTTAATTCATTTGACAGATGTAATTCTGCAAACTTCATAAGATATTATAAAGCAACCTCAGAAATTAATCTGCTGTGAAACTCAGTTCACATCACATTTGTTACTTGAATAAGAATAAATAGTTCCCAATTTCATGTTTTTAGAAGTCTAAGATTCGGACTCAATGAAGTCTATAAAGGTATCAAAAGGTACTTGACATAAAGAAAAGAGGGGAAAAAACCCAATTCCATGAAAGCAAACTGCATTAGAATGACATTCTGTATACATAAAAAGAATGCTCCCTTAAGATTTTGAACAAAATAGGCTTTTGAATAGTGAAGTGATGTCATGAGAAGTCTTAATAGAGGAATTACAATGGTTAATATTGTTCTGTACAAATGCTCAATTTTTACAGTGATGCTCATTTCTGTCAGTAGCCAATTCCCACTGAAGGTTACCAAAGTAAAATCTTAATTTCTATACAAGCATAGTTAAAGATAGAATGGAATAATTTCAAATACTGTGGTGCATTCAAAATTCTGAAGATTTTCAAATGTCTAGAAAATAGTGATATTAGTTCTAATGTATTCAACTTGTAATTTAGATAAACAGTAACTCAGTTTTGTCACAGGAGATGTGAACAGGGTTATTTAGTGATTTTTATTTCTAGTTAGAGCATGGTAATTTAGATTAGGTTTCTATGATGATTTCTGGCAAGAAAGCATTTTATTTGGTTTGAATAGGAAAAAAAAAGCCACACAAATAACTGACAAAACATTTTTCCATAAAAATTTTGTTGTAACTTACTAAAAGTAAAGTCTTCCACATTTCATTGCATATCTCTGAAGTAAACTACCCCTATTTTTTAATGCTAGGGATGAATAAAGAAAACTGTATAATAACTTTTCATCACAAAAGCAATAAATTCCTTATGAGGTGATGGAACTTTTGTAATTACAGACAAAGGTCAAGCCAGAGAATGAAGCTTCAAAGCATCTTCTTTGTTAAAATATTTTCATCCAATGATCAAAGTCATGTCATAAGTCTTCACTGTAGAATAATTTTTTCAAGAACGCATGAACATATTCCTATAATAATTTCTCAAGAAGTACATTAAAAGGGAAACTATTGCCAAGAAAACACAATTCTTTCAGAAAAGGTTTTATTCAAAATAGGAGAAATTTAGATTTGATCTTGAATTTTTGAGTAGTTATTAATTCACATCAAGTAAGATATTGACTGCTTTGCTGAGTCCAAGCATGGTGATTTATTCCTCCTTGGCTCTGTTTCTCTGCATCCTCAGCTGCCATCACAGGAGTAGGCACTGTGGACTTGAGATTATTCCCTCAATCTCTCCTTTAGGTGTCCACCAGTTGCATTCTGTTTACGTGGCACTGACCTGTTCCACTGAACCTTCTGCAAAATAGTTTGTCTTAGGGAAAAAAAAAAAAAAGGATGCCTGGGTTGTCACAGTCTGTTCCAGCTTTCCCTCTCTTGGGGGAATGATTTAGGCAATCAGAGCCATTATGTGCTGCATGGAACCCAATCACAAGTGGAGACCTGCCGTCAGCTTCTGGAGAGATTATCAACATTGGGTGGGTCAGCACATCACTTAAATCATACCCACTGAAAAGCTCAAGATCACACTGCCCTTCTCCAAAGCTCATCAGCCCCTTTCTTTCATGACCATTGAAAATGATCTGGAAATTAATGCCTCAAGACTTCAAAAGTTGAAATAAAGTCCTTTCACACAGGTGTCCAAATGAATCGTTACCAGCATTCTTAAGGTTACACACATCAAATATGAAAAATCTTGTGTCAAATATTTGATGTTTTACAGTGCTTGGTTTTACAAGATACTGAAAAACACTAGTTCTAGTTCAGTAAAGCACTTTATCACGCTTTGCTATAAGCTTGTGAACCCTCATGCTGATTTATGATGTTTTTCACAGCATTTCTCTAAAGTGCAGGGATGAATCACATTTCTACCCTGTTTTAGACTATTCAGTAATATTGGAGGAATTAATGGCTTCATATTCTAGAAGTCTTTACTTTCCTGTATTAAGGTCACAAAACTTCATTCAAGAGAAAAGGTCCTGTTGTCACTCTGTAATATTAGCACTGGAAGAATTATTGCAGAAGTACTATATTGTCAGTGCCTAAAAATTTCTGAGATTCTAGGTTTTTAAAACAACATGTTTAGCCTGCCCATTTGATAAACATCTATACAGCAATTGCATTTATGAAACTATATTTAAAATACCTTAAGTTCATGGTTAATTTTTACTTAATCTACAAGAATATAGAAAGTCTGCTTTCTTTTCTCCCAAACACAGTTTTCCTCAGATTTTACATGTAAACAATTAAAACAAACAAACAAGCAAACAAACCCCAGGATTCTGGCTGAATTACTATATCAAATACCTGGGACTTATGGTCCTGAAAGAAGAGTCCCACATTGACCAGGATGACTTGTTATGACCTGAGTATTTCTGTCCCTCCCTTTTGTACAGTAGAGCATACCAAGATATAAAGGGCTGCAGAAAAACACCTTCACTTCTCTGTCCAGGGAAGTCTGCACTGGGCTGAACAAATAGACTTTATCTGATCCATGCAGTGCTCACTGCAAAGGCAATTCTTCCATGCTGAGATAAGGAGCATCCTAAGAGGAGGCGCTCACTGCTTTCTTCTCAATGCTTTTGAATGCACTTGTGGTAATAAACAGCCAATTATCTGTTCAGCAGCAAATGCTAATGAGCAAAGGGATCACTATTAGACCTTCTGCCTAATGATGTGAACCTTTTCTGACCCAAATGATTTTTCCTGACTTAGTTATATGGAGTTGCTGCTCCTACATCCATGCATATGGCCTTAACCTCCCAAAGTAAGGAAACAATAACATAGAGATATCACCAGAACATGTGGGTTGACGTGAAATCCTGTCCTCGTTACAGTTAATGAGAGTTTTGACATATACTTCAGTGGGAGTAGATTTCCACATTGTTTCTTAATTCTGCTATAAGCATACTCAATAAACAGAAATTTTTGCAAAAACAGATTGCAAAAAAAATTTTTAAAACTCTCTGCTTGATATAAGGCAATTTCTTTCCTCTGTGGAAGAAAATTTAATTAAATCCTCAACAAAGTACAGCTTTCCTGTGATCTTCCTGTTATATTTTCAAAGATATTGATATTCCTAGATCCAGTTATATTTTCTATATCGAGTTAAGCCATGAGATAAAAGTCACTAACATTTTCCTTCTCCTTGTAAAGTCATCCATGTCTTATTTTCCTGTTGAGCAGTTGCTGATAAGTAATATAGTAATATCAATAGGAAATGTGAAAGAGTACTCTTAATTTTCAGGGAAACATAACTCCTGTCTTACATGATGTGCCTTGAATGCAAATGGCCCAACAGTCTCTCAGTGGGTTGTGGATTCTGAAAGATGGTGAGAACTTTTCATTACTTCAGGTTGTCCATATTTAAAACATGAGCAGAACTTGACAGTTCAGTAGAGAATAAAAAGAGTATTTTTACTTTATGTGATTTCCATTGAGCAGCCTGCATGTAAATATGGATAAAAAAGGTAAAAAGCATTCACCCCAGCCCCCTTATTTTCTCCCTTCTCAACAAAAATTGCAAGGAAATGACAGACATGAAATTAAGAATATAATTGTTGCTGGAAAAGGTATTATTAAAGGTAGATTAGAAATTCTCATTCCTTGTCCCCTATGTGCACATGTTGTGACTTGATGACATCATGACAAGTTTTCCACAGCATATCAATAAAAAAACAGCACAAAGAATAAATTGTTTGTATTGTTAGAGTGGATTATCTCTTTAGTATTCTGATAGCACTGAACAAAAGGCCACTATCTTTCCCTAAGACCTGAACTAAGCCCACAAAATTTTCTCTGAAGGTTTATACAATGTATTTTCCTGATTCCTCATGTGATTATCTTGTTTCCACAGTTTTCTGTGTTGAGAAATCCATTTATCAAACATGGCAAAACCATTGTTTAGGAAAGACATTTTCAAAAAACTCACACTAATTTTTCAAATACACAGCATTGTACCACACACATTTTCAGCATGAAAATTGTCTGTATTTCACTTCACACTGTAGGTATTGAATGGTCTTCGCTATCAACACAAAGTTCACCACCAGCCATCAAGTCTTAAGGTTGTTTTTCACCTATTCCCACAAGTGCCTTGTTCCCATGTTGTCCACTCTACATGTATATTGTTTCTGACCTAGACTGTGGACTAGTTAGGAAACCTGAGCATGAATTGCCCAAGCTAGAGCCTATACAAGCTCTGCATGAAGTCCGAACATGAGGTTGACATGAGATATGTCTTCTTTTGTTCCTGGCCCTCTACAGCCCCTTGAGGCTGGTTGTGAGGACGGGACATGGTGGAGAGCTTAGGACCTACAAGTGCAAGAAGTAGAGCTGCCAAACCAAAAGGCATTGTCACTTCAACAGGACAGACTTGGACTAATCCACACGATTTGGCCTGATTGAGCAACCTCTGGCACAGTTCAGACATCCTGAAACTGTCTCTGCACATCACACCTGCCAGGACACATTCTGAAAAGGCATGAGTGTTAAATACAGATAAGACAACATGTAAGACAATTTTTTTGGGTTTGAGTGTGTGGTTATTGGTTTTGGTCAGTCAGTTGGTTGGTTGGTCTTTTTCCTTTTTTCTTTAAATAACTTGCAAGATTTTGTAGGCTTTGCCCTGGGCTTAATATAAAAAGTGTGGCCAGCCAGATAAGGAGGTGATTCTGCCACTCTGTTCACCATGGTGAGCCCACACCTGGAGTACCACATCCAGCTCTGGATTCCCCAGCATAAGAACATCATGGACGTGTAAGTGCAGGTCTAGGGGAGGGCCACAAAAACTGGTCTGAGCAATGGAACACCTCTGCTATGAAGACAATATGAAAGATTTCAATTTAGAGAAAGGAAGGATATATGGAGACCTTATGGCAGCATTTCAATACTTAAAGCTGGCTCATAAGAGAGCTGAAGAGAGACTTTTTTTCCAAGACTTATACTGACAGGACAAGGGTCAATGATTTTAAATCTAAGGAGAAGAGATTTAGATTGGACATGAAGAAGTACATTTTTTCCAATGATGGTGAGAAGTGTGCTGGTCAGGTTGGATGAGAATTTAAGCAACTTTTTATCTGGTACAAGATGTCTCTTCCCATTCCAGTGCATTTGGATATTTAAAGGTCCATATTAGCCAATTAATAAAAATTTGCTTGTGTAGGTCTGCCTGAAACTACAGGCTGTACAATGCCACAGTGAAAACAAAATGAGAATAATTACTGTAAACAGACCACAAACTAACAGAACAATGTAAATGTAAAAATACCGAGTATTGTGCAATATGCAAAGAGGTATCAGGGATGAAAGAAGGCAACATACAGATCAGAAACAAAGAAGAATAGTCAGAAAAAGACCTAGTGAGATGCAGCAAATGTTTCTAGATATTCATTTATTTGAAGTACTATTGGAGGAGCAAGGTGGAACAAAAGCAAATGGTAACATTTAAAGGACAGGGGAAAAAATAAAAAAAGGAGAATTCCTGAATACTAATCTCAGCAGATTATTAGGGGAAGTTCAAAGGAGAAGAGTAGAAGAAGGAAGATGAGGAGTGATAAATTGAAAATTGAAACTGAAGCTCTTTTTTGAGTGGAAATCCATGCTGTCTAAATCTTTGTGCGGAAATTACTAGCAGGGAATGGATCAAAAGCAATAACATAAAAATGATCACAAGTAGGTATTAGACACGTAATAAATGTCTTAGAGAAGTCCTTGATAAGTTCAGAGCTGCTTCAGCACCAGATTTTAATGAAAAATATGTATCTGACCAACTAAACATTAACAAACTCCTACTGGTATGTCAAAACATGCTGAAATGAGGCCCTGAAGAAGGAAGCAGGTAGACAATCAAATCAAGGCAGAAGGCTAACAACACTTGACAATAACAAACCTGGTTCAACAAGGCCGAAAGCGACTGCAGAAAATCTGAAATCACAGCTATAATATCAAAAAGAGTGAGCCTCCCAAGGCACCAAGAGCTCTGTGCAGCAGAGTACCTCGTAGTGTGAGCACAGATGTGCAGCAGCAAGGTTGGCTGTCCACAGCTCAGTGTGTGTCACCATGGGTGGCATCACCCCAGCAATGCCACATCCTGGCACACAGTGCTTCCACCCAGGCTCTTAGCAGTGTATGCTAGGTGGAAGGCTGTAGCCTCATTATTGTGCTTCTAGCCCTTAACTGACTTTGCTTCTGATAATTTTCCAAGTTCTTATTGACTTCATTTGTAGTTTCTTGTACACAAAACATGTGTACAAGACTTGTGTATACACAAAACATGTATACAAAACTTGTGTACAAAACATTCATCACCAATGAGCTACAAAACAGGCCTGGGGCATTCACATTCTCTGAAAAAGTTCCTACGCACAGAATTTTTCTCCTGGGAAGCTGAGAAGCCTCAGAGAAAAGGAAAAAAATCCTTATCTCATTTGCTTCTCCTCTGTTTTCATCATGTGGAATGTGTTTGGAGATTGTTTACCCACAAGTGATCGTTTCATTGGATTCTGGTGTGAGTTGCTTTGACTCTTTGGCCAATCAGGGTCTCTGTGTTGAGACTCTGGAAAGAGTAACGAGTTTTCATTACTATCTTTTTAGCATTGAGTAAGTATCCTTTCTGTATTCTTTAGTATAGTTTAGTATAGTATTTTTAATATAAAATAGTATCATAAAGTAATAAACTGGCCTTCTGAGAACCTGGAGTCTGATTATTCATTCCTTCCTTCGTCTGGGGGCAATGCAAATACAATACAGGCCAGCCTAAAATACTATTTCCTTTTTCTTGGATTGTGTTACATTATGATTTCATAGAATACCTCTCTTGTCTCTATTCAGAAGAATCACTCATGATCTTTCTCTATGAAGCTTTTAAAATACTTTTGATTAGATGTTTCTCTGCTAAATCTCAAGCAACTGTCTTTCTGAAAGGAACACAGTTTACCCAAGTTCTGTAAAAAGGGTCAAATATTTTCAATTTTTTTTTTCCCAGTTTAATGTTCCACAAATAAGGGTAAATACACAATTACTTTGATTTGTTTTCCTTCTTCCTGTGCTTTCCACACTAGGAAATAAGACTTCTCCTTGGGAAAATAAAAAGTAATGCACACTCTTCCAGAGAAGTTGCAGGCAAAAAAGTTTGGTTAAGTTTGATTAGCTACATGCTCTGGAATTCACCAGTATAAGTCCAGAATTTTAACCTGACACTTATCAATTAATGACTAGAGAAGACTGAAAAATTCACACAAGTCTACAAAACTATCATTGTTACAAACCCTATTAAAATATTCTCTCTGAGGGACTGTAAAATTGAATACAAGATCTAAAATTTTTAATTTCCATAGTTCTAAAAACTCATCATGTAGGAAATGAAATTGTATTTATTCTTAAATAAAAGATATTATAGCTAACAAAGAAGACTAGTGAGTCATTATCTTGTCTTAAATTGGCAAAAAGGGTATTTAGTTTACTATAAGTCCCCCTCTACTATTCATTCATGAAATATAATTATCACCACTAGAAATGCGTGAAAGAAAAACACTACATTCTGAAACCTCACAAAAATTCCCACAGTGGACACTTTTGTTTGAAGCAGAACCCCAAACCACTATAAAAATAGTTTTTAAACTGGAATTACACCAAAATTTCCATTTACCTTTAGAATTCTGAGTTTTTCATTACAGAAATGGCTGGTGGGGTGAGGGTGTTGATCAATCCTCCCTTTCCTCAGAAATGTAATCGCAAGAAATTTGAGATGAAACTGATATGTCACTCATGACGAAAACATAATACAAGTACCCGTATATTAAAAAAAATAATTAGCACAACATATATAAAAGAATAGTTGGAGAAAGAATGTTGTTTTATATTTGTGTTCACAGGACATAGTCCTATTCTATATCCATAGAAACTGCATCATTCTAATTTTCAATCAATATTCCATTATTTTCTAAGCTAGTACTTAATGGATAAAAAGATTAAAATTATTATAGTGTATTTTTTGTTTACTTTTCTTAACCACTTGTAAAATAGGAAATTGTCAAATGCATTTTATATCTACTTAATTGCAATGTTATTTATTTTTTTGCAATTATTTATTTTCTTCTGATTTTGGTCCTTATTTTTCACACTTAATTGGAGAAACTTTTATATTTGAAGGGACAAGTAAGGTTTTATATGATACTTAGAATACCAAATTTTTTAGTAATAAAATCAAATATAGCAGTAATAGTTAACCATGAACTTAAACATTGTACTTGCATTTTTAAATTTCCTAAGAGCCAAGAAGAAAAATGCAAAACTGACCTTTATAAAATCATCACAAAATGATGATAGACTCCCTCATATACTATTTACATTTTTCAGTATCAAAGATGTATAATCATCTTTGTTTACAGAGATAAATGTATAATCTGCATGAGTAAAAAGGGAATAACTGTATTGGGATAAAGATAATGATACTTTTTTAATATGTTCTGCAATATAGTAAAGTTGCCCTAGGTCTCTTAAGACAGACATGATAAGTATGTGATTTCTATCATGACAAAAAGGACACTACAGTGCCCAAAAGGATTGAGATATAGAGTTTTGCCATTTTTCACGTACCATCATTTCCTTTTCTGTATCATCAGAAATATGAAAAAATAGAGCAAGCTAAGAGAGCAAAATCTTTTAAGATGTTAAAATAGAACCTTTGCTCAACTTCTTCTGAGCAAAAACTATTTCAGATATGATTATTCCAAAGAAGATAAAAGCAAACACTATTCATCATCAATATGAGTAAGCTATCATAGACAGAATTTTGTTTTACTACCGTTTCAAGCATTTTTCTAAAGAAAAGACATGTAAGTAAACTTCTCAGGATGAAAATAAATGCAGAACAAGTAAAGAGACAAGGACACTCCACAGTGGGGTTTTTTTCATGCTGAAACAAGTATCCTGTAGAATTAAAAGGAATAGTTTATAAGAAATTCATTTTAACTTGAATTTTTCCAATTAAAATTTTGTATAACTTCTTGCATATAATACCATTTGCAGAGGAAGAGAAATTCTAGATCAATAAAGCTGCAAAAATTTTATAAGCCTGTGTATTTGGGACTATTTTTAATACTTGTCAATAGTAGTATTTGACAGAGGTGCTTAATTTTGTCTTAGAAAACTGCATTCATTTTGTTTAAATAGTTTATCTCTGAATTTACCTTTTCCTCCTCTAGCTACTCCCATTGTTCTCAATGGTGTCAAATTTAACACTGTTGTAAAACATCTGATGGAATAGCAACAAATGTCACCATGATTTAATGGCAGCCAGAACAAAGCTTTCTTGACAAAATTAAGATTCTGAGGCTTATTGGGAGTGGGTGTGAGCTTAGCTCTTGCTAAGGGACTTAGCTCTTGCCTTTGGGTTTCTGCCAGGGCATTCAATTAAAGGGCCTAGAGTTTCATACCTATAGAGTTCAAAACTTTCAAAAAAGAATTTGACTTTCAAGAGGTCCTCAAATGTCTTTTTATGCTGCTTTGAATTTTTGGCTGACAGTTCCTCCTTTTCCTAGGAGTTGGCACAATTGTTCATATACTCCCAAAGCCGGCTTCTCTTGCTTAGCAAATAAACTGAAAATGTGAATTGCAGGGATTTATTATTTATAGTGATTATTTCTCTGACTCGGGGTCAACAAATGATCTATTTACATAGGGAGGAAAGAGGAAGAGGACACATCTCAGATGTATGATAATCTGACACGTTTAGAAAAGAAAATGCAAAATGAAGGTCTGACTGACAAAGACTTGGACTATCTTTGGTCCTAGAGTCTAATATTTTCTATTCACTAGGAATCTCTGAAAATCCTGTAAGAGCTGACAAGATGCTCTGGTTAGAGACAGAGAAGATTATGAAGCCAAGATTTGTATTTTGATCAAATAATTATTTAAAAGTTCTATCTTTATTTAGACTAGTTAGTTTTTAGGCTTTAATGAAAAAAAAATCCATTCTCAAGTGAATCTAAACACTTCATTTGAAGCATTGAGGTGCTCTACAAGACTTTAAGCATGTGGTGTGAAAGCAGTGAAACCCTAAATTTATGGGATATTGGGAACAGAGTATAGTAAATATAGAAGGTACAGCTTTAATACTGTTACACAGCCTGGAGTCAGCCTAAAACCAACTAAGAGGTGGTTCTAGTGCATATCTCAGTAGAAATACTTCAAATATAGTGTATTTAAATACTATATACTTAAAAGAAAATTTGGAAAGTCAGAGACAGATTGGAAAGCAATCAGCACTTGGCAACACAGTAGAAACGGAGCACAACTTGCTCTCTTCAAAAGTCCTCAGTTTTGAAGTGTGGTAGGTTGTAGCACAGCAAACTCCATTATAAGATACACAATACACAATGATCAGATCTTGATCTCTTTCTTCAGAACAATCAAATTTATACCTCACACCCCTCAAAAATGACTATGAGAAATCAAAATAGACCAAAATAATATCTTTGAAATGCCCTGCACAGAACTATGATAGTATAACAGAAAGCCTTATAACACTAACATGTGAAAAACATTTCAATTACTGAGTAGACCTTCCTAACTCTCAGGAGCTCAAATACAGGACAGGGAGGTTTATAGCTCCTCCGATAATCCACTAAACAGGGAAGGGGAAATTGAAAAGGGGGGAGGGGGAAGGGGGGAGGGGAAGGGGGGAGGGGAAGGGGAAGGGGAAGGGGAAGGGAAGGGAAGGGAAGGGAAGGGAAGGGAAGGGAAGGGAAGGGAAGGGAAGGGAAGGGAAGGGGGCTTTGATAGCATTATGTTTATATGCCTTTATATTTTTACAAAAGGTCTTGGCAGAAAATGAACACACTCCTTCCATGTGCCTCTTTGCATCCACAGTATTATTAATGCCTTTTCCTCCAAAGAGGATATAATTTCTCTTTACTTAAAATTAGTGTTTGGGAAATAATAATGAACAATCTAAAGAAAAAAATGCACTGTATCAGATTTAAAAGGAAGGTGGAAGAGGTTTCTTTTTTATAATATGGTGTGGGAGGAAAGGAGAATGGTAATTTTAGGACCAGTTGACAATCAAGTGGACCAACGTCTCCTCTAATAACCCTGCAGAATATCCCAACTGGAATAAAAAGACCACACATAATCAAAGATAAATAATATATACACTATTTAAAAGAGGAAAATAGAAGTCAAGGTTTATAGCTGTAACTTATTTTAATCATATATTTCTCTAAGAAATTTTTGACTCTTAGTCTAACCTGGCAGCCAAACATTTTGCATTGACATAATTTCAGGTATTATATAATTAAAAATTAATTTGTAACTCTGTCAAAGTTAGGCAAAGCAGAGGATATTCTTTTGAACAGAATTGATGAATCAAACTATTTTGTAGTAGATTTGGATAAGATTTTTTTCACCAAATCCTTGAAAAAAACCACCTAGTCTCCTTTTTAAAAAACACATATTCAAAATATTACAATTAAGTGGTTTAAAGTGGGAAAAGTCAATATAACCACAAGAACAAAAATATCTTACATATTTCCTCAAAAAACTCTGCAAACATATTTTGAAGCAAAAGTGATCAGACAGTTACAAATAGCTTTGAGATTGTGCAGTTATTTATACACTCTCAGTGTTTTATGATGCAGCAAATAAACGCTTCAAAACTTAGAAGGATCATACCTGAAATGGCTTAGAACTGCTGATGAAGAGCGTCTGTCTGATCCATCTGTTTTCTTGATTTCCAAACTTGTACCACAAGAGCCATCCCTTAGCATTGCTCACAGTTCTTTGGAAGACTGACAGCTTATAAACTTCTTTTCCAAACATATGAAAATGGAAGCGGAAAGCACAGGTTCCATGGGCAGAAGGGTTGAAGAGAGGGCTGAGCAGAACTGCTTTATCCTGGAACTGGCGTGGCTCAGAGGACTCCAGGTACAGGTAGTGTCCTCTGGCTGTGCCCGTCGTGTGATCCTTCAATGGGCCTGTGTTGACTGTGGGCGTTGGACCCTGTATTCTGATCCAGTCAAAGTCATCCTCTGCGTCCTGCTCCCAATTGCACAGCCCATTTTCAAAGTCACACTGAAGGTCAGGGTCTGAAATGTAAAGAGAACAGACCGTCAAAAATAAAAAAGCAGTATCAAAAGGGGATGGTGCTTTAATATTTTTTTCTTATCCTTGCAAATATTTATTTCCAATTTATACCTGTCGAATTGTACTTAATTTATTGAATAAACATAACTGTGAGTAAAAGTATCCATGTTATTAATTTTATGTATTATTAAAATTAAAGACTGTAAACTTCTTTAACTGAAAGTGAACAGATCAAAGGAGTTAAAATTGAGGTAAATTGAATGAAATAAACCACACCATACAGTCTTGTAGGTATGTGTGATAAATGATCTAATGGATTTTTGCTTGGCAGATGTAGTCCTAAAAACACATTGGGGTTTAGATCTTTGTTATCCTCAATAATATTAACATGATAATTTTACCAAGGCTAAATCAAAGACTTTATAACACAACTGCATTTTTTTATTTGACACCAAGGTAAAATGTATTGATTACTTCTAATATAAAACAAAAAAATGTGTCAGAGGCGGTGAACTTGCATTCCAACTTTGTATCTGCTTTTAATAAGCAGTAACTGACATTATAGCATTTTTTTAAAAATAAAGCTGTTTCATTTAATGGTGTTTAAAACTGCAACTCAAACCTCATCACAGACCTCAAAATGGGTTATAAATAAGCTAGGCATTTCTGCCAAGTAGAAAAACTAAGATAAGCTGGAAAGCCTTCACTTTCTTTTAAATTTACAGCAGTTTTAAGTTGATATTCAGCAATTATTGCTGTAGGCTGATATTACCTCGAGCATGTAAGGTGCCCCCCATTCTCAAACTGATTGTGATTTGCATAATTCAGTTACCTCAGGAAGTGATAAAGCAAATGCTAGTTAATTTTATTTTATATTAATGTTCTCGAGTTCTTAAAATTGATGAATGCATGCTTCAGGGGGAAAACCATCAACAGCACCCTTCAGCACTCAAGGTGAATGTCAAAAATGGGAACGACTCATAGCCTCCCTCAGTACTTTCAAGTGCTTCCTTTGAAGGGGACAAACAGGTTCAGCATGACTCCTCTCTTTAGTAGAGATGTTTTAACTTTTTTTTGATAGGAAGAGTGTAGGTCCTAAGAAGAGGTAGGACACTCCTCTCAGTCCATCAGTACGTCAGTACTTGTGTCAGTAAAATCAAAGATGGCACCTTGACTTTACATCCTCCCTTTTAAAATAAACTTGTGACGAATGTTTATGTTTTACACAAGATTAAGAAATAGAGTGGCTTTGGATAAAGGAGATAGAATTCCATTTACCCCAAGTTTAACTCATCATTTAAGTCATTTAAGATTAAGATTAAAATTATCCTTCTGGTCTATATCTAACTATACTGAATGGAATCGTTACTGGCTGTAGCAATCCTGTGCTCTTTCAGCCCAGGGGTGAATTGGGAGGCCATCTTTTGTGTGGTGTCAGTAAGCAATAGTGGAGAGTACTCACCACAGCTCTCTTCATCTGATCCATCCCCACAGTCATCCACAAGATCACAGACCAACAAACTGTCAATACAAGCTTTTGTGTCTCTGCACCAGAAGTGATTTGGACCTTCACAACTTAATGCTGGAGGCGGGAGAGCACAGTTTTCAAATCTAATATCATCAATCGCTGAGACACCCTCATAAACACCCAGACTGATTTTATCAAGAGAAAATTGGAAAGGATGTGGAAGGCGTCCAAGCTGAATGACTGCCTTCAGCCACTGATTTCCCTCGCTGTAGTATGTCCTCCAAAGGACTGTAGGCTTTTTCAGCCCATCCACAAGCAATCGCAGCTCTGCTGCCCCAACTGACTCTCCGTAATTGTAATACCTAAAATGATAAAAATAAGAATGTTAAGTGGGCAAATGATGAAAATGTTGCAATGACCTCTATCTTTTTAGTTATATCTCTGTGATATACAGGAAGTCTACAGGGCCTGTAAGTCAATCCATTTTCTGAATGATGGTAGGATAGGCTGCTATATCAGTCTAGGCCCGGTCTCAAGAATTGAATATTTTTAAAGAAGAAGCATATTTCATTAAATTGAAACCCAGAACTGAAGAGTCACATTTGCTTTTATATTCACCAACAAACACTGCTCACTCAGATGCATAATTTCTTTTTATAAATTTAATTCAGTACATGATTATAAAGTTTCAAGAAGGAAAAACAGAACACCTACTGAATGCATAAGTATGCTCTCTATCTACGTTAGTTTTTGTTAACATACTGCCTTCTAAGCCTTCAGCATTTAAAACTGACAAATGCTTAGGTTGGCAATTGTACAACAAAACTGGGACCAGAAGCACATATACAGCCAACAACTTGTAATATCCAACTTCAAGACATGAATCTTGGATAAAAAGACAGTTCCACGTCCTACGGCAGATGTATTTGACATCACTGAGATAAACTGCACTTAATTGTTATTAAGGTCAGGCCAAACCTTTATTTAAACAGTGACACCAGTTTGGCCTTAGTAAACAAATTATCAAAGCTATATTTTTTCTGTCTATCTTTGACAAGTTTGCACAAAGACTGAGACAAGACAATTACTGAAAATGTTTGTTTTGGTTTGATTGTTGATTTTAGTTGTGGGGGTTTTGTTGGTTTGGTTTGGTTTTTTCTGTGTATATGAAAAAATAAGTGGAAGCAAAGAACCAGTTCTCACACTGGAACTTCTACTTAATAATAATAAATTGGATAATCTAATTTTGAATACTCAAGGTGACTCAAGAACCTATTAGATTTTTCACAATGCCTTTCTTTTCTTAAAAAAAAAAAAATCACATTTTCAAATTATTTACCAAAGAACAAAGAATTAACCAAAGAATTGTTAGCAAAAGGACTGTGGTATTTGCCCATGTATATACAGGCACAATCCTTTACTATAACTTTGCTCAGAGCCTGACAATGTCACGTCCTGTTTCACTTTTCTGCAAGTGTTTCATCTCACATCTGTATTGTTCACAATGAAGACTATATGCTGACAGAATAAAATGAAATAAATACTTCAGAGAAAGATGTATCTATTTCAAACTATAACCTCAATTTCAGTCCAAGAGAAGCAATGTGAGATAATCCAGGAATTTTAAATGTAAAGTATTTCATACCAAAAGGACAGTGTGCAATTTGATCCTGTTTGCCTGAATTTTGGGCTTTGTAGCCGAGCTATTTGTGAAATACTGTTGCTGGTCTTCAGAATGAACATAAAATGACCTGTTAAAATAAAACAAAAAAGCAACTTTTCAGCTCAAGAAATAAAGGGTTTATAAAGGTTTTAACAGCATTCATGGCCATCACTTAAAATCTGGCTATGAAGCAGGTTTATCTATTCCACTTCTCTGTTTCTAGGCCTGGCTTGTCTAACCTTCAGATTTGTTATAGGTGTGATCCCGTGGAGGAGCTTGCTTCTGAAATGCAGGTGGAAGAGTGCTGCTGGAGCTTCTTACCCAGTCAAATTCATCTGCATCTATAGCTTCAAACCAGCCACAGCTCTCTCTTTCAAAGTCACATACAGCAGCTGGAGTAAGGAAAGAGACATTTCATTTCTATATACAACATTACAAAAGAAGCTTTGCAGTATGAAAATAAATAAAATGTTTCGAATATGTCACGAAGATTCTAGAAGTAAGTCTAGGAAAGGGGTGTGGAGAGGCAGAGTAGCTTTTTACGAGACATGAGGAACTTGCTTAGCAACAGCTGAGTAAAAGAGCAGCCGCAGAGGAGCCATGGCCATGTGCTCTATTCTCAGTGAAACACATCCTTCTCTCTTGGGGTGCTCCAGCCAAAGCACTCAGAGCAGGCAAGGAGATGCTGAAAACAAACCTCACAGTCCTCCTGGTATGGAGCAAGAGCACTGGGCACACAAAGCAGCCACAAACCTTCTGCAAGATCTGTTTTGTTGTAGGAGGCAGAAATTAAATCCCTCTTTTCCTAAATGCCAGCAACTATGTTAATGATAACAAAATCCTCCCTCTGTTCATAACTGGAATGAAGTTAAATATCAGGCATGAGTGAGAAACCATGATACTGGTAATCTCTGCAACACAAACTACTGAAGTGAAAAATATCTAGAAAGCATATTCAGCTGCATTCTTCAATTCTTCAATTTAAAAAGCAGTGATATTTTAGAAAATTTATATATTACAAATACAGGGGGGGAAAAAGAATGGAAGAGTGTAATTTACGAACAAATGTAAATTAACATAGAATCATGGAATGGTCTGGGTTGGAAGGGACCTTGAAGATCTTTTAGTTCCACCCCCTTGCCATAGGCAGGGACAGCTCCCCCTAGACCAGGCTGCCCAGAGCCCCATCCAGCCTGGCCTGGAACACCTCCAGAGATGGGCTGTTCACAGCTTTTCTGGGCAACCTGTTCCAGTGACTCACAACTCCCTCAGTAAGGAATTCCTTTTCATCAGTTTTTTCTCTCTGGTATTTTATAAAAATTTTCATTAAATCACAAAATTGTATTTTTTTTATTCCTGCAAATATAACAGGCTTTAAAGGGAAAATATTAAGGGAATTAAAGACTAAGAAATAATTTATTAATCATATACATAGAATAAATAAAGCAAATATTCAGGCATGACTGTCAGAATTATTTTATAATTCTTATCACAGCTTTCAGTCATCATATTATGCTATGGCATAGTATGGTATGTAAAATATGCACATATCAGAATCATATGAAGTCCCCTGAAGAATAAGATTACATTAGTGTTTAGTTATGGAAAGCATGGGAGGTTTTTTCCATTGGTTGTGTTTGATTTTGTTTGTTTTCCTCTTTAGAAACTATGTTACACTGGTTATACATATTTTTTAGAAATAATGAAAAATTACTAATGAGACATATTAGTAATATTGATAGCTATATCTTCTAAAAAGAAAAGGGTTTGTAAATTATTGACAGTTAAAAGTCCACAGTTAGCTTAAAAAACAATCTACAAATATGGAACAACAAATAATGTTTAAGAGATCCAATAAAATATATGTTTTCTCTGCATATGGTGTCTGTGGGACAGAAATGCCTATGATAAAATGATACAAATCAAATGTGACTAAAAAACAGAAGGAAGGAATTTTTTGACAGAAAGTTTTGATAGAATAAAATGAAGACAAAATATATCTGCAAATATTCAAGGACCTAAGCATGAGAGAAATTACTGAAAATTCCCAGAGAGAATATAATGAGAAAGGAATATGGACTGCTATTTTTGATTTGCTTTTTACTCAATTGAAGAAACCATCACATATTCCCAGGAGAGCAGCCACAAAGTATATGACAGACCTTGGACACAGATGGTTACACCAAATGAGGCAAATAAACAAGATAAAACTGTTAAGTCTGAGCCCAGACTTCTTGCATCTGTAACTTGTAACACAGACAAAACAGAGAAGAAAGGATTCAATAGACCATTTAGCTTAAGCATGGATGAGTACAGTGAGATAAAATAACCCTGAAACCTTCAACTAAATCTCAAACCAGCTATTTAACACCTAGGGAAAATACTAGAATACAGAAAGCTGATAGAGTCTGGGTGAAATGCGCTTGGATCTTGATGTTTGATAACACTTCAATTATCTAATTGTCTTGTCCCATAACTTCTTTGACTGGCAGTTTATTTTCAGACAGATTATTCAGAAAAAAAGTCTCTAGATTGGGTACTTTTGTTATTTCTCTCTCAGTGAACTCCACAGTCTAATCTGCCTTCTCTCTTTAGACTTTTGGTTTAGCTTTTCTCTTATTTGCTCCTATTTGCTTTTCTTCCTTTTTTGTTTTTTGTTCTCACATACTGTGTATATACTCTAATCTCACATAAGCCTATGCACTCTGCCAGGCTGCCTGCTCTTCATATGCTGATGAATTTATTGTTAGTGTTTCTGAAACTTGTTTTGTCATCCTTATTATGTTTTTACATTTAACCTACCAAAATTTGTCATATTTTCCATATTTTTAAATTAGAAAATACTTAAACCATTTGTTTGATGCTGTTTAACTCCTATTGGTATCCAAATGTATGAATACATTTTTCTTTGCTGCCCCTTTCACCACCGTTTCTAACAAGCTCCCTCCCTAGCCAAGATGGGATCAGAGATCCTTGAGCATCACATTTCAGAGTGGTTTGCTTTGTGGATGCTTTGAGCAAGCTGCCTTTACACCTTCAGCACATTCAGTTTTCTCCGAGCTGACTTGTCACCACAAAACCCCAGATTTCTTTCTGATTTTGGGTTCTTATGCAAAGTACTTTTCCCTTGCTGTTTCAAGGAGTTTTATTCTAAGACCTTCACAAATCAGATGTGCAGTTTCTCTGTTAGCTGAGTGATGCCTAACATGAACTTAATAAACAGTCTTGCTCAGAACAGTATTTTAAAAACAATTGTTTAAGATACTAGCATTTCTTCAAGAATGGAAGTTCATAAATCTCTACAACCCCCAAAATCTCTGCTTGTCTTTCAGCCCATGTAAGTTTATAAAGAATGAATCATAAATAAAAAAATCCAGGTGAAGAGATAACATCATCATTACTGGCTTATAATATCTTCCTTTATTTAAAAAATGTTTCTAAAACTTCATATATTCCAATAAACTTTAAATTAATTTTCAAACAGTGTAGCAGTGTGTTGTAAACTGTTTTAAACTCCCGGGTCCCTTCCCAGGTGTGCCTATACCTCTCTCCCTTCCCCCTTGCCCCCATGCTGAGTGAGTCCTGTCAATCAGGCTTAACATTCCAGCAAGGCGTCGTGTGGTTGGTCAAGTTCAAAAGATGCCCCTATGCCCAGGGGTCGTTGGCCCGTATAGGTGTCCCTCGTCCCTTGAGACCCCGCCCCTCTCACCTGGTTGGTGCTCACTGTCCCCTCCCCTCCCCCTGCCCCGGGAGCTTAAAAAGGTGATCAGACCATGCAGTCATATTCTGTTGGAGCAGTTGCCTACGTTCAGACCTCTGTAACCATGGAATAAACCTATGGACATTAAACCCTCCAGCAGAATCCCCCCCTTTTTCTCTTCACCATCGCCTGAAGCTTTCATCCTGAGGTAAACGAGTTCCTGACAAGCCTGTACTTGTTCAGTGCCCTGCTGCAACCACCAGCAAGCCACAGGTATCTCTGGGGTGATTTACACCACAGTTGCTGCCTTTGGCCCTGCAGCGAGGGTCAGACTGGCCCAGGCGCAATACAACTGCTAATATTGGGATTAATATTCCAATAAAACAGTAATTATAACATAAATTTAGGAATTTATTGCAAATTGACAAAATTTGCAATAAATGGCAAAAATAAAATTATCATTAGTTCTAGGAACCAGTTTAACTCTGGACACAGTCATCTTAGACAATTATAACTCTTTTTATAGTACAAACACACCTGCCTTCCCATTTTTACATTTTCTATCCCAGATACTATTTACAAATTTCATTATATACACTCTATCAAACAACACCATAATTTGCTGGTGCTGTGGCCTAATTTCTACAGTGACAAACTGAATAGAGAACAGTTAAAAAAATAACTGCAAAAGTTCATCAGCAAGAAGCACTGCTAACTGAACAAACAAACAAAAAAACAAAAGACAAAAAGCAAGTCACTACTTGAAGATCAAACATATCTGATCTTTACAAAATCCAAGGCAAAGTTCCCCCTTCCCTCCATTTTCACCTCCAAATATTAATTGCTACTATTTTGAAAAAACAGAACCAAAATATCCACACTTAAACATAAAGGTTTAAAACAAACAGATGTGGTAGTCTTCTCTATAGATGGCTACAGGAACAAAGTACTCCAGAACATTTTCTTTTGCTGAATTCTGTTGGGAAATCCATTTCAATAGCCATGAAATTGCAATAGACTTCTTTGTGATTTCAGTCGTGTGGGCTTTTTAGTACTAGACAGACATGATTTGTACATAACACAAAAGTGTACATTATTTGTGAAATGAGAAATAGCTTTGCCTGTAAGGAAGGCAAAACATGTAGATTAAAAAGGTTTTGTTGTAAATAAATCTTGTGATATCACTGTGTACCTACATTTTTAACAGCTAACTGCATTAAATATCTCCTAACTTAGCTGTAGGACTTAAAAGATTGAGATTTTTACAGAGGGAAAAAATTCTAAAATAAATTGTATAAAACTGAAGGGAAAGTTCTTCTTTTTACTGAACTATGCAAAAATAAGGTCCAGTGGTCACTATTCAGGTCTTCTTGTTATTTACCCTGTTTTCTCTGCCACCAAAGCCCATTCAATATTTTTTACCAAAGTGCATAATTTGCTAGAAACCAAATGAGTAACTATTAAATGAGACATAGATTTTGCCCCAAAAATACTATGTAGATATTTGCTGAAAGAAGTAGACAAGTTAGATTCATGACTTCTGGGTTCTATAGAAATTCTGAAAGTGTGTGTGGTCTCTGTTGGAAAAATGTCCTTGCTCTTTCCTCAATGCTCTTCTTTTCCACAGCTTATTTCCTATTTTACCTATTACACAACTTTTCTTATGTGACCCCTTATTTCAGTCGAACTATCACTGAAAATCTGGAAATCCTCACTCTCTTACCTCAATTCCTCAAGCAGCTCCCTGATCCAGGTCCTCTCATGCAGTCTCAGCTCTCTGTCACTGAATAGCCAGATACTATACTGATCCCTCCCAAAATATCACTGTTCCACATTTGTATTCTTCATTCTCATTCTCTCCTTGTTTTATTCTCTCTTACCAGACATTTAGTCTCCCATTATTTTTCTCTCTCCTGACACTTTGATCAGCTGCTCTCAGGTTTCCCCCCAGAGCAGCCAAGGTCCCTCCTGCCCTGGCTTCTTCCAGCCCCTGGTATCTTCTCTCCTACACCAGCAAGCTCAAGGAATGCAGCCTTTGCAGCCCATTTCTTATCCTCTGTCAAAGGTATTTTCCTTCCTCTGTAGATGGGATTTCAGTCCCATTCCTTCCCCATTTAACTTTCATGAGCTGATTCTTATGCAGTTATCTAGGCACTTCCAGTATTAGGTACCTTCTCTAATTTACAACCTGCAATCTTTTCACTCCTTGAACTTAAGCCCATCTCTCTGGTCTGGCTGCTGTTTCACCTTTAAGAATTACTGATTTGCCTGGCAGAAATAGAGTAGCAAGCATATGAGACAGACATTTTGGTATGCAAGGTTTGACTCTAAAAATGAGATTTAGGAAGAGTTACTGTATAATTAGAGCAGAAGTGGGAAATATATGGAATGTTTCTTATAATACTGAGGAGATTTTTATTACTCATATGAAGGTAACCATTAGAAACCAAATAATATTTGTCTTTAAACAATTATGCCACTAAAGTAGGTTTTAAGAACCAATAAGTGCATCCTTCTCTTTACTTGCCTTCTAACTCAAATTAAGGTACATAAAACTGTGTACAAACGTATAGATTATGTCCAATTTATGAATTACTTCATTTAAGGCTAGCCTTAGCATGCTTGTGCTGCCCTAAATTGTACACCATAGAATAATAACTATTAAATGCATCTTTCATTTAGACATAAACACAAAACAATACCATGTGTTTATGTGTGCTGGTTTGGGCTGAGGTGTAGTTAATTTTCTTCACAGTAGCTGATAAAGGGCTATACTTTGGATTTGTGCTGGAAACAGTCTTGATTCTTCAGGGATATTTTAATTATTGCTGAGCAATATCTATATAGAGCCAAGGCCTCTCCTGTTCCTCACACTGCCCCACCAGCAAGGGAGGGAATGCACAAAAAGCTGTGAGGAGACACATCCAGGAAGGCTGATCCCAACTGAACAAAGAGATAGCCTGCATCCTGTGGTGTCACGCTCAGCAGTAGACCAGGGGAGATGCTCCAAGTGATGATGTTGATCTTCCCAAGTCACCATAATGTGTAATGGGGCCCTGCTCCCCTGGGGATGGCTGAACACCTGCCTGCCCGCAGGATGAATGAAATCCTTGTTCTGCTTTGCTTGTGTGCATGACTTTTGCTCTCCCTATTGAACTGTCTTTAAAACCCACGAGTTTTCTCACCTTTACTCATGTGATTCACTCTCCCATCTCACCAGGGGAGTGTCAGCAGCTCTGTGGGGCTGAGCTGGGGGTTCAGCCATGGCAGTCTTTTCTGGCACATGCATCTTGAAGGGTTTGAGATAATGAAAAGTGTGATTGAAATGTGGTGGATCAAATGTATAGCTTGTATTGATTTTTAGATATTAATTGGCACACTCCTGTGTTCGCCATGGGGCTGCTTTCCTGACTGTTCACACTCCTGGTGCTCACCATTGGCTGCTTCTTGCTTCTGCTGCTTGCTGACTGCTTATCTCCTTACTCTGCTGTGCCTGGAGCATTTTGATAAGAACACAGGTGATGAGCCTGCTGGCACATGGCCAGGTCACTGCTGCTGCTGGGACTCCAGAGTGGACTCGAGCCAAGGGGACCGTGACCTGCGGATGGGGCCACGTGGGACTGGGACTCCCTGGGCTGTCTGTGCCTGAGAACAGCCCATGCCACAGCAGGTACATCTTGTGGCCATGGTTATGTCTGTGTGGCAGCAGGTGTAACTCTGAAGGCTAAGTCCATGCTGGAGAAAGTACACCTCAGAGGATCTATGGCTGTGGGTGAGCCAGTGCTGCAGCAGGTATGCCTCAATACATCAGTGACTGTGCACGAGGTCAGGACCTCAAAGCATGTGACCATGGATAAACCTCTAAAAACATGCTATATTTCATATAAATGTAAATTATTTCTTATTTATTTTATATAGAAACCCATATAATTATTCCTGATAATCTACACCATAATTAGACAGAAAAAAAAAAAAAGAAGAACAAACACATTAGACAGAGCATAAGGGAGAAATAGGCAAAGGGCAGACAGAATATCAAGAATACATTTATGTTAACAGATTGCTTTTCAATCTGATCTTATTCTTATTCCACCAACATAATTCTTAGGGTGCAAAAGTGAGCATTTAGACTACACCAAATGCATAGGATGTAGACCACAGAAGTCATGCTGCACATCCATCTTCCAGAGCACAAGCACACAATGTGATAGGTGTGTTAGGTCACTGCTGTAAATCTGCAGTTTGAAAAAGGCTGTCCCATTTCTCCTCTGCTTTAATGCGTGGAAGTCAAGTATAAAAAGTATAAAAGCTTTATGGCCATAGTAAATTCTTCATCTGTAGAAGAAAAGCTGTGATCTAATAGTCAGGGGTAGCAGCACTCAAGAGAGAAAATACTTTGTCAATCCCAGAAGGGGTAATCTGCAACTGAATTCTTGCAGGCCTGACAGAAAAAAAGGGTACTCACTTGAGTGGAAGTGAAAATCAAGAGATATCTCAAGGATTGATATTGAGAGTTAAAAAAATTGTATGGAGATCTGGCTTATTCAGTGGGTGTAGTAGACCCAAGCATCTAACAAAATCATCTTGCTGGAATTTAAGATTATAAGATTTAAATGGAGCATATTTTGAAAGACATTTTAAGCCCATGCAATATCCTTGCCTGCTTCTCATACAAAGAGAAAAACATTAACAAGGTCAAGGTGCATGCAATCACTATTAGATGGAACACCATGGGAAAAATCTTAATATTGGTGAAAACAACAATGTAGTTGGAAGAGGTGAACAAAAACCTATGCATAGCCAATTTCAGAAATAAGGAAAATGGAGAAATATGAAATGCTTGCACCCAAGAGCAGGAACATGCAAAGAAAATATAGAAAATAACGATGCACTACATAAGCAGGAAGATGATGAAATACTATTTGAAAAGAATTATAAGAGCTATTCTAGTGCTGCAGACTACCAGATTAATGTGCTGAAAGGCAAGTTTATTGCTTGGAAACAGTCAACTTGCCAAACTGCTTGCAGTGTCCTTTGTGTACCTACATTCTGCTTCCCACATTACAAGCTGTACTGCTAGCACACATTGAGCCACCTCAGCAGGAACAATGATTTATAAGTCAGCAATATACTTAGAGCAAAGATCACCATAAATATAATGGTTCCAAAGTTTAACCTTTAGCATGGCATTGTTAATGTATTGTCTTGACAAATGTGACTTGGGTATAATAAAAGAGTCTTCAGTCATATAATTAGAGGAAAAAGAAAAAAAAATCAGTTGCCATATAGGCTACTTGTAATTAAGGCTGGTCTAGGAACACCTAGCTGGACATTTGTCTTCAAGCAAAGGTACAGTGTTGAAATGGAAACAAAGGCTGAATAGTTAAAAGGAAATATAAATGGCCACAAAAACCAGATCTTAATTTTCTTGATTAAAAGCTACCACTTCACTGCTATCCCAGTGCAGTGAAAGTTGCATGCAGCTAAATCTATTTAGAACATTTTTAATTAAACTATTGATTTGGAAGTGTTATTATTTTGTCAGAGAACAAATAACCTTTACCTGAATTTAAAAAGGGTAATGTGAGAAAAATCCAGACTATCATAACCCAATGCTGTATAAGGTATGTAATCATAACTAAAGTAGAAAAAACATAAAGTGAATTAAAAACTGAGTGTTTTAATATTAATAATATGAACAGAGAAGGAGTAAATAAATAAAAACTCTTCAGACTTGTGCCCAGTGAAACGAGAAGTAACAGACACTTGTTTTAATGCGAGGTTGATCAAACACTGGGACAGGGTGTCCTGGCAGGCTGGGTAGTCTCCATTCTCGTAGGTATTCACAACCCAAATCTGTCAAGCTCAGGGCATTCAGCTCTGGTGGTCCTGCTTCAAGCAGGGTGGTGTTTAACCACTAAGTAATCTTCAAATATGACTTCCAGCCTCAGCTGTGCCACAATGACATCAGAATTTTTTTACTCTGGCCCACAAGAGGAAAGATATTCTGCTTAGTGAACACTCAATGGTAATTTCTGATTTTAGCTAGGCAAACTGTTATCTACTAAAACAAAATGTAGTTTTATATGTCAAACTTCTGTATATTTTGGATAGTAGTCTTTCTAAACACTTAAAACTCTCAATATTAGTGCTCTAGCTGAAGAAGATTCAATGCTAAAATTGAAGAGAAATTACATAGAAGCTGTAATTATTTAATTTACCTGCTGATAGTCAAATAGATCTTTGTTTATCTGAGCAACAACTCTCAAATCTCCAAATAAAAACCATAAAATATGAACAGCGAAATTGGATTATATTAGTGCCTCTAAAGAAGTTTATGTTTTTAGATGCATAACAGGGCATAGAAAATAATTTGAGGATCTTGTCTACAATATTTCTGTCATTTGTGCTAGAAAGCATCATGCTCTATTTTTAAAAAGAAAACTTGCATTAAATAAGGCTCATGGAAACTCTTTTCAAAAGGCATCACAAGTTCTATGGCAAAGCTGGTGGTTCAAAGCAAGAGACTCATTTTCAAAAGTGCAAAGTATAACTGTGATTTCTTATGCAAAGCAGGAAACTGAATGAATCAAAAAGACTTTTGAAGCTGCATATTAGAGACCCTGAAACATTTCCAAGCTCCCTGCTGACTGTACAGTGGAGAGGGATTCTGAGATGCATCACCTCCCTCTGCTTTCCCACGTGTTTGTTTCCATGCAGGGAAAGCCCAGGCATGTGGCCCTGACAGGAGTCACAGCTCATCCAAACAGAAGACGCTGACTCTGCTTAAATTGTGTCTGTGACCAGGCTCGTGGTACAGCTGTGGTACCACTGTGGCATCTTCCCATCTAAAGTATATAAAGCATACAATTTGAATGCTAATCTGTGACCAGTGCATTAGTATTATAAAATAAAATACTACTTTTGAAGGACCATCTTCTACTAAATAATTAATCAAAACCTTTTCTTCTGATTTTAATGCTACGAGAGAAGTAGTTGCTACAGAAAACTAAAAGGGGAAAAATCACAGAACAGAATCAAAGTGAAGTAACTATTTCTCGAGAGCTTTTACTTTTAATTAAATTTCAAGATTTATGAGGTCATGAAAGCATTGCAAATAAGACAAAGGAACATAGTCACAGGAGCTTAACAACATAGATTTCAAAGTTTTCACTTACGGCATTTGGTTTCATCGTGGTTATTTGGGCAGTCAGGCTTAAAATCACAAAATTTATCAGGCGAAATACATTGCCCATTCCCACATGAAAAAAATCCCTCTGGACAGTAAAAAGATGAAGCATTAGCATCTGCAGATTCTCTTTCCCCTTTAAAATCAGAAAAAGACATGTAAGTAAACCCACAAGTATATAAAATTATAAGTGCTTTTTATCTTCTTTTAATATAGCAACATGCTCAGCACAAGGAACAGATCAGCACCTATGCAGTATACTAGGTTATATCACAGCTGATAAGAAGCACAGCTGATCTCAATGTCTGATGGCGTTAAACTAAATCTTACTCTCCACAATATTCATACTTTCATGTGAAAAGTTATCAAATACACCTTGGTGCTACAGAGTCAGACTCCTGCTCAGAGGCAGAGGCTGGTACAGCTCCCTGCTTTTCCCTGGGAACCAGGTGCAGGTTTTGCACCAAACCTTTCTGCTGTAGCCATGCTCTCTCTCTGTGCTCAGGTCACAGTGAAAGCTGCAAGAAGCCAACATTGGGTGCTGCACCATTACTAACCTGTACCTCAATTTAGACACTAGAGAAAAACCCAAATTTCAATGAATGGGGAAGAAAAAAGCCAGGGTCTGCTGGTTTTTCTTCAGTAGATTTCTGGAAAGTGAGTAAGTGAGAGGAATGATGAGCAGCTTTTCCTATTCTTTGTTTAACTTAACTTTTTAAAATACTCATATTTCTATCCAGATGGGAATTAAAAAAACCCCTCCTTTCTAAAGACAATATCTTTGTGATTAATGGGTAAATGAGGGAGTTGTAAGGAAAATAATTAAAGTAAATAACTGTTTCTCTAAATACCTCAACCCCACCGTATATAGGGATCAGAGAAGCCTTAAAAACACAACACTGAAGTTCTCTATTACGCCTTTTAATTTTTGGATATTAAATTCAGATACCTAATGACTATAACTTATCAACATCACCCCTGGCTGCATATGTTCCCGTGCCATTTTTCAAAAGCAGCTGTTAGCATCAAGAGGACCACAACCAGCAGTCTGACAGGTTAGGTTGTTTTATATTTCCATCCATTGGCTCTTCAAGACTACAGAGTGTGGATACAAAAAGGAGTTTGGTGGGCATTCATAATGTCAGATATTTAGCAGTAATGATGGGAGAAACCTTTTGCCCTAAAGGTAAAGCAGCAGAATTTGCTCTTTAGTGCAAAATTTAGGATGCTATGCTTCTGCCTCTGCATCCAAACATGAATGTGAGTAGGTATTACATAGTAAGTGGTAGCAGGAAATTCCCACCAGAGCTCACTTTGCAGAATTAGTGCAAACTTCTTATAGCAGCTAAAGTGTAACACAAGGATGAAAGCCTTCATTATAGAACTATAGAATGGTTTGGATTGGGAAGGACTTAAAGATCATCTAGTCTGCCATGGGCAAAGACCCATCCAACACAGCCTGGAACACTTCCAGGAAGATGTCTGACTACAGCATATGGACTTTTTTCTCAGATTATCCTCTACTTTATAAAAAGTAACTTCAAGTTGTCAGTAAATCACAGTTATATATAGCAGACATTGGGGAAGAGGTATTGAAAACCATGAAACTTACCTTCACTTTCCTGGCTGACTCCTGGGAGTGATCTATTCACAATTACACATTCCCCTGTTATACTGATATCATCAATAGCAACAGTAGCATTTGTTGTTAGAATAGTGCCTCGCAAGATAATCTGTAAAAACAGAAAAAAAGTTAATTCATTAAAGGTGAGATGATAAAAAGACACAAACATACAATCGCATTTATTTATATATTCATTTATAATTTCTGACCTCTTCACAGGAACTAAATAGCTTCTACAATCAACTCTGAACATCAGCCAGGAAAAACTACAACTGCGATTTGGACAGGTCAGCAATTTGCTCCTCCACTGTCAAAGCCATAACTATTTTTGCCTAGGGAAAGTTATGCAACCCAAATAACCTTGCTTCAATCAAAACTGTTTAAAGTCATCACTATTGAATGAATGATCTTCCTGGTGGAACACATAAAAATTATATCTTCTTAAATTAGCTATTCAAATATGATGATTTACACCAATATTTAATTGTGTTCATTTATACTGTGCCTGATGAAGTTAGCAATGTGGGGATAGATTGTAGGGATAATATAGGGATAAATGTAGGGATTGCTTGAAGTACCTGCACTGTCAACCTCACCTCTGTGTCTGGGCAGATCATGGAACAGATCCTCCTACAAGTTATGCTAAGGCACATGGAGAACAGGGAGGTGGCTTGAGACAGCCAGCATGGCTTCAACAAGGGCAAGTCCTGCCTGACCAACCCAGAGGGCCTCTATGATGAAGTGACTGCATCAGTGAAGGGTTATGGCTCCCATATCTGGACTTCTGTAAAGCCTTTGCCATGGCCCCCACAACATCCTGCTCTTAAATTGGGGAGAGATGGATTTAATGGAGGGACTGTTAGGTGGATAAAGAATTGGTTGCATGGTCATATCCAGAGTTTGGTGGTCAACAGCTCAGAGTCCTGACAAACATCAGTGAGAAGTGATGCCCCTCAGGGGTCCATATTTGTACCAGTGTCATTTAATATCTTCATTAATGTGATCGAGTGCAGCCTCAACAAGTTTGCAGTGGTGCACCAAGCTGAGTGGTGCAGCTGACACGCCTGAAGGACAGGATGCCATCCAGAGGGACCTGGACAAGCTCGAGAAGTGGCCCTTGGGAATCTCATGAGGTTCAACCAGATCAAGTGCAAGGGGCTGCCCCTGGGCTGGGGTAACCCCCAGTGCCCATCCAGGCTGGGGATGAAGGGATTGAGAGCAGCCCTGCCCAGAGGGACCTGGGGGTGCTGTGGGTGAGAGGCCGGACATGACCCAGCCATGGGCACTCACAGCCCAGAGAGCCAAACCTGCACTGGGCTGCCCCAAAAGCAGTGTCAACAGCAGGGCAGGGAGGGGATTCTGCCCCTCCAATCTGCCCTAGTGAGAGCCCAGAGTATTGTGTCAGGCTCTGGGGTCCCCAGCACCTACTGGAGTGAGTGTAGAAGAGGTCACCAAGTTGATCAGAGGGAAGCAGCACCTCTCCTGTGAGGAAAGGCTAAGAGAATTGGGTTTATTCAGCCTCAAAATGAGAAAGCTCTCAAATGACCTAATTGCAGCCTTCAGCACCTGAAGGGAGCCCACAAGATGGAGAGGGACTACTTACAAGGTCATGTAGTAATAGGACAAGGGGAATGGATTCAAACTTAAAAAGAATGGGTTTGGATATTGGGAAGAAATCTGTTACTTTGAGGGTGGTGAGGCACTGGAATGTTACCCAGGAAATTTGTGGATGCCCCATCCCTGGAAGTGTTCAAGGGCAGGCTGGATGGAGCTGTGACCAACCTGGTCAAAAGAAAGGTGTCCTTGCCAATGGGGGTTGGAACTAAATAATCTTTAGGGTCCCTTGATGTTTGTTACTAAAAGTTATTCTAATGCTTAGAATACTGAAACAATGGCTATGCTATTTAATAGATGGATCTGTGGAAAAAGTTGAATTAAATTTTTTTTCATATGACCATTAAAGAATAGAAAGTCTCTTTTTATATTTCATCATTAAAAGTAAGTTAATCCTAAAGGCCAAAGTAAAATATCTTTTTGAAAGCAATGCAAATGTGATGTATAGTTACCTGAAAAGGTAATTTCTCAGCCACATTTCCTACAGGTATATCAACTTTTTTCCAGTTCATCTCAGGCAATCCTGAAATGTCATGTAATTTTTCCAAACTTCCATTTAATGTAGTCCTCTTAAAGACAGAAAGCTGGGAATCTTGAGATAACCAGTACCAAAATCTAACCTGTTGAAAGATTTTTTAATGAAAAGCTTAAAAAATATATAATCAATCTGAAATAAAGTAATTACCAAGTAACATACGTACATCACAACAAAGGAAGACATGATGGGTCTAAGCACAGACTTGGCATGAAAGATGGGGATATTTGAGATCACAGAATGTTGAGGAGCAGTACCAAGTTAAAAGACAAAACTATATTTAAAACTATAGCTCATTTTTACAATTTAACTTTTAACTTCTATGTATCAACTGATGCAGACTGAATGATATTACTTCTCTTAAATTCTTTACCATAGTAAGCAACTAGAGACTTCTCAAAGATTATTTTTCTTAACAAATGCTGAATATATGACAGTTTTATAGGCATGTTAATATCAGAAGAGCAATCACTGAGATTCTTGTATGAAGGAAACCTTATGATCTGTTATTTCCAAAATCAACATAAATTAATACAGAAGACAGATTTTCAAAATCTATTCATCTCCTGGAACAAGCAGATTGACCAGTATATGGGAGGAAAATACAAAAACTGTATGTGGGTGAGACTGGTTGTGAGGCAGAAAAGATGAGAATACAGTGAGAATCACAGTTCGCTCCCTTGCAATACAGAGTAATTTAATAAATTAATTTATTTTTTGTACTGATACATTCTTTTTTTAATAATACCCAGGCAAAAATTCAGCTGAGAACCGAGGGAAAGAAATAAGATTTTCAAAGACTAATTTTTTTCTTTCCCCCTGAGTTCTTCCTGCTTCTCTACACAAAGATCAAAATTTCTTCAACTGCAGTATCCTTACTTCCCTGCAAAAGCCTTGATATTGATAATACTTGTCTCTTCATGAAAGTAAAACAAGAGCTGGATCAGTCATGCAGAAATATTCCTGTTAAAACACACTGCTGCTTTTTAATATCATCTAGCTTCAGGTCTGGCAGACTCAGCCTCTCAAAATTTAATTTTACTACCTCTCATGAAAATCATGTCTTATATAAAATAGTCTTGATCCTTATTAATAAATTGAAATACTTTCATGTAACTCATTCCTCCAGCAAAAAAAGCTTAAGAAATAGAAAGTAGCAGGTATACAAGCACTTTCCAAAGTGAGGTGTTTGAAGAATTACACTCCAAACAATTTAGATGGCTTTTGTCCTTCAAACAGCTTTTCAAACAAATTTATGTTTTCATTAAATAAGAAATAATGTTGCCTTCCTTCTTTATGTCTACATGACCTACTATACAATGACTATTGGGCCCATTAAAGAGCCATAAACACAGAGCTGGGACTAGAAATTTGCTTCTGCAAGTGCAAAACCTTGAGCTAAATGAAGATGTTTCTTAGCTTACATCTACAAAAAGAAGCTGCAGAAAGAAGTTACTTCTAAGCTTCAATTAACCAGAAAGGAACAATATAAATCTGTTACCCTTCAACTCAAACATCTTTTTTTTTATCAACCGGAGCTAAAGAACTTGTAAAGCTAGCAATAAACATAGATCTCTTTGTGTAGATCCTTTTATCCTCTCAGTGGGATGTCCAACAGAGGGCATCATCTCACATTAATAGGCAGAGAGCATAACACATCCTAGTGAGCAACGCCTGCTCGTTGCTCTTTCCCAGAAATAAAAGTCTGCAGGGATAACGTGGCAGAAAGCCAAACTTCCAGTCCTCAAAAACACTCTCTGACAGACACGTACCGTTAGGTAAGAACTTGCTCTAGCTTTTGTTGGATCTAAGAATTTTAAATTCATTCAATACATGCATACTTATAATAAAACTTGTTTGTTTCTGACTTTGAAGTCGAGAAAAATATGTGCATCCCCACTGCATCTGTGTTTATTTTGAATGCAGACCAAACTCTGCAATAGATCTTACTAGAATAATTCATTGATTCAATATCAGTGGTGCCCAGTTTGCCTTAAGGGTTTCTAAGATAAATTAATCTGAATCTGAAAGGTGCTTATCTACCCAGCATCAAAGTCAACAAAAGTGAGATGGAGCTGTCTAAACAAATGTGCTGTGAGTACAAAGGCTGTTGGGTGTCCCAGGAGCAGTGCACACACACAAGGCTTCTGTGGGATGGTTCAGGGCTTCTGAGTTCCCTGCAGCAGCATTCTGCTTGAGTTTATCCTGCATCTATTTTATTTCTGACCTTCTACAACACCAAGAAGTCACGTGAAGATTAAGAACTGTGAGATTGCCTTAAGGGATTGCAAGGAACTGTTCTTGAATTGTTTCAGAGGCTTCTGCTCCTCAGCTGCAAGTGGCAGCCATTCAGCTGAGATCTGGTAACTCGCTGATGTGCGTAGTCCAAGTGAGCTGCAGTTTCAAGTAAAACAGATTTAGCTAAGCTAGCACTTGTTTCTGGTCCCTTCGATGAGATAAAACCTAAGAAGCCTAGATCCTGCTGGAATAAAATTCTACTACTTGTTGGGGCTTCTAAGTGCATCTCCTTCTTTTCTGATTTTTTCTCTTTTTTTTGAAAAATGTTTTCTCAAGTGGAATTAACAGTTTCTGTTCTACATTGAGCCTTAAAAGTTAAGCAAACAGTCTAAATTTCATTTTGTTTCTTTAGAGCCTCTTTTTTTTCACAGAACATAATAAAATTATTTTGGCAAGCTTTCCCTGTCTTTTCCTTTTCTTCTCTCTGACTTTTTAAATGAGAAGGGATTATACAGTTTCAGAAGAAAACCACATCATAACTACACAACTTAAGTTCTCCCAAGTATGGCAGAAGCATTGAATAATTACAGAATAGAAAATAAATTTTAAAACACCCTTGGGAAAGAAGAAATAAAAAGAAAAAAAAAGTTATAAAACTGAACCATGTCTATTAGTTTTATTCAGTGGCCAAAAGGACATATAAAAATACAGCTATGAATGTAGTGAATAGTTGCTGTTCATATTTATTTCTGTTTTAAAAGTACAGAATTTTATTGAAAATTAAAACCATCTAGTTATAAAACTATTTCCATTTTTCATCTAATATTTTTGCATTTTTTATCCTTCCTGATTATTTTTTTCCTGGTACCTGTCTTGTTTTCAGCTCAACCACTATCCTGGCTGGTTGCTTTGCATTCGTCTGCAGAGCCACAAGACATCTGAAAAAAATCCACATTTCAAAGTAACTCCCAATTACTGCACTGATCAGCTTAAAAAGCATCCTCCTCAAACCATGAATTAAACTTTAGTGCATGTCTGGGGTATGGTAGCTATATATGGGGTATGGTGTTGGTCACACCAACACAGCCTATGTACACAGTGACTTCAAACCATAGGTGTCCCATTATGGATCCCTGGTTATGTGACTTTCCTGCCTGCAGAAAACAGAATGGCTTTTTGATGGAGCCCTGTTATCATTATCCAGGTACCTTTGCCAAAGTACACAAAAACCTGGAGCATGTCCTGAAATCTGAGTCAACTGCTGGGTGCTTTGAGAAAGAATAGTAATAATCAGATATAAAAATTTGGCAGGAAAACAGTAAAAGTTGCCTTCTCTGTCCTCTCAAAGCATTAGTCTTTAACTGCTTCCACTGGTATTGAAATAGAGCCCTCAGCAGCTGCACTTAGAGCATGAGGAATACCCGACCTGCATCAGCTGAGGGATAGGTCACAAAGACAGGGACAGTTCATATCAAACTGTTACCTGGCAGCAGCAGAGCCCAGGGGTAAGCCTGACAAGGAAAGGGCTTCCCAGGTGAGACATGGCCATCTTTGTGCTCCTCTGGTGTGATCCACTGAAGTAAATGAATGATCCTGTAAATAAATTTTATTTTAAAGTAGGAGAAATATGTCATGCTCCAATGGCAAATAGCTACTTCAGAGAGGTAACTACATGCTTCATGAGACACATAAAGCTTATTCATAGATTAAAACAATCTAAACTGCTTTGCCATCAGTTCAGTCTCTGTGGATAATGAGGAGGGTGTCATAACAGGCTGTGACGAGCAATGTCTATGTGAGTGAAGACAAAACAGAATTGCCAAATGCTCCTGGCTTTTCCCTCTTGTAAAATTGTCATGACTGGTTCCAAAGACAAGGAGAGAGGGAGAAGGAAATAAGATTTTTTGGGCAGCCATTGCTGAGACTACCCTGTCATGGTGCCTGCGTGCACATAAACCCAAGAAGTGGCTACAGAGCCCCTCAAAGGCAGTTCAGGGGTTGCTTCTCTGAGAGGATTACTGTGCAGATATACACTGGAAGTATTTTTTATGTGCTTTCCTCAAGCAAAAGCTTTAAGATCTCCCACCTTAAAACTCTACAAGTATTACCCATCACCTTCACACATTGCCCATCCACTCTCTGCACAGACTGGGAAGAGCAGAGGAGCTGTGACACGGAGCAGCCTGGAGATCAAGCAACAGAGACCTCAGCCAAGATCCCGAAAGGACACGTTTTAATTGGCTTAAATATTGTTTCAAACAGAATTTAAACCAGAAATTATTTCCTTTAGGGTACAGTATTCACTCTCATCACAGCCCAGCCACTTTTAAGCATGCTAACAATGTTGCAGACCACAAGAGCTAATGGAAAAAGCTGTATTTTCTCATGGGGTCCACAGACTTGACATTGTTGTCTGTGCTAGTTGGGATGAAAGCTTAATTAAAGATCTAATCTGAACTCTGGCAAATGCACTGCATTTGGATTTGAACTACAGCAGATGTGCTTCAGACAAAGGTAGGGAAGGATAAACATTTTCAAGGGGCCCTAAAGCAGCATATTTTGAATGCCGTCAGTGCTGCCTTTGCTGAATACTGAGACTTTTTCATGAAAGTCTATGCAAAACAACACTAAAGGCTCAGTCTTTTTTGAGCATTTATATTACACATATTGCCTTACATCTTGGAAAATCAGCTATTGTGCTGCCACAGTCATACTCCTTAGCCACTTATTTCCCATGGATCTGTAATGAAGCCAAGATCCAGCCCCACGTGAATAATGGCATTGCTTTAGCAAGGTTGGCACAAAGAGGGGACCATTCCAGCTCCCTGTACAAACAGCAACGCTGCATTCCACAGCATGAGGGAAGCTCCCCTCATTGGAATGCAAGGGTACTTCAAAGGACCCTCTTTAATTTGCAGCTGAGCCTCTACTGTAGCCTTGTTAAGATCTTCATTAATCAAAATTTGCTACTGCCCTCCCCAGGAGAGAAGGGAGATAACCACTCTGTGGTACTAAAGGAACAGTTGCAACCTGAATTATGGTGATTTAATGCTGGCAAAAACTTGCTCAGATTCTGGAATCCTAATTCTGAAGTCGTGGCTGTAGCAGGCACAATGATAGATTGGTACAAAACCACCTCAGAAGTACCTTTTCAGCTGATTTAATCAGAGAATGCAACATTACTGGGCTTGAGAGGTGGGGCAGAGTAACCTCCAAATCTGCTTGAGGCTTCAACCTGCAGCAACACTGAAACAAGCTTGTAAAAATTCAGGCGTCAAAGCAGCTGAAGTGAAGCAGCCCATAGCTCCACATGGGTGATGTTAATGTGATACTGAGGCTGCCAGCTGCCTTCCTTCTCACCACATTACCCCTCAGACCTCATCAGCACCTAGAGCAGAGAAGGACACAGATCAGTGCACCCTTCTGGAGCTTTGAGAGTTGGAAACCTCCAACACAGCACGTTGGTGTTAACTTAAAGTGTTAATGTAAGGTGCAGTAATGCGGACCCAGTCCCACCCTACAGAGAAAATAAAATGAAATATCAAACAGATGCTGAGAAAAGTGAGTAGTAACTTTGGTGCACTTCATCACATGAGGAGCAGTGGACAAAATATGACTGTTAGTTTAGAATCATCCTATAGCAGGCACTCACATACTTTACCCACTACTGTTGCTCAGGTGACTTTTAATCCTGAGGTTCCTATAGCTGAGGAGGAATACTTAAATGTCACATTTCTTTAACATGAGCATGGAAGAGAAGCATAGAGGTCTGGCTGCAGATATTATACATAAATAATTAAATCTAAATTAAAGGGGCTCTGGACCCAGATTTCAATCTTATCTCCACTGGAAGCAGTGCAATAGATACATTTTAATAAAATTTAAGTCATAGAATACTTGTCAATATTATTTGACAATGAAAAACGTGCTTGGTAGTTTTATTTTTATGGAGTGTGCTATAATAACATTTTCACTTTGGAAAATTAACAGCCCTCTCCTGAAATGGTTTTCCAGCTGAATACATTGTATGGCAAATATAGGCTGAAGGAAGGACAACTCTTTAAAGGAAATTATACTCCCTCTATTTTTCCCAGACAATATGGATTAATTTAACTGCACTCTACAAAAAGCTGTTTGTCCAAATAATGCTTCCAAGAACGGCCCCTATGTGAATATTGGGTAAACAATGGTTATGATATGCACAAAAACTGTCAGCTGTCAGTTCAAAATTCAGTATCTCAAAAAAACTGCACTGAGTCTCATACCTCACTGATTGTGCCAGCCAAAAATAAGGGTTACAAAGACAGAGTAACTAGATCACAGCTAAAAAATATTATCTCCAACAGACTGGCTTTCTGTAGCATATTACCTGTGTTATTTACATACAGCATGGCATCCATTTCAAACCAGCTTTTATTACCACTCTGTGACCATTTACAAGTAGGAATTTTCATGACAGAAGGAGAAAAATAATGATAACTCTCACCATGGCCCATATTGTTTGCATGACCTCTGCCAGGGAGTGCTCTGTCCCAGGGAGCCTGTCCTTTCATTATGCTCCAGTCAGCATCACCTTTGCTCAGTGGCTTCCATCCACAGAGGTCAGTCTCAAAATCACATAAGGTGTAATTAGCTGTGGTAAGAACAACAACAGAGGATCAATAAGTTGAACTTGATGCAAGAGTTTAATGCCACAACTCTGACTGTTTTGTACTTAGACTGTTGAAGAGGCAAAAATATGTTTCGGGTAATTCAGAGGGATAATTAGTTCTAGAATACAGATAACAGGTTGGGCAGGCCCTTCCTTTCCTAATCAAACTCAGAACCATGAAACAAACTACCTATAAGAGAATAAACATAGTAAGGACCTGTACATAGGTTGCTGAGATATTATAAAAATGATATTAAATATTTTTAAAGAAGAATTGCACCAGTAATTTTGTTATGAACATGTGAGAAAAATCAAAAGCATTTAGGGATTAAAATATATGGAAAGCAAAGATGAATTAAGCTTTCATTTAATTTATTTTTGAAAATGAGATTTAAATTTATCAATTATTCAGATTGCCTAGAAATTTTTATTGCAAAGTGAAAGACGACTTTCTCAGTTGGTATGGATTAGACCAATTTAAATTGTATAAAAATTTCACACACTCCTACATTGATTGAGTACAAATAATTATTTTGATGGAAAAGTTTTATACCCAGAGTTTTCTTTCCTGGTCCAGAACAGCTTCCCAAGGTGCTACACTTAACTCCTGGGGTCACTTATTGCAATTGCAACCATTATTTTAGAACTGTATTTGTCACTTCTGCTTCCACAGCACATTTATCTGATCATATCAGCCTCAGAAAAGATCATACATATTACTCCAATTTTAAGATTGTACAAAACCAAAATGAAATGCATCTTTCTTTAAGTATCATTGTAGCAAAGTTAAATAGTAAAAGTTTCCCAGAAATATAGTTATTTAAGCAGCTAAATCTTAAGGTAGAAAATAAACCACAAATATGAGTGACTCTTATCTGGCTTCACCATATACATTAAAATTTGATGGTGCATAGCTTTCTGTTTAGTGCAGCATATTTAGTTTACAATGAAACTTGGCTAACCTATTTGATTAAATTTTCATGCTTTTCACAAGGTATCTTTTTAATTAGACTTCAATTGCTAGTACATTAAGGTTGAATATGCAAATTGATATCCAAGACTAAGCTGTTTTGGTGATTAATACTTTATCTAGACATTTTGTTTTCCTTAGCTAAGCAGTCTTGAGAGAACCAATGTGACACAAAAAGACAAACATTCTTTGCTTAAATATCTCTGTCTCCTGGCCTCCCTAAACCCCACAAAAGGTCTTCTGCATAAACAGCTGACTGCAGTGCCTGCACAGGAACATCCAAAAAGACATCCATAAATGACCCCTGTAAGCACCAAAGAAAATGAGTTAAAATAATTGTTTAAATATGAAACTAAGATCAAGATAGTACTAATAACTATTATATTACACCTCTAAAAGGTTTTTAGCATGGAAACATTTTTTAAATTAATGTTGTCTTTTAACTGGAGGCATTTGGGACCAGCTTTTGTATGATCAGAACCCATCACTGCCCTTGCTGTTCAACAGGATGAGAGGTGTGGTGAAATCAGCATTTCTTACATTGGTAGCCTGCAGTACAATTTCTTCTAACCCTATTGATATAGAAAGAAATGTTTAAATATCCCTTTTTAGGCTGAATATATAAGCGGGGGGGGGGGGGGGGGGTCGGGGGAAGATATGCATCCAGAGCAAAACATGATCCCAAATGAAATTGATTTTGTCCAGTCATTTTTACAAACTTTATTCAAGTCTGAACACAATTGTAAAGGTAGGAAGACAATTCATGGTGGTGCACTTTGGGATGTTTTTTGGTTGATGTTCATGGTTGGGTTTGGTTTTTGTTGATGATGATGGTTGGTTTGGGTTTTTTTCTTTTGGGTGGTGGAGAGGAAATAGAATATGGCAATGCTCACCATACTTTAGATGCTAAATGTTGGTTTTTTTTTTTTAATCCACCTTTCACTTGAAATTTAAAGCTCTA
Organism: Melozone crissalis; assembly: GCF_028551555.1. Taxonomy (NCBI): domain Eukaryota; kingdom Metazoa; phylum Chordata; class Aves; order Passeriformes; family Passerellidae; genus Melozone; species Melozone crissalis. The sequence goes on from NW_026535794.1 coordinate 20,322,472, forward strand.
AACAAGCACCCAGTTACCAAGAAACACTGACCAGAGTCAATTACCAAACCCAAGTGTTGCCCCTATATAGTATCTGGAAGTGATACTTCAATTTAAAAGTGTAAATATGTTGTAGAACAGCTACCCTTCAACTTGAGTGAAATGCACTTTCCAAATTACCAGTCAAACTTAAACTTTATCCCTATTTAATTCTAAAAATTTAAGGGGTACTTGTAAATATTTAATCAAGCTTGAAAGAAAAGTTCTGTACTTTGGCTAAAACCCAAATCCAAGTAAGAGAGTTTTTCAGTGTGTTTTTTCATTCCTCAAACATCAATCAACCTTAACAAATGTGCCTTTCCTATCAAACATTCAGCACTTTTATCTGAACCTTCAAGGGATTATAGATAATCTTTCACTATCCATAGTAGGAAAATAAGTGACTGCACAGCCTATAGTTTTTGAGCAGTCATGCTGCAGTTAAGTTTGACATAAAACTGTTTTCTGATATATTTTGTCCTTTCCTACTAGAATTCTCAACATCAGAGCTTATGTTTTATGTATCACTAGGAAGATTTCAATGGATTCTAACTGCAGATAGGTTCTTGACATTTTTCGAGTGGAAAAGAAGTCAGTTCTCTATTTTAGACCTTTATAATTCAGCATAACAGAAATGGAAATAGAAAGGAAACAACAACTTGCTTTCACTTTAACAGTAAGTCAAATTTGATTTTTTTTTAATTCATGTGAATATATCAATATGGCTTAATTAGTGAAGGAGTAAATTATTACACCATTTCTACAAAATCCAATGATGCAGCCAGGAAAAATACTTGTTCCCCAAAAACTTTTTGAGTTTCAATAATAAGCGTAGGTTACTAAAGCCATAAAATACACTGAAAAGATTTTTCGATGAATACAAGCATTTTTCAACCCCCCCCCCCCCCCCCAAACCCCAGGAAACAAAGCACATATTTCACATATTTCAAGAGTACTAGGAGTTGAAATGGAAATATTTTTTCTTTGACTAGGTTTATCTATCCCATTTCCTCATGCTCCTCCCAGGGTAATAACAAAGCAGTTCTGTTAACCAGGCTGGGTTATCAGCCGAGTTATACTGCTTCAGCTTTGCTAGGCTGCAAGTGCATGAAAGTTTTCAATCCTGCTCTGAGAGCTCAACTAAATGAGCACAAATGGGGATGCTCAGCTGGTCTCTCCATCAGGTTGGTGTCTCCTTGAACACCAGTAGAGAATGAGGAGAGTGCTCCCTTCATTCAGTATGGCAGCGCCTAAGTGTCTTTGGAACTTGAGGTAATAACTATCATTATGAACAGGAACCAAATAATGTCTTTGCCACTAATATTTTACAAATTCTGGCTAACATTTAATGTCATTTTGTGAAAGCGAAGGGTTACACATATACCTTCTTTCTGAGTGCCTGTGCACTTTCCCTACCATTTTGTGATTAATTTTATTTCCCTAGAATTTGTTAAAGGATTCATACAGAAATATCCCAGATGGCCACAGATCACCCAGCCTGAACTTCCTCATGTCATAAGTCATTAGACAGATGACTCATAACTCTCATAGGTGAGGAGGCCTCACATCCTTCTGAAATAACTCAGTTCCCTGGCTTCGGGTTGAGAGAGTTTAAGAGAATCTCGTGTCCACCCTTGCTCTGCAGAGGTCAGGTTTGCTTGGAGCTGCTCTGGTGAAACACAAAGGGCTGCACAGTGCTGGTCAGCAGCAACATATGTGAAAATAGCATGGGTGTAGCTTCCTGTTCTCCACATGCGCATACTAGATCAATGAGCAGAGACTCACAATTTCAGGCAAATTCAGTCTCACTGGAAATGCACAAATGTTTAGTAAAACCAATGTTTCAGACTAAAAAGTTGTCTTTCCACTTCAATGTCGAATGGTAATAAAAATATTTGCGTCTGTGCCCACCTGCTGTGGAAGGTTGCAAGGATTTGCAATTGTAAATTGCTATACTGTAAATGAAATGCTATAAAAGCTACATGCCTTTAAAATTATACAGGTTTTCTTCATTCTACATATTCCACATTCATAAATTATACAAATTCTATGAAAAGCTGAGAATATTTAAGGTAGTACCAGAGGTGTTAAATTAAAAGCAGAAGCAGTAAAGATGGCTGTTTTAAGAAGGCTTCTAATTAAGCTAAATGGAAGTGATCCTCTTTCAGCAATACATGTAGGATGACCCCACCCTACAATAATTTTGAATTTACATGGATGCTGATGAGCAGGCAATTTCCAGAAACACTACTGCATCAAAGTGCGATATTACCTGAAAATACTAAGTGTTTCCTAGACTTGTTTCCAAGCTGCTAGGACTGCTAGCAAGTATTTGTTCATTTGTATTTATGGGTTTATAAGTATTGTGAAGGTTATGTATAAATAATGTAAAATAATAATAAATATAGTGTTTGAAATATTAGTTTTTTGACACAGTATTTACTTCCTTTAAATTGGGTGGGAAATAAAGAAAAGGCACCACCATGAAAGGGATCTTTATAGTCCTGTAAATTATCCAAGTCCTGCTTCTCACTTTCTGTTCAAATATATTAACTAGGTTTTCATAATTTGTTATCATTCACTGAAATAAGAAATTTAGAAATGATCACAAACAAGAGCTGTCAGAAAAGACATAATGAAAATGTAGAATTTAATAGTAAAATCTGTACTTTCATAACTTATCACTCCATTAGATTCATAGATTTTAACAACTCAGGTAAAGAAGGTTACTCAGATGCATAAGTGTTTCCTACACAATTTCCTAATTTTTGAGACTTTTAAGTCTCCTAGACTTAAATATATATTTATATAAATAAGCAGAGATTAAACAGAAAGATTAGGAAGAATTACGAAATATTTATGTGTTTGTTCTTGTAGTAAATTGTGTTATTATAGCACTACTCATGTCAAATCAACAGGACCAAAAAGAAAAATTCTTTTCAAATTTTTATTATGATGAAAAAAATAAATTCTTAAAGGAGGGGAATCCTTCACATTAAGTACCAGCTCTCTGCCATTGTTTTTGCTCAATAGGAGATCTGTCAGTTTTTTCAGTACCTGACAACACTTCAACAAAGGAAACTATTGAGGATGTGTCCAAGGATAGATGCTAAAAGGCCTAATAAAGGCTAAAACATGCATCACTGTAGCAGATAGGAAATTTTACTGAAAATCAATATGAATAAATATAGTGAACTCTAAGCATCATGGAGGACAATATCAAGATCTTGCAGAAAATGGATATAATGGGAATAAAGGAACAAAGGACAAAAATAAATAAGAATTTTTTCTTTACACCCTTTTTTCTCAATACTATGGAAAGTGTCTGAAGGATGACTCTTCTAAGCTGACCAAATTCCTGAGTAGCTATATTCCACTAGGGCCATCTTTCCTGAAAAGGAGTGTGGGAAGCATGCAAGACAATATTATCCATTAAAATGGGCTAACTTTAACAATAGATATTGCTATTTTAAAGATGGCACAGTTTTGTGTGCTCTTTCTTCTCAGCCAGTAGTCAGAGAAATAAGCAACTACTACTTTCTGAACAAAAGGTTCAGAAAATAAACTTTTTCCACCCTCTTTTTGGGGGTTGAATATACTTTTGTGCGCTGCTCCAATGAAATGATACCTCTTCAAACTGTGAATATCTCAACACATAGTTAAGCAAACAATCCCTATTCCTCAGTTTCAACTGAGTGCCATATTTTCTTTAATTTGAAGACAGTTAGTGAAGAACCAACACCAGTAGAAAAACCACAGTTAATTGCAGAAGCAGCAGCAGAGAATGGAGCACTAGGCAGAGATTTTGAAGAACATTTTGCACTGATTGTGGCTCTCATCATTCCTTGTCCCAGCACCATAACTCTGGGGATTCCACAAAGGACAGTGTTGAGACCATCAGGTCATTCTGACTTTTCCTTCTTGTGGCAAATCTCCGTTTTTCTGACACATCAGCATCACCATGATGGAGGAAATATTCCCAAAAATTCTACTGTGATCTTTAAAAGACTGACTAGATCTAGGTAATTTTTAATCTTTTGGTTACCTAACTTAAATGTCCAGTGTCTGAGGCACAGGCCTGTAAGTGTTTGGAGTTATCTTCATTTTCATCTTGTGTACTATGATTAGAAGCTCCCTTCAACTGCAACAATTATTTTTCATGATCCTTTCATGAAACCTAAAAAGTGGGATAGCTAAATTGCTGAGAAATAAAGTCCAGCTTTGAAAATACAATTCACTTTCATTCCATTCCTCCCAAAGAACTTACAAGGACTCTCCACACTCCTACCTGTGGAGGTAGGACAGACACAGAGACACAGACACAGCATAGGGTCAAGCCTTGTAAAAATCAAAAAGAGGTCTCAGAGAGGAAGCCCTAACAGACTGTCATGTTTGCTTAGATTCTACCTACCTAGAGATAAAACAGTATATACCTTCCTATTTAAAATGTTATTTCAGCATTTGCACATATTACTTGTTTCAGATACAGTTCCCACATGGTTCTTTAAGTAATTGAAAAAAATTAAGGATTCTGACTGTGAGTTAAAAAAATGGCTTGCAGTCACAAATATTTCCTGAAATCTCATCAAGGAATTAGAAAATAAAACATTATCAGTGTTTTTAATCCTGCTACCTTGAGCAGGACACAAAATTTTAATTGGCACCTCCCAGCAGCAATATATATCATCACCAGTATCTTAAATATGTGTACATTTTTTAGGTTAAACACATAAGTGTTACTACCACAGGCAAACATACATACTTATGCATGCCCTATAGTATAAATTTTAGAAGTGATAGGGTCCCTAAAGATGTTTTCACTTGGAGATCTAAAATTATTCAGAATTATTACAGCCATTTTTCAGTAATTTTAATTATTTTCTTTTTACTCTTGATTGTACAGTAGAAACTGTGACTTCTAAACAAACTTACCTTCATCTGCAAATATAATGAAAATGCAGCTTCTGAACTACATTTCTGTGGTGATTTGTATCATAGTGCAAATATAATGTCACTTAATGCATTTTCTGACAGTAATTCACAAAGAGTCTAAATTAGAAAACTGTTCAGAGAACAAATCCCAAGGCAGATTTCATTCCCTTGCAAATTAGGGTTATAAAAGTGGTATACAGGGAATATATTTAAGCAAAAACACAATAAATATTGTATTTTAGCAGGTTATTAAATAAATTACCAGCTGTACCTAAAACACGATGATGAGGCAAGACAGAGAAACACATAGCAATGGAAAGAAGAAAATGCTATGAACATTTTTTTTAACCTGTATGCCATTAAATATTCTGGGGAAAAGAAGCCATAGAAATTTAAAGTTTTTTTTTCGAGGGATTTGCTGAACAGAAATGTTTATGTTTCACAGCACTGCTCAGCAGGCTGCCCCCCTAAAGCAATGGGGTTCACTCACAGCAGGTGGCTGGGTCCTCATCGCTGCCACCAGGGCAGTTCTGGTGGGAGTCACAGGCTGATCCAGGGGCCACGGGCTGCCCATCCCTGCACAGGGGTTCCGCCCAGGAGCACAAACCTGCTGGCTCTGATGGTGCAGCGTCCAGGAGCTGGATGCTACTCAGGCAGATGAAACCTGCCCTGCTCTGGAGTGCTCCTTTAAACACAAGCTGTCAATAAAATAATTGCATTAACAGACAATGGAGTGAAATTGATTTTCATTTACACAAAAAAAGTTCTAGGTGTAAAAAGTGCTTCATAATTTCCATTGCAAAACTGTGATAAATTTCAAACCAGAACTGAAAATTTTGTATGGCTATCTCAGGTTGAAATTATGGAAAATTTTAAGTTGAACTTTGAAGAAAGAATTTGAATAATATGCAAGAATGAAGTTTAAAAGAAAAAAAGTCTATTTTAAAGAAAAGCTTATAGTCTCATAAACTTTTAGCTAAAAATTAGTAATGCCCCTGTTCTTTAGAAAGGTGTCCTGAAATTTAATATCCTAAAGACTCCATTTTCCTTTCTGAAGTGTCTTCAAAAGCTCATTTTGCTGATCCTCAAGAGAAAATTTCCATTTATAGGTGTGTAAATTGGGCTGGGGACTCTCCTCAGACACCAGTTGGCATAGCAGAGTTTAACAATTGATAATTGTTTCATCACATAAAACAAAATGGATGCACCTAGTCTCTGGTGTGGGAGTGGTCCCTGCCTGCTTGCAATCCTGGAACTTTTCTGGGCACAGGATTGGAGGTGGCTGATTTGCTTAGGTCAAACATTTCTAGGAACCATGCCAATGTTTTAATTATTTGGACAATCACATGCCAATCCTGAGCCTGTGCCTTCACCCTGCTTATTTTACTGCTATTGACATGGACACAGAGATTCAAGGAGCATTTCTCTCTCTGACAGAGTTCCATTGCTCTGAGCAGATTTAGCACAAGCTGATTTATAGCAATGAAATTCCAGAAGAGCATCTGTTGCTCCTGGGCACGGCGCAGCCCAGCTCTGCTGGCTCTCAAAGCAATGAAATTATCCCATTTGTGCTCTCAAGGTTTCTTTTACCTGAGTTAGGGCAGTGAGCAGGAGGAAGAAAGCTTGGATTAATCAAAAAGATTAGGATGGCAATAAAAGAAAGCACTGAGAAAAAAGAGCAGGAGTTGGAGGAATAAATAAAAATGGATATGTGGGTTTTCCCAGACTGGGACATGACCAAAGTGTGAGTCTCAGAAAGTAGTTATGTGCAAGGGTCAGAAAGCACTGTGTTAGAGTATCTGACTAAACAGAAGGAAACTGGAACAGATCTGATTTGGGGCATAAGCAGAAGGGTCTAGCACACTCCCCAAAGCCTGGAAATTAGGTTGGAGTGAAATCTCAAGAGGCATTTTTTTTTCTAAAACATGAGTTATACATGTCATTGTCTTCCACTAGAGAAAATTTCTTCAAAATGACAAAAGTTATCTAATGCTTCCATGCTCTCTCTACCAGTTCAAAAACCAGAATGCTGTGCTGAAAATATGAAATAAGCACAAATATTAAAATAGTATGTCTCCTTTCCTAAGTGCAAGGGATCCTTGCAGTTTTTGTACAAGAATACACAGTTTTGGCTTCCTACTTATATACATACAACCTAAGCAGATGTTTATTTTTAGATACTACAGATAAGTTAATTACACATCTGCTTGGGAAAAGGAGAGACAGGCAAAAACACACCCTTAGAACCTACTAGCTTACTAAAATGCATTCATTCTAACATCTGTCAAAACATCAATTGTTGCAGTGGGCTTAGTTTTTGTCCTTTCATAGAGATTATATTTTCAGCTGACTGCTGAAGCAGTACAATATGATGGTTATTTACAGAACTACCAAAAAAAGTGTAAATGGAAAGTTACTTAAAATGGAAACACCTAAATTAACATAAAAATTAAGTAGCTGCAATTTAGCATTTATCTTTGTCTCTGAACTTTCAAGGAAAAGGTATCTTCCCAAATAGTGGTTTACATAATTTCACTGAAGTTCCACAAAGATCATTTACATCATCTCGCTTAACACTATAAATACATTTAAATGAGTTGGTAATTCCTGAGTTGGCCTCAGATGACTAATTAGAATCAGATGAGATTTTTATTTATTTTCTTGCATATTATTCAAATGCAGCAGCTTCTGTATGTCATGTTTGTGTAGATATTTTATTGAGATACAGCCAGAGATTTACTCATATTGAAGCAATGGAAAATTAGCAAGACATTCAATATACACACCATTTTAACAATTTTTTAGGCTTTCTAGATGATTTACGAACAACAAAGTAAACCATCTTCAAAAATTGAGCATATGCCTTTTTCATTCATACCTTTATATTTTGTAGCCCTGTTGGTAGCTGTATATTCACTTTGACCCATTCCTTCTTAGTCATGGTGTTGCTTTCCCACAAGACATGCTCCTCCTGTAAAATGCAGAAAACAATGTTATAAAGATAATTTTTGTTCCTCCAGAAGTTATTGAGGCCAGTTTTCATCCTCCATCTTTTCATCTCCCAGCCAAACAACCACCATATACAAAGTTGCTCTATGTGAAAAAATACAGTTTCTCATACTCATTTGCAATCTTTGCACTGAGGTCTAATGAAGAGAGGGGAAATAACACATGTTTTTTGTGACTAAACAGACTAATAATATAATTATCAGGAGTTGAGTCAGTTGAATTAACATTAATTAATATGTAAATTAAGCCATGTTATTGCTGAATTTAACAATATGTTTCCATGGTGTTGTCTACATAAGCTTCCTTTTCATAAATAACTGCTTATATTATGTTGTGTAATTAATTAGATTTCATTCTCTTGGAACTGAAGTTTGAGTCTGTCAGAATTACCCAATCAATTGAGCTATTTTTTTTTTTTAAATCTGTAAAGCAAGCACACAGAGTAACACCTAACAACTTTTACTCATGAGCTGAATTACCTTAATCCTCCCATTTTAATTCCACCCCTTAAGGGTAACAGGAAGGGTGCTACATATGGTAAGGCTCCCTTTATGCAGCCCTTTTGATTCAATAATTTGGCAGAAGTATCTCACACTCATTTTGCTTCTGGTCATGATCCTGCTTGCAACATACTGAGGCATAAAGGAGAGAACGCAGAAATTTGAACTTTATATACCCACACAAAATCTTTTCAAGAAGAAGTTGCAAAATAGAGCAAAACCAAAAACACAGAAAAAACCTGCAGGAAAAGTTTAGGCTATACATACAAACAGACTCATGATTAAAAATATCAGATATTGAGACTCCTTTTAGGAAGCTGCAAAGTATGGGTCATACCTTTTCCACCAAGGATATTACGGAATTAGTGGCAGTTCGAAAAAAGATGTAAAGCAGAATAAGAGAAATGGAGAGTCTCTTGTATGACAAGAAATTGAAAGTATAAAAACAATTTATCTTACAGGAGATTAATAAAAGGGGTTATGATAGGCATGTGAAATGTTATCAGTACTATAGACAAGGACAGTTATCTTTTTTCCTGTTTTATAATATAAAGAGAGGAGAAATGTGCTGCCTACTGCTTGATAGGCTGTGAGCCAGCAGAAGGACATTGGAATTATTTGTGATGCACAGACAATTAGTGCTCTTTTCTTACCAAGGCCATTCTGATATATTAGCAAAGCTGGAAGATTAAATCCCCATTGGACATGTGTTCAAAGATCACAAAAAAAAAAAAGAAAAGAAATTTTGGCTAACTGCAAGACAAGGCCAAGGCAACACACTAATTTCAAACACTCAATCATAGAAGAGATAAATTGGATAAAGCACATGGCATGCTTGATTTCAGAAATAAAAGTCAGCTGTGAGTTTCTACATTACTATAGCATGTATTCGTTCAATTCTTTACATGACATATTCAGCAAAAGTCTTTCAATATTGAGAACACATCATTCTGTGTAAAACTTGCTTCATTTTACTAAATAATTCAGCTTCTAAAGGAAATCTTTCAGCCTAATCATATCTTAGGCACATATGAGATACAGAAAAGGATGTACTAGGAACCATACCGTATGGAAGGTTAAAACCATAGCCTGTGGTTAAATTTCTACTTGTATTTAACATGCTCCCTCCCCACCTGCATGCACAAACCCTTCAAACACATTTGTATATCTTTTGGGAAGCACTGTATTTGCTGAGTATTTGACTGGATGCACCTTGATACTACAATTTTGCTCACATTCAGGTAACAGCTTGGAAACCCAGCCCCATGACCATTTTTCTCCCAAGCTAATTTTACTACAGCAGGAGTAAATAGCCTGTAGCAGTAAACTTGAGTTTTCTGTACAGTAGCCAGACCTTCTGAGACTTTTATTTACACTGAAAGCTGTAAATCTCCTCAGATTAAAGGGTATTTTAAGCAGATTTTACTCTGTGATTTTATACAGCACTAAAAAGTCAACAATATAATTTCCCTTCCTCACAGTACTTGTAGTATTCACCCTTCTCATTCTATTCTTCCACCTCTTTTCTACAAATGGGTTAACCCCTCTAGCACATTCCTTGTGTCACTAGTCTTCTTTCAAAATATGGAAGGTGTTTCTTTTCCAGTACTTTCCTTCAAGATTTATTTTGGTGATGCAGGGGAGCGGTTGCTCAAGACAACTTTACTCTATTCCCCCTTACTGTGATTTATTACTATCGATAAACAACCTTTTGTAAAGCTAAAATGGGCAAGAATTGTTCCTTTTCCCCACAATGTTTTTTTTTTCTGACATAATGCTGCTCAGATTTGAAGGATGGAAGAGAAATCCCAACTTTTTATAAAGGTCTCCATCTATAAAATAATTTTATCTCTTTTTTTTTGACATTTCTGTATCGATACCTGCAGTGTTGTGCAACTGCACCCATTATTTTGTCCCTACTTCTCTTCTCAGAGAGTAATTTGCAACAAAAGCATATTTTTCCCCCCACAATGATTAATCAACTTTACCTTCTGCAGAGGAGTGTACTCACAGGACTTTTGCAAGTGATGTTGAACACACAGAAAAATTTTAGTGCATTAGGATATAGATATACTTGCATGTATTAGCATTAGTTGAAATTATCTTTTCTTGCCTAATTTCTGGATTTTTCAAAGCCATAAAAGATGAAAAGATTAAGGCAATAAAAGGAAGAAAAATAAGCCCATTACTTAAAGGGAGTAACAAACAAGTAATGAACAGCAAGTGATAGACTCAACATGATATTATCTGGTTTCCATTTTTACTGAAAATAGTAAAATTTATCTGTCAGCTAACAGACAGTTAATTTTGCTAATTGAATGTACAAACTGGGGAATGAGATGCTGGAGAGCAGAGCCATGGAAAGGGACCTGGGGATCCTGGTCCATGGCAAGCTGAACCTGAGCCAGCAGTGCCCTGGCAGCCAGGAGGGCCAACCCTGTCCTGGGGGGCATCAGGGACAGCTTGGCCAGCAGGGCAAGGGAGGGATTGTCCTGCTCTGCTCTGCTCTGCACTGGGGCGGCCTCACCCTGAGTGCTGGGGGCACTTCTGGGTGCCACAATATAAAAACGAGATTTAACTGTTAGAGTGTCCAAAGGAGGGCCATGAGGATGGTGAAGGACATTGAGGGGAAGCCGTGTGAGGAGCAGCAAAGGTCTCTTGGGTTGTTCACCTTGGGGGAGACTAAGGGAAAACATCATTGGAGTCTACAACTTCCTCATGAGGGGAAGAGAAGGATCAGACACTGATCTCTTCCTTGTGGTGACCAGTGACAGGACCTGAGGGAATGGCCTGAGGTTGTGTCAGGGGAGGTTTAGGTTGGATATTAGATAAATGTTCTTCACCCAGAGGGTGGTTGGGCAGTGGAACAGCTCCCCAGGGAAGTGGTCACAGCACCAAGCCTGACAGAGCTCAAGAAGCATTTAGATAATGCTCTCAGACATGTGGTGTGACACTTGGGGTGTCCTGTGCAGGGCCAGGAGCTGGACTTCAATGATGCTAGTGTGTAACTTCCAGCTCAGGACATTCCGTGATTCTGTGAACATTTTATGTTAGTTGAACAGGTAATATTGCTACATGGGAATTCATATATGGACCAGAATAGACAAATAATGTTAAAAATACATATAAGCCCTAAAATGAATGGAATCACAAGCTTTTAAGTAAAGGTTGCATACTGGAAGGAATATTTTATTATCAACAGCAAGCTCTGAGAACCTGAGAAGAATGTGAGGGAAACCAGACAACTGGGAGAACAAAGGACATATATGGCAGCTAAGGGATAAGTACAGTATGCAATTATAGCCAAGATGCTGAACAACTCTTAAGACTTTGGAACAAATTGCTAGCAAGCTTGTAAGCACCTAGAGAATTAGAAACTGAGAAACCCATATTAGCTGCTTCTGATGAGGAGCAAGTTGTGTTTTGCAGTGTAATATTTTTTTTCATCATAAATAGACTTGAAAATTTAGTTACTTCACTTTATTAAGGTTTTTAAACAATCTGATAAACCACATGCTTAAAAAAAATGTGGTGATTAGGTGTAATGAAATTACTGTAAAATGTGTGTGCAAATAGAAATGTGAGCTTATTTCAAAGAGATGTCAATAGTTTTCTATTAAACTAAAAGAAAATTATAATAAAGCTCTGCATAGGTCTGTTCCAGAACCTGATATAATTATAGTGCTGACTAACTGATTGGAGAGTCAGATGAAAAGTAAATTTTAAAATAACATAGAAAATACTGTACTGGGAGGAATTGCAAGCACTGTGAAGGACAACATTTGCATTTAAAATCATCTCAGTATACAGAAACCAGTTTCCAAACCAATAAGGCAAAGTTCAAATATATAGGAGTCACAATAATGAAAGAAAAATCAAATAGTCAAATGCAGTAGTTTTTACTGAAGAACAGTTTGGCAAGCCAGCAGGAAAAGAGGAAAAGCTGCAGATTATCATGGACTGCAAAGCAAATGTGAGTAAACAACAGGTTACTGTTGACAAAATAGTCTGTTTTCCTTATCCTTCTTCATACCCTAGAGCAATTTAAATTCCCTGTCTTACACTTGATACCACAATGTCTATATTAGAAAACACGTTCACTCATCTTTGCTCTCTCTCTTGAAAGAGTGAGGAAGGCCAGGGATAAATTTACAACATCTTCATCACTTGCCTCTAAGAACAGTTCTGAAACTGTACATTGGGTATAATCCAGTACCAGAGTGTTGGGCCTGTCATTGCTGGGATTTAGAAGAGTTATTCAAAGACAAGAGGTTTTGATCAATAAATAAAGTAATAGGATGTGCAGGAAACTGCAAGGTACACACAGTTGAGAGGCTGTTTTGAATGGCAGCTTCCAGGACAGCAGCACTGTTTTCTTCCAGGGTCAGAATAAGCACTCATCCCTCACTTCTGGTTCTTAATATTGGCTAGTTTTGACAATTCATTTGTCTTTCATAAACAACCTAATTATTCAGTAGCAAAATGTGAAAAAGCCAACTCTCCCTTCATTTCAGTTAAAGAAGTCTTAAATATGAGTCTGTATGTTGTTTTATTTTTCCTGAAACTACCAGCAGAAGCTTATGTTCCTGAAGATTTTTCTGGCAAAGTTTTCAATATGAGTGACTCACACTATCTTGAAATAAGTCTGTGTGCAATAAATACACTTCTGATTTCTGAATTTCTGATTTCTGAAGGATAAATTCAATAACTAAAACATAGAAGGGCTAAGAGAATCTGTGGAAACAGAGGGGACTGATGTAATAAATGCCAGAAAATTTTCTTCTAATGAGCATCTAAGGACCAGTTTATCAATTAATTCAATTTAGGTTCTCAGTTCTATGGGAACTCATATGTCAGTTCTCTTATGGTTTTCACTTACATAATTTGCTCTGTTTTCAGGGAAAAACAACTCTTGGATTGGGTCCATTGATGCTACTTAGGTGAACTGCTGAAATCAATATTCCTATTCTGTCTCAAGGTTGCTGAGAGTGTCATACCTGGGGATTTATTGGCAAGTACTATGGCACAAAAATCCATGCATTCTGACCAGAACACTGATTATGTTACAATTCCCTGACACAGTCATAGAAAAATACAACTATTGGCTTTTATAAATGAAACATGAGCAAAAGCCTGGAGTTGTTTCCATGAATATTCAAAGACACAACGAGAAAGAAATAAATTGTTTCCATTACCTGTCCTAAATTTAAGACCTTTTGATTGTGTTATACTTTGGGATTTTTAGCTTCTAATCTTTGTGAATGAAATGGATCCAGTATTTAAATATGTATATTGTTGGGTGATAAGAATTCACCTCCAGCACCAAGATATGAGAGCCATTAACTGCGAGAGAGCAGCCCTACTGATCTTGCTTTCATGAAGCAGCAGTGCAAAGCATCAAGACTAACCTATCAAACCAGACTTCCAAAAGAGAGCATCCTAGTAGTAGAAAGTCTCACAAGGTAGGGGAGGTAAAAATGATGGAAATAGTTAGCAATGCTCAACTGGCATGTGTGTTTCATTCTGGCAGGGCTCTTTTATCTACTAATAGTTAGAAGAATAGAAAAATTACTGCTCTAACACTTGAGCAAAGCAAAGCAGGTGTTTAATCAAGAACTTTCCAGCTATCCTGAATCAACAACTTTTTTTAATATGTCTCCATAGACAAAAGCACCTATTTTCTTAATTCCATAACAGGAAGAAGGCTAGAAAAGCTATTACTATAGATTCCCCCCCCCCCCCCCCCCGAAATCTGCAATTGATTTAATTCTGTAATAGCTGTGTTTGTCCTTGAAACCTTATTGCAGAACATTCACCCATCAAATCAGTTCATAGCTGAGATGGTGAACATCCAGGCTTTGCAACTGCACAGATCAGTGGAATTACTAGAAAACCAGTAACCAAGTTAGTTTGTGCACAAACTGACTCAGGGGGCAGGCATGCAGCAGCATTTTGTCTGGTGACACCTGGACTGCCATACCTTTAACTTTTGGAAATGAACACTTTTCTACTTACCTGGTTCATAAGCAGTACTGCCTTGAGAACACTGCTATCTGCCATGGAGTAATGAAACTGAAAATGGCAATTCTTGCTGGAGCAATGACACATGGAGCTGTTTAGATGGGCCCTTTCATATAATGCCTTGTCATTAGCTTCTAACCACTCAAAATGGCCTGAAGAAAAAAGAAAAGGACATAAAGGTCACTTCTTCACAAAGCTTTTTTTTCCAGTTGTTAAAAATAAGGACTAGTCTTGTGTAATTCCACCAAAGACCCATTCCAGCAAGAATGAAATCTGATCATCATGCTGATGATGTGACTTGGATATCATCTATTTCCTATTAAATAGATAAATATATATATCTTCATTTTACTCACAGATAGCCCCAGCAATCATGAATTACATCAGTTGATAGTATCTCAAGTTTTAATTTGTATGCTTAAACCTGCAAGAAGTCCCAGCTTAGCCTCCTTTTACAACCACTCAATATGTATGACAAATATATGTGGAAACTGGGCTTTCTTCACACTGTGGTTTTCAGGGAACATGCTTTTCACAGCAATGCTTAAAAAACAACCAAAGAAATAAAGGTCATCTGCACTACTGCTGCAAGAAGCAGTCACATCTCCACCATGTAATCAAGGTCTTTACTCCTCAGACAGAACTTCTGCAACAAAACATTGGAAGCATATTGTCTTTCCATGTGAAGCAGAAAAGCAATTTATGCTCTGCTTGACCTACTGGCCCTTATAAAAGCATTCCTACAGAGATCAAAGGAGCTCTCCATCCCCTCAACAATGTCTATTAGTTTTCAGAAATAAAAAGGCTAAATATATCGTCTCTTTCAGGGGAAAGAGTCACTGAATATTTTGCTGCCTTCTGCAGCAACTATTGAAATAATAAACAAGGTCTGATTAAAGGTTTTAAGTCTGCAGTTTCTATGTTTATTTCTCTAAATAAAACTTATTTATTTCTCTAAATAAAACTTATCTCAAATACAAATGTTACACAATCTCAAGGTGAAGGAAGAAAGTGTCATTTCACAAAAAAAAATGTTCATTTAAATAAAAAACTTCTATAAACATTCTTTTCCTTTCGTTGCCTGTATACTCTTGTGTTATGCAATGATATACACTGTAATATATTCTTGAAATTTCCTTGGAGTTGAGCTTAGAACTTCATGCCACAGCAACTAACTTTTATATAGGAAAATATTGTAGATTAAACCCAGATTTCTCTTTCACAGACATGAACAAGGCATCTACAATTTTATGACTGCTATCGTGTGCTGAAGAGAAATATGCAACACTAGAAGGTATGCTACCAGTTGTTTATCTAACTTCAGAGTTCTCTGACGCCATTATAAAACCAACCAATATTATTACCTGAGCCCAGTGATAATTAACATTATTTCCTCTCATTCCTTTCAAGAACTTGAATCTTTAAAAGCAGGGTAAAGAGGAGTTGACATGATGTTTTGACAAGAAAGCAAGTGCTGCGCTCTAGAAAACCAAAGTCCTATGGAGCATCCAGAATGAGCCTGTATCCAAAATAACATGCTTACTCTACTTTGGGGAATGCATTTTGTGCAAGTATTGTGATTGCTTCTGCTTAATCCAATGTAAAAAACATAAACTAGGGAAAATATGATGGCATATATGAAGCATACATGAAAAAATAAAAGCAACAAAAAAGTACTTTCTGAACAGTACTACAGGGGAATATGAAACCTCTGTAAGAACTTTTGACACCAGAGAAATTAAGAGGAAAAATTATAGATAAATTGCCTACAATACAAGACTAGAGGAGCAAAGCAATAAAGAAACAAAGAAAAAAGGTCTTCCAAGGACAGAAAGTATTTTATTTAATTTAGGGATACCAGCAAGGGAGGATTATTCAAAGGCTGTAAGAAATATTTTCTTTATAAATAGAGTTGTTTATAGTTATAGTCTTCTTATAGTAGTTATAGTCTTTATAATTTTATTTCTCAACTCTCTTCTATTTATACAATTAAAAGCTTTGTTCAAAATCATAATATAAAACTAAGTCAAGATCTATTTGCATTGCAAGTTTGAGCCCTCAAGCATGGTATTTTTGCAGTTTGCATACCATGTCTTTAGTTTATAGAACTTTTTTTATATTCAACCTCTTCATTTATGTCTCAACTCATCTACAGGAATAGAAAATAATGTATTGAGAAGTCAGCCATCACAGTTCAGATTTTTCAATACCTTTCAATGTTAATGATGAATTGAATTCTGTTGTTGTTTTGATGCTTGTTTCTTCACACATTTTCATTTTTCTTTATGACTTAGAAGCACAGGGAATTTTCCTAAGCAGTGGGGGAAGTTCAGCCTACTCAGCTGCCTGTGCGTATTCATACAATAATGCCCAAGCACCTCTGCAGGAAATATTTCCAAATATATTCTCTTTCCATAGACAGTTCAGTAATACATTCCTGTAAAAGCCCTTACAGAATTTCAATATCTTTTGTGTTCTCAAGATTGCCCTAAAAGGAAAATCCATACCCATTACCAGCCCTTAGGGTGTCATGTTAAGGTGTGGCACAGATACAATGACTTTCAGGGAGGTTTTTCAAATAAAATCAAATTAAAAGTCTCTTTTTTGTGGAAAAAAAAGTGGAAATTGGAAGATGATATGAGTCTTCTCTTCACATTTAAGGGGAAAAAAATCTGCTTTACTCTATGCTCTTCATTACACATACCTGCAAAAATTAGTTTCAACATAGTGTATAAACTCAGGCACTTTTCCTTGCTATTCAATAATAATTTGACTTATGGCTACTGGAATGTATTGAAATGCATACTAATTTTTTTAAAATAAAAAAAATATCTAACATTCATTCAGCTTCTATCAATGAGATGTGCTCCATTTCTGTGGGTTCAAAGTTCAAGCAGTAATCCCCACAATATCAGTTCTTCAAAGCTGCACCACCACAAACTGTACTATTACAACCAGCAGCACTTGACCCCTCTGAAGGCAGCCTCAGTACACAAGGCAAACACTTAGCAGGCAAGACAATTCCATCTCACAACTGAACACTCAGAGATTTATATCATTAAGCTTTCAAAAATCTTTCCCATAAACCCATAGAGACATAATACACAGTGACTTCGAAAACAAGTGATGCTCTTTACGTCTTAAAATTGCATCTGGACTAACTGTATTCATTTTAAAGGTAGGACACTATTTTCCAGAATAATTGTTTATTTACATTTGCCCTAATAAAAGGTTTAAAATTAAGTTCCAGGCTGTATGCTCAAGCAGAATAGTGCTGCACAAGTCAAATTGCCAAGCATCAAAATCAAAATAAAACAGAAAAACACACACAAGGGCTGCAGGCATAGATGAATTTGATTTGATTTAATTTAATTTCACCAAATTCTTGCACAGATCTCATAAAAAGAATAAACTGGAAAATAAATCAGCTGTTAGTTTATAACAGAATTCTTATGCTAAAATTTTTCATGAATACCTGAAAAAAATTCATTAATTCTTAAAATGAAATATTTTATTTCTTACCAGAAGGAGTGTTCATGATATCCTTATTAAACAGCCAAAACAAAACCTAATTTACACACAAAATATATACAAGTACTTTTTGTAGTTTTGTTCTGTTTTGGCATTGAGGCACCATCTTGCCATAAAAAGTGCTATATTCTTCATGAGAGCTAGTAATTTTGAGTCAGATTAAATGCCCACCTTCAGTATTGTTGCTGGAATCCTCCAGGAAGGAGCAGGAGGCAATCTTGTGCCCAGCTTGCAGCTGTGCCCCCTGAGCAGGCTCAGCTGCCTGGTCTGAGTGCCACTCACACAAGCCAAGCTCAAAAATGGAAATCTGTGGTACTAAAAGACAAAGAAAAACATTCACTTCTTTAGAAGTCATTCTTTATGAGACTATTCCCCATTAGAAATCTGTGCTTATTAAATTCCTTGGCAACATTTCTGCTTCTTCAAAAGGTTGTTTCAAAAGCCCTGTGTATCCCTGATTGCTGCCCTGCACTTCAGCCTGCCACCTTTAAATATTCTAAGAAATCATTCCCTCAAGACAGATGCTTCTTTGAAAGCAATGGAGTGCTATTTATGTTAGCCAGTCATCACAACCTTCATGAATTCAATTCCACAGTGAGAGTTGCCAGGTAACATAAAAACTGCCATGTAATAATAAGAAATACCTATTTACTTTTCTAGGTGATAGCTACAGAAAAATCACTTTTAACAGGTTAAACTCAGCAGCATCTCCACAATACTTGTAAGAGAATACTTCTTTTTAGGGACAGAAAGGTTCTGAATGCATCACCACATATTTTAGAGGGCTTTTAACAGTATGCCTGACTAATCTATCTGCCTCAGGATTTTAAGCAGGATTGCACTGTGACAATGGAAGTTCCACTTCTTAATGTTATTGCAGGGGAAAGATAATCTCCTGGTTAAGTCATATTATTAAATAGCAGTCAGGATGTCTCAGAGAAAACACAGAGATTCCTAACTGTATGGAAAAAACAGTTTCAGATTATTTCACATAGATGTTACTGTCTCCTTCATCTGAGAGGCATTGTATTATTCACATTACTGACACTTCAGTGAAATGGGCTGTCCAGGCAGTGCTGCAAACCTTTCATTTCTTCCTTGTTCTAGTGCTGAATAAATGTGTGCTGCTTTCAAACCATGTGTATTGTGTGAGAAAGAGCTTGTCAAAACCTTGTATCCCACAGAAAATGCAAAACTCCACAAGGGTCTGGAAAAGGATGGATCTTGTCAAATTTCAACATTTGCAAATTCTTTCAAAAGGCATCAAGATCTTCATTTAACACTTTTGAAGTATTGACACAAAACATTTTGAGTCAGTCTGTGGGGTTTTTTTTCTTTAATTTAGTTTATATATTTTTGAGGGGTTTTTTGTTTTGTCAAAATACCCATTTTCTAGCTCTTAATGCCACAGCATGTCAGACAATAGTAAGATTAGTATTTTGGATTTTCTTACTCCCATCCTTGTAGCAGTTCATCTCAAATACCTGCTTCTGTATTACTAAAGGTTACATCTCTGCAGGATTAGAATTAACTAAGGAATTAAGTTTAAGATTTTGTCAGTTGAAGTATTCATATTGTATTTTTGTCAAAATTTATACATTAGAAGTAATACATAAATGATTACTTCAGTTTTCCTGAAAAAAACCCCATATATATGCAGTGAGGCTTTGTCACTTCTGCATTACAAGTGACTTAAGGAGGACAAAAGCCTCATTCTCCTTTGTGAAATTCCACTTTCATGCCTTGGAGCTCTTTGCTTTCATCTCTATATAGAGATCAGAAGGACACTCTTAGTGGAGTTCTTCACATACACAATTTTTTGGAAGTTGAGAGAGAATTCTGCAGAGCAGCCACTTGGATAAGAATATGAAGCCTTTGAACAGAAGGTCTACTAAAGGCATAAGTAAAGGAGATTTTGCATTATGTGTGTTTCAGAAAATGACTTCATATTTTCTATTTCACAGCCAGAGTTTTTTTCTGTAGCCCATACTCAAATGTATAATAAAGAGCTGTGGGTGTTTTGAGTGATAACAAACTATGTGGCAGCTGTTGGGGAAACAACAAACTGTAGTTTCCTACAGTTTTCCTACTATATCTTAAATTGCTATGCTGATGATAGGGTTTCAGTTGCATTTTTTCCCAAAGCATGAAGTTTAGTCTTCAGCAGAACTGGACGAAAGACTGAAGTGGGGCAATTTGGGAGACAGGGGAGAGAGAGAAGGGAAGAAAGAACCTAAAGCATAATGAGATTACTTTTATATTTAAGCAGCACTGTTTGCATCAAGAAACTCCTGAAAGCACGAAAATTTAAGATATTTTACTCACAACCCTAAAATCATAGCCATGCTAATGAATACAAATGCCCAGGTAATCTCTTTTGTGTATTTGTACTGGGAATAAAAATCATGAGGAATACATTTAAAATTCAAGTTTTAACTAGGGGTTTCATGAAATTAAAGTGGTCTTCATTAAAAGTCTACTTTTCCAGACATTCCATAAGGACTAGAGAAAAAATTATTTCAAATTCAACCAACCATTAGTCTGACCTTTTGTTTTAATTATTGGAAAATGTTCAGTAGTAACATTTCTCTTTCAGGGAGAAAATTAAGATTCTTTGACCCTGTTTTTTGGCTGCTGTGAGCCATTTAGATGTCACCTAATGAAGTTGACTTCTCCTAATGAGGAAACACAGGATAAGAACTGGCTCTTATTAGAATATACCTGAGGCATTTAACAATGCAGCAGCTCAATCTGTGAGGCACAGCATGGAGTTCAACAGCTGCCATGTAAGGTAAGTTTAACACCTGGATTTATAAGATATGGTGAAAACATATATCAGTTTCCTTTTTTTCCTCTTCCATCTCTTTGAGACAGTGTTTCATCTCATGGCTGGGTTTATTTGGTTGGATTTTTTTTTAGAAGAACTTTGTTAAAAACTCAATGTATTTTTACAAACAGAACTCCCACAGCAACTGGTTAAACAAGTACATATGTAGAACTATAGAAATCTAAATATGCCTGCTGGAATCATTAAATTAGGGTCTGTATCTTGCTCTTAATGTGATCTGCTTGAAATTGCTTAGCACTTTAACAGATTGATACCCATGTGCATCTCTTTTCAATAGTATGTTCCTACAGGGAAATCTAGAGAGCATTATTTAGGAGTATGGTACACACAAAACCAACCATGTAACCTAGCTTAGTTTGTGTCAAACACTGCTTTTAATATCTCAAGTTAAGTTTAAAGTCTTAACACTCTGTGCCCAGGCCAAGAGTAAAAGAAAGAAAAACAAAAAGGAGGCGCTTTGAATCAGAGCTGCGTTCACCTGAGAATGTGACAGAGGTGCCAGAGGGCAATACTCTAGTGTAACACAGAGCAACGAGCAACTTAATTTATGCTAGGATGGGTAGCACTCCTTTTCCATGAAAATACATTGGGTTGAAAAGGGAAATAGGAAATGTTTTGCTGCAGAATCCTGACACGCAGGGATGGTCTGACTGCAGAGTTGACCAGTCTGACATTACAGTTCTTGGATGTAGCAGAGCAGAACAGCATAACCCCACTGCAGAGCTGAGGATCAGGACCTCCTTGCATTTAGAAATACACGAGTGCCTTGGGAATCTTCCTAGTCAGCTCCAAAGCTTTGCCCGAGCTGGCTGAACACATCAATTCTTCAGCCAAAACCAGATCTTTTTTACCCACTGAGCCCTACATTTATAATGTATCAGATTTATTAAAGTATTGTCTTTCTTTGCATTTGTGTTTACATGTGAAAAGGCAGATGATTGTTTAGGGAAATGAAAATGAGCCAAATGAAACCACTTACAGAGTTAAAAAAGCCTTTGAATAGCAAAACAATTCCATTGTCATATCTCTTCTAATCCAAGGAAAAGATTAAATGTAAAATGACCTGGCTCCTTAAAAACAGGCATTCTTACCATGTGCTATAGAGCATCCTTCACTGAACGTGATATCATCAATGGCAACACTTTCACCTTGTCTCTGGGTTTCCACCATCCCCGAAAAGATAACCTAAAGGGATTAACAGCAGATCAACAAGAAACAGAGTTTATCAGTGTCACAGACAAAACAAAAAAAACACACAATATATGCCAGTCAAGTGCATGGAGTATCTATTGGAAATATGAGAATTCTAATCACACATTTAACAATTTTGGAGGATTATCATCCTGGCTTTTTGACACATCTGTGGCTTTTTCACCTGAGCACAGATAGGTAGTCCAATCATCTAATTCAAGATTAAGGTAGAATTTAACAGGAAAGATCTGAAAATCACAATAAAATGCCTTAAAATTTAAGCAAGGATCATGACAGTTAAAGAGCAGAACACAAAAGATTTTGTGTTTTGTCAAGCCATTATTCCACCAGAGACTGGAAATATGAACATTTTCGGGTTGATTTCAGAGTTTCTCAAAAACCTGGAAAAAAATCAGAGCAAAAAACCCCATTATTCAGAAGGCTTTCATCACATTTTAAGCAAAAACAAATCTTGAGGAGTACTTGGTTGACAGCTATTCTGCTCTAATGTTACAACAATGGGGTTTTGATTTTTTTCCACCAAAGTCTTCTGTACACAAGAAGTTACAAATATTTTACTTTTCCATCTTAAGGGCAGATTTCAATCCACATTTGTAAATGCACAGACTATTACACTTTTTCTGCAGTGGTGTACAAGGGAACTGACTGATCAATAGCAGTCCTTAGGAAAACACAACAAAAACATACCAATCAAAACAACCCAACAAATCAATCTTATGAATAATGTTCCTTAAAATATTCCCTAGCCACATCTTGGGATGAAACAGTTCCAGGATTTTCCAGAGTCCTAGAGGCAGAATCTACCTAGAAGTACATTCTAGCTCTCATTAAGGAATTCACAGTGTTAGCAATAATTTTTCAAGCAATACCTTGAGAGTTCAGCAACAATATTGTGCATAGTTTAACAGATTGATGCAGAAAACCCATAAATTACCAAGAACTGAGTTTTCCACTATACAAGATGACACAGCTTATCCAATGATATGACCATTATGTCATAAATTGGAATTTTTTTGAGTGGTGTAATCTTTTGTCTTTTGTTTGTTTTACTGAACCTGCAGCTGGCTTGCACAAGAATGGCAGCCATACCACCTTAAAAAATATGTTTATGTGAATGAAATGCAGCATCTTGGAAATTTGCTCATTTGATTTGTTTCAGAAAATGGTATTTTGAATTCTTGAATTCTGCTGCAATGATATGTGCAGTTAATGTGTACTTTCATGACATCACCACAAGGACAAATAAGTTCCTAAAACAATATAGTACACTATTTTATAATCAGAAACAGCAGAAATATTATTTAATATCAAGGATTTGAAAGATATTTTACCTTTGCACAGTGATGCTTCATTTTGAATTCAAAATTTATTTCTTAATAACTTCATTTAAAATATATATCTACTGATAGCTTGCATTTGGGATTTCATAGTCAGATTTTATTATATAGTGAGAAAAAGTGGTTTAGACAATCACTAAAGAGGGACTAGCTTACTTTGCTGGAGCAAAATCAGAGGCTTCTTCAAGTTCATATTCCATCAGAGCACACAAATCTCTGTGAACCTGTTTCCTCAAAACTCATGAACAGTCTCTCAACTTCCCCACTTCCAGAAGATAATATTACTGGGTGCCTCCAGATGCTCTTGTGTTTAGAAAAGATTATCCAGGATTTATCTGGTGCAGACACCCAGCTAACCTTCCCTGAGTTCATTCCAATAATAACCAAAGTGACTCACATCCAAGTTTACCCCAGAAAGGAGCCATTCCGTTTTCCTTCTCACACAAAGTCTAGAGCTCTTTAAGCTCACAATTTGGTAACAAAAGAAAAGTCTTTGTGGCACTATTTGCTCATAGCTGCAATGATATTTATCTATACAATATCTGTGAGCACCAGATCAAAGGAACATTGCAGCTCCATTGGTGGCATGGAAGGTGCAGTGGGACTGCATGGGATCAAACACAAGCTGGGCTGGCCCCACAATTCAGCCACAGGAGCAGATTGCAGCACAGCTCAAAGCATGAGGTGAAACAGGAATCAAGCATAAAGACAGAAAATAACCCCAAGCCTAGAACCCTTTTCCTTAATGAAGTCTGGGAGACAGATATTTGTCCTCAGTAAATCAGAGCAAAATTAGCTTGGAGAGAAAACCATGATACAGTTCTCCAAAACTCAGCCGAAACAGACATACTGAGCTTTCTGCTTGTTCAGTAGTTAAACCACTGGCAACCTCTGCATATCAGAACTCCATAAAATGGAGATTTTTAAATGCCAAACTAGATTCCATCTTCCATAAATATAATCTAGACTCTTAGTAGGAAGAGATATAAGTGTTAAACAACCAACATCAAAATGAGTGAAGAAAATAAGCAGTGGAGAATAAGAGGTAGATTTTAACTAAATTCTCACTTCAAATGTGTTTTTAAAATTGAAAAAAGCACTAAAGCACCCTATTTCAAAGTGATTTGTACATCCAAATAAAAATTATTTTTCTCCCATCATTTTTTGCCTCATAGAAACATTAGTAATCAAAACTTTATCTTGAAAAATGCCACAAATATCCCTGTAGGTTTGTCATATAAAACAAGTGCAAAAGGGCAAGTGAATTGCATTCACTTGTACGACAGTGATATCTTGCATGTTGTCACTGGAGCAAAATGTGCAAACAGAAGAAAATTTGCTCAGTTTCAGACTCTTGGTTTTGTGAGGTTCTGAGATGTGTTTCTTAAGTCAATAGTAATGATTACTGCAGTAAGTTTGACACCAGCTTCTGGACTCTGCCCATCAGTTCACTTGATAGAGGCCAAAGGATAACCAGGTTTGCAAGCAATAATCTAATTAGGATTGGACCCAGCAATTCAGAGGAAGTAGATGCCATATTATATTAACCATTCCCAGACTAATTCAGCTTTCCAAGTAATACAAATGATGAAAAAATAAATCTAGAAGGAAGCCCTTCCAATACAACCTCAGATTGCTGTACACTCTTATCAGGTAGAGGCAAGTTACTGATCAATAACAGTGTTGGTACTTATGTTGAGTTGGGTACAGGTATTTTGCAATATACATTCTCAGAGGAGTTGAGCAGGCCAGTATTACTTCAAAAATCAAGATCCTGTTGGATGCTTTAGCACAATATGGAAGCCAAGTAATTATGGTACACATTTGGTTTATGGAAACGAGATTGTGCTCCCATGCCTTCAGGTTTGCATGCTAAGCAACTTCACAGTAACTGCTGTGGCAGGAAAGGCCTCTCATTTTCTTCTCTGCTCCCCACTTTCTCTCCAGTATTGTGCATAGCAGTGAGTGTACAGCACCCACAATACTATAGCCCTAAGTTACATTTACTGTGCTAATTTTTTTTGTAAATGCACCTGCAAAAACATTTAAATAACCTATGACATTTGCATTGCTTTTCAGTAGTTTTGAGCAAAATTAAACCATTTGCAAGTGTTTTGTGACAAAGGCTCAAAGCTGCAATTAATAGTTAAGTACAGAGTTTGTCACCTGCAGTACCGCTATAAAACAGTATCTCATAGTATAAAATGCAGTTTCCTATACGAATGAAACCTTGAGTTTATCAATCCAGTTAGACTGAGGATAAGAAAATACTGTATTGAAAGTTAAGATCACAAGTATCTCACCTCTGTGGGCTAGTAGATAATGGCTCAATGAGACTGTTTTATTTAAGACACATGCACGGTTTATGTGAAGTTTGGTGTCAGTTTTAACACCATTAAGTGTTAAGAACAAGCTGTATTTATTAATGCAAACTGTGATCTTCAAAATGACTTTTTTCTATTTACCTCATGATAGTGCCTTCTTTTCAATTACAAAATATTTAATGCTGACCTATTAAAAAGCCCCACCATTTATAAACCATTTAAGAAGTGTCCTTCAGAATAACCTCAATTTACTAACCTCAAACTTTTCGGTGCTATTGATTGTAATGGTATTTACGTTCCACTGATTTCGTAGCTCTCTTGAAACTTGCCAAATGTTTGTAACAGTATCTTCAGAGAGCTTTTGAAGCCCCACCATTAATGTTCTGCTCATTTGACCAACCCAATAATGGAATCTAATCTAGGAAAAAGAAGAAGGTCTGATTATTCCAGGGAAATACTACGGCAAATAGTGTAATACAAAGAATGTGCATCAAAATACCTGGCAAAGGTGTTCTTCATCAGTTGGAAGGAAAACACTTGTCCTTAAAGCTGCAGAAGAGGACTGCATTTCAGACGACAATGAGAGGAAATAAGCTATTAAAAGGAATAAAAATAGAAAACTTAGAAGCCTGGAAAAAAAAAAAAAACAACAATAAAACAAGGAGAGCAATATGCACAGGTATAAATTAGTAACTAAAAAGCCAACTGGAGTTGTTTCCCCAGAAAAGATTAATAGCACTTGTAGCCATTGTGATCCAAGCTTTTTTCCGTATTCAATATTGTCACGATGTTACTCCATGTTCCAGCTAAAATTTTAAGTAGGATTCCAAAACATTTCATGTGGTGATATCTTGAATACTCAGCATTTTGGGACAAAGTGAGACTAACTCAGAAAGCTGATCCTAAGACTTTAAGCTCCAATGATTGAGTACATAGTCATAATATATTTAATGCCCAAATGTCCAAATGCTGTGAACAACAATATACATTTATCATGGCAGTTCAGGTCTTTGAGGAGGTGGTGGAACATGGGAGAGAAAACTGTGGTGTTTTTATAGGTTGAAAACTGGTGGTGTCTGGCTTCTGGCTGCTCAGAAAATTGCCGTGAGAGAAAGATGAGGCATCCCTGTATATTCCCAATATAAAAAGCTATCTAAGTAATTTCAAAGCTACCATTAAAGATGCCATTATTATCCATTTACAAAATAAGTCCTGGCTTCACTTGAAAGTGTAACAGCTCAAGAGGAGTCAGTGAACTATGGTTGTTGCCATGCCCTTTGACTGATTGTCTCTTCCTGACAATATTGTTTCAGATCCCATGACAGATGGAAGGCAGCCACCCTATTTCAGGATATCAAATACTGTAAGTCAAAATTTTGCCCTTCCTGAACACAAAGATTCCATAGATGTTAGATGCTAAGGATGCAAGATGAAAAATAAAGCATAGAAAAAGACTTGAACTATTTTTAATTCTTTTTGTTCCTTTCTCTTCTCTTCCCCTTCCCAAATGCCAAACAATGCCAAGTAACTTGTCCTCTGACATTAACATGAAAGGAGGAAGATGAAGGAGAAAAAGGCCAAGCAGGACTAAAGGAAAAAAAAGTCCTAAAAATAAAAATTAATACATTCACCAAATATCAGAGGATAGATCAAAACATCTAAGTACTGAATTTATTAAACCACCCACCTTGACCTCTCGTCCTTGTGTGGAACTGGAGAGCCCCTGATGAAGCTCCACCAGCCCAGCTCAGGGCTGGAGCCAGCTGAGCAATCCCCCACAGAGGAGCATTTTGCAGCCTGCTAGCAGGGCAATGGCCTTGCTGCCCCCAGGTTTTGGACCTTTCCTGACTGCTCAGGCAGCGCTTTCAGAGGTGCCAGCTGCAAGGGTATTGCTCCTACCCACAGCAGATGGCTTGGTGTCTCTGCAGAGCCCTGTCCCTGACTCCAATCTGTTCCACTGGATGTTAGCTTCCATGAAATTTTGAAGTTTTTTCTTTTAGTTCTCTAAAGATGGATGTGTCTAAGAGTAAAAAATTTATTTTTCACCTGCCACTGGAATTTTAAGTTTTACACAGATAGGGAAGAAATGCTAATTTTAAGAAATTCTTTGAACAGTCATTTCACATTACACCTCTGCATAAAGAATAGTTTCATCTAGTAAAATCAGGTTGTGAGTTTTTTGGGGTTCTTTTAAAGTGGTTGTCACCGTTTTGCTCAATTACTTTTTCAGTGAAAGAAAAAAGATCTATGAGAGACAGACCTAAAGAAATATTTTGGGTTCTAGTAAATGATTACATAAATCTTCAAAGGAGTTAAATTTACCTAGGGATCTTTGCTTTTCTGCTAATGTGTATGTTTTATCCTGATGGCAGGAAGTCTTCCTTTTACCATAGGGCATACTCTGCTCAGTTGTCATGATAGAGAACGATTTCTGTGTTTTAAGCAGGAACGAACATAAACCTGATTACATAGTCTGTTGAGTCACCAACAGTGGGAAAACTCAACTCACTGCCACAAAAAGATAACTATTTCCTAGGCAATTAGAATAAGCATTTAGAAAATGAAAGTGCAGTTTAGCCATTCTCCAGGTAGAAAAATAGAAGCAAATTAATACAATGCATTTAAATCTCCTTGGCTATTCAATTCACCAATCTGAGAATGCAGCCTCAGAAAGCTGAATAGCTACAAGCATTTGAGCTTCCTGCTACCTGGATAAAATAACTTAGATTAACATGACCACTGCACAATTCAGACCTGGCAGATACAACAGTGACTGAAGGGCCAAAACAAGTAAATGTGAACAATAAGGGTGACTGAACAGTTTGCTTTATCTGCAACAAACACCAGTTCAGGATTCTCAATCTTTTGCTGGCTTTGGCTGTCTGTATAAGTTACATTTTCCCTTACCCACCAGTTTTTATTGATTATTTGTGTATCTTTCTGGCATTTGCTACATCCTGATGTGGTATGTACTACCAACTCTAAAATGCACAAATTCTAAAATCTTTAACTACAGGAAGACTGTTGCCTGTCTAACCTATTTTGATTCTAGCCAAGAGCTTGCTATATTTGAATCTCATGGTATCTTTTGAGTGTTTTTAATGTGTTTCTTAATGAGTAAAGCTTTATTATTTTAACAATTTCACAACTTGCATACTTGAAATAAAGCTTGTGTTTATGAAAAAGGTTTGGTAGCTGCTCACATTTTTGTGCCAACATTGGTTTAAATCAACATTTATTTAAGAGCAACCTTATTTTTGGAAGAATAATACACACAGCAGGATGTGCTTCTGAGATACACACAAGCAAAAACTGAAGTTCCTAAAAGCACATCACACATAAAAAATTTCCTAGTTGCAGAGTACCATGAGAATTGTCCACTGTGAAATGAGAATTTGCAGTAAAACCTAGAATGGGGTTTTGGTTGCTGTTTTCTTCAATAAAAAAATAATTTAAATTTGGGTTTCATTTTCATCTGCTGATTTTGAAGCAAGTTTTCCATACATTCCCCTAGAAACCACCAGTTAATACGCATTCTTATTGGGAACTTCTACCTGTTTGGTGGCTCATGCAATGTGTAGGAGATGCTGCTTTAGAACAGTGCAGATTTCCACATTCCCAGATCAACATAGTTTGGGAATGGGGGGTAAAGCACCTGGGCTAATCACAACACTTGCATCCCACGTAGGATTCTCTTGTACATCCTCCAAGGCATGCCTGCCTTCAGGTGCTCACCATGAGGGCTTCCAAAGCACTGCTTGTGCCCAGCAGGGATGAGAGGGTGTGGGTGGAAATGAAGGGAAAGAGAATAACCAAAAATAAGAGAAATAAACAGATACTGTATTACAGTATATATCATAGAGGAAGAAGCAGGGTAATTTGGCCATAGGACAAGTATAAAGGGTATATTTTGTCTGAGGACAGAGAAATTGAATTACTTAGTTGAGAGACACTCTACAAGGTAAAGTAGAATTGTAAGAAGATTTAGGAAGAAGCTGCCTCAAAAAACAGGCTATCAAAGCTTATCCTGTCTCCAAATACAAAGTCCTCTCTCAAAATATTTGGAGTAGTAATATTAGCCACAGGTGATATATACACACACTCCAGGCATTTACCAGTCCAAGAAAACATGAAAATATGTCTCAAATTTTATAAACTTTGCAATCATCAAGACTGAATTTTTCACCTAATATCTCCAAAACAAGACCACTCTGGTAGGTAAACACATCTTTTAAAACGGATTACTTGCTCCTCTATAATAACAAGAATTGCTTACTGAAACACTGTCTTTCTCATCCCCTTTTCCCCTGGAATTCTGGGTTATTTTAATTGCAATCACCTTAAAGACACCTCAAAATCACCTCAGAAGACACAAGTGCTCAGGAAACATGTGGCAGAATATAACTAACCAATCAAAAAATTAACAAAATTCAGTAAATTAAATAGAAAACTACATAATATGTAAGAAACCATGGTTTCCCCAAAGACCATGAGGAGTCTTACCACTCTCATTCCCATTGTGGTCAGAGTATGGGGGTCCCATTCCAGATCGACCATTTCGTCTTATCCAGCCAGGCTGTAAATTGAATCCAGGAAGAACTTTGCATGGATTGCTTTCAAAATCACACTTGTTCCAGGAGGAACCTGGATTGAAGCAAACAAACAAAAAATTGAAAGCTTAAAAACAGAAGCAAAGGGATATTTTTTTCACCATCACTTGCTGTTTAGTTTGACATACAGAAACACTCTGAACAGTGTTTCTGGGAAAAAAGTGAGAAACACCAGAATGTTTAAATCATGAACAAAGAGAAACAGTGCAGTGGAAGAGAGACAACTGAGAATGAACACTGGGAAAAAAGCCTCAAACAAACCACCAAGTCCTTTCTTCACCAAACGAAATCCAAACTCATCCATTTATATTTTATTACTATATGTTCTTTTCATTACAAATATGTGTGTAGTTACCTTTCCGTAGGAAAATCTCCAAGCTACTAGAGTTTATATGCAAAGATTGTTCTTAAAATACACTGCAGGTCTAAGGTGCAAAATTTTTCCAGAGTTCTTGCAGAGAAAAACTAAGACTTAACACCAGAATGTAATCAGAGAGAAGGTTTGCTTTATTTTTTTTAATTCCAATTCATTCAAACAAGAGACACAATGAATCTTCAGAATGGCATAGTGTCCCCACTTGCCTTTCCAATTTCTTATTTCTTCCAGTACGTGTCACAGTGTGGTGAGGAAGGAACATTTCCCCCTTCCAGATTCCCCTGTGGAGCAGTGGATGTTGGAAAAGGGAGGCAGAACACCTTTCTGGCACCAAGCCCAGTTTGGTGTAGGAGTTCATTCAGGCAGTTTGAGACAGGTATGGGGCCAGATCAATAACTGCTTACTGAAGGACAGGGGTTGGTTTCTCACAGGTGTCCAACAGCCCTTTATGTATGACATCCAAGCTGAATGGAAGTGCTTGGATGTGCTTGACAGGCTGGACAGCCCCATTCCTCGAACTACTTCTTGTAGTGATGGGAGGATTTAATTAAAAAAGAAGTACAAGTAGATGCAGCTGTAAAGAACAAACTTACTGCAACCCTAGCCCAAGCAGAGTGGCCAGTACGTGGCACTGTCTCCAGATTTTGTGTCCTGTGTGGAAACTTTCAGTTCCCCTGCCCTTTGTTGTACACAGCAAAGGAAGGTGGCCAAGACCCTGCCTTCTAATTGGGATTCTGCCTTCTAATTGGGATTCTGGTTAGACACAGGAGCTACAATCCCTTCACACTCCCTCTCCAATTGGTGCCCACTCCAGACCCCTGCTAATGATTTTGGTCTAGTCTGTATCACCATAATTCATTGGTCATTTTAAATAAAGTTGCAACCGCAGCATTGATAATCACACTACAATGTTCAATTTCATGACTTTCATATTCATGGCAGTTCACTGCAACAATTAATTACAATCTTAGGGGAAAATAGAAATAATTCACACAAGCATTCCAGACTCAAGTTAATGTGCAGATTGGCTGAGTCATCAACCAACTTTTTATTGCTGCTTTTATTCTTTAGATCTTTAAGTGGCTAAAAGGCATTTCAGAGGTTCATCAAAAGCACTAACACTACTAAAGTATATCTGCTTGACATTGCATGAAATGCACCAAATCACACTCAATATTTCTTCAACAATTTTCTCATACCCGAAGAAACAATTGCAAATTAATATGCATGAAATAACAAGAATTGTAGCATTTTAAATTTCAAAGAAATGATAATTCATCATTATTTTTCAAGGTAACATTCATTTTCACAGAAAATATAACTTCAAAGCAAACTGATGTAAATTTGCTGGAAGACAGATTTACAAAGGGAACATCACTGCATAGAGAGGAAAAGTTCAGAAGGAAGAAATGTGTGGGATGTTTTAGATAATTTTTGCTGAGTTTTCTGTGAACAAAAAAATAATCTAAAATAATTTATAAGAAAAAATTCCAAGTGTCATAGGAACAGACTACACTTAAAGGTTCTATTTCAAGTGTGCATGTGTATAAGATCTCAGTTTGGGGTATTCTGGGACAAAAATATATACAAGTATTTAGTTATCATTCATTTCCTGGCAAATATTTTGCAGTATGAAGACCAAATGAACAATTAAAAACTGGAATTCCAATTTTTATATATTTTCACTGAGGAGTTTCCTTTCATCTGAGCAAAGCCCAGGGAAAAGAGCAGGAACCTGTCACCAATATGAGACCAGGAGCTGAAATTTAAGCAGAAAAATAATTTTGTAATAATCCCAAAACCCAAAAAGAGTGGCAGCAGGAAAAATCTTCAATTTGACTCCTTGATCTGTATTGTCATGTCTGACAGCTGATTTATCTCCTGAAGTAATCCAGAGCATTATCCAAGCAGTCCCAGCATGCAGCCTGTCCCTCAAAGCCTACTTCTACTCCTCTGGCTCATTCACATGAAATGCAAAATAATTTCATATTTAGGATGTTTACAGAGACCATAGGCTCATACTGGTCATTGGAGAAACCTTTAATTCTCTACTTTCATATAAGCACTTGTCTCTAGCTGCATTCCCTCAAGAGACAAGTGTAAAAAGCCTCCATAAACAATAATGGAAGAATGCACCTCTTAATCCATATTCTGCAGGCACAAGAAAAAATGCTGCCTGGAATAAATGCCTTTTCCAGAGAAAATAAGACCAAGCACAATGAGTTTTTCACGGCTTTGCAGTGTAACTTAACTTACCCACCTCTTTTGCCAGTGATAAAAAGATATGCTAACCTGAGATGTGTTAGACGTGCCAGGGAATTCAACAGGCATTTCAGCCATTGCCATTTAACACATTTTTGTACAGCACAGGAAACTTATAAAAATATACTGACATCCAATACAGTCCTAATAATTGTCTTATTTGCAGAGAAATAAAAAGCAAGTATCCTAGAGCTGATTCTAGACTCCTGTTCCAAACAGACCTCTGCATCCTATTTGGATATAACAGGGAGTCCTAGCAAAGGAAGGAAATTTTTCTGTGGTTGGACACACAACTGTAATTTAATGAACCCAGATTTAAGTTACTGCTCTTTCTCACAGATTTCAGGTGAATTCAGTGATTGCTAACATGCTCTAATTAGCAGGTTTCAGTGTGGACGGAGATAAATACATGCTCATCTAAAGACCATCTGTTCTATACTTAAAGTGAAATTTGAAAATCCCAACAAAGATGGTAGATTCCTTTGTTGTGAGTAGGAGAACGTAGATAAGATTTCTAGTTAGAATTAAAAATTTTGATAAATCCAAGCTCTTCTTTGGACTCCGAACAAAAATCCTCAAGGAAGGCTACCTTATACATCAGTCCTGGTTTCAGCTAGGGAAGAGTTAATTTCTTCTCAGCAGCTGTTACAGTGGATTCAGAATGACAGTGGTGCTGATAACACGCTGATGTTTCAGTTTTTTGCTAAGTCATACATATCCTATGGCAAGGACCTATTTTTCCCCTTTGTCTCATGCTCTGCCGGTGAGGAGTTTGCAGGGCTGGCTCAGCTGATCAGAGCCTGGTACTGATAACACCGAGGCTCCAGGTATGGTCTGCATGTGGGCCATGCACTTCAGTGTTGGACTCAGTGATCCGTGTGGGTCCCTTCCAACTCAGAATATTCTGTAATTCTGTTAAAAAATAAAAGAAAACCACCAAAACTGGGGCAAGGGGAGCATAACTGGGAAGTGTGATGCCCACTGTATAAACTGGGGGGAGTTAGCTGGAAGCACAGCTGATCTGGGATCAGGACGGGGAGGTCTGGCACCGATCAGTAACTGGCGAGCGAATTGTATTGTACAATAATTGTATTTTTTCCTTTTTGTTATCATTATTATTTACCATTATTACCCTTACCATTGTTTTATATTACTTTATTTTTGTTTTCAACTAATAAACTCATCTCAACACACAAGTTTTACTACACTTCTCCTCCCTATTCCACCACAAGCAAGCAACTGTGTGGTGTTTTATCTCCAGCTGGGCTTAAAAACATGACATGAAATTATTTGCAGCAACATTTTGTTGTACAGTATTCCAGAAATACTAGAATTCTGATGCAAATTTACTCAGAGAATTGCAGTTAAAATTCACTCTCACCACTTAGGTCAATGCCTTACAGGAAATAGCACCAATTGTATTTGTAACCAAAGCATGTGACAAAGATTAAGTTAGGATAATCAGTTGCTAATCAGTTCATGAATTCAAGGAAATTGCCACTCTTGTCTAGACAAAAAAAAAAAACCACAAAGTTGCAGCTTATACCTTGGTCTAGGTATTTTATATTAAATCTGAATTCTATCAAATAAGTTTCCCACAAATTAAGGAAAAAAGTATTACTTGGTGAATCTTCATTGAATTTGGATGAGGAAACACTTGTTTTGCAATGTAACATCCATATGAAGACTCATGAGAGCCTTGCACTTCATAAATATTGAAAAAGAAGAAAAGCATGGAAAACCAAACTGAAGCTAGAATAAACTTTTCTTTAAAAAATGAAGAGGGCAAAAAAAAAAAACCAAAACAAAAGAATTCCCAAGCATTTTTCAACATAAGAACATGCCCCCAAGTTCTCTCTTCTGGCACATTCGGTTACCAAACTGTATCACACTTCTGCTAAGCCCACCAGACTCACCTTGTTTGTCATCCCTGCTGTCCCCACAGCAGCTGGTGGAGATGCACACTTCCCCAGGTGCAGCAGAAGAGCCATCCCCACGCTGGCACCCACCTGCTGCGCATGGCTGAGCGTCCCCTGGAGCAAAGCAACACAGCACACAGACGTATAGGAGTCTGTTCATGGGCTGTGCTACTATCCGAGCTTTCACTTGGAAAATAATCACTGAAACTGCCTAGAACTGGTCATGAAGCGCCTTTTCCCAAGCTGTGTTTACACACATCTCTCTGGAAGATGCTTTTAGAACCTTTTTCTTAATCTGCAGCTTACAGGAAGTCACTGGTTCTGCAAAGAAGCGACTTTCAACCTGGTGTGTCTTAGGATAATATTTAACTGGATATATCATCTTATGACTAAAAAATATTGGCACATGCTATGGAAGTCAACTGTATATCATTAACTTACTGATTGGATTTATTGCTCAGTGGTTTGAAAATATATTAGATAAGAAAACAACAGGAAAACAGGGTAGAATTACTAAATGACCGACATCTACCAAGATCTCTATTTGCTTAGAAGGAGTTGACAAATGTTTACAAAATGTATGAAAAGTTTTTACATCAAATGTAAAAACAGTTGAGAAATTCAAATTTCAATTGATTTTGCATCAAAGGGATTGCAAATCGGCACAATGACTTCTGTTCTCTTGTACCAGGATGTTTTAGTGACACCTTTCACAGTGTTTCAATGGTTCACCAAATCACAGTGGTGCTGGCCACACCTTTAGACCAATGAATCAAGAACCTTCAAATGCAGGAGGGGTACATGGAGATCCAAACAATCAAAAGATCCAACCTTGTGAGACAATATTGAATCAACTTGTTTCATTCAGCCTAGCATCACATGAAATCAGGGAAATTGTTTTGGTGAAGTAGCTAAAACACTTTAGATGCCCCAAATCCAGGGATGGAGTGCCAGTAGGAAAATTGCAAAATTTGCAAGGCAAATTTTGGTGAGAACTAGACAAAATAAATCTGTCAGTCAGGTAAGTATGGCACTCCTTTAATAGGAATAGTGGGATGAAAAAGAATTCCCAAGTGGCAGCTTATAACAAGTAACTGATGCCAGCAGGTCTGGAGCTTCTGTCACCTACAAATTCACCAAATCAAGTCAGGGTAATGCACATCCCACCATGCATAACTCTGATCTGCCTGTTAGCCCTGGTGAGCAGAAATAAGATAAGATATATCTCTGTAACTAAAGTATGCTGATTGGAATGCACAAGTGCCACAGTATCTGTAAAGAGGAATATGCAAACTCTGCCTGTAGGGGAACAAATCATTTGTATGTTCTGCAGATCTGTATTTTCCTAATGTAAGAAATCTCTTGTCAGGAAACAAAGATTACTACTCCAGCATCACCTGAAGGCAAGAAGTGCAAAGTCTGATGAAACTTCCTATTATCTCCAACACCAGAGGCAGGCACATATTTATTGTGGCAAAGGTTCCTGTTCTGCCTAGAAAGCATTTTCCAGCTCATTTGGTTCAACTCCACCCTTTTCATCATTATTTCTGTGCACATTGTTTTAGCTGTTTTATTTTAATGCTTTGTCCTCAGGCCATAGAGCTGTTTGGAAAACTTCCTGATAAAAAGCAGAGCTATGACTAAATTAATTAAGAGTTCATTGATATATACATGTATATAAATATATATATATGAAAATAAATAAATAAATAAATATATATATATTCCTCAAGAATGCATATCATCGAATTGTTTTTTTCCAGTCTGTAAGTCCAGATTAGACTAGAAGATTATATTAAAAAAAACCCAAACATTAGAAACCAGAACACCCTATGCCATATATTTTCACATTACTAACTTTGTAAAAGCTTAAATTTGTCTGCTATTCAGCTGCTTTCAACTAATTTTAGCCAACATACAATATTTTATCTTATTTCTTTTTTCCTTTATATCTTCCTAAACTCCCCTCACACTGATAAGCATCACAATACCAGGATTTCCCTGTCTTTCAGCTTTCTTTCATTTTATAAAAACTCCTACTGCATTTTTCCTAACACTTGTACTGCTATGCCTGTAGTATAAATCTGTATACAAGTTTTCTGGGTCAAAGGATAATTTTTACAGGAACTGGTTTCCATTTCCAGCTTAATGTGCTCTAAAACATTCATAACAAGCAAATTTTCATAGCCCAAACAAGTCGAAACCACAATAAAATCTGTTATGAGTGGAAATAAGTGAAAAATATATCAAATATTCAGAAATATTTAGGGTATAATCCATGGATATTTAGTGAATAAGGGACAAATATTTCAGTGAAGGTCTAACAGAAAGTACAAAACCAAAGAAAAGGTGTCTCATTTTTTTGGGAAGTGTTTGTACATATAGGGAGAGTTTCTTGATGAGTGCAACAGTTCAGCCCTCTTGTCAACTAAGAATAAGAACAAAGGTTTTTATATTTCTGAGCATCATATAGAAATTAACAAGAAGATGACTCAGAAGCAAAGGACTTTCAGGGAATGTCAAAAGGACAAATACTTTAAGTACTGAACTGGAAGCACCCTGAAAAATATAAAGGAGGCAGAGAGGGAAAAGTATAAACTGGCAAAAAATATGGAGGATGTCAAGAAAAGCAGAAGATGGGCACTAATCAAAGGGTATTTTTTAAAACACTAGAGAAATATTGCAGAGAAAATGAAGACTGAAAGGAAAGCAAGCAAAGCCAGACAAAATTATTTTAGTAAACATACATTTTTTTAAAAGGAAAGTTAAAATAGAAAACTGCTTGAATTTACATCAAAGCTGGATTTTTCTGGCTTGCCCTAATTCATTTAATTTAAGGCAAGACAAAACATATTTCACTTAAGGGAAAAAGATTGCCTGCTCAGCCTTCAACTTAAGTGAATCCGTTTAAAAAATTTCAGATATGAAATCTAGGTTTGAAAAGGTAAGTCCTAGAAAGAAGTCCAAACAGGCTCTGAAACAGGGCCAGAAAGATTTTGCATTTTTGAGACCATTTTTCATGTGAACAGAAAGTTATTTGCTCAAGCATAAAATGGATTGCAGTTAGCAGTTCTCCTTTAGGTTTTTGTAGAGCAGGTTATTATCAGCAATGAAACAGAGGAAAGAACTAAGAAATTGGGATATGAGCTTCACCATCTGGAAACATATTCAAATTTTGCAGCAAATACTAACATTCATTCAGGGAAAAGTCCTATAGAGCAGAATAAAGTTGCCCTTTCAGAGTAATCCAAATTTCATTATGTTTAATATAACTTTAAAATAGCAAATTTATGATCTTCTGCTTTTTTTTTTTTTTTTTGTTAATTTGATCAGACTGGGGAGCAGTACTGTGCCAGTGGATGAATCTTTGACATATCTCTCTTTTTCTTCAAATACAAAGCTTTAGTAAAGGTTGTTAATTTTAACAAAATCCTTCAAAATCTTTTATGCAAGAGCAATTTTAACTGACTTTTAATAAAACCACCAAAGCTGTATTTTTTAAATAATTCCCAAAAATTCAGACAAGACTCTTACTAAAAATAAGAGAGCGTCTTACTAAAAATACACTATTCATATTATCATATGACCATTCGAATTTTAAATTCTGAAATTGTAACTGAAAGACTTCTGTACAGAAGCAGAAAATCAAGCAATCACCATTACCCCAAACTGATCATTTTAACAAGAATTGACAGAGTTCTTTACATTGATGTGAAAGGCAATAATTGCACAGCATTTGTTTTCAGTTAAGTGGCACTAATTCAATAGTTATCTGAAAGAATAACGATTGAGAACTAAGATATTCATATATTTGAATAAAAAAATTCTGGGCAAGTGTTCTTACCACTCATCTCCATTTGCTAAAAGAAATCAGTGAAATCAATTGAGAGGTTAAAATCAAACTTAATGCATTGATCAGTGTACATTATGAGCACCATAGTTACAACTAATAAAGTAAAAAAATCCATAGTGTTAGGAAAAGGTGTGATGAACTGGATATAATCAGGTTGAAGTTCTAGATCATTACAGACTGAAAAAATATTACATTTTGGGAAACAATTTGGGAGCACCTTTTCTATCTTTTTAATGGATAAAATTCAAGAGGAAATCACAGGTGGTGATAAAGAGAAAGGAGAGATAATATTCAGTGGAAGATAGAATAATCCCTATGTGTACCACATACTACAAATTATCTCTGCACTAGAGTTCGGGAAAAAAAATGTACTTCAATTCTGAACTGTCAAGAGCTGTTGAGAGCTTCTTTCTCTATACTGCAATGTAAGAAAGGGGAAAAAAAATTCCAAAAGTGGCTCTTAGTCCATAAATCAATATTCTATTAGAAAGCAAAATTATTAATTGGCATAAACTCTGATCAGCTAGAAGTATTTCTACCTCCTGTCTGCTATGTACTTCTTCAGAGAAATAAGAATGGAATAAAGATTTTCTCAGCCTTTGCTTTGGTCTCAGCAGACCAAAGGCTTCCAACAGGTTTCAGCACATCCTGCTCCCTTTTTTCTATCACATCATTCTACCAAGCACTTCTGTTCTCTCCTATAAGCAGCTCCCTGGTCCCTGCAAGGGACATAGAGCAAGTGGCATCATCTCCCAGGAGAGTGAAACCCACGAGGCAGAGGACCTGGTGCATTATTGGTGTGAGCTGTTACATCACATGCCTCAATGTGTTTTGTGTTTAACTCAAACCAGCTCCAGACTGGTCCCGTGGAAGAAACATCCACCAGTGGCCAAGGTCAAAGTGTGCTCCCAGAGCTCATCCTCTGCTCTGGTCTCGTGCAGGGGCATCCAGTGCACACTCTCTGTGGCTGCCCTGCTTCAGGTCACACAGTGGGCAGGCATTGTTGAAACATTTCTTTCAATAATGTAGCCTGTTGTTATCTTGTTGTATTTCGTATTTCTAGAGTCCCATACCGTGGCAATCATATTTTTAAAGTCCCGTACTTTCTCGGTGATATTTCTTGGGGGCAGTTCTTCACAGCACAGACTTCTGCTTGTTGCTGCTTCTTAGTCAGGACTCCTTCCAGGCTCTCCCTGACTGGCCAAGCCCACCCGCTTTTATCCCAGCTAACTTCACTAACTACAGCTGCAGCCCAATGAAGGACATTGCAGCTGCAGCCCATCAAGAACAACCAGGGCTTATCAGGGCAAGGCCTATATGCAGATATTCAAATACAATACAGATATTTTACTAGGACTCCTACTATAGCAGCCCTCATTGGAACTAAAATTTGAACATGTTAAGCCTGCTTAGCAACTCTTGGAACAAGAGCTGGCCTTCCCTTCATCCTCAAGGAACATAAATATGTTGTAGCATGCATCCCTGCTGGGTAAATCCTTAGGACATCTCTGCAATGATACTGCTCCTGAGGATTTCCAAGCAGTCATGCTCTCTCTACGTATTTCTAGAAATTATTCCTGAAAAAGAGACAGGAGGTATGTATTAAAAATCTTTCTTGGTCAAAACTTCCCTTTATCCTAATTTCCTCATCCATAAACAAATAAGTGGTCTGAAAATTTCTGACTTTCTCTGACACCTCCTGGTACCCCTAGACCATAAAATTAATAATGCTGAGTAACCTTTCTCCACCAATTTTAAGTCAGCCTTAAATATAAGGGCAATATCTTGATATCGAAAGAAATAAAATTCCACTCAGATAAGAGAGGGATACTTTTCAGCCCTGATTTTCAGAGATGTTAGGTGAAAGGATGACATTCTGAACAGACAATAGCTCATTTGAAACATACTTTCAGTGCAATTATTATGCAGTTCAACTTTATGCAATTAAGGCACAGGCATTGGGAAAAGTCCTTGGAATTAAAGCACTCAGGAGCTTATGGTAGAAGCTTAGCACTTATAATGAAATTGTGTAAAACTTCAGAGTACATGCTTTACTTGGTTAAAAAACCAAAACCATGGGATAACTGTGTGCTGCCTCAATAAAACAGCTCTAGCCTAAGTGTAAAATGCCTGGTAATATTTTTTAAATTAACCCAGACATATTACAAAATTTTAGTTAATCAGTTTTCAATAGGAGTTATGTGTTACTTAGAGCAGTTTCACACTTCAAGGAACTGTAGGAAATATCCTATCACTTATTAATTTCTTGACTATTTTTCCTTCTATCATTATAAAAAAAAATGTTCAGATCTAGAGATTAATTTAATCCTTGCATCTAAGATAAATGAATATGAATGTCAGTCTAGATGCATTGTCATGTTAATGTGAAATGTACTATATTCTCATAGATCTCCAGAATGTTAGAACTTTCCTTGCAGGTTTTAACAACTTGTTAATGTCCCTTTGTACTTTGAGTGACTTTGTTTACAGTGAGAGATCAATGAAATAAGCGAAGAAATGAACAAATAGAACATACAAACAAGCAAACCTTCTTATGACCTTCCTAAGCCGGCTGCCACTAAGACATGGACATTTTTCAGTACTGTAAAAACTCTCATAAAGCAGCAGCTGTAAATATAGCCCAGAAGGACACTGAAGATGCTCCAAATGATACTTCTAGAAACACCACAGATAGGAAATGAGTCAGAAACACCCCATACCTCTATTTCCACCTCCCAGTCACACAAAATAACCCTAGACCTCCCAACCTCATCTGGGAAAGGGGGTGTAGCTGGCAGGCAAGACAAGTCCCAGGTGATTGAAGTAAACACATTATTATTCTCTCCAGTCACAGGGGGAAAAAAAGTCAAGGAACAAATAAAACTGGTAAATCCCTTTCACAACCCCAAACTCCTAAATACCTTAGTCTACCATGCAGACTCTAAATCTTCCCAGTTTCCTATTTTTCCTCTACAGTTCTACCCAGACTGCTGCTTATCCCTACATGATTCACCAGGTAGTGATCCTCTACATCTTCATTGAAGTGAAGAGCTTTCTGCTGCTCTCTTAGAAAAAAACCCAGTATGGTTTTATCTATAAACTTCCTAGGAACTTGATAGATTTTGTTTTCTTGAAAACATTTGTGGTCTTGGAGTACCAATGCCAGAGAAGCTGCCATGCCGTGGGTCCACCACCACAGGGCATGTCCTTCTGCAGCAAGCAAAACTACTTCCAGAGTTGCATTGAGTGCAGTTGAGCGTATTAAAGTTTGAGATAAAGAGACATATTTTCTCATCTCGTCCCCTGCTCAGTGAAATGCACCACACATATTCAGCTGGTAAAGTTGTTTTTGAGATCTTCTATTCAAAATCTCCAATGTTTATTTTCAAATACCCAGTGTTTATTTTCAAAGTTTACATGGTTGCTGTTTTTTCGCAGTTAGGTATCACCTACCATCAACAGCAATAGTTTTCATTCCTTATCATACTTATTGAATGTTTTTGTTGAATTACAAAGTCTAAAATGAATGTGGTTTTTATAGATAATGACAGGTTATTTCAAGTATGGCAATAAACTTTTATTGCTTTTCCTTACCAATTTAAAATTCTAGACAGCTGCTGTGAGCTAGGTATTTACCACATCAAAAAGGCAGCTCACCTGAGCTAACAAATTACTATCTGCACTTTTTTCAAATATATAAGCAGCAGTTCAAATAAACAATTCCAATGAAGATTGTAACTAAATGTTATCAAAGCATTCAAGAAAAATTTGAGTTTTGAGAATTTCTAAGTTAGGCCAAAAAGATTGCCCCAAAGGATAAATGCTTAGATGTAGATGTCCACCCCACTGAAAAGCAGCAGAATTGTTTCAGCAACTCCAGTGGCCACATTTCAGGATAAAATAAGTTAAATCTGAAATATATAAAAATGTTACGCTCAAATTTTTCTATGAGTAATAGGGTAACACACAGAAATAGACCTAGGAATTTTAAACAGCACAATTTCTGTTTTAATGGTCCAAGTTATCTAAGAAAATCCTTATTAATCCAGTTGATGAACATGATATTCCAAGTGTCTAACTCTTTTCTTCCTGTTGTCTTCATCTCTACAATGGTTCCTCTGGTTCTACCATCAGCAACTTCAATCTCCCTCAAGAAGAATGGGGGACCATTGAGTCAAGCCATCAACAACCTGAAGTCTTCACCAGCAGGACAACTGTTCTCTTTTAGGGACATAATTTGGAAAGTCTTCATCTTTGGTCTAGGATTCACTTGGGTCCAATTTAGCACACTTTCTTCCCCCTCCTTGGTTCCCAAGTGAAGTATGAGAGTTACCCTTCAGCCTCCTTCATCCTCAGCTGAAATAAAAGGCTGTTGTTTGTTCAGGGAATGCATACATATTTCAGATATTTGCTGCAGAGCAATTATCACACCACTTATGCTGAATGAGGCGGCAATGAATTGGCCAGTAGAAAATTGTTTAAACAAGCTCGAACAGGGCAAGACAAGCCCTGACAGCCCTGAGATCTATGCTTTCAACCTGACATGAAGTGTACAGCCTGTTACTATATATCAATTATCTTATATACTGGATTATGAAAAAGGATGGAAAATAATTTAATATTTTTACTTTTTTATCTCTGACCATTTCCATATATATCATCTGGACCTATTTCTTCCATATATGTCATCTGAGCCCTTTCAGTAAAAAGTGAGTGGTGCTCTCCACCAGTGGCACATAATTTCAAATCTACAGATTCAAAACCTTCAAGATGCAATTCCTATCACTGAGACCCAGCATGTTCCTATTCCCAATAAAAACCTACTGATTAATGGGCCTTCTGCTTGTCTTTATAAGGTCAAAAGCCTCACTGACTGCAACCAAGGATATCTGAAGATTTCAGAACATACTGAAGCAATTTGAGCATAACCTTCATAGGATAAAAACACAGAAATCAAATAATAATCACAGGTAGTCAGAACTCTACCCTAAACAGTTAATCTTCAAATACTGGTAAATGGATATTATGATTTACTGCCTATTAGTGTTCTATTTTGGAAAGAAA
Organism: Melozone crissalis; assembly: GCF_028551555.1. NCBI lineage: Eukaryota > Metazoa > Chordata > Aves > Passeriformes > Passerellidae > Melozone > Melozone crissalis. The sequence goes on from NW_026535794.1 coordinate 20,366,288, forward strand.
ATTCTCAAGACAATAAATAAATGACTGGACATACATTACTGCAAGAAAATTAAATTTTTAGCATGAATTATGTAGAAATGAAGTAACTTATCAAAGAATAGTTGCATAACTTAATATCAGGTAAATTTACAGTTGTGTAAGAGGTAGAAACCCAGTGTAATATTTCACAAGCAGATAAAAATTACTTTATAAGAAGCAGTTAATGGGTTTTTTTGATATCTGGTAAATAAAGATCATACACTGGAGTCCATCTTCAATATTCTAGTAATATTAGGGGGGATGGCAACTCATTTTAAAAAAACATTTTGACTAGATCACAGGAATAGAAACCCAAAATTTGAGATGAAATTACTAATAAATTCAGATTGCTCTGTACATATGTACCTAGAAAAGCTTACCTTAAAATTAAGTTTTAAACGCAGAAGTTTTCTGCTAAAAAAGTTAGAAAAAGTATCATCACCTGTCCAATTAAATGGAATATACCAAATATGATGGTGAGCATTCACCTTACCTATTGCCATTTCACACCTGTGAACCAGAAGTTAGCAATGTCCCTGAAACAGATCCTCAAGAGATTTAAATGTCAGAGCTCCTTTAGATTTATTTCAATGCTCTTCAGACTTTATCTCTCCTCAGCCCCTTTGTTCTTCTGCTGAGGCTGCTGCCAGCAAGGTGCCAGTCCTCACTTAGTAACTTCTGTGACATAAACCATGGACAGCTTTGACAGAGCTGGCTCTTTCCATGGGAGACAAGCAAACAGCACCTGACAGATACTAATGAGTTTCAGCCCTGGTGGCACAAAAGAAATGTTCACAGCAATGGCTGAAGAAGTGTACCAAGAAAGCAGGCAGAGTACAAGTTTGCACGCCTGGATAGAAAATATCAACCAACAACTTATGAAAAATTAGGGACTTTCTTTCTAATTGAAACACCAAAAAGTTTTGAATAAATAGCTCCAAATCAGAGGTCAACTAACTCAACACCTAATGCAGAATGATCAGCAGCAAAAGAGAATGAAGTCTGACTGCAGGCAGGTCCTGCAGCTGGCTGGATGCAGGTGCAGGAAGCATTGACAGAGATTTGTTACCTTGCTCCTCACACTCAAACCTTCTAGCAAATGGATTACTGACAAGACAACTAATCTGTCTGTGATAAAACCCTTCTCCAGAGGAAAACCAGGCCAGGCTGAGGCAGTAATACCTACCAAAGCCAAGATAGATAGACAGCTTGGAGGCAGACAAAGAAACCACCCTCTTCCTACAACACTGCATCCACAGGTTCTGTGTTCTGACATCTCCTTCCATCCAAATAGTGTGCAAAACGTGTGCTCTAAACATTATTAGACTGGAAAAGGGCAGTTATGGCAAGCAGTATTTTTTTTTTCTCATTGTCTTTTTGCCTGTGACATGGTGGCAAAGTTTTTTCTAAAGAAAGCTCAGAGACATCATGTTAAGTGTTGGTGTTTGTCCAGAGATGTTCAGGGAAAAGACAGGAACATGGAGCAAAAGCCTAGGTGAAAAAGACATTGGGTGTTCAGTTAATGGCTCAAACTTTATTTTGAAATTAAAGGTTCTAACACAATAGAAAACAATTAACAAAAAAACTATTCATTTTGAAGGAAGGTAAAATCTGTGGTGGTTTGCATCAAATGCAGTATGATATCTTCTATTCCAACATATGAACTCTTAGGAGATTTTGAAGATGGGAATTTAAGTGAAAACTTTCCTTTTTCTTCTGGTAATAAATTACCTTCTGACAGTGTAATCAACAGCAGTAGAAATAAATTTTCTCTGGAATTCTTGAGAATAAAACAAGGTCAAAACCTGCTGGTAACATCAACCAGGCCCCAGTTTAGAGTTCAATTTTGTATTTAGTTTTGTATGATGGAACTCGTTTCCCAGGGCTTAATAGACACAAGGTTTTTTGAGAGAAAATACACTCTGTTGGTTAAGATAAGGAGGCTGGAAACCATTTCTGACTTCTAACTTGTGTCTTTTAAGAAACTGCAATCTTTGTTATTCCTATATGCAAAAGGGTGGACAACTTCCAGTTTAAATTGTTGTGGACAGTCAAACCTGATGACGAGAACAATTTGCTTTTCTCTTAAATTCTGGTCTGCTAATGCTATCATAAAGATGGGATTTATTAAAGTTTAGATGCATCTTTTAGAGTCTTGGAAAGACATTATTAATGCCCATTTGAGTTATGACTTTTTATTTAACTAAGAACAAATGACTGTGTATTTCTCATGACAAGCGGCTGTATTTCTGGAAGAGACTCAATGATAAAAGAGTGGAAATTATTTATTAAAAAAAATTTATAAAAACAAAGGGAAAAGGGATTTTAAAAACCAAAGTGCAACAGAAAATAAAGCTGAAACTGAAAAGTCACAGAAAAATAATGCTAAGACTGGAAAATCAGCCTCAGAACAAAAAAAAAAAAAAGCTCATTAAACAAAAACAAAAGCAAAAACAAAAACAAACAAACAAAAAGAAATAAAAAGAACAGATCAGAAATATGCCAGAATGTACGAGATGGATTGTGTCAGGGTTGCTACATCTAAGTTCCATACAAGTGTCCAAACAAGTAAATTAAAACTGGTTACTTAGGCAACACATCCCTGCTAGCAGTTCCACAACTAAAGGGCACAATGTCAGAATTCTCAGTGCAACAATCTGCAGTTAATTTAATTTGTTAGCAGAATTGCTTTCTGAAATTTTAAATAATACTGTTACATGCCTCCCACAGTCACTCACAGCTAAAAGTGCTTACAAAATGAAAGCACTGTGCAGCAAAATAAAAATAAATCTGTCACCCTCACAGAAGTATACACATCTCCAAAACAAGAGAAATAGGCCTTTATCCAAAGAGTTTGCTAGCAACACAACACTAGTTGATCTTTGATTTGGCTCATTTCTATAATTGGAATTTTTCTTGAGCTGGACTATCCTAAACTTAAATCCCACTGGGGATGGGAGGTAGAAAAACAGGGCCAGCAGACTGTGGCACAGCTACCTCTCCTGGAAAAAAACCAATCCTTTATTCTTGGTTCCTTAAATTTGTATGAAAAACGGTGGCAGAGGAAGTGCAATATTCCTTTTTCATCCATTGGAAATGAAGAGAGCCTCTAAGATTTCAGCTTTGCACAGGCAAGCAGCCACTTTAAAGCCTATATTTACTCCCTGTTTTTGTCCAGGTCTGGTCGTAGAGCAACAAAAAAAGAGAATGCAATGGAAAACATGAAAAACTAACTACATAACTCACAGCAACAGCTGCTATGCCACTTTAAATACATACAGGGCTATCAACAGGAATATCATACATATTTAAGTACATAAATTTATGCTCAGGATAGAAGATTTGGCCAGCATGAGGCTCATGGAGGATGGAGCAGGTGTTTACCAGCAATTGTGTCCATGCACACTCACACAGAGTAACATTGGCATCTCTTGGATTACCAGATTTGCTCCTGAATGCAAACTTTATTCAAAGTTAAGGCAGCTAGTGGAACAAGGTGTACCATATGGATAGGCTTTCACACCAAAACAGAATATGTGGATGGCGTACACACAGTTAAAGAATCTTTCTATCAGTCTTTTAGTAAATGAAGGTCTTCCATTTCACTGTCCCAAGAAGATTGCCAAGAAGGCTGAACAAACTCCCATCCCATTCACAGAAATAAGATTCCTATAAAATTAAGCAGGATTAAGACATAACCTTAATTATGACAATAAAAATTAACCTCAAAGACAAAAGAAGTGTTCTTTTAATTACTGACAGTAAGTATAATATGAGTGAATGTGGCATAAATTGGAAAATCATTCACTGTGTAATAGAAGCTACAAATAGGCTTATAGATGAAAAGTAAATGAGCTGGAAAAGAAAGAACAAATGTGCTGGGAATGCTGTTTTTCATATTATGTCTTGTGGGAATCTGAAGAGACCCCACTATACTGAGGGTTTTTTATTTCAGTTTAGATGGAAATGCAGTGGCTTAATAGAGAAACATATTCGCATTTCATTTCTTAAACTTTCTAAGCATTTAAAAATATGAAATCCATTTCCTTGCCAGAAGTACTAAAAAATTACGTATTTCATTGCCAAAATAATCTATCCAACATTATAATAATAATTTCTCCCAGGATCATTAATTTCCATATACAGAAGATTTGTTTTAAGTGTCAAATAACTTGCTGTATTTTACTGATAAATGAAGTGAAAGTATAAACAAGAAAAAAGAAATTAGACCCTGGTTGATCTGATGATAAGAACATGTTCAATTTTATATTTCTATAAAATTTAAGGGTTTTTTAAGAGGAACAGAAAAGGCAGAATAAATACTTGTGGCAGAATGCAGGTGGCATCCTCTATCTGCTCAGTCAATACTTAAGATTTAAGGCTCATGCAGGCAAAGGAAATTTTATCAATCATTTCAAAAAAACTTTGAATTGAGACCTTCAGAAGTCACCAGGACAATTCAAAAGTATAATATTACTGTGTACTTCAATGCTTGACTGTCTTGTTAAGCTAGGGTATAATTCTGATCCTGGCTGCAAAGCCTAAACCTGCTTTTGCCATGGGGAGCACCAACCCATACTTTCTTAGTAAAATAATTAACTGGACTAACAAACAATTTATTTTTCCTTTTTTTTTTTATTTGTTCATCTTTTTCTATCAGGCATGCAATTCCAATATTTTCATCTAAGTTTATATAAATGAAACCATTCCTTTTCCACTGAGTATCTATCACAGTTGTTTTCTTCTTATATGTAAATATAACTGTCTAACTATGGCAGGAATGTGAGTCTGAAATTTCTCCCATCAGTCTGCAAAAATTTTTGCCGCAATAACTGATACTGTTTTCAGATTGACATGTTTAAGATAAATTATATTTTTATTAGATCTAATGAAGATAGTTAATACTCCTAAAGTTTGTGCAAAACTCACTCTTATCATGCTAAAAATTGCTATTCCATTACCACCCTCCTCAGATTTTCTATACAAGGAAATACCAGTTGAACCTGGAACATAAAGATTCAAAGGCAAAAATGAAAATTATATCAGAGAACAATGTTTCCTGAAGTATTATGAAATCAGTATGGATTGGGTAGCCCAACTTCATGTTCTAGGGGTTTTTCTGTGCTTGATTTTTTTGTTGTTGTTGTTGTTTTTTGTTTTGTTTTTTTTTTTAGTTTATCTTGGTTGTGTTTCTTAATACCAGACTTTTCAAATAAAATTTAAAGGGTAAGTCAAATAAAGTCTGAGGCCGAAATAATGCCACTAAGATGGTATTGATAACAATAATTTTTGATCCATTCCTTAATATTTCTAAAAAAACTAAGAAACATTTTTTCTCTGAATGTACCACAAGTCAAGTACAGAAGGAAAGGTTTGTTAGCAGCCCATGTAATACTCCTTCATCCAGGACTTCATTTAAAACCTTTCTACCAGTTTCTGGGTCTATGTTCCCACTTGATTCCCAAAGTATTTGTTCCTGCAGTTTTGATTTTGACTGTCATATTCCCTGTTTTCCAACCAGATACAAAAACATTCATAGAGGTATAGAATGGTTTGGTTTGGAAAGGGCCTTAAAGATCATCTAATTCCAATATCCCTTCTATGGGCAGGAAAACATTCCAGATTGCTCAAAGCCTCATCCTACTCTTACAGAAGTGGGGCATCCCTTACACCAAAAATTTCTTCATAATACCTAATCTAAACCTGCTTTCTTCCATTAAGACATTCCCTTTTGTCCTATCACGACAGGCTTTCATACAAACTCCCTCTCCAGCTTTTTTCCAGGCCCCCTTTAGGTACAGAAAGGCTGCTCTAGGGTCTCCCTCCAGCTGAATTCGAGCTGTCCCAGCCTCTCTCCACAGGAGAGGTGTCCCACCTCTGATTATCCCTGTGCTGCTCCTCTGGACCTGCTGGAACACATCCACACCCTGCCCATCCTGGGGACCCCAGGGCTGGATGCAGTACTCCACATGGAGTCATCCATCCAGCAAGGGACAGCCAGCTGCCTTGTTGGGGTAAATGTAATTTATTTTGTCTGAGCTTTGGGTAGTGAGTGCCAAGTACCAGCACTTTAGATGATGGTTTTTTGGTTTAGTTGGTAATATGAAATAGCTAATGTTTAATTTACTGTAATGAAGAGCTGTTTCATTCACAGTGTGAACAAGTTTTAACTCAACACTTAAAACTCAATATTCATCCAAGTAGAAGGGCCAACTGGTTTTAAATAGCTCTGCTCACATGCTTTGACTAGCAGTGGTGGTGATAGAGCTTCATTGCCCTAAGTATGGCTTATGTAATTGTCTCCTTTTCAGGCATGATACACATAACTAGGTGTTTGTAGGTATAATGCAGGTGATTTTGGATTTTTAAGGAGTTCCTGAGTACATTGACTATTACTTGGATTTTGGCACAAATATAATTATTTTTAAAAAAAAAAAAGTTTTTCATTCATCTCATTAAACTTTGAATAACATAGTGCTATACTTTGAAGTGGAGAAATGCTTTTATCTCTTAGTTATTCAAACTGACGTTTTACCTAGACATCTGTTTCTGTCAAAAAAAATCCTTTATTATATCTTAATTTTTATAACTTCCTTTTGTCAAATATGTTGTATGTATGATATAATTTTCTTTATTTTTTCAAGGGATTTTTACTTCATATATTGTTTTCTTTAATGAAACATAACAATAGTGGAAACAGTTGTGGGAGGGGGGTATGAGATGAGATAGACTGTCAGTTGTATGGATATTTTTATAGCATTGGCATATGATTTTCTTTACCAAGAATCAATATGTGCTTGATTCAGGATGAACACAACAAGAAAAAGTGGCTGTTAGCTTCTTGGTGCTCTGTTTCAATGAATGACTTTGTCCCATGCCAGAAGATTACTGAGGAAAAGCTAAGGTGCAGGAATGGATCTGGATTTTGTTCCTGAAAATGCTTAAATTTTCTAAAAGACATGAAGAGGAATAATTCACTTAGCAATTCAGAATGTTCATACTTTTTGGTTAGTGATTTTACTGCTATCAAGGGTATACCAAGTCTGCTCACATTCACTTGATGCCTTCATTGCAAGAAGTGCAGGAGCACATGTGCCCAAAGGGAATTTTTTTCTGATGCATAGTTGCAGCCTTATGCTTCATAATAGCAATGAGAAAATTACAGGCAAGGGAGCTGGTTTTAAAAAAGAACAACAACAATTGAATGAGGTAATTATTTTAATGGATGGATATCAAATTATGCTGACAAATCATAATTTAGACCTTCCATAACCATAAACATTAGACCATAAACGTTAAAGAATAAGCATTAAACATACAGTCAAAACAATACCATGTCCTCAAAAACATCAGCTTCTAAAGAGAAGCTTCTCTAATAGATGTACCTACTCCAGCTGTGAATTTTCCTCCAGGAATTCCAGTATGTATAAAAGGGAGGAGATCAAACAGCCTAATTTACAATGAAGCTAAGGAAAGGCAGACAGTATAGCAAGACAAATATGATGCCATCACAATTTTGAAGGAATGACCATCATTCTGCTGCTCATCACTTTATTGAAAATTCATTAATTAGTAAATTAGATTTACTAATTTGTTATATTATGTGACAAACTTGGAACTGACATTAAAAAAATATGGATATTTATTTAGGAAATATAGTGGAGAAGAATGCATTTTTCCACTTCTTTATAGGGAGCAAACATTGTGTTCTACTTCCACCCCACTAAGTAAGTAGATTTGCAGAATTTGCAGCACTGAAGGAAGGAGCCATTAATATCGTCATGCACAAGCTAAACTATTAACATAATTACAATCATCAGAGCAACTCTGCAGATGGCCTTGATAGCATTGTTTGACTCAAGAAGCAGCCAGAAATTATTAGGAGGTTTGTTGGAATTCTTTTTTGAACTGATGCACTTTTCTAATTAAAACTGTATTTGCTGCCTTGGTCTCTAAAACAGCCAGTTATGGAAGCATTTCCCAATAGTCCACAGCATGCAAATATTATATGACATTAAAACCATTAAAGTTCTTCTGGGGAGCTTATTGCTGCTTTTATTGCTACACTTTGGTAGATAGCCAATATTGTTGGAAATGTGTATCTTTTAGTCAATTATCTTTGTCAGGTGCTCAATTATGATTTCTTTATGTGATATCAGAATATCAGCAAAATCTGTGAAAGAGAAAACTTAACACAAAAGTGCCCAGATAAAACAGCATGTTTCTTAGGTTGTAGGTTGGCGTAAGCAGCCATTCTTCAAAAGTACATAAGCTATAAGGCACAGAACAAATTTCAAATAGTCATCACATGTTATGTATATACCTTTTTTTTAATATGGTGGAATTCTATTCAATTAAATTATGAAGAAATGAAAATTCTTTCATTAGCAAAGAAAATACTACTGGCATTACATTTTATTGTTCAACCCTAGAAAGTAGGTTTGCATTTAAATGTCTGATGAAAGAACATTTTCTTTTTGCATGCGTGTAAAAATAATTAATTCAAAAGCACAAGGCAAAGTACTTGAAATAATTTAACTAAGTTACAATGAGATATAGATCAGATATTTTTGTTTAACTTTTTACTATTGTCATTCTTCTTACATTAGTACTCTTTTTCTTTTGTGCTAACTTACTATGCTCAAAGTGTGGGAGTCTTTAAAGATGATGCCATCAACAGGAGCTTGAATTCAGTATGTTAAGTTCATGAACTGCATGGTTTGGAGAAGACTCCAAATGCAGTATTGAAAGCCATAAATATATCTCATCAGCAAGTCAAACTTGGATACAGAAGTAATTAGCTGTGTCAGAAGAATGAGCATATTGCCTTCAAGGAAATAACAAAAGTTGCATAGAATTTGCATACAGTATATGAAATATGGAAATTTCTCTGTAAACAGATGTGTTTTCAGCTTTGATTTACTGTCATCACTAAATGATGAGGATGTGCATGAATGCTGATATGGTGGTATTACATTATTCATTTACTAAAGAAAGGTAGGAAAGACAGAGCAAGAAAGAGAGAGTTAGAGAAAGTAAATTGCCTTAAATTTCTTGAAAGTACTTTTCTATTTGAGGAGGGTTGAGTAGATAGAAAAACATCTTGGTCAATTTGATGGTGGAAAAGTAAGTAGGAAGTTCATACAGAAAATTTTAAAATTACGTGGACATAAAAGCTTGAAACAAGGAAGGAATAATGCTATTTATACAAAATATAGTTTTGTTTTATGGCTAAAAGTTGAACACAAAGCTTATATGTAAGCACTCAAAAGATGGGTTTGTTCTTCTCTTTCTGTGACAGATTTTTTTCATGTGTTCTGGTCAAATCGTCTCAAGAAATGGCAGCAGGAAATAATCCAAACCTATCTGGACTTAATTTTATCCAGCCCAGCTGATCAGCTTGAATTTTAAAAGACATTTGAATGCCTATCTTTACCCTATGAAAATAGATGTCAAATTCCTACTGCAATAAATGGCCTGAAATTCTAAGCAGTGTTGATAATGCTTAGAAAGTAGACCAAATGGAAAGAGGATTAAGAAAATAAAATATAAACAGATAATTTTAAGGGAAGGAAGAGGATCTTAAAAAGATTCTTGCACCATATTATTTCAGTAGAGACTTAGTACAGACTTATGATTGTTTACACTGCATGTGTTCTATTCCAATTTTCTATTTTCTTAGATTGTGGTAATGGTGAAAGCCATATCAATTCAGTCATTTTCACAGCTGCCTTGTATCCCCTATGTCCTCTATCAATTAATGCACAAGTATACTTCAGGGAGAAAAATCTGGATATTATCATGCTGCAGGGGTACAGTTTTTCACCCTGGAAATCTAAACACTATTGGAAGCTTGTCTTGTGCATATGCTGCTTACATAAAGAGTAGACTTGTTTAGATCAACAGCATAAATAAAATTTATTCACCTAATACTAATCAAGTTTTTACTCAATCCTCTGTATGAATCTTTTTTATATGAGTTTTATACAGACAACCAGAATCTAAAACTAAGAATAATAAAAAATCTGCCTGAGGGTCCTTTGCATGAGGATGCAGTTGGAGGCCGCTCAGTGGAGGTGCCCCCAAGGCCCCATCCTGGGCTCAGTGTTGTTGATTTGCTCACCAGGTGCTTGGATGAAGGAGCAGGTGCCTCCTCAGCAAGTTCCTGAGGAAGCCAGGCTGGGAGAAGTGGCCAATGGCGCAGGGGGCTCTGCAGCCCCTCAGGGGGACCTCGAGGGGTGGGCAGAGAGGAACCGTCTGAAATTCAGCAAAGGCAGAAAAACCCCATGCTCCAGCACGGGCTGGGGGCTGAGCTGCCAAAAACAGCTCTGAGGAGGAGGACCTGGGTATTCTGGTAGAAAATAAGGTGTCCATGAGCTGTTCCTTGTGGCCAGGAACACAAAGGGTACCCAGGGTCATCCTCTGCTAATGAAATAACAGACCATATAGAACATTACAGATCTGTGGGTTCAAAGACAGCTGTTAGCTAAGGGTTCAATAAAGAATTCTGGAATTTCATTAGCAGTATTAATGACAATTAAACTGTTAGTAGTAAATCAAAATCCTATTCTCCAGTTATTCATTTTGTTACTTCTGTTTTACAAGCATAATTTTATTTATGTATGTATACCAAAATGTTGAGCTAATACCTCCAGATGTAGTTTTGTTCTATCTCAGGAATGTGCACAAAGGCATTGAACAGACACCTGCAGAAATCTTGGATCAAATAATTCTGGAGCATGCATCACATTACTTTCATGAGAGTAAAATCACTCATATTTCAATCCTAGAATCACTAAGAAAATATTCCCCCCTTCACAGAAACCGTTCATGAAATAATTAGTCTTCAATCGTTGAAGAGTGTTTACTGAAGTTTATTTACATGCCATTAAAAATCCAATATTTGAAAGTAATACATCAGTAGTAATAAAGGCCTATATTTGAATGGCAAATGCTGTATGCATCAACTCACCAGATTTTTGCTTGAGTAATTCCACCAGGTTATTTTGAAGTTTCTATCAGGCATTTAAGTCAGCTATTAAACGTAAGTATGGGAACCATCTGAGGATCTGTTGTAGGCAGAATAGTCCAATAAATATGATATGCAATGGTGATAAGGCTTTAGATTATTTATATCTTCTGTTTGATTGCCATCAGAACTAATAATTTGTTTCCTAATTTCAGAAAATTCAGATTTAAAGCCTGCTACTAGGTTTTACATAAAATTTTATTTTATTACAATTTTTGCTGGAGATCTGACTCTAGGTCCTGGACTTTCCTGCATTGGAGGTCAGTGACTCGAGTTCGTTTACAAAGTGAGCAGTGCCCTAGTCAGGACAAGTTGTTGTTGCTTGGTATCTTCACACTAAAACATGTAAAAATGGCAGTGCAATAGTCAAAATGATAAATTGAGAGAATAAGAAGAACTCTCAAACCTTCTAAAAGATAAATGAAATTTTATCTGCAATCAGCAAAATAAATTAACTCAGAAATTCCATGCTTAATTGTGTATGGTCAGTCACCTGAATATTAAGAACACCTTACCTTACGGTGAAAAATTAAGGAATAATTTCTGCTGATTTCTTGGGCCAAACACAACCAATTTCTCTGTTAAGCAAAAAAATTATAATTTCTTGATATACCTCTGTTTATCCTGTGAGCTCAACCTCCCAGCATTTCTGCTCTCACATTAGTCCTGAACAGCACCAGAGTTCTGCATATTATCTGCTTCCTGAGTGTCCCAAAATTCCATCATGCCTGTGGAAGCCCTAACTGGCTTTTCTTCTCCCTCAGGTTGGGGGAAGGAATAAAAATGAAAGACTGACTTTCCTATAAGTATTACATATGTGCTGTTCAACTGATCTTGCATTTCAGAAATTATTTTTCTATGTCTATGACCAACTGTGACTATTATACCAATTAAAATTCCATAAATTGTGGCTGAATAGTCTTTAAATATCTGGCTTCATGTTCCTAGGGCAATTTAAAATTCTTAAATATGTCACCAGAAATTATTGTAAACAGCACTATTTTAATTTTCACTTAGCTGTGCATATGAGGTTTGACCTTGTCAGCCCTGACCCAGCAAGTAAAGCAAGAAAATCAGAACCTCTGTCTTGGCTCTATTCCAGATTTGGGCTGATGGCCTATGCTTCATTAGGCTTAAATAATTTCATATAATTTCATTAGACTTAGACACTCAAATGAACCCAGCCACCACTGGTTTATGAATCATCAGACACAGTGTGAGCATTTCAAAGCAAGCCGCATATGCTTGCCAAAAAAATTGGTGCTCCAAGAAAAATCCTGAAAACCCCAAGGATGGCAATGCTAATGGAAGTTGATCACCAGAGACAGACGGTATGCAGAAGATTTAAATCAAATAATATGTTAAAAATTGTTTGGACTCTGTTTTACTTCTGGAATCCATCCTATTTTGAAGTTAGGTTTTTAGAAAGCAATAAAATAGTACATCTTGTCTGTAGGAGAATATCACTGATGCACCATTGCTAGATATTGGACCACAATTTTTTCTCTTCCAAAAGCCCTGAAGAAACAATCCTGTGCATATTAAAAAGAAGAAGAAACTATAACCCAGGAAGCCATTATTTACTGTAGTCTTTTCAATTAATAATGTCACAGGCAGTTGAGCACCTTGGAAATAGAAGCTTCACAATGTGCTTCTCCACATTTCACAAGCAAAAAAGTATGACATATAGAGTCTTATTACTTAGAAGAACAGTGGAGCTTGAAACTCTTGCATTAAGTTTGAGCAGCCTTGGTGAAAATGAGATCTCGTTCCCTCATTATGCAATCTGACATCCTTCATCTAAAACCAAATGAGATAATAAAGTAAGAGAGATGAGATATATTTTCTGCATAAAGAACCACATAATCCTTTATCTCATTTAAATAATAGATTCATAAAATCTTTTTTAAAATATTCAACTAAATGATGCCGTGAAATATTAATATACCTGCATATTTAATAAAATTAATATCACATGCTAAATGGTAGCAAAATTATATTCTTAGAGATATACCAAACAACACCAGCTTGACTGTTATTGGCTTGAATTTGAAGTTTGTAAAGCACTACATATAGCAACAGATCTCAGTATGGTGCAGATTCAGTGAAGGGCTGTGTATCAGCACATCATTAAAATGCTGACTTTATTTCATGCTTACATAATTTTCATTGAAGAGGGGTCTGTGCTGATATTTGAGATTGAGTATCAAGAAGCAATATTCTTACTGCATTACAAGGCCATTTCTTAACTTGTCATGAGAAAAGAATCTCACCAGTTGTTGAGAATAAACCTGGTGGTGTGTTTCCAGGCATACTGAAAAGCATGTGAGGCATCTACCTCCTACGTGTACTAGGAGTGGGGCCCAAATAGACCCTTTTCTCTTCCCTAACTTCTTTGTAGCTGTGTCAAGTTACCATAAAAAATGAAATGTCACATAAGAATTTAGATTACTAAGCAATGAGCCATTAAACACAAATCAAAATTATCCTGACTTTGCCTGAAGTAGATGGGAAATGGAGATCCAAACACACTGCTGGAAAAATGCCTGACAAACTTAAATTTCAGAAACAACAGGGAGAAGAACAATCAAATTCTTCCTGTTTTCTTTTGGCTATGAAGGGTTTTCTACATCTTTTATAATTTTTAAGTATCACAAAGCCAGGAATTAATTTATCTCCATAACCACTTTTTTATGTACAGGAGAGTTGTCAGTCTCTTAAGAATCAAGAACTGAGACACCGAATTGTAAGGCAGAAATGCAAAACAGACTCTATCAAAATATCTACAGTGAAAATTAAGCAGAATAGAGGCATGTAGTTCAAAATCTGAAACCCTTCAAACAGAGATCATTCACTGCCTGTTTCTGGAGACCCCTAAAAGCACTGTGTGCTTTATTCACAAATATTAATGTTTCCTGTTCCAAAGACACAGTACTCCCTCAGAAGTACCCTAGGGCTGGCAGTGTGAAACAGCCTGATTAGTTGATGATAGTTCATAACCCTAATCATGGTCTCTGACACGTCTTACCTACTGAAATGCAATGGGAATGTCTCCTCATATGGCTCTCTGCAGAATTTAACAACAGATACCACATGTTTCAAAAGGATAGAGGAAGATACAGCTAAAATACATGAACACTCTGCCAGAAGGACTGACCTGTGTTAACACCTAGGCTAATGTCCTAGCAAAATGCATTTTTAACTTCTCATTCCAGAAAAAAACAAGCACAAGAGACTCTGAAAAAAACAAGCACAAGAGACTCAGAAAAAAAGTGCATTAGGATATGGTAAAATGACTGTGCAAAGCACAGGGTCACAGGAGTCTCAGTGATGTCTAAAATACAAGTTTAGTGGAGAAGAGGAGATAGTCTCATCACATTACAGCTGACACTGTCATGTAGCCACACAAGAAGCAGTGCAATGAACAGAGCAAAGGAACTATAACCCCATCACCCAAAGCTGTAGTGACAATGCACAACAAATATCCTGCAGAGCATTAGTCCTTCATTTACAAGAAAAGTTTCATTATGGCAATAAATATAAGGTACCTAGACTCAGACAAGACCTTAAAAGATCACTATACAAAAAGAGACTAAAATAATCTGAAGAAGCAAACCAAGGCATGCAGACAGGAGGGTAAGCACATCAAAAGGACTTACTTGAAGTAAAAGGGTGTTAGGATAAAAATAATCAGACAGAAAGTATCTATGCTTAAGTCTCTAACATGCAGAAGAGTGTAGTTTTAGAAAACAAACTGGGGCCAAAATTTCACTTTTAATCCACTAAAGAAAGATGTTGTGGTACATGTTTGTCTGAAATCACAGGGGACTGGATGTTAGCAGGCCAAAGAGTCACTTTTCATTCCATTTTGCAGGGTGCAAGTGGAGAATTTGAAAGTGAAGTGAAGAATTTCCAAGATTTCTAGGCACATAATGAGGGAAAGCTACTTGATTAAAAATCACATTAGCGAAAGATAAAACTAAAAAATACAATATTGCATATTGTGATGCTTACATATATAGTACAAATCCAAATACTGAGTATACAGAAAAAGAAAACAGTCCAAAGAAATAATTCTAACATTCCCAAATCCTACAAATATATGAAAACTAGTAAATAGATAATGATTTTCCACTATTGATACTTACATACCTGTATTTCATAATGTATTTCCAATTTCAAAAAAATGTGTATTTTATTGTTAATTTTCAAAGATCTAAGGTTAGAAATTAATCCAGTTATGCATGTGGAAAAGGCAAAAGAGGTAGATAAAAGTAATTTCATATTTCTTTCAGAGATGTTTCTTTCCTAGGGGGAAAACAAGGTGGTACCTCAGAGGACAAGCACAGACCACCTTAAGAATCCTCTGTGCTACCTTTTAATAGACTTATTTATCTTTCCAAGAAAAGAGAAACAGGAAAAAGAATCATATTAAATAAGGGCAGGCCACAGTGATAATGAGAGGATGAAATAAACATAAAGTCAAAATATACCTTGTAATTTCAGTGTAGGTGGTGTACTTCCAATGGTTGCTGTTTAATGTCTCCTTGTTGCTTCCTGGTATCTTAAATACATACTCATTTGTGATGATCCAGGGTAAAATTGCAGCATTTTTAATGTGGCACCACAGTCTGATTGGACTTAATTGGATTTTTTATCTTTGTGGGAAGATAAATGATTTGATTTTACTGCCTACAGTGAATTTACAGGTGTGGCAGTTCTAAAGACTTCTTTTTAATGGGGAAGGTGATTTATTACAGCATAAGTGAAAACCCAGGAGTGTCCAAGTATCAGCAGTGCTGTCACTTTTTCAAAATCTAAACACTCTCCAGTCTGACCCTCACACTTTATATGAACATAAAACACAGAGGCGCTTTGCTAATATGTATTTTAATTATTTAATGGTTCACTTTCCCTCCAGCAATATATTCTTTTCAATATGTGTTTCAAAGGGTGTATGGTCAGCCAAGGAATGACAGAACAGCTTTTTGTTTAGAAATAATTGCTTCCTTTAGGCTGGTGGTAGAATCATCTTGGTGCTATTCAGGACAGTACTTTTCCTCATATTCCATGGTATAAAGACTGATTTTTATAGGGATGATAGCATCACTAGAGCAGATTAAATAAAATAGCATAATTGGATGTGGGGTTAAAGCATGAATTGGCTTTGAATTGCCTGGTTTTCACTTGCTAGCATTTGTTGTGTCCCACACAGTGAAAGGCCAAGGTGTTTGCCTGACCTCCTAATGAAAGTCAGAGTGAGCAGCCATGACCTGCAAGGCAAAGGTGTGTGTGTCTGTACCTCTGTACATATAAATATTTGTATACAAATATATAAATATTTGTATATGTGTCTGCACTTGGTTATTTCCACATATGCACCTGCATATAAACTATTCTTGGTGAATATTCAGAAAATCACATCTTTGTGTGTTATGTATGCAGGACATGCAACCAGCACATGCAGGAAGCATGCAAAAAATGACTGTCCAGTCATAACTTAGACTTTAAATTTTTTAGATATTAAAAATAAAACTATATGCTGTCTGGGAAATAAAGAAGCTGAGATCCATACTCTTTTTCTTTTCTTTATATCACAGACCAAGTAAATCAGGAAAATACTAACATCAGACAGTTTTCTGGTGTAAGACATAAGTGCATTTCGAGTAGGTAGAAGGTAGAGGAGTTTGGGGTTTTTTAAAATGCTTGTAAAAGCTGTTAATTAATCCATTGACATGGTTTCTTATGAAAAATTCAAGCTTTAAACAACACTAAGACAAATCCAAAGACTAGTTAAGATAAGACATCAGACAACAGTAAAAAGACTTGTCTCTATAAAAAATGGCAGACTAAGAATAATAATTTTTTGCCCAGCAAGAGCTTCTTCCACAATTAATTGCAGTATGGAGTCTAAATATTTTTGTCCTCCCTACTCACAATGAAATAGTGAGTATGAAGGTGCAGATTTATTTTCATCACATGGAATAATTCTAAAACTTAAATATCCTCACTTGCAAGTCCATGTTCATCAAGACACAGACATTTTCTGTAAAATATTTCTCATGAACTAAACCCATTTATTTTGTTTTTACAAAAACAAATTACAGCTTGATTTTCCTTCCTTCATCTGCTTCACCTAAAACTAATGCCATTTGGCTTTATCACATAACACCATTATGAAGATATATCTTCATATTTTTCAAGCAAATAATCATTGAAATAGCAACTTGATTGTATGAGGAATAGTGCCTATCAGGATATATTGTCATTATACAATGTACATCTAAGATGAGGCAAATTTAAAGCAATGTTCCACCACTTAATTATCATGACAAATGAAGACTAAGTAATTTTAGCCTGACACTCTCTTACATAGCTTCCAAAAGAGCTCAAAGTGCACAGCAATTAGTACCACTTTGGAAAGATTTCTTTTTGATAAGTGGTAGGATACTATAGATGGAATCAGCCTGAGGAGAGCATTGCCTGACTGAATTGCATCATTCTTGATTACACTTTAGAGCAGCATATCAATGTTTTCAGTAGATCCAATTACTTGACATGAGAGCAATAACACACATGCTCTTTGAATTGACATTCCTTGTCTTCAATTTTTAATACCAAGGTGCACTATTAGGTAGCATTATTTATGTTATCATGATTAACAAATATTTTTCAAAACAATTCAGGAAAGGTCTCATTTGAAATATGCTGCACTCTGGTGCTAGAAATCAATCCAAAATGCTACAAAACGCTCCAGATGCAAAGGATAAGAAGCAAACTTTAATCCTGAACTATATATTTTACTGGCAGAGTTTGACGTAAAATATTTAGCAACTGCTTGGGTGGTTTATCTTTTAAAAATAATATCACAAGAGGTTATGGAAGTCTTTATCAAAGCCTATAAACTATTGCAACTTGTTATAATGCATCATATTTCTGGAGAAAAAAGCATTTTAAAATCAAACCATAGAAAAAAATCTGCCAGTGAAAAAAAGGCTTGTGTTTATGTCTGTATGAAGTTTGGCTGTTGTCCCATGCTGGAGACAGAGGTGTAACTTAAGTAGTGCTGGTTCACTGAAGGTGGATGCCCAAGCAATGGAATGATGGAATGACAAGCATTTCTGCCTCCCACTGCTGTGAGCTTCAAACCCTCAGCAGGGTTTGCACAGGTCTGGTGGGAACTAGCTCAATAATGTAGATGGCAGCAACATTACTAAATTTCATTGTTTTAATCTGTACAACATGAGTCTTACATGGGAATAACTTACTTCTGTTATTTGTCTTACACTAAATGGAACAAACTACTTAATTGAAACTGGTAGGTTAGGGAAAATAACAATCACAGCCGTCACATTAGAGAATAAACTTGTTTCAACTGTTTTGATTAGATTGGTGCAGATATTCTCCAAGCAAAATTTTATTTAAATACCTTATTATGGAAATCAACTTTAAAGTCATTCCCTTGCATATTCACATGCTGTCTTCTTTATCAGGCAGGACACAGTGATGAAAAAGCACCCCACTACAGCTACAGGAATTAAACCTTATCTGTATCTCACTGCAAATAGACAACCTGAGCAGGTAGAGGTGGCTGAAACAAGATTAATCACATGAGGCATTTTGCATCACTGCCTACAGAAATTGTCAGCCAGTGCTGGCCAATTTCACCAGTTCTTTTTCCTTTCTTTCAAGGGCACAGACTATTTTTTGGTGGAGGAAAGGAAGTGTTTACAGACTGCTCCCCTGGGAGTGAGATGGCAGAAGGGAATTTGATTGCCTCTCTCCCAGCTGTATGCAGAAATGCACCACTTCCATCATAGGACAAATTTGAAAAAATTCTTAATAAACTGAGATCAAGACAGAAATGTATCCATAATTTTTGCAATAAAATAAAGTGTAATAGCAATGCTTCCCAAATTATCTCCCTGTACCTCTTCACCAGCCATTTCTGATGCCATTTCTTCAGGAAATAGGGAAAGTCTCAGAAATTTATCCTAGATGACTTCTTCAAGTAACAAGACATGTCAATAATAAAATAGTGAGGAAAAGAGAGAATGGAAATCAGAGTAAATTAGAAATTATGAGGTATAAAAAAGTGGGAAAGGATAATAAGTCCATTAGGAAAAACCAGTTATTGGCATAACAAAACAAAAAACCTCAAGTGTTTTAAGCATATTGAAAAGATAAATCTTTTATTACTATCAGGTGGAAAAGATAATGATAATGATAATAATAACAGCAACAACCAATATGCAGACTGAAGTGTTTAATAAATATTTCTGTTTTAATTTTGAGGAGATGCAGGATAATGCACAAGTTGACAAATGTGGAAAACTTCACAATAATAGCTAAATGAGCTGTTAATCAACACTTAGTAGTGGTAGTCCAATTTTAAAACTAGTGGACAGTCTCTGGAGTTTCCATATTCCTTCAAATAAAGCTGGAACTCCAATGCTAAAATATTGCTAGAGTGTTCTGCCAAAGTCACAAAAGGTAAAGAGGATAACAGGAATAACCACTTATATCAAGCAAGAAAAACTCTTGGAAAACCTGTTATAAAAATTAAACAATTTAATTTGTAATTGTCTTACAGGAAATTGATCTTGTCAAGCAAAAGGAACTTAATCATTGGATGAAATGGCAAATTTGTTTCAGTGTTCTTACTGTAGAAGTATATGACTAAAGGACTAATAATGGCATTTGAATTAGCACTTCTAGTGCATAATGAGAAGATTGCAATTTGGCTCATTATCCAAGCTTGAAAGGAGTGTTTTTGAGACATAATTTTTTCTAATAACATCTAGATTTAATAGTATTCAACAATGAGTGCTCAGATCAGAATATAAAGGTCTTGCTCATAAAATGACATAGAAAATAAAATAGACTTCTTGGTTAAAGATTACTTTTCAAAATCTTTATTCAATACAATTAAATGTAAACATTTGCAGGAAGAAACAAGGAATGCAAGCCTCTCTTGGGGAAAAAAATTACAGAAATTTTGTGAGAGCTATAAACAGTCAGGTCCCAAGGAGCCACCATGAGGGAAAAATAACACATTAATACAATTGTTGCAAAAACAGAGACTAGGAAAAAGGGAACTAAGATGATTTTACTTCTGTTTAATAAGATCAAGACTGGAATATTCTGAAAATAACCTACCCAGGAAGAAAAAGTCATTCTCAGCTAAAATATCAATATTTTCAAAATTGAATTAGATGAAAATAACTACTTCATAAAATGACATTTCAACACCAATCTCACACAAAAGAGAAAACAAAATAAAAACATGGCAAAACAACTTCTCAGCTGGTATGCACACAACAGACAGAATCTGAAGCTCAAGTCAGAAGTCTATCAGCCATCATATTGATTTTTCTGCAAGATTTGATATGTTAGATTCAGAAATGGATTTTTAGAAAGTTTTAGTTTTGCAGAAATTAGTATTTTACCATTAAAATGTTTCAACTATACTGGTGGTTTAGAATAATTTTTTTTAACTGCAAAATTTTTCAAATAATAAAAATAAAGCTCTATGAAATTATTCAATCACATAGCACCTAAGATGAAAGGAATATAATAATGGGCCACTTAGGTTATAGAAAGAAGCCGCAACTGCAGCCAAAACAAGTGAAACAAAGAATAAGGATTTCATTTTATATTTAGGGTGATTAAACACTGCGTGGGATCTCTCCAAGACAATAACAGACTGCGGGTCAGTTTTTGATTCCATCTAATTTAATTTCTGGATAAAATGCAATTCCATATGTAATACGTAGGAGGTCTGACTGGATGGTCCACTATGGTCTAGTAATCCATTTTAGCATAAATTTTCAGGGGGTGTGACAGGGGTTGCCCTTCCTGCCACTGGCAGTACTTTCTAGTTGTAGGTGACAGCACACAGGGCATTAATTAAGCTTCCCATTACCCTGAAACTGCCAAGGTTATTTCAATAGCTGCAGAAACAAGCACAATATGAATAGAGAGCAGGATATGTTAAGATTTGAATTCAACAGATTTCTCCCTTTACCCTCAGTGAGGATAATTATAGTAAAGATCATTCTGCACGGAACTGTAGCAAGGAATTATGTGTACTAGTCCAACACTCAGAGCCAAATTCACCTTCTTATAGTTAATGGTATTATTAATGAAGTTGCTCTCAATAAAGAAGTTATGCTATTATGTGAAGTTGCTCTCAATAAAGAAATGCTATTATGAGGGACATGTCCAAAGATTTTTACTGTCCCTTGTCAAACTCCAGGGCAGTTCATAACTAAGCCAGAAATAAATCATTCCCTTGATGTTCTATTTGATTAGCATTTCACTGAAGAAAATTCTACATTGAATCCGAAGAAAACACCTTTATTTTGATTGTACAAGTTAATCAATACAGTCATGAGACATAATAGCAGCAAAGTCGTCATTCTGTCATGTAACTGTGTTTCACAGCATATCTCAGAAAGGGAAAGGACATGGTATTTAGTTTAGTTTTCTTGCTTTATGTACAACCCTCATTTCCTCTTCCTTCCTGCTATCATGTACATTCACTTCATCATCTCCTATTTCTGCCTCATGGAGCATGGCAAATCTTCTACCACCAGGAAACAGAAGAAATAGGACTGATTTACATCTGAGTAACAAGCTTCATAAAATTACCATACATATTGGGCATATTATTTAAAATGTTGTGCTATTTTAGACACCTTTTATCAAAGTATCAGACCCATTGAAACAGCAAAGAAAGCAATGTTTTGCCAATATTTACTACAATTTTTCCTGAAGTATTTTAAAAATATTAAATTAAGAATCAACATTCCCTCAGGAAATAAATAAAGGAGAGACAATGTAAGCAGAATGCTCACCCACTGCAGCATTGCCTCTAGACAGCAATTGCTCACAACAGCTAGGAACAGATAGTGAGAAAATAATCTTATATCCAGCTGAAATGGCACAGGGAATTTGGGAAGGCAGAACGCAATTATCTGAGGTGGAATTTCATCAGAATGATAAGGTTATCCCAAGGGAACATTAATGATCACTTTAGAGCCTGCTTTGAAGTGGAAAAGCAGGACTCAGGTATAATAATGCACTCACAGAATTCAAGGTGTAGGGCACAGAGAGATTTCAGTGTTCCTGCCTCTCCTATTCGCACACAGAAACCCAGTGTGCCACTGTGAGGCATTCCCACCCTCCCACTGATCACCATTACAACATCTGAGCAACAGACCCAAAAGAGCACTGATTTGCCGAGGGGGCACAGGCAGAGTTTAGCCATGAAACAAAGCTGAGACTGCAAGGCTGAAATGCTCATGGCTGATCTCAGAAAAGGGCCAAAACCCTGCAGGGTCCTGGGCACACTCAGGGGGCACGAGCTGGGCAGTGTCACTGTAGGACACGAAACAACATCATGCACACACACTGCTGTTCTCAAGGTGAAAAAAAGGGAAGTTGTTTTCTGACTCCAATATTTATAGATTTCCTAAAGTGACAGTAGATCAGAAAGTGACAGTGCCACCTCTCCAATGACACTGGACAAACCAACAGACCATCAAATTTCTCCTCCTGCATAAAAGAATGCAAAACAGTAAGTTATTTACAGAAAGTGTGTGAGAAATTTCATTACAAGAATGTAAACACCAGAAGGCTTAGAGAATCTTAAAAAATCAGGGCAACAGTGCAGTGCACATCACCCCCTTGTATTGTGTAGACCTGGCAACAGATGACACTGCAAACTTGCAAACTCTTGTCAAGGGCTCTTGATCCTTCCTCAACATCTGCCATGAAGGAGGCAGAGGCCTCCACACAGCCCCAAGAACCTAAGGAAGCTCTCAATTATAAGATAACTTTCAGGACCTCTGATAAAAATAACATGACCAGGTTTTTAACTGTGGATTATTCCTGCTGCAGAACTTTGATTTAATGTCTTACCAGATGTAATAAAAAGAAGATACAGCACAGCACAACACCACCTCACTAGGGCTTTAAGCACATAAACTGTTTGGATACATTATTTCCTTGACACCTTAGATTGCAATATTATTTTTTCTTGGCACTTTTAGGAACTGGAATATAATGAAGTTTTGACAAACTGGAATATAGTCTGTTGCTTCTAACAAATCACTGTGACCAAAGCTGACCTCATTAGAAAGATTAAATTTTTATACATAGAACTAACTAAGCATTGGTGAAATTCAGTCTGGATTTTTTTAAAGCATTCATAATTAATTTAAACAGCAGTTTCTGTGTAAAGACAAACACAAATTTGATTGAAGTGGGGGGAAATGAAAAGCTGGTTTATTACGGATTAAATTCTGTTCTGAGAACAGCCTGCTTGACAAGCAGAAAATACTCTCTACATCCTCAAAAAATATGCATCAGTCATTTCCAGTCAATGGTAAAGGGACAAATTATCTCTACTAATTTTTTTGTTTTCTATAATCCCAGAATTTCACTTATATCAGAAAATTTGTATAGCCCTTTTCAGTTCTGCTGAGTTGGAGTACTTCTCTTTTTATTGGATTATTTAACTCTAACAGCTTTTACTGGTTTATAAACAAGACTGCTGTCCATATACCTATTGAAATTAACCCAGATTTGAGTTGCAGTATATGATCTCAAGTGGTGATCTCAAGCCTGTTTTATGCAGGGGTCCATAGTCCCAAAGCAATGAGAAGGAAAACCTTCATAATACACACTTCGGAGTGTGTGATACATTGCTGTGAACATATTTCAGTTGTTCTTCACCTCTGCAGTTATTTCTGGTCTCTTTCCTTTAGGATTCAGTGTAGTGGTTGTAACCTGTAAAGGTCTGTCCATTTAAGAGCCATGTTTCATGGAAGTAATTTCCCATATATTAAGGTTGGGGGGAAAATTAGCCATCCTCTGAACAGCTTCTTATTTAAAGGCTCATATTAATTCCTAGGAATGAATATTGGGATTTGAGATTTTAACATAAAACATTATTTTGGTCAAAATGCCCTATCAACAATGTAGCATAGTGTGAAATTGGCCTATTTCCCTCAGACAATATGCTGCTTTACCCAACTACAAATTTCTTGCTGTCTGATGAAAAGGTGGAGCTACATCTGGGTATTGATCCGTAAACTCCTCTGTGGCAAAACTGGCAGCAGTGTGGGGAAAAAATCTTCTGTGTCTTGGAGATAAAAACACTTTCACAGTGGCAGATTTATCTTATGGACATTAATATAAGCAATCAGTCTGAATTCACACAGTGTATTATCTACATTCCACACAAAACTAGGCAAGGTAAAGTTTGGTCATTTAAATCAGATAATATCTAACTGCAATTTACATCCCATCTTTGAAATTATGGGAAAAAAAATACACCAGTGTTTATGAACAGGTGAATTTCTCGCAAACCCTATCCAAGAAATGATGTTGTTAGTATGTCTCATCTGCAACTATGCTTCTTATAAACCTTAATAAAATGCTTCTTCATTTTGGTCTCGCAGAAATTATTTTAAAATGTTAAAAATGTCTCCTTGCAGGACATTTTTGGCACAGTTGCTTTTATAATTTGGTTCAATACTGACTAAAAATGCACTATATTGTTAGTACGTCGTGTTTTTCTATTCCTTTATTGGTCACTGTATTGAAGGGAAACTCCATTCTCTAAAATCTCAACATTCAATTCAAAATAATTTCATATTTGATGACGTATTGAATAAGGGTTCTCAATTTTGATGTATGCATATCATAATGGTTACAATAAATAATATCTATTAATATAGAACTATAAATGCATCCAACAATGCAAACAAATATATCCACAAACATGTGCATATGAATATAAAATGAGAGAGCACTATTTTAGAGAATGAGAATCTGAAAAAGTGACATTGAACAGCTACAAAAAATAACACAAAGAACTTGTAATTACCTAAAGAAGATAAAGCAAATATTATTTAGGCCATAATTCATAGCTATAAGCTAGGACAGGGACTATTCTACAGATGCAGCTGTATTCATTAAAATTCAATATCACTGCACTTGTGTCTAGCAATGTCCTTTAAAATCTTTAGCTTTATCCCCTAAAGATCTTTTGGAAATTGTACTTCTTGACCCCACACAGTCTTCTCCAGTCATACACATCCTGCTGGTTATCTATTATCTGAAAAGGTCCTGTTGAGGTCAAAGTCATTATCTGTAAATTCTGAACACCAGAGAGAAGGAAAAAAATAGTACAACTTTTTTGATATATCTAAAACACAGTTTTGGATAAAGAGTATTTTGTCCCAGGTACCAATAAATGCACATCTAGTGTATCCTTTGAAACACTGGGGAATCTCTGGACTGTACTACCTAACTGAACACTTAAGACCTGATGACATAAGGAATAATAGTAACTGTTTAGTAAGCATTCCAGAATCAGAGATGGATAGAATGTGGGGCCATAAAATGAAAGTGTAAAAAAAGTTTTTAAAGAAGAGAAGTTTCCAAATCCTTTATACCTGTAATCACTGTAGAGATATTAGGAAAGTTGTGATGGCTGAAATTTCTTTATTTGAAATAGACTGAAGAATCTGACTCTGATAAAAGTGTTAGAAGAAGAGGCTTTAGAAAAATACATAAAATGAAATGACAGACATTAATATCAGAAAAATTCTGGGAAAAAAAAGGAAAATAAAATCTCAAGATTATAAAAACTGCTAAACTAAATTCCTTAAAGTTTTACTATACCAGGGGAATAGAACCTAGTGCAAAAAATCTTTGAAAGCTCTGAAGGTAAAATATTGACAACTGTTTCTGACATCTGCACTGGGAAAACTGGTAGAAGCTGTAACAGTCACAAAAACATGGAAGTGCAGAATCAGTGAGGTTGGAGAAAATCTCTGGAGATTGTCTGAGGTAATCGAATCCCTGCTCAAAGCCAGAAAAGAGAAGTCAGTTGCTTACAGACATACCCAGGCAAACTTTGAATTTCTCCAAGGATGAGAGTCCCCAGCCCTCTGGGCAACCTGTTCCTTGTTCAAACACCCCCACAGTAAAACAGTTTTACATTTTATATGTGAATTCCCATGTGTTCAAGACTTGTTTGCCCTGGGGAGCCCAGGAGCAGACAGAGCACTCCAGATGTGACTGACCAGGCTGAGGAGAGAAGGATCACCTCCTTTGAGCTGTTAGCAATGCTCTAACACAGCCTAGCACAGCCCAGCAAACCGGGGGCCTTCTTTGCTGTTAGGGTACCTTGCTGACTCATGCCTTACCCCTTGTCCACCAGCATCCCTAGGGACTTACCTACAGAGTTGTTTTCCAGATGGTTGGGCCCAGCCTGTCCTGATGCATGGGGTTATTCCTCTCCAGGTGCAAGGAAGAGGCATTTCCATTTGATGAGCTTCACAAGTTTCTTCTTTTCTTCATGGTTTTCCTGTTTGTTTTTCCCGTTTCTCCAGCCTGTAAAGGTCCCTTTAAATACTGCTGCAACATTCTGGTGTATCAGCCACCGCTTCCAATTTTCAATCATCAACAAGAGCGCTTCAATCAATCATCTTCTGAGAGCGCTTTATTCCAGTTCTCAGAAAACTTCTTCTGTCCCTATGACCTTTCAAAAATTTTCAATAGTAGCCTCAAAATGCCATCAACTTACTCCCTCAGAACTTGAGGGTGCATCCCAACAGGTTCCCATGGGCTGTAGTCATTCAGTTGGTTTAAAAAGTTTCTAACCTGATCATCTTCTAGCAAGGATAAAACTTTCTTTCTCTGAACTTTCACAATAATTGTAGGGGCCTGGGATGCCTGAAAGCCTTATTATTAAAGACAGAGGTGAAGGAGGTGAGCCTTCTCTGTGTCCTTTGTCATCAGCTCCCCTGAAACATTCAACAGCAAGCCAACATTTTCCTGGTCTCTCTCTTGCAGATGAAATACCTGCAGGAGCTTTTCTTGTCATTCATGCCCTCCCTGACCCGATTCCTCCCTGCTCAGACAGCATCTCTGTACTCTTCCCAGGACACCTGTGCCTTCCTTCTCCCCTCTGACTTTAGTCAGAATTTCAGTCTTTGTTTATCCTTATAGACATTCTGCTGCCTTTTTCCTTTTTCTGACTTTCATTGATAGCACATTGCTGTGGGTCAATGTTGAGCCTGGAAGAGGTGACTTTTGAAAATCAGGCATCTCTCCTGCGCTCCTCTCCAGGAAAATATCCTAAAGATAATTCCAAGAAAATCCCTGGACAGGCAAAAAACAGCTCTCCAAAGGTTAGGGTGATCCTGTTTTTTGCCTTGTACTCTGCTCTCAGGATTCTGAACTCTACCATCACTACAACCAAAGCTATCCCATATAAGCTATGGCCTTCACATCTGTGGTGATCCTAAAAGGCAGATTTTAAAGCCTCCCATGAGGAACAAATTCTGCAAATACAAGGTTTCTTCTAGCTGTCTGGAAAGGCCACATCTATTTCTTCCCTCTGCTCAGGCAGTGTGTAGCAGATGTCCACCACAATATCCTATATTGGTCTGCCTGATGATTGCAACCAAAGAAGAAAATGGATCAGTAGGTTCATTAAGAAAACGGGTGAGTAGGTACATTAAGAAAATGGGAATTTTGAGGAGCAACCAATGTAGATTCTGTAGATGGGGGTCATGACTACATATTAGTAGAGCTCCCAGATTTAACCAAAATAAGTTTATAGACCAGAGTTATTCAGTTAATACATCATTTACTTGTGGGTTTCTGTGGGGTTTTTGTTTGTTTTCTTTTTTTTCTGTTGTTGTTGTTTTTTAATGAAATAAATCCTTGTCAGTTAAAGAGTATAGAATATTGGTGTCATAAGATAAGAAAGAAAGAAAGTTGTCTTGTGGACTCTTAGCTGCAAAATAGGAAGCAGATTAAGCACAAAAGGTGAGAGAATCATTTGCCTGTTAGAGGAAGCTTAGTTAAATCTGGTATTTTTCAAAATATATAAATGGTTAACTATGGCAAGCATACACAAATTTGGAGAAGGTAAAAAAAGGAAGATAGCAATATCTTATCATTATTATGAATTTAGGCCAGTAA
Source organism: Melozone crissalis (assembly GCF_028551555.1). NCBI lineage: Eukaryota > Metazoa > Chordata > Aves > Passeriformes > Passerellidae > Melozone > Melozone crissalis. The sequence continues at coordinate 20,394,345 of NW_026535794.1, forward strand.
GTACAACAGCCTGAAGAAAATGGCTGAAAAAAATGTACTGGAGGTAAGTCGTTGAACAGTGCACTGGGAAGTAAATTACTGATAAAGATAAGGTAATGCATCTGGGAAAACTAACACTGACTAGATGTATACCCACTGATGCATTCCTAACTAGCTAATATTCCTTATAATATGTTAAATGGGATACTTTCAGAAAACAACTATGATATTAATATTTTCTAGGAAAGGAACATTGACTATAGCAAAAATTGCCCTTACACTACGGAATAAATCCATATGACATGTAAATGGGTGTTCCATTTACTTCTGTCTCTAAAACACCTAAGTAGAACTAGAATAGCTGCAAAGAAAGGCAAGACAAGTATAAAATAGTGCACACTGAAGATATAACTCAATAGATTTAGGCTCTGAAGCCTGGAAAATAATTGCCTGCAAGAAAATCTAATAAAGCTTTGTAAGAACATGAGTAAAGGGAAATAAGGAACAGCAATTAATCATTTCTCATGATACAAAATCAGAAGTTATCAAATGCAAGTGGAAAATTTAAGAAACAGAATGCTTTTTCCACAGAGATTAGAGGTAAATTGTGCAATTCATTGTCCCAAGGTGCTGAGATTGCTGAAAGTTTACTTGGTTTCAGAAGTAACCAGACACCTTAATTGAGCAGAAATGCAACAAAGACTACTAAACACAAAGTAATGAGATCAAAATTAATCTCTGAGCCATAGGTTATTGGAAGCTGGGACATTACATTTGGGAGCTACGTGCCTTGTTCCTAACCATGTTCTTATATTTCCTCTTGGCTGTGTGCTACAGCCATTGTGCTTCAGTTAAAAACATCCTGTGTTGAAAGAGATCACCCCTGAAAAGCATGGAATGGAAAAGTATTTTTATAAATTAAAGAAAAGTCTCAAATTTGTCTGACCTGATAATTAAAGGGAATGAAACATGCATTAATAATATCTAAAGATGAAAGCAAAAAGACTTTTTAGACCTACCTTTTTTTTCCCCCCCTCATATCCTAAACTTTCACAAAGCTGTACAAAATCGTGTTTGCCCTGTCTGTTCAGGAAGCACTGTAACCAGACATTGCTCTAGAGTTATGGTACCCTCAGGAACAGACAACTGTACATAAATGTTCAATGCATTTGAATAATGTTCCTCACTGAGTCATAGACTATCAGTAGATCTGAAAAATGGTTCTGTACATTTTTAAGGTAAAGTATTTATATTTTGTAGAAAATAGCACAAAATAAGCCTGTTGCCGTATTTATTTTCTTTTTTGGACTAGCCTAGCAAAATACACAATATTTTGTAACTTTAAATACCTCCATATTCACAATCCTCTCAATTTGCATCATTTACTACCTTATTTACACCAAATCTGATTTAATTGACATCAGGGAAATTCCCTTTACCTAACAGGGAGTTACAGTAGAGATTGGCTCCTTCCAAGGGAGCTTTTTATCCTCTTATATTAAGTGATTTTTAGGAGTCAAAGAAAATTTTCTTTCTTGAATTAGAGGCCTCAAGCCAGATGAAATGAACAGACCTTTGCAATGAAAGGCATTGGTTCAGCTGGTTGAATTTCCACCTTGCTCTGAGCTTCTAAAAAGGAAATCTTCTCAATAGGGTGATTTTATTATTACTGCCTTTTTTACTGAGAAAACAAAGAATTTGTCTTCCTGTCTGAGGCTGAAAGAATTGGCCACTGACTATCTCCTTCCCCCAGTGTTAGCTTTCAAGTTTTGAGGTGCCATCACTGTAATGCTTGCAGGAATGCGGATATTCCAGGATAGTGTGGTCTCTGTGCAAGTGTGAAAACCAGAGTGTCATTAAATGTTCAAGGCATAACCTTACCAGGAGATCTAGGGGGACTGGACCCCATTCTCTGTGCAGCATGGGCACTCACAGGGATGGTCACAGTCCTGCCACTGGTGGGGGCTGCCACAGGCACAGCAGCTTGGAATCAGGGATGATTTACATTGTGAGAGATTCAAACTGGGAAATTATTCATCTCCAGGATGGACACAAGGAGCACAAAAGTCTTTTGAGAGAAGCCGCAGGATACCATGACTGGATGAAAACTACAATTGGAAGGGAGGAACTATAAAGTGAAACACAAGTACTCTCTTTACTACTCAAATCTTATCCATTCAGTAAAGTCTAAGTGTAGTTAGAGCAGGCTTTTCTGGTTCCTCTCTCACTTTGTGTCCTTCCTTGTTTGGAGAAATCTGTCTTTGTCCTTCCTAAGGTTTGGAGCTCTATCAGACCTGCTATCTCTCTATATCTATTTAAAAAAGGAAACTAGAAAATGAAGCAATGAAAAATCCCACTATTTTCTTTGCTTTGTTACCATCACTTATACTACTGTATCTTTCCTGGGGCAGAAATGTCTAAATTTGCTTAGGTCACTTCCTTATTTACATACTTATTTTAGTGCTGATAGAACAGATGCTGCCATTGGTTATGACAGAGCTGCTGCAGGAACAGGAATCAGGAGCTCATGCTTGCTTCATCTTTTGCCTGTTTCAATCTCAGTGGTAATAAATCACATACTCCATAAAAATCCAAATTCTGGCTCTATAAAGCTCAGCGATGCTTGGCTTTGCTCTTGGTGTTTCTCAGGGTTTTTTTCATTTATTGATTAAAGGTGTAGAGTTTGGATGTTTTTTGTTTATTAAGAAAGAAAGAAAGGAAGAAAGGAGGAATTTCAGTTAGAATGATTTTGTCTCACCCTGAGACTCACAATTTCTACTCTGAATCCCATAAAGCTTCTGCTTAACTCAAAGCACAAGGATAATGCCACTTAGTTCTCAGGCTCTGACTGACATCACTGTGGTACATTTTACCCTCTACACACTTCTCTCAGCAGCAAACCTGAGGTGCTGCAATCTACAGTATAATAGTCAGAGCACAGCTTCAGAGAACCAAATCCTGCTAATGCTGTACTTGGAAGCAATGTCACTCATGTCAGTGAAAATGTGCAATTCAGAGAGCTGAGCAGCCCTTTCATGGATTATCTTTCCAAACTGGCATATATACATTTGCTGTATAAATAGTACAGCTTTATGCATCCTCACAGTTATGTTTTTAAAACTGCAAGCTTTATACAAACACTGTGCAAGTAACATTAATATCAATCTGTTTCCTCTTTACATCATATAAATATCACAATAAAAATCAACCCTTGTTTTTGCTGAGACTTTTTTGATCCTCATTACAAAAAAAAAAACCTCAAAAGGCTCCAGCCCCTCCATCATTTTGGAGCCCTTTGGTTGACTCTAGTAGCTCCTTGTCTGTAGAGTATGATAAATTTGCTTCTAGACTTCCTGAATAACACTGAACTACATCTGCCCTATGTACAATTAAAATTAGATATTGTGTAGATAATATTGAGCAATAATCATGCCCAGGAAGAAGTTGAAAGGGACAATTTTACATGGCTCAATATTGCCAATTAAATGTGATCACTTAGACTATCCATTAGTCCAAGCAGCTGCAAATGTCTACATTATCAGGGCATTTTTTACACTCATTTGCTTGTTGCCTAAACATGGGACAGGTATCCTTTTCAGATCTGCATATGCAGTGAAGAAGTTGCTATTCTCAGCCAGCTGTCACTGACATTTCTCTTGCATGTGGAGGGGAGTGCAAGTGCAGAGTCCCCCCAGTAACCTGCTTCAGCCAGCCTTTGCCTGCTCTGCTGGGGATTTGTGGGGGCAACTGTCCATACAGGCCCTTCTGTCAGGGGAGCAGTACCCCCAGCAAGGTGCAAGAAGGAACAGAGGGCACCCATCTTCTACCAGCAAAGATGATTGCAAAGTTCTCTCCCCACCCTAGTAAGAAACTTGTGCCAATATATTTAATGTTCTTATAATAAAACAGTTAAATTGGCACAGAAATTGGGGGTTTTTTCACTTTTAAAACCAAGTTCCCATGAGACAGAACTGAATGCTCCAGTTTAACTTATTCTCGCTTTGGAGAAACTCCTTTTCTTACTGCCAAACTGATGTTTTTCACAAATGCTACACTTTAAAAATCATTCTAGAAAAGAAGACATGGTGTAATAAATATCACAGGGAAGATCTCCACATACTCAGGAGATGAGCAATGCTTCTGGGGGACCAGCACAGACCTAACTCACCCATTGTGATACTTCCCTTAAGAAATATTGCAGTGTGACAGCAGGAAAAGGAAATATGGACCTTTTTTGTCATGTGAAGTCCTGCTGCACTCCATATCACACTGACCTTCTCAGGTGTTCTGCGTTTGGATTGCCTACTGTCCAATGCACCTCATTCCTCAAAGGTTAATGAGGCTAAACAAGAGACAAACAAAAAGGTCAGGCAATGAAATGCTGATCTATTGACAAAGGCTACAGAATGCAAAAGTCATGCAGAACTCCAGTACTGTCATTCCAGCACTGCTGATACCATGCTAAAACAAACAGGCACAGACATCTCCTACAGAAAATTTTGCTGTGCATGAGGTAGAGAAGTGACCCTCTCTCTCAAGTTCAAACAGATAAATCAATGCTATTACACCCCAAGGGCTAAGGTTCCTATTTCAGGATAACTCTGGCATGAAGAGGAACAAAGAGGGAACTAGGGAAGAAGTAAGGAAAGTTACCTCTCCAACTGTGCATTCATTGGAGCAGTACATGTGTGAGAGGAATGAGGTTTGCCTCTCACTAGACATGTCACTTCTCCAGGCTCAGGTCTTTCACCAAGGCTAAGTGCAGCTGTCACAGAAATTCTGCTGCTCAGAGGTTGTACAAGCAGGTGTATCACAGCTGAAGACTTTTGTCTTCCTGTCACCAAGGCTGAAAGTAAAAAACAGCAGAGAATCTGTCCCTCAGTCCAAATGACAAGCAAGAACAATGACTTAGGAACAATTTACTACGAGAACATTTTTCCTTTGTAAAACTTTGATTGGTTAGGCACACAACTTTTCACTGGAAGTGGCACTTCAGTCAATAGGGAGAAATGTCTGATCAAAATGAGCAAGGAAAAAAAACCTATATTCCTTCACATCACTGTCTGTCTGAGTAGGGATTTAAAGATGCTTTTTTTTTTTTTTCCAAGAGTTAGATTCAGAACTCAAGATACCTGGGGATCTGATTTGCTTCAGAAGAATGCAAATTTTTAACTTTCACAAATATTTTAACAAGTCTGTTCTGGATGCTGGAAGCAAAATGAATACTGTTTTAAAATCACCTGCTTTGTTTACCTAACACAGATCTCCATCCATTTAAACATGCTTTTTTTTTTTTTTTTCCTTTAGTTCCATTTCTTTGAAAACCAAGAGCTTAAAATAAAGCAATAGCTTGCAAAGCCCTTCCTGGATTCATTCTTTAAGTAACAGTGATGCTGGAAAAAAAATGGTATCACTGAACATTACCAACAAGGTCTATGGAATTAAATTAAAATATCTAGAGACTCTGATTTGAAAGAACAGTATAAAACAATACATGCATCTGCAAGAATGATGTAGAGAGCTGACATGGAGAAAATATTTTACTTTTGTGCTTGCAAGCCTGGCCTTTACAGGTAAATTAAAAAATGTTATAAGTTGCTTAGGCAGACTGCTTCAGCGGTATAGCTAAAATGTGAAAGATAAAGAAAACAAAAAAAAAAAAAAGGATTGAAAATGTTTTCTTTGCATAGTGAACCAGAATATAAATGAATAATCTAATAGAGTTGATTCCAGAAATTACAATGCATAAAATAATACTGAAGACCTAAAAACAGTGTTTCATGGTTTTTAGCTCTCCACAATCCCTTTTTGGTTTGTTGCTGTTTGTAGGGATGGGAAGAGAGGCACCAGCACCTGTCACTAGAGCACTAAACAAATAATGTGTCTTCCCTTTGCATGGGCCACTAGAAGGAAATTGCTGCCTGGTGCTCCTATTACTTCTCCCTTGACATAAATTATGAGCCACTTACAATGATGTAAAAGGATAGATTTTTTTTCTTTGACTGGAAACTTACCTGCTGATTACTCTGGAGCTTTGATTAATGTTTCTGCCCCATTTTGTTTGAAGGTTAGAAAACTAAATATAGTTGGTACTCAGTAACTGCATCAGCACAGTGGACAATAATGAGCTGTGGCTGGAAAAAACTGAAGGTTTGAAGTTGCTAAAGGCAAAAATAAGACCTGTTTCAGACCTGCAGACTGAGGCAGAATGGGAACTCCTCCATCCTCTATCATGATGGTGATACACCAAGCTGTTATATACTCAGAAATTTTGAGTATGGAATAATAAATACAGCACCGAATTAGTATTTGAGTGATCTGTCTCTTACCACTGGGAAGTACTTTTCTGAGGTATTTATTTTGTAATAAATTATTAATGGCTGTTATATTGCCATGGGGAAAAAAAAAAGGAGAAGCATGAGGCAGTGGTTGCCCTGGAGGCAGTAGCTGATACTGATCTGCATGTCTGGGGACCCCAGGCAGTGAAAATGCAGCCACATCCACAAGAAAGTTTAAGCTTAAGGAATTTCTTACACCAGTTTGCACAGTCATGCAGGGACATCAGTTTCCATTCAAAAGCTGGAGATGACAGCAGGAGGAGCACAGCACAGGAAAGGGAGGGTAATTTATTGTTTTGACCAACTGTAAGCACAAAGGGCGAATTCAGAATGAATCACTGCAAATGTAGATTCCTCTTTTTGAAGAAAAATCTGGAAATGACTCACTATTAATATCTATTCAACTACAGTAATATTACTGGTACATTATTAAACCTGTTGGAAGTAAATTTGCTTGCTTTTCTCCAGGATACCACCCCTGAAATCTAAGTAGTATTTCCAAGTGTGTAGCTGCCGGGCCAAGCACAGACATTTCCCTGTTTCCATCTGAGTGGAGATGGATGCTGAAAGTCCACCAAACAATGTTTGAGGCCATGGGCTCAGAGTTTACTGCCCAAGGAAAACCTCTGAGGAGTGGAAGAGGGAAGCAGAGCAGAGGAACTGGGAAATGGCACCTGGAGCCCTTTACAAGGAGCCCATTTAATCCAGCCCTCTGCTCCACTGCTGGTTGTGGTTCACAAGTGAGTTTCCTTTGTGCTCAGATATTTCCTTTTCCACTTCTCATTTTTTTAATATATTGCCTTTTTAACCAATAAACACACACACAACCCCCTCTACACATCTGTGCAGGAATATAAATAAGGATTGTAGTGACTGTGTATGAAGCAATAGTTGAATGACACACACAAGAACATATTTTAAAAGATAAAAATACTGTTAAGATTGCTGAAAAGAATGTATGAGGTTGTATTAAAAGTTTATTTGCCAGGTTCAGACAAAAATATTTATTATTCCATAGGTTTTATGTACAAAATGGGTTGTAAGTATTATTTAGTATAAAATTTTGCATAACAGAAGTTATAAATGTTACAAGACACTTACTGGGAAAAAATGCTATTTTCTGCAGTCACTTCAGGTTTCTTTTAGGCATCAATGATTGAATTTCCTAAACAGAATGTTCATCAATATTTAAAAAAAGGCTATATTAATTAAGAAATAAATTAGCAGGTTCTTGTTGATTTGATTAAACAGAATGAAAAATGGACTCGGTCAATGAGAAAATGAGAATGAGGTAAATTAACTAGTTTCAGACAAATCTTCTTAAGCATGTCTGTGTCTTTAGAGTGTTCAGTGAGGCAAAAAGGCACATCTGACCCATCACCCCTGGGCATGGCCCTCCTGAATACCTCTCTTACTGCCTGTGCAAACACTTTCTAGTTATAGTCTTTGCAACTGAGAATTAATTGACCTTAGTAAATTCTGAGGCTGCACAACAAATTCACTTTAACCACTTAAAGACCATTGGAGACCCTTTTTAATAAAGGTTGATGTGAACATTTATCCTATTACAACTGTGCTCTAACTCCTTTGTGCATAGCAAATTGACAGTTATATTTGTAATGGGTTGATCTTGCCTAGATGCCAGGTGCACACCAATCTGCTCTATCACTCCTGCTTCTCAACAGGCCAGGAGGAGGAAAATATGACAAAAGTCTCATGGGTGGGTGTACTGTGGTCCCTGCACTTCATCCTGCTCCAGGATGGGGTCCCTCCCATTGAACACAGTCCTTCATGAACCTCCCCAACATGGGTCATCCCCACAGGCTGCAGTTCTCCACAAACTGCTCCAGTGGCCCCTCCACAAGGTCCAGTCCCTCAGAACCAGGCTGCTCCAGCATGAATTCCCCTCAGGGTCACAAGTGCTACCAGCAAACCTTCTCCAGCATGGACTCCTCTCTCCACAAGGACACAGGTCCTGCCCTGCTGTGAGCTCTCCATGGAGGAGCAGCCCCCTTCAGGCATCCAGCTTATCCAGTACAGGATCCTCCAAGGGCTGCACTTGGACCTCTGCTCCAAAATGGCCTTCCATGGACTGCAGAGGGACAGCCTGACGTACCATGCCTTAGCCACAGATTGCAGGGGAATATGTGCTCTGACACCTGGAGCACCTCCTGCCCCTCACACATCACTGAGCTTGGTGTCTCTTGCTCTCATTTTTCCCTCCTCTTCCTCAAGTGCTCTTGTGCAACACTTCTAAACCCCTTCTGAAAGATGCTGCCGCACCAGTGTCACCAGTGGGCTCGGCTGTGGCCAGCTGCGGATCCCTCCTGCAGACATTGGCATCGCCTCTGTCTGACATGGGGAAACTCCTGCGCTCTTCTCACAGAAGCTGCCTCTGCAGCCCTGCTGACACCAAAACCTTGCCATATAAACCCACAGCAACATTTTCAAGCTATAAGCAGCGATGGTTGCTCATTCATGAAATGACTGCCTCTGATTAAATTGATGATGATTAACTTTCCATTCTAGTTATTATTTTATTTAGTTAACTTCCCCAATTTCATGACTCAAAGTTTGTTGTTATCTCAACTAGTGAAAAGTATTTATCACTCTGAGCCTTTGAAAGGAAACTTCCTCTTCATTTCATAGAATCAGGATACTCATTTCCTACAACACTAATGCGTAGCTGCTAAAAAAGCAAAAGATACAAGTTGGGTTTTTTTCCCAATATATCACTTTACAAAAAGGTATTAAAATATATATTAAAGAAATGCCGTTGCAGGAATTCTCAGAACACTTGGAATACATTTGCATGTTGACAAATAAAATAATTGTTAATGTAAGACCTGGTGTCTATAAATCCTGCTATTATAACAAAGTGGTGTTCTTCAATGGGACCATCAAGTCTCAAGTTAAAGAATTGTCTCACTAAATCAATTTTAGGCTCTGTTAAGTTCATGGAAGTCCACTCCACTCTTCTGAAACCAAAAGTATGTGCAGCATTTCCACTTGAAATTGTGTATCACTAGAATGGGAAACTGCACGCACCAGAGGACTGAGCTTACCCTCGTTCTACTTGGCTTATCTAGGTCTTCTTACAAGGCTTTCATTTTAATTTGGTTAAGCCCCTATTAGCTTAAAGCAGTACAAATGCCATTAAGGAATCTATTTTAGGTCCAAGTATATACAAAGGGCATTTAGGTTTAGTTTAAAATATGACAGACACCTGGTCAAACTGACAGTGTTCAAGAGGTCACAAGTTGAAAACTAGGCTGTGGCACCCTGTCCACCCCAAGCCTGTAGCAAAATGAAGCAATGGCACTTTAATTCTGTTTAGCTGAGACTTAAGCAGACTTAACTTGTGACTTGTCCTTTCTGCATGAATGAGTAATTATCATGGTCCAACAGGTGCATGTTGGGCTAACTTGTATGCCTATTCCTCAAATTAATATGCAATCATCCTTTTGGATTGCTTTAATTAAATTGATTTTTAAATTACTCTGTTAAGAAAAATACTTCCATTGTGTTTCCATAGCAATGTGCTAACTGGTGCTTTTTCAGGGAGGGGAAAAAAAGGTAAATGAAGAGAAGAGAATGTGGCTATTACACAGAGAAAAATATTGCTTTTCTTTGCAATGTAACAGTTTCAAATAAACAAGCTGTTCTTCCTTCAGCAACAAAATCTGTCTTTGGAACAAGATGCTACCAAATAATTTATGTTTTCATTAAATAGCTATTTAATTTTGGCCTTCTGATGTGCTGAATTTGTGGTTACGTATTTGGCAAGGCTCTGTGGATTCTGAGAAAAGTACTACTCACAACTGATAAAAAGCTAAGAAATTCCATCACTTTTATAGAGATTTTTAGATTTTTGCCACTTCCTATCAGCCAATTTCCTCTTTTCTTCCTAGTATTTAGAAATAATTATTTTTATTATTGAAAAATAATTCATTCCAGAGATAAAAGCTTTTGAAACATTTAATTAATAACAGAGTAACACTGAAAATGGAACCAGTCCTACACACACACAAAAATAAGTCAATACAACAGTGAAGACAAATATAAAACTTTAAAAAGAAAAAAAATTCCAAGTGAATTAATATATTTACCTTCATTAACTTAATTTCTCTCAAACAATTTTCTTTGCATTTCAGCAGCTATTCCCAAATTCTGTCTTAAGCAAGTCTAGAGCTTCTGTGCTAATCCAGGAAGCAAAGTAGTCTATACCAATGCAACCCATAAAAAATTATATATGCAGTGGGGTTATTAGAAAGATTTCAAGTGACTGTTGTGAAAATATAACATCAGAAACCATGAAAGCCAGAACATCATCTGCCAAGTGACTTTTCTCCAGGTCAGCAGTTTGTTCCAGGCTCAGAATATTCAGGCCTGTTTCTGAAGGAGTCAGGGCTTCTTAGTAACTTGAAAGAATGACTGAACCAAAATACACCTTCACATCAATCATTTTCATAAGGTGACTTCACTGCTCTTCCAATGCATGTGTGAAAGAGCTCTTGCCTAAATGTAGTTTTATAACATGTGTAGGGGAGCTTTGGAGTTAAATATTGTATCTAAATTATAATGATTATTAAAGATTACTAAATTATGCTCAAACACTTATAGTTACCCAAATATTAACAAAGATTTTTGTTGCTAAATTAGCACCAAAGACATATTTGAATGGGTAGCCCTTGATTAAGTCAGGAAGATTCTGATACAGTAAAACTTCATTTTGGTCTACATCATTGAGTAAGTAACAGAAGCAGTTTATCTGCATGCGTATGTGTACTTTTATTCAATGACATTAATATATTGTTAAAAAGGAAAGAAAATAAAAGAAAGCTGAAAACTTTAAAGTACATTTACTAAAAGTGCCAGCTGGTGGAACAAGTGGGTGGTGGGAGGTTCACATTGAGTTTGAGCTGTTCACTTTAATGAGTTTCAGATAATCTGGTGTTTCATGCATGTGTGCCAGTGTGACTTTGGCTTTTTTGAGGGCATTGGGATGGGGAGGACATCACAGGCTTCTTTGTTTAACAAAAGATTAAATATGATTGCAAAGGAGGTTTCACAAGTGAATGGGGGATTTCAGAAAAGACATTAACTCCATCTAAGCACTCCTACATTCAAGGAGACTTTATGTCATTATTGACATTTATGAATAGTTTGAACAAAGCTCTTATAAATTCTGACATACTGGTATTAGTGGAGTGACTTATTCCTGCTGCTACAGGTCTTAAAAGTCCAGACTATTAATGAGAGAAAATGCAGTTAAGGAAAACATGACCTGAATTAGAAAAAGGCCAGGGCTGGGTAATAGAGTGTATGTTACCATCAGTTACAGTATGCTGCAAGAAAAACCCTATGAGAAAGGCTACTGATAAATGCAGAATTATATTTAATAAATAGAAATACTACGCATTACATTTTTTACCATGGAAATAATGCTTTTTGTACAGATGGGAAAGCTGATCAGAAAGGATATTTCAAACAAGTCAGAAATTGAGTCACCTATTTTTAGTCCCATGAGGATGTGACTAAAACGGTAGAATCTCATACAAATCAATTTATACCCTCAGAGACATAAAATGTACATTCACACTGATTTTATTTGCATACACACAATTGCACACACAGTAGTGTTGAGAAGTGCAGTCATACTTTATGATGCAGTTTCAAGGAGTGACTTTTAATGAGAAATACCAGATTATTTTTCCTTGTAAAATGTAATCACTCAGCATTCTTTCATCCTCCTTCAGTGTGGGACAATATAATCTGTGTGATCTATAGCAACCTATACAAAATGAACCTTACACTTTCCTAGTTTGCATTCAGTTCTTGGACTCATCTCAATAGCAATTTTTGCAGCCCCAGTGGATTTCTCTTTTTGGATGACATCTAAGAATGCTAGCATGGAAGTTAGCTGAGACCAAATCCTATTTTAGAGGCAGCAGGTGCGCCAAGGAGGTTTTTGGGTTTCTTTTCTTCATTAACACTAATCTTTTACACATGACAAGGAGCAGAGCTGCAAAAGAGCCACTGAATGCAGATACCTGCAGTTCAATGATTCCACTTTCCACATCAAAAAAAGTATTCAAAATTGAACACAGGAAACTATCTGCTAAAAGTGGAAAAATAAACAAGCAATGCTGTACAAAATGATGCAATAAAATTGAAACTACAAGCTCAGTAATATGACTTAACAGCCCAGAAGAGAAGTCTGCACATCTTTGAAACATAATTGGTTGAAAAACCTTGAAACATAATTGATTGAACCACAAAATTAATGATGAGAATTATTGTCCTCATTTGAAGGATGGAGCATTGTGAATTGATAGTTTCAGATTGATGACAAAATTCAGCCTCAGCTGTGAGTCTGGAGCCATACAACCAAAAAGTCAGTGAATCTAGGAGAGTCCATAAAAGATAGAAAAGCAGAACAAGGCAAAAAATGGCTGATGAAAGGCCAAGGAAGGTTGGAATATTAGGTCACATAGTAAATTTTTGAGGCTAAAGGTATGATTTTCCCCTAAAGCGTTCAACAGAAATAATTAGGGAATAGTATCAATTCCCATTTTCTTCAGGAGTACGGGAGCCAAAGTTTCTCAAACTGAAAGCCAAACAAACAGAGAACAAAACTGGGAAAATACAAAGAAGCTGTTCAGGTTACCTTTGACACCTTCTCTGCATCATTTATGGTGAAGGTCTCAGAACATCTTATATTAATACTGCAGAAAACACAAATTAAAGTTTCTTCCACAGGAAGAGCTCAGACAGGAGTGGTTTTGCTCTGTGCATGATTGTCATAAGAGGTTAAAATTGCATAAAATCCTTCTACATTTATTCATTGAAAGTTTTCCAGTTCTTCTATGAGGTTCATGGAGGTGATTTCAGCAGTAGGTGCCTGTACTTTGATCAGTCTATCATAACAACTAATGAAAACCCTGAGATTTATACTGAGTATAGTACTAATTATAATCTTTCTGAATTAAGTCTATTAAGTTCTTTATTCAAGTACTGGTGAGTCCAATTGTCCTTCTATCAAATCAAGTTGCACACCTAGACAAGTTTGATGTGCTTTGACAAATTGTCTTGTAATGCAATGCAACTTTCATTTGGCAACAATGACCTAAATATCCAGTTTTAGAAAAATCTTCACTGCTCTTTGTAGACATTGTACTGATTTTTTTAGTCTGCAGCTGTCAGGCGGATATTTCTTGCAGATACAACTTAATTAATTCCCAGTAAATTATGCTGAGCTTATCTTAGAGAAAACCTTCAGTGGTTTATGTCTTCATGCCAAGAAGCCGACAAAGTCTGAAATTTTTACATAATTTCTTTCGGAGTAAGAGAGGTTCAAACTCACTTGTGTTGATATTGGAATGGAAGGATCAAATGTCTCTTGAAAGCTACAATGTTCAAACTAAATACACTTCTACTGCAAAACTTCCTTAGTGTGGATGTCCCTGGCATGGCAAAATATGTTGTGCCAATTAAAATTGCCATGGAAAAGCCATTGGTGCACTTTGTATCTGGCTAATAAAAGGGGGAGGAGGGAAAGGGGAGACAGGAGGGCAGAATTCAGATGAATTTAATCTATTCAATATCCTTTCACTCATTTACTCATTTGCTCAATTTTTTTTATGTTTGAGGAATTTTTTGCCAAAAATTTAAACATTCTGTGCTGGTTTCTCCCCATCAGCCTCACTATTACAAGCTGTATACCACACCTATTCACCTTTACTCACAGCAGCACTTCCATGAAGAGCTTTCTGTTTGCATGAAAAGTGAACAAAAATTAAAGTAAAACTTTTTTAGGAGAATGGTGACCCTTCCATTTTTCATAGCATGCAGCCATAGTAAGTCAAACAGGCATGGAAGTCTGTTTAACTTCAGGCTGGTGTTTCTCCAGAACGTCACTTCCAGTAGGAATTCCAGCTCCATGAACAGACAAACCATCTTCTTAACAGCATAACAATTTGTTTTCGGGATGGTTATTTGAATAAACTCTTTTCTGGGCTTTTATTTTTTATGGCAAGTGATGATTGTTATTAGCAATATTTTAAAGTATTTATAGCAAATAGCACTAAATGCTTATCAGCATATCAGAGTAAAACCCACACAGACACTGGAAATCAAAGTTTTTCACCAAAGTATGGTACACGTCTGTCAAGGCTGCAAAATTCTGAAGTTGACAACAACTGCCAGGACTGTCAGAGATAGAGTGCAGGAAAGAGGGATTGGCTTTACAGGCAGAAAAATATCAAAGTTACTGAACTTCCAGCAAATTTCTCAGCAGAACAACATAGATAGTTTGGTATAGATTTTTGTTCCATATGCATAGAAGAACAGACTGAATAAAATGGAAAATACTCTTTATCTATTTTGGACAGGTATATATTGCTTATCTAAATAAAAACTTTGTTTGAGACATGTAAATGAATAAAAAAATTCAATGTATAAAACTGAAAGAGACACTAATATGAGAATGAGCATTTTCCTAAGCTGCTTTTCAAGGCTCTAAGATAGATTTGTTCTGTTTTTAAAAAGCTGTTATTTACAGTTGCTAAGATTAGTCTGTAAGCAATCAATCAAATAACCCTCTATCACTCTGACACAAAAAAAAAGACTTGGGAATACTAATCCTTTGAATAAGGAGATTTCAGCATTTGGAAGCATGCAAAATTTATAATATAAAATTTCCACTTGACTTAGTGCATTGTTTTGCTGAAAATTCCTTTCACTGCAGAAATGGAAATAGTGTCTTGACTTGTTGGGTTCAAACTATATCTGGTGCTAAATGATGTTCCAAAAATTTACTATAGCAAACAAATTTACTATAGCTGAATGTTTTGCCTAATTTTTTGAGCTGTATTTACAGACAGGAGCAACTGCGCCCATTGCTACAACATGCTCCTTTTGATCATTGATTGCTTTGTTTTGTAGCCTGGCAGTTAATGTATGGATTTTTATAATATAAGGATTTTTCAGCAGAGGCTATAGAAGATTGCTGGCACATCATGTGCACAGCCTCTCTGTATGTGCATTTTATGATCGTTCTTTCCCCTGAGGACTGTGGGCAGAGCAGGTATTGCAGGAGCCATAACTAATTAGTTCTAGATGGGGCTACTTTTGTTCCTCTTCCAAGTCATACATCAAGCTTCTCTTCATTAAATTTGCTTTTGCTAGTTTACACAGGCAGGGATGCTGCAGAAGCTTCAGAACAGAATCAAACTCTGTGGCTTTTCATCGAAGCTTAAAGCTTTTAAAGTTCACCAATCTGTACTGCACATTAGCAAGTGTTCATGTACAACATTAAAGGAAGCCCATTAAATAGATAGTAAAAAGAATATGTTAGTTAGAATATCATATTATCATTGTGGCTTAATATTAGATCTTTAAAAAAAGAGGGGAGGAGTTTCTAGTTTTTACACACTATCACTGCATTCACTGAAATTAATTTTGTTTTTATAAAATACCCTGAATGCAATTAGAGTTTCCAGTTCTCAAGACTTATACATTATTCTTCAATGTACTAGAGGGAAACAGAAATTCTGCATTCAGCTCTCACTGTAAACTAGACATTTTAGTCCTGCTAGCTGACACACAAATCTTACGAAGGAAGATAATACATTCCTCACTTATCTGAGTCTAATCACAAAACATAATAATACAGTGTCTCCTTTATAGTATGGGACTAGTCTATATAAACACCTTATATATTATAAACAAAAAATATTAAAAATTAATACTCTTATGTATTTTTTATCAATGTTACCATTCCTCATGGTATCAGAAGCAATCACATGCGTGGCAGAAAGAAATCATGTATGCCATTTCTGGAACTAAGAGATGCAGATGTTCTCCTGCACCAGATGGATTGCTCTATTGCATTTTCATTTTTCCTACTCGTGCTATACCTCAAATTAAATTAGCAATTTGCAGGGCAAAAACAACTAAAACAAAACCAAGAAAAAGAAAAAGAAAAAGAAAAAGAAAAAGAAAAAGAAAAAGAAAAAGAAAAAGAAAAAGAAAAAGAAAAAGAAAAAGAAAAGCAAAACAAACACACGCCCTCCCCCCCCCCCTAGAAAAAGACCAGAAGTGGAATTTTGCTCCCTACTGCTTTGTAAATTCCACAGGTCATTTGTAGGGAACCTTCCCCCTCAGACAACAAAAGAAGACAAAACTGGACTGTGAGATTTATGAAAGCCTGAATACAGCTTTCAAAAGCACAATCAAACAAAGTGATGAGTACCTGGAGTTTTAATTGAAACTAATATGCATCCTGGGTGCTCTTTGAAAGCCATCCAAATTGTGTTCTTTGAAAAAATTGTTGTGTAACTTAAGGCATTAAATCCTAACACAATGTTATACTGTAGCACAAAGTTGAAACCATTTTCTATCATCTTCCATGATCTTTTTTTCTATACAAAAAAGTTTAAAAAGAGACTCAGGTCTCAAGCTGTGACTACTGAGATGAAAAATAGACGTAAAAATTATGTCGAGCACAACTCCAGCCAAAGGAAACTGCTAACTTCTGCAACAAGCTTTTAACCAATTTGCAAAAAACAATTATGTCTGTGCTTCAGAGGTGGAATTATCTAACTTGCTCCTTTTTAGATTCCAGAAAACACTGGAACACGGAAAACATGAAGGCGTGATGTCACAGGGAAAAAAAAATGCATGAACAGAACAGACAAGTTTTATGATGTTAATGCTATTGTGCTAGATTTATCAGCCTCTCCATAATTACAAATTATTTGTTTTTAATTATTGCACTACATCTCACTCAGCACTTTTAAAATTGAAATTACATGGAGTGGAAAGCTCTGAGTAATATAGTGTTCTTCTAACAACTCTTCTGACACTTTACAAGATTTGCATCTGTGCTACTAGGATAAACAAGAAAACAAAATAAACACATCAGCTGCATCCATCTTTACATTATAATGTTGAATTGTTTATGTTTTGTGGATGAGCTACCTAAAAATCACACCTGAGTTTTATGAAGTGGCAGGTATACCTCATATACCTGTGAGACATCTCAGGGATGTTGATGATTTACTAAGGAGAACACCTCGAACAAAGTTGGATGATAAATTTAGGGAATTTCTATGTTTTCCATATCAAAAGTCATGAAAGATTCTGTAATATATTAATCATCAAAGAGACCAAACTACTGCAGTCTTGAATAGTTGTTTGCCAGCAACATAGATAAACAGTGGCAGCAAAGGTAAACATGCATTTAAAAAAAAGCAAAAAAACCCCTGTACATATTACAGGAAAAAAAGTCTTAAATTCATGTAAAATAAGAGAAGTGAATGAAAACTCTATTTGCATACTGAAGCTGTTTAAATGGGGCTACTAGGACACCGTACCAGGGAGTTTTTTTCTCTGTTGTTCCCTTTACCTCCACTTCAGTCAATGCTCTCTTATAAAATTAGATTTTTTAAATGTAGCTTAAGCACTTGCCCTTAGAAAAGGATTATACAAATCTCACCAGATCCATCCTACAGGGCTGAACTTCACCCAGGAGAAGTTACTACTAATTTGTGGCAGAAGAAGCCTTGTGAACATGAGTGACTCCTAGGAAGAGCAGCACTCAGTCAGTGGTGCTGGAGGGCCATGGGGACAGGCAGCAGGTCTCTCTAAGAGCCCTTTTCCCATCAAGATCAATGCAGAGTAAAAGGCAAAGCCTTCAACCATTGCTCTCAAAACTCTAGCACATCACTGGTGGTGAGATGGTGAGAAAGGGAGGTGATGAATGTTTGTTATTATGGACCTTATAATCCATTTATGAAGACTAGGTTTGTCATTGAGTGCCAATCATGCCATGCACAGTTTGTGGCCTGTGCCCTTTCTTCTGATATAGAAATGACCATCATAACAGAAAATTGTAAATTTGTGTTAGTTTCTCTTGTGTGGCTTCTGATCTACTCTTTTGATATCAGAGGCTGGGAGAAGCAAAGAGAAAGCTTCAAAGAGCCAAGGATCTACAGATGTGGGGAGCTTCAGCTGCTGCCTGTGCAGCCCCAGACAGCTCTATTTGTTCCCATGGTTGCTTCCATTGCTTCCATTCCTAGCTGAAGTCTGCCTTGGTGCGCCCTGCCCATTACAGTTCCTCTTTGCTGCTGCAGAGGTGGGCAGCCAGGGCAGCACTGTGAGATGCAGCTCAATGTGAGCCCCAGTGAGGGGGCTGGGACGTGGCAGACTTTAGGAAGATGCTTTGCAAAGCCAACACATTCACTTTGCAAGGGAGAAACAGACCAAAAGCCATGGAATCATCTGCAGCAATGGTACAACATGCAGATCTGGGAGACTGAGGGGTTCAGCAGGCTTTTGCTGAGAAGAACCAGTTTGAGGAGCCACTGTTCCTGCTGACCTTCCTATGGAGCCTGTGAAGTTAACACAGCTGAAAACATGAGCTTCACTAGAGCCTCAGCTCTGTAATTGCTGTTCCTAAATGTTCTTTTCTGCATTGGAGTCCATAAGAATGAATAAAGACATTTTCAGCTACCCATTTTTGCTTAAAACTAACCATAAAATGAATAGAACAAATAAATAAAGTATTCCAATGTAAAGCAATATCACCTCTGGTTAACTTCACTCCCTAGTCTCCCATATCACCTAACTAGTTAAGCACTGGTTAAGCACTAACTAGTTAAGCATAGAAGTAAATAGTTTAGATTGTGCCTCGTCACTTTCATATTTCAGATATGTGAGCTGTGTCTCCAGTTACTGAAGGGTAAATAAGAATAAGTAAAATCCAGAGTTAATACTCCATCTTGTGGCTGATCATTATGTTCCCTGCAGACAAAAACACACTCACAAAATCATGACTGTATCTAATCATTAAGACTGTTATATAATTCGGTTAAAGTTAAAAATATAAAAATAAACACATTTCCCCAGAATTGGAGTAGAAATATCTGCACATATATGTGTGATGGTAGAAAGCAATTGCAGTTTGAAGTCCCTAATTTGCACTAAAACTTCTCCCTACTGAATAAAACCCAATCCCCAAACCACCACCACCAAGAAACAAAAACAAAAAACAAACAAACAAAAAAAACCCCAAAACACCAAATTCCGTAACAAGCAAAAACATAATCAAATTAGCAATAAAATAGAATTCCTGAAATATAAAAACTCAGTACATTGTTTTGTGGTATAATTTCTTCACAGATTTCATAGAAAGTACAGCAAAATAGAATAACAGCATGAGTTAATTTGAATTCTTGTGTGTTACAGATCTGTAAGCATTGATCAAATATTCTAATATTTACACAAAAAATTGTAGCCTTCCAAAATAAAATCTATGTTCCAAGAAAAGAATGTGTGTTGCCACCTTAATTCTCCAGAGATACACTTATTTATCTAACCTCTGATCCACACATAAGTAAAATCAATCACCAAACCATTCTCTGGTTCATTTGCAAAACCAGCACTGTCAAGCAGCTAGAAGCCCTTGAAATTAGTTGGATCATATCAATATAAAATTATAATACTGAATCAAGTCAAGTAAACAGAAAATCAAAGTCAACTAACAGTAGTTCAGTTGAATATTGGGAACATGGCACCAAATTATTCTTTTCCTGACAACCATATGAGCAGACAGTGACAGTTCTGAAAAATCCTGAGAAAAATCAACAGTAGAAAACTACTATTGTGAAACTATTTCATATATGGAGGTTATACTCTTAAAGGCTAAAAGAGATAATGTTGTTTGTAGGTCCAGGTTGCTATAATCTCTTAGTTCCCTACAGAATCATAAATTTCCTTCCAGAATTTTGTTGTATCTCCACAAAGAACTTTAGGAGATATCACAGGTAGTAACAACAAAAATTATTTATGTCCACGATATTTATTGTGGGAACACATTAGAACACTTCTATGTTATTGGGGCCTCCTCTGCTTCATCAGACTGCAGCATATTTTAGGTTCTCTGTAGAGTGCTCCAGTGCTATACTGACCCCATATCAGGGTCAAATTAACAAACACTGGCCCCTCCTCCAAACACTCCTTTCTATGGAAAGGAACTATAATTTTTCAGATTAGATGGAATCACAGAATTGATCAGGTTGGAAGGGACCACAGTGGGTTATCTGCTCCAACATCCCTGTTCAATCCTGAGCACAGTGGAAAAAGGGAGCTTAGAGGTAGCCTGAATGCTTGTAAGCCTTCTGCCTCTGCCTCTGAGCACAGTTAGGAGCTTTATCAGAGAAAACATCCATGTTTCAAAGGGAGGAATCTATTATTAAATACCCATGTGCTGGCAAACAATGCTAAAGAAGCCACCATACTATTGATACCACTAGTTAACTTCTCACAACATAGATTTTCAGAATAATACCAAATTGAGGAATTTATAAAAAGTCTGCTACATGATATAGACATCCATTTTCCTGAACAATGCTGCCAGATTCAGATCACATGAGGGGCACAGGGACTGCACTCACACATCACCTCTCTCTTACCCATGGTGGAACACAGCCAGAATTCACCACTGCTGCTTGTAGCAGACAATTGGTTAAATGATTTAGCGGTAAAAGGAATTGGTGAATGGTCATTGCAAACTGAACCAAAGCTTCACTATTTAGACTTTCAAGATCTTCCTTCAGGAAAGGTGAGTCAACAGAAAAGCACATGGAAGTCATCCAAATGTCTTGCTGCTTTAAATTTGAGGAACAGCATATCCCAGACAATCCCATCCCAAGCATTGCTGCTTAACTTTTGATAAAAGAAGAAGGATCAAAACTAACAGGCAGAAAGAAAAACATTTTTTCTATTTTTCTCCAATATCACTCAAGGGGCAACTTCAAACTTAGGAGTCCTTGTAAGTCTTTACTACCTTGTATTCCCACTATAGCTATGGTAATCTGCCCCTGGATAGAAATCTGGGTTTTATAGGGACATACTGTTGTCTTTCAGCCACTCATATTCTTCAGCTACAAACATCATAGCTGAGAAAGTCCAAAAATAGCAGCCAGTCCTACATACTGTAGTTGTTTACTTAGTGTCAGAGGTCACCATGAATACTCCAGACTTACACCTCTCTGTGCACTGAGTCCCAGAAAAACAGTGAGATTCAAGGGCTGTTTTCTGATATGCACAGTCTTCTGTGGTATTAGAAATTGCTTGATCCCCAGAATGGGCACTGAAACATTGATTAAAGATTGTTAGAATGTCCACCCAGAGCCAGTTTCATTTTTAACACTATATTTGTGCCAGGAAACACAAGGACATTTATAACAGAGACAAGGAGAATGCTCTATTACTTGTTTGTGATTAAAGACTCTCAGTCATCAAATACTTGGATAAAACTATAAAGTAATATACAAATCACTATTTAGTCAAAACATTGTAGCCAGTATGATCACCTTAACACATTATTTCCCTTGTGGTAAGCAATTTTAGTGAATTTTAATAACCAATATATTTTTGCCATTTAATACTATTCTAGGAGACAATGAGTAAAAAAGGAATCAAATGGTTAATAACCAGTCATTTATCTCAAAGTCATTAGTAAACGCTTTAGCCTCAGCTGACAGACTTACAAAAGCCTGTGAAGAAAACAAAAACCAAGAAGATAAATAACTGAAAGAGCCTTAAAATCAGTTGTCTCCAAGAAAATCAGGGCTCTGCTTATATAAAAGATTCCTGAGATGGAGTGAGGTGGGAGAAACTAATTTAGAATTAGAAAAAAAGAATATTTCTAGACCTCATGGAAGAATGTTTACCTTATTAGGTTTTAAAATCATCAGGATCAGACCGTACAGGCAAATATTATTAAACAGAGAATTAAATATGACTCTTTCTGATAAAATCTGTTTAAAGATAACCATAGAAATATTTTCAGTAATGTAAGCAATCCATCATCACTATTTTATCTGCTATGATCTTGCTTCTACAGACAGCACATTTTTTAACTTAACAGAAACAAAATTAAAACAGCTTCAAATTGCATTCTGACTAACTGAATGCCCCTTCCTGTGTTAATTAGATATGGTGTTATTCACTTCATGCTCCCTTAGTCAACAGCTGATGTTTACAGCCCTGGAGCACATCATGTGTCAGTGTAGGTGCAGCAATTTATTCTCTATTCATAATCTGCAATGCCATAGCTGCCATAAACATCAAATTACTATGAATATTTTTAATTTGGATAAGTTACTGTCTCTGGACTTCACAAAACTCTCTACATATGCCGGAACCTCCCCACCAACACCCACATCCCAGAGACATTGCTCTGCTCAAAGTGTGACAGCCACGTCACCCTCTGGGGCGTTATCTGGAGACTTCCCATTGGAGACAATACATGTAACAATTTACAACAGCAGAGAACAATGAAAAATAGCATAAAATATGAATACAGAGAGGAATCAGAGGGAAATAATTTTCTTTTACATCATGGAATAAAGTAACTCCTAAAAGGAAATAAAAAACCAAATTGTTTTCTTGATCTTTCCATTTGAAGGATCAGCTACTACAGATGTGAAAGTGAGGTACTCAGGACAGCTGGCTGGTGGATGTATTAATGAAAAATGCTAATCTGGCTACATAAGTGTTGTATCACCTTTGTAGAGGTAATATAAGCTACATTTCTACTGGACATTCCTCTTTAAAACATTCTGGGATTTCTTAAAAAATCCAGAGAGAAAAGGGATTCCAAGGTACTGCTTCACTGAAAGCTGTCCATTACCCAAAAAATTAGTTCTAATACACTAACTGACTACATATATTTTGCTGTCTAGTTGTACAAACCTCTTTGATCAAAAATATTGAATTTCTGGTTTTATAGAATATTTAATGTTGAAACAATAGAAGGATGAGGAAGTTTAGCTTATTATCTGAAGCATTAATGAACTTTTCCCTGGTGATCCCATCCATTTCTGCTGATGCTTTAGCATAGACTTTGACAAATGGGAGAACAATCAGAAAACTAGTCTTTATTTGGGAAAACAATTTTAGATTAAGACCTTTCTAAAAAGTCGATTTAATGTGATTTAAAGAAGTTTAAAATCAAGACTAAGCTATCTAATGTGATGTTTGACAGCAGAAAGCTCTCTGTGCTAGTCAGAATTCTATCTCTCCACCCAAAAAAATCATCTGAGAAGTCAAGCATGCCAGCATTTCCTGAGTAATTTTTGTGAACAAGGTTATTAAAATAAGTAAAGAGGTAGGGAAGAGAATGTAGTGTGAGTTTGAGTAGAAATGGATAGATGAGAGATGGATTATTGGTTTTCATATGCTAATATAGAATGATTAATAACTATTAATTTGATACTAAACTGTTTCTCTTATTATAATAATTGTAGTATTTGACCCAAGACAGAACAATTTTTTTTATTATCTCCAGTACCCATAAGTCTTTATCCTTTCTCAAACTTCACTTAAATCTCTAATCTGACCTACTTTATTTTAAATGGTTGTACAAGATACACTGCATAACACAGGACATGGGAATTTTTATCCACCTTCTCTGTGACCTTCCTGCAGCTTCTTCTTCCAGCAAGCTTTTCTCTCTCCTGTGTATCCAAGAACTGTCTGTTCTTCATGTGCCTTCTGGGTTTCTTCAGCCCAGTGCGGGGCCTGAAGCTCGTCCCAGCTCTGCTGCTGGGGAGAGCTGTAACGAAGGAGCATCAAAGGCACTCAGGACTGTAGAAAAGGAGGGGAGTAGGCACTGTCTTCAAGAGTTTAAGAGTGAAATCCAGAGAGTCAAACATTGCTGGTCATCATCTCCTTTTCATATGTTGTTTCATGGACACTTTAATAAACTTGGTGGAAACACTCTGGAAAGCAGGATAAATAAGACCTGAAGGTTGTGGAAGCTGGAGGAGTATAGGAAGGAAAAGCCACTTAATATTTGTTCAGGCCTCTGTCTCCTTCCCTGGTATCTGCTACATTTCCTAATGATAAAGAGGATACTTGGAAGCAATTTTTGGTCAAATTCCATTCAGCCAAATTTAGGTAGAATGAAGGAAAATAAAAAATTAAGAAAGGGACAGAGATTAAAATGAAATGCACAGATACTTCTGTAATGGGCCTAACTTACACGTTTCTTACCAGTTTCCTTGGCTATCTCTTCTCTTGCATCTTTGATGCTAAATGAGTCCCATACCAGCTGATCTATTCGCTTTTTGATTTCTGAATTCTTTCATGAGCACTCAGAGAACTGTGCAGCCCTGAATGGCAGGAGTGAACCAGCTATTGCTGTCTTCAGAAGGAACCAAGGCAGGCCAAGCTACAGCAGCTGTGCTGAGCCTGGACCCTGCCACATCCCTTGTTTTCACTTGGAAATAAAGGGAACAGAGGTTCAGTACCTGCACTCCACTGATTGGACATATTTTATTTCTGTTGGATCCATTCTTTTCCCTTTCAGTTCTCATTAATGATCAAGACAAATCCATGCAAAATGACAGTACACAGTTGGGAATCAGCATCACCATTTGTCAATAGGCAAAGGAGTATTTCTGTACTCCTACAGTTGTGCAGCCATCTCCGTTCTCAGCCTTTTGCCTCTGCCCAGTCAGGCGTAGGATGGCTTTGGGACAACTCGCGCTCCAAAGGACGAGTGCACTCTTCAGATTTTTCGGTCTTCAATATTGTTTATTATTTATCTACAAAGTCGTCTCCCAGCCTGACAGAGGTCTGACCAGCAAGACAGCCATGGGCACACTGACCTCCAACTGGGCAGTCATCTATTTTTATACTAAAAACTACGTATAAGATATTTACCTTTACCTTCCAATACCTTTTACCCTTATTAACAAGTGCACATTTAATGTGAACCAATCCCAAAGTGCCAGCATCACCACCAAAGATGGGTGACAAGAAGAAGAGAGAAGAAGGACAAGGCACGCTCTAATTCCTCCATCTTGTCTCCTAAAAACCCCCCTGTACCAAAATCCCAAAACCTGTATTTTCACCCTGTGAATAATTAATTCCTTCACCACTTATCCCCAAGTGATCCTCTTGTCCTCATATAGGTGGCACATCCCGTGCAGGGTCAAAATCCAACCACCAAGCACTTCTGGCAACATTCCAGGATTTCCGAGCCCCCCCCAAGGGTTATCTCAGCAACTCTGGACATTAGAAGCGATGAGCTGAGTTCCCACACAGCTATTCCAAGGCGAAAATACAAGTTGCTCCTAATCAGTTCCTTATCTGTTCCCAATTAGAAAAGCATGCCTTTATGCACTTCCAAACTTCATACTTGAATGAGTGGAATATGTAAAAGTCATGGTGGAAAAGTCGGTTCTCAGAAGTAACATCCTAGCAGGTGCTGCGCTCAACACTATACAAAATTCTTCTTTCTCAAGACACTTCCTGACTCAACATTTAGGAATAATTTGATGCTACAATGCTATTTCATAAAGACAATTTTACATTTAAGCCATGAAACAATCACAAGCTTATACCTTCTTATAGAAAGAGTTCTGTCCTTAAAGAGATTTTCATCATTTATTTTCTAAAACGTATTTTCAAAAGCACAGTGGTTTCAGAAACCATTATCCCATACCCTTGTCAAACTTAAGAAGATATCAATTGTCCAGGAGCTGACTCTTTAAAGATTATTTTTTTTCTTACAGCTTCTTGAAATGAAAACCAAACAAACAAAGAAAAAAAAAACCAAAAAATCAAATCAAAACAAAAAATATTTTTACCCCATCAACTTCAAAATTTTGTCATTACTCTGGCAACACTTAAAGAGTTAGGGAATCAAGCATGAATTGCACTGAATTTAATTTGAAAAGAAAAAGAATAAACTTCTGTTCCTATATTACAGGTGACAAAATTGAATCAGTTTAAAAGGATCAAAACTTTGTTGGCAAACACAATTATATCCCTTTATTAAGTGCATCTTTTTCTTTTAAACCTCAAGCCACTCATGCTGACTTGTAAGTGCTCATGCTCAGGTTGGCAACACAATTTGAAAATCAGGGCATAGGTTAATGGTATAAATAGAATACCCACTAATCAAGAGTGTGGAAAATAAAATCCACCTGTCTGAAGATGATTTAGCTGATTTGGGAAAAATATATTTTTAAAAAATTACTCTGAATTCTTGCACTAATGAACTTAAACAAAATTGTTGATCACAAAACCAGGATATGTTTGTTCCATTTCCACCTTCATTTTTTACTTCACTGACCTTTACCACTTCTGTGTTGTAGATGGTATTTTTAAAATGTCTTAGAAGAATTTGAAAAACTTCAAGAGCAGCCTCCATTCTTTTAAGGCAGACTGCTCCTCTCCTCCTTTTGAGAAAAGATAGAGTCTTAACAAGGTCTCCATTAAATATCTTGTTAAATATTCATAAAGACTTTGGCTTTAATTAAAAAGAACACATTTTGGGGTCTTAACCTCTCCTAGTTTGAAAATTACCTTTGAGATTTGTCTGGTCATTATCACACATCCTTTTAATTAGTGGGTGGACAATGCTACAACCGACAGTATTCTAGCAAGGATGTACTAAAAATGTTCTCACTAATTTGATGTAAAGCCCATGAGAGGAATTTAGCTATTTGCAAAGTAGGCACATCATGGCAGTGCTAGGAGGAAATTCCTTACTCCTTCATTTCTAAAGAAAGAAAGATCTCCTATAATAACAGAAGTTGAAAAAAAATGTTTCTATTAAAGTACAGTGAATGAAGACAAAGAAATAATATGCTAAAGATTGACTTATAAAATGCAAAGTGAAGTTAGCAGGGCTGACAGCTTCATACAAGAAAATTACCCCATCACTACCAAAATCTGAGGGAAAGGAGACCATAAATGAGCAGTAGATCCTCTTACAGGGTGAGACAATAGGCCTCTCATCTAATGCAGCCTACTCTTTTGAGCAGTGTCAACACTGAATTCAGACCCTGCTGTAATAAGTGGCTTCAAAGTCAGAAACTGCATTCCAGCCTGCTTTTCATATGGATAGGATTTTTTTAAATTGAAAGCATTGGTATAAATGATTATCAGAAACTCCATCCACCACATCAGGAGATACAGCTGCACAGCAAAAGAAATATCCTCTTCAGCTAAAGTACTTGAAGTCTACTCTCCTTCCCTCTCTTTAAAAGCAAGTGTACTTTTGGCATCAAATACAGAAACAAAGCATACATGAGGGTTGTGCAAAAATTTGTGTAAGGAGTTACAGGCAAGACCCTGTAGTACTGTGTGATAGTCCAGATTGCAATAAATGAAGATACTAGAGATAAAAACTGGTAGAAAATATTTTATTTTTGTAAAAAAATTTAATGACAGGAATAAAGCCACTTGATTGTCATTCTGCACCCAAGTATTTCCCTAAGGCCTAACTGGCTGCAAGCCAGTTGTCAAACAACAGACATTTATTAATTTTCTCTGCATGATAAACTTTCTTTTAAGCGAAAAATATTTTTAGCAAGAAAGCAAGGATTTTTATTAGAACAAAATTCTATTTTTATTTCAAAGTATAAACTCTGGCATAGAAACCCATAAAATGCCTTTAGACCCCTTTGAACATTCTACTTTATCTCTTCTGCTGAAGATCGTATCCTGAGACTGTTGAAAGACCTTGGTCCAAATGCAGACAGGCAGAGCAATATGCAAAAAAGATTAGTGGCCGAATGCCACCATTATTCTCAAAAAAAAAGCACAAACAAATAATTTATTGCCTCATTTTTTAGTCAGGAAAAAGCTTTCCATCCAATAACTTCAGAACTGAAACATAAAAAACTGCCAAAAGCTGAAAACATATATCTGTGTGGTTTTGCTACATCCTTCTTTATAAGAATTTTGCTCATAACCTAAATATCTGCCAGTATCTTTTTTTTGTAAAGGGCAAAAGTAAATTTACAAATAATCCAAGAAGTGCAGGCCAAATTTATCCACCCAGTCATTGTCCCATAACACTTTGACTTCTAGGAAAGAATGCAAGAAGTCTTAGCTGGCTGATCAGACTGGTTCCTCTATATTGCTCTTGTACATTTTTAGTATCAGTAGAAAAATTGTCATACAGAAAGGTTTTTTGTTTGTGCATTAGTTCCCATATTTTCTTAGACATAGTGTATATTTATTGTTAGAGTGAAATTACTTAAGAAATTACTAAATGGGTGCAATTGAAATATTGCCCAATTACCCTTAAACTCAATGAAAATATTTCAAGATTCTGTTACAAAATTTTAAAACCTATATTCAAGAATTTTAAATCTATAAAATCTCGCAAGTGCCCAAAGCCAAGCTTCTGGTTTGCCAGCAGCCAATGAAACACAATTCATAGACAAGTAAAGTGGAAGACAAAACAGGTGGTCTCACTGATGAATTTTCCACTGTTCTGTAAAGACAACAAGCTGTTCAGATAAATATTGACAGCATACTGACCAGTGGGATCAAAGATTCAAATTTATCTGTTGGTTTTTTTTTTTCATAAAAAATGTTAAGATCCTTCAAAACCTCAAGCTGTGGAATATGTAATAAAGGCACAGTAACCTGAAATGATCACAAATTGTTGCACAAGAAATATTTTTCATATAGAGAGTAATTGCCAGTTTTCCATATTATCATCAGTATAACATTGAGTGTAAGTCTGAAAACACTGAAATTGTCAAGAAGGGGGAAAAAATTTTCTTGTGTGCTACCTGAACCCTAGGTGGTAGAGTATTTCACAATAAGACCCTTAATAGAAACTGATACCCGTCCCAGAAGAGAGTGCAGGAAAAACACAAAGCAAAGCTGACCAAATAATGCTTTGGTGCCTTGGAGTATTGTGTAAATTACAGCAAGCAGATTTAGACATTACATTTAGAAAGAAAAATAAAAAGCTGATGCTCAGACTACAGAAAATGTACTGGAGAAAAATCATTAAAAGAAATTCCAATAAAAGCAAATAAGTACAAATCTACAAAGAAAATGTATGAAAAGGAAAATGTGGATGCACATAGCGTGATCAGACTACAATTTAAGTTGATATTTGGATGTGTTTTTTCTGCTGCAGTTACCCTTTCATACAATGTTTGAAGTGAAAGAAAGAGATTTAAATGTGGTAAATCAATTCTAACCATGTAGCTCAGTCCAGAGTTCTTTAAGAGCACCCTTACTCATCCTCAGACAAAGTCCTTGAATTCAGAAGGATTTTCTGAGCTGCACTGATCTCCCACTGACTTCAGCAGAAGGATTTGATGTGAAACCTTGCAAGTGCCCTCCATGTCCCCACCATCCCTGGGCTCGAGCCAGTGAGCAGCTGGGTGCTGTCAGGCCATGCCATCCCTCCCTGCTGACCAAAGCTGCCCCTCAAGGTTTGCTTTGCCTTTGCCAAGGGGTCTCTGCTCTACGGGGATGACAATTTTCCCTGAAGTTATACAAAAGATGGTACCTGTTGGATTTTCATCCCTCTGCCAAATTGTGGGGGAAAAAAACAGACTCTGAAGTTGTCAGGCAAGAATGACACAAGAAAAGGCAAGGGATTCACCTCTTTAAATACTAGTGCCATAGTTGAGTGCCATAGCTACCCTCGAGCACCCACAATACCCACAGCAGATAACTTAAACATGACCCAGACCCTGTTGGACTCCATTCCCTGCTGCAGTCATAGCTTGAAGCCAAATGAGAATTTTCAATACTGTAGGTGTTGAAAATGATGGCTTTTTTCTTGTATGGTCCATCTATTTTTTTTCCTGGAATATTTAAAAAATAACAGGACAATCTATATTTTATATTATTACAAAATCATTTTACATTTCTGGATGCATTTCTAGATACCAAACGCTTCTGTATCTAGATTTCAGCTCACTTTCTCTTTTTTAGATGGGTACATTTCTGTGGAGGACAACAACTGCTGGTTTTTGTTCATTTGTGCTCTAAAATGCAACATTGTCAAATGAAAAACTCAGCTATCATTATCTGCCAGCTATCCTATCCACTGATGTACTTCAAGATAAAAGTAGCCAAATGGCTTTATATTTGATAAAAAGTGGAAAAGGCAGACTGCTTATGAGATAAAAAGAAGGAACTATGATAAGTCAATCATGAGCACAGGAGATGAGAGCTAATATGTATTGGTGTGATGAAGACTGACATGCCCATTACCAAAGTGGAACAATTTTTAGCAGTAAAAAGATTAAGCATGATGGTGTGAAATAAAAAATTGACTAGACTTTTTAGAACATGGAAGTTCAGCGGCTTCAAAAGGATTATTAAAATTTCCTGCAAAAGAAGCCTCCATGAGTAAAAAGAATCAGAGGTATTATGCTACTGCTTAATGTAAGAAAAAAATTATGAACTTTTCTCATCTACAGCAAAATGCAGGAAAATCACTTATGAGTAAGAAACAGTGAGAGTAAGAGTGAAAGAGAATAGTAAGCTGCAAATTGCTGCAGAAGAAAATTACAAAACTAAAGATAATTATACCAGGCAAACCTCACCATTGTAATTAGAAATCTAGAACTGGAGGAAGTCTTTTAGCCAGCAGTATACTAGATATTAATTTTTTTGATATTATTTTCAGAGTTGGTCATTTCCTGCTGATCATCTTATCAGAAGTTGCAGCAGGTATTATTTTATTCAAGTGTCTTCATTTGCCTTTATGCTGGATGATGTAGTGGGCAGCAAGTTGTCTCTCTTCAGAGCCTCACATCAGTCCTCAGAGCACAAATGGCAGGGTCCCTTCTGCACTGACACTGTGCACCAACAGATTTCCACACCACTGTGGCTTTTGTGACAGCTAGGGACCACACACTGGCAGGTGGAGGCAATATCAAGGGCTTAATTCAGCTTTAGACATGCATCCATAAATGTTTATAACTTCATTCCCATTCACACACTGAAGACAAAGCTGGCCCAGTGCAGCAAGCAGTATGATACTTACACCATACTGATGATGATTTACACCACCCCTGGTTCAAACCTTTTACTCTTCTTTTCCCTTTTTTATGCTTATCATTGAAGATTTGCTAGACTGGATTTACAAGCCCTTTGGTGTAATATTCAAGCAAGCCATCAGACTGTATGATTTCCATTTAAAATAATGAACTTTTAGTGTAATTGTTTTCTTTGTCCAGTATTCTGTAACACGTATTAGTGTGGTACAAGCACTTCAAAATGCCCAAGAAACCCTCACCTACTTTAGGGAAGTATTATTCCACATAAAAAACATCATTATTTTGGCTTTTTTTTCCCAAATACTTATAAATTGTACACAAATGCTCAGTGGTTTTAAGCTTATTTACTGATAAACTAAAACAACAGAATAAAAAATGCACTCCTTTTAACGGGCAATTGATTTTTAAAGAAAATGATGGCATAGTATGGGATTAATCTGATTTAGTATCAAATCTACACTTGAGCTAATCACACACAATCACCTTCAAGCAACAGCTCGTGGATGTAATTAGAGGAGGGCAGGGCAAGAGTTCTGTCATCCTGATGCTGACATCTAACGCAGAACAAGGGAACCATGTGCTTTTAGTGCAGAAGGAGCATAGTGTAAATATCTTAGCCATTTACAACAAAAATATTTAACTGTCTTAATTTAAGCATTGCCATCTCTCATCCAAAGTGTCTACCATGTAATTTTCTGTTTGTTTGGATTAGTTTTACCACTTTCTGTTGCAGAATTGCTAATGCCCAAAGAGTATGGCTGGAAAACTGATGGAATGAGAGTAAAAATTCCAGCTGTTCTAAATCTTGTGCTTGCCATAGATCATCAGTGCTTGACAGTTCCCATTTCTGTGGAAGTTTGCTACCCCCTTATGCCTAGGTCTGTAAGTTAAAAATGTGAGCTGAAAGACAGATAAAACTGCAGAGATGTTGCCCTCTGGATTTCAGAGAGCACATAAGTATTACCTGCAGCAAGAACTTTGTGTTTTGCTGAAATAGATGTTTAAACTATTTTTTGAATCATGGCACTCTGGAGATATTTTTAAAACTGGGATTTGCTTCAAGTTATATCTATTAGAAAGCAGTGAACAAAACCATAAAAGGACAAAAATAATCTTAGGTATTTCCATAAGTATTAGTCCTTTCTATGAGATCAATTTAATTGCTTTCAATGAAACTTCAGTTTATATTACCATTACCAAATAAGGAAAACCTTCAAATAGGAAAAATACAGAGGAAAAAAATCAGTTACCAGAAAGGACACAGTTGTATCAACTGAAACTCTCCAATTGCTTTTTTAGCTGTCAAATTTTCAGTAATGATGATACTTTGATTTGTGTGTGTGAGATAATTGTTAGTCTGATGAAATAGTTGTCTTAATCATGTTCCTAAACCTATTAAAACCAGGCTGAAACAAGCAATAGCAAAAACTTATGCAAAATACTGTATTCTTTCTCATTTTTCAAGCTTCTGGGTGAAGTAACAAATTTAATTGTGTGGGTTTTCAGTTTTTTTAAACACTCTCAGGGACAATGAATGTCCAGCCATTGTGTGAGCACCAGTTTTCCAGTGGTTGCTCAGCAGCTTGCTGCAGATAGTGCTGCCACTACTAGAACTGTGCAAGAGGTTTGGGGTAGCTCTTTGAGAAAAAAAAAATAGTTCAAATTTATGAATTAAATTAGTTTTGGTAGTCATGTAGTTCATGACTACCAAAACTGAAGTTGTTTTCTCAGAAAGGGGATTGAGCCCCTCTAAACTCCCTCCAACCTCCTCTTCCAAACAGGGCTGCTCCCACTCAAAGGATTGTTCCAGCCCAATGAGGCAATGCAGTCACATGCATAAGAAATGTGTTCATTCCAAGGAAAGATAAAATACTTTCTGTTTGAACCGGCAAAAAAGAATTTTTCAGAATGCTCTGATAGATTAAGGTTCATCAAGATAAGATCTGCACATTGATTCTCACAGCACAAAAAAATTGCCTGACACTCCCTAATGTGTAGTACAAATAGGGTAAGGCTAAAACTCTCTAGCTGAAGGCACATGTGATCTAAGCAGACCTCAGGAGAAATACATAAAATTGTATTTCTTTACATAGCGTATGTCCCAATTTCATTGTTTCTGAAAGAGACATTTGATTCAAATAGGAGAGGTGAGTTGGTCTGTAACATGTGAAGCAAACATTTCTTTTTCTGTAATCTATTACTGTAAGAAATAACACAGTAACTCTTAGTCAAAGAGCAGTGGCTGACCTTCATTTCCTGAGTAATATTATTTCAATTAATATTTTGTTCACAGTAACTGTTTTACTAAGTGATGAAACAAAAATTATCAATTCAACTGAATCCATATAATGGAAGAAAATATCAACTCTAATTAATTTTTGTTGACATTCCTTGTCATTTATGCAGCATACATTAATATTTGCTGTTAATATATTTAAAAAATAGCCTTTATCTCTTTCTTCCTCCTGTGTTTTCAGAAGAGTATAAGCTTTCATCTTTCTCTTTGCTTGTTACAGAGATGGGAGTATAAAACCTGTATCATTGTCTAATATCAATACATGAAAATTCAGCTACCACAAACATGCTCCTTAGATGGTGAAATGTTACAGTTCTTTGTGCCTTCCTGGGGTGCCTGTGACTAATCTAATGCAACAGTGATTATTAAAAATAGACAAGAAAGCTGAAACTTCATGAGTACAGGAAACTTGATTCATTAAGCCTCCTTGGGTTTCTCTTTTACTCCTACATGGCTGATGCTATTTTTGGAAAAATCCAGACAATGTAAGCTCAAGATACAAGTAATTATAACAAGGCATGGTATTAAAAATTTTTAATTCCTGTGGCAAAGAAAAATTTGTTTTCATGCCATGATGCTTGAAAATTTTCTGCAGTTCATTGAGCCAATAAGAACACTCATGGACACCTCTCTGGATGAGGAAAATAAATAAACAAAAGTAACTTTTAACAGCAGCAGCCTTGTGATCAATCCACACATTGACTTTGTGTCATGATCTGAAGATTGAAGAGAGAGAAATGTTGTGCTACTGAATTATGTTCCTGGTTGCTCTGAACACCTGAGGACCACGATAGCATCTGGCCTGCAAAGATGAAGGACGTCCCTGTTGTGTCACTTCTGGCTCTGCAGGGAGAAGGATGCACACTCAGTGCTTTTGTCTGGCTCCTTTGGGTTGTTGCTGCCTAACCATGGGCAGGATTTGGATGCTGAAGGGAACAGGTCAGACCTCTCACTGCTTCCCAGGCAGGTTCAGGTGGGAAGGTGGAGGGCTAAGCTGGCATGACAGCTGGCATGAGAGTGAAGGCAGAGAATGGGGTTTATAATTTCATTTTTGATCAAGAAGTTCAGTCTGCAATAAAACAAACCTGTACTGTTCATATCAATGCAGGGGGGGAAAGAAATAAAGTGCTTGAAAGGATTTTTTCTTTCTCCACTGAAATGTCCAGGAAAGTCTTGGAACAAGCTTTCTCCTAAGACTGTAGAAGCTCCCACTCTGAACTTTGGGAAACTCTTTTGAGGGGGAATGTGGCCACATCTCTCTTCACATAGAGAAGCAGGAACGACTTCCCAATGACTTGTCCTGGGAAACGCAGTGAGAAACTGCAGAGAAGAAGAGAAGACAATTCTTATATCTCTACTTGCTACTCCTGTTGTTTCTGCACATGTGGAATGTGTTAGGAAGATTGTTTACCTGAAGGGTAATGAGATTCTGGTGATGGTTGCTTATATTAATTAACCAATCACTCAAAGCTGTGCCTGACTGTCTGGAGACAGTCACGGGTTTTTCTTTAGTATTCTTTAGTATCTCTTTGGTATAGTATCTTTTTAATATAGTATAGTTATAATATAGTATTAATGTAATACAGTAGAGTGTTAATAAAGCAATTGTTCAGCCTTCTGAATCATGGAGTCAGATGCCAATCATTCCCTGCATGGAGGGCTCCCTGCATTCCATAGGGGGACAAGTACATACATAAACTGTTTGAGATTTGGCCAGTATTGTGTTTTGAACTGCAAAGAGCAGAACTGAAAATTAATTTATTTATAAATTAACAGAATGGAAATTCACTCTGCCTCTTCCCTGCCCACTTAAATGATGACTGAAGAGGGTCCCATGGAGAGCCAGCTGAATAACGACAATCACATCAATACACGTGGAAACCCAGGGCACCGGGAATATTTCTCTGTCTGCTCTGGGGTGCCCTGACCCCCAGGGGAGCACTGACTTCGATTCTCATTCATGGAAGAAGTTTCCTAGACTTCAAGATAGACTAGAATCCACAAAAGTGTGAAATAGATTACAGAGAGTAGTGTAGGTGTATCACTTGGTGAGAAATTTAGGTTTTGGGATTTTTAGTATGCTGTGGATAGAAGCAAGATGGAGAGCACAGGGTGTTGTCCTGGGTTTCTTCTTCATGCTTCTTCTTCCTTCTTCTTCATGGGTTTGGGTGGCATATTGCAATTGGGCAGAAAAGTCCTCATTGCGGGCTCTGTGGGATCAGTTATTGGGCTAAAAGGGAAAATAATCTAGATGTCAGTTCTTAACTGGATAGTTTAATCTTAAAAGACCTTGTAACAAGAGATTGTTAGCCATTTTGTGCCTTCTAATGAAAAGCTGTTGAACTCACAGTAGTGAGACTGTTTTACTAATAAGAAATAATAAACACTTGAGTCCAAACGTGAACTACTGTCTCAAGTGCCTTCAGTCCAGACCCAGAGAAACCCACAACTGGTACCACCACAGATGTGGTTATATATCATTCTCCCTTTATTGCCTGAACAAGGCTCTTTCTGTACACATTTCCCTTGTGCACATGGCAGCCAGCTATCTACCATTGGCAGCACAGCCTCGATCACGAGTCTGCTGCTCTCTTTCATTGGTGAGCGTCACGGCACCGCATGATCGGGTACAGCCCTTTTTGTGGGTAAAGCATCCACTCTAACATCCAGCTTAGTTCTTGCAACATCACAACTTTGCCTCTTCCTGGGCCTTCAAGGTGACCCCAAGGACATCAGTCCCTTGTTAGGTTAAGGCTGGGCTGTCCAATCCCTCTAGGAGCAACCTATGCCCCTGATCAATGAGGAATTCCTGTACAGGTGACTGATTTTTGTTAACAGCAGCAGCGATGTAGGGGTTTCAGCAATTGATTCTGAGAAGAAAAGAAGAAATTGTAGCTTGGGGAAGACAGGATATATGAATGCAGTAATTCTTTTTTCCCCTAAAGTTTTCATCACACAGTTTCAGGGAAATGTAAGTATCAGAAAGGCTGTATCGTTAAATAATTCCATTTTAAATTTTGTCAAATCCAATTAACTGGTCTTTTTTTTTTCCCCCTTTATACTATTGTACTTTGCTCCTTCTTTTCTTTTTAAAAAGACTTAAATAATTAATTTTTCCTTTTTTCCCCCATTCTCAGTTCTCTATAGGGGTATTTTTTTTACCAGTCTCATATGCCTTATTTTCAGAAATCTCAGTCATCTTCTTCTGAGAGGTAAATTAGTCTGCTCTTGGTTACATACATTTTTTTTTGTGGCAACTCTGTACCCTAAGCCAAGTAATAGTTAAAAAATAGTGGGATATCCCCTGACACATAAGGATTACCTGTATAACAACATTCAGGAAAGAAATGAAAATAGAGTAAGAAGGCATTCTCAGATAATGAATCTGAAGTAGCAATAAAGGCAAATTAAAAAGTCTTGGTGAAATCCATCTTTTGGAATCTGGCATGTCCCACATCCCTAGCCTCCACTCTCCTACTCCATTCACTCATGGTAAATGTAAAAAAAAAAAAAAAATCAAATATATATATATATAAACCCCCCCCCAAATCACACAACCCTCATTAACACTGAAACAGCTGGACTCTGGGCTAGGAGTTGTTACAATTTTTGGAATGAGACAGCGTGGGAACACTGAAAAAAAACGGTTTGAAGTTGTGGGAAATCAAGAAAAACTGGATAATCTCGGGAAAAGGTCTGCTACACTTGCGGTCTAGGAGACAAATGTGCATGTTTCAGCTGTGGGACGATTGAGGATAATCAAAATTTGTTTTGCTGAAACTTCACTACAAGTGTTCTGCTCTGCTGCACTTGTAATTGCCTCACCTCTCCCTTGGCTGACCAGTGCTCAGGTGATGACCTTGGCACCCTGTCTTCACCCCTGGCTGCATTTGCTGCTTCCTGGCCCTCCTGCACAGAGAGGTGGTGGCTGCTCCATGAGCAAGGGAGACCTGAGCACCTCAGAGAGGAGTCTGGAGCCAGCAGCAGAGTAATGATGAAAGATTGGCAGTGAGGTACTGAATGATGCAGTTCTTATGAGCATGTTGGGGACAAGCCAGCATGCCTGAATCTCTCAGGGAGAGATATCCCTGATCTCTAACCCCACTTGGTCAGTGAAGGGAACTGTATTGTGACAGGATGCAGATACTTCAGTCAGAGAAAATGTAAGGATCTGTCCCTCACCTGAGCATTGGACATGGGACATTTCCCAGCCACAGCAACTCCTCCTATGTAATACAGCTCCAGCTGCTGCTATTTTCTATCATGGTATTTTGCTCCTGAAATCATCTATTTGGCAAAGATAACAATCTAAATCATATTTGAAGAATCTACAAACTGTATAGATAGTTAAAGGGACATTTTAAATTATATCTGTAGTAGGTATGGAAAGAAATCTATGAACCAGTTGTCTTTGGCATATATCTGAAATAAAAGTTTACTCTTGGGAGGAATTTGATTGTTACTTCCTAAGCTTGCAGGACATTTTAATGGAGATTTACAGACAAAAATAAGATAAGACACAATTAATAGATAAATTTTTTTTATTTAAATGTTCCTTCTTGACTGACATGCTTAATGAAGACAAGAAAAAAATAACATTACTTATGTATTGAAATCACTGAATCACTGTGTGAAAAAAAATTACAGTTCTTGTTTGGCAACACTTATCTTTTATTTATTTCCTTTTTTGTTTGTTAGTTTTCTTTATTTGGCTGCTCGGTTTTAGCTGGGGTTTTTTGTTTGTTTTTAATTTTTCATCCTGATGAATGAGACTGATTTACTCAGAACTGATTTCATAACAGAAGGACACACAGGGCAGGCAGTCCCTAAGAAAGCTTTTTAACAGTACTAATGTGCCAAACTGCAAGATGGCCTCAGTGTATAGATAAATGTCCCCTGGGAACAAGGGTGCAAACTCATTTTAACTTGTGACCCACACCAGATTTGAATTCAAGCTGGAACCTGAGCTGAGCTGAGCTGAGCTGGGAGAGCTCCTCATTCCACCCCACTCTCCTCAGAGCAGCTAATTTCAGCCGGATCACTGAGGTCTTGTCTTCTAAGCCTCAGCTGTGCCTGCAATAACTCCTAACTGCTCTAAAGCTTTCTGCTGTGTAAGATATCTCCAGACCTTTCACATGACATTTTCTTCACATCCTTTCATGTAAGATTCCCCAGTATAAGGAAATGGCTGAATAAACATTTCACTGTGAAATGAGTGGGAGAGTAAGCAGCCAAAGTGGGAAATGAAAATGAACAGAGCCATCGACAGTCACTTACTCAGGGAGAATGACATTACTAGTCTAGTCTACTACACCTGTGTTAGCTGTCACTTGGCAGGTATCAGTTACATTTAGGTGGCTCTCTCCTCAGAGTAGCAATTATCTGTTAATGTCTTAATGAAATACACCTCCAACATCCCTGTGCAGACTAAAAATATAATTAGCAATAACTGTACTAATATGTTGGCTCCAATGTAAACATATAACGAACTATCCAAGCAGTGCATTTCAGTGCAATAGTTTCATCATCACCAGACCTACTAGCTTCCTTTTGCTTATTTTAAACTTTTTGGGCTAGGTCACAGGTTTTTTGCTGGGGTTGAAAAAGACAGAAAGTTTTAATTTGCTCACAGAAACTAGCAAAACTGTTAATGTGTTTTAAATAAGCAACCAAAATTTTATCTTTGCAAATGTATCCTACTCCTTTTTTCTTATGGGAGTGAAGACAGACATAAACCTACAGGGTGAGATAGTGACAAAGAATGCATATTCAAACACAGCTGTGTCTGTTCATAATTTTGTTCATATTTAAACACAATTTAAATACCATGCATTATGTATTTTTAAGAAGATATTTTCCCTACAGATAGCAAATACTGAAATCCCAAGAAGCTCAGCACAGCTGCACATAGCTCAAGCCAGTACACATTTCAAATGAAGCTCTCTATACAGAATGGAGCCCCATTAGGCAAACTCACTGGAGAACAGCCCTTCAATCTATTCATTATACATTAGGTGGTGTACACAAGGAAAATAAAACAGGTTTTATTATTTAACATCTACTTAGTGTTTAAAAATGCATGCTTTATGTTTGGACAGTTTAAATGGCACTCAGCCTTCACGCACTAAGTCACATGCAGCATATTTGGTGACTCTCAAAGTCAAACCAAAAGAAATGTTGTTTGGCAGTTGTTTGTGTTTAGCAGAACCTTGAGAGCTTTAATAGAGTGGATAGCTGCTGATAAACTTAATCTCTAGCACAGCAAAGCATATTTAAGATACTGGAAGCACTGCAGCACATTAAATTTTCACAAGCTATTTATATCACCAACATGATCTAAGTTTTTCAGCAAGTCATAGAAAACTACATTGCACTTCCTTAATGAATCTGATTGCATTTTATTGTTTCCTGTTCATTCTCATTGCTTTAAATTGATGGTGATCAGCAGACCATCTTATGTGAGACTTCTGCAGTTTGAATAATCCAGTATAGAGTACAGAACATGATCAGCTGACACAGTAATTCACCAATTATCATGGAAGATCACTGATCAGTAAGACAGGTAAGAATCTACAATTTCAGTGGAAGGGTTGTCAGAATTGAAGAATATTAGATTATAATTTGAAACATTACATGCACACAGAATAAACTGCGAACTTTCTCAGAAATCTCATTACATGAGTGCAGATCTGTCAGGGTATCTGCTGAATGATGAATTTATTTGTAACTGAAGGAGCACCTGAGTCAGCATGCCAATCTCACCTGCAATTCTTGTTCTACAACAGTGTGAATGTTTCAGAAGTGTTTCACACTTGTGATGCTCAAGACCTGTAATTTTCTTGGTTTGTGGCAGTTAATATGTTCTTCTCAATCCCAAACCTTGCCAGCTTCCAATTTGCAGTTGAAGTCACGTATTGCATCTAAATCTCTCTCCATTAGAAGTGTCTTTCTTCAACACTTTCGTAAAACCAAAGATGTGTCTTGTTTTTAAAGCACATTTTGCTGTCATAAGTACATGCATCTAATGTTATCTTCAAAGGCATTGATATTTTTTATCTTAAAATCATGAATGAGAATAGAAACTTGAGGGGTTTTTACCATATCATTATTTTCATTAATATAACAATTCACAAGTCTGAAATGAAAATATCTATTTACTGCAGTAATTTGAAACCAGATATTTACGTACAGAATATGGTTTGAACTAATCAGCCTAAGAGGCCAATTGTTCTATGACAGTACAGAGGCCTCTTCTTTCAGGAAAGTAGTTTATAATTGATGTTGACACAATATTTCGATAGTTTTGATAGGAAAGGTGAGTTGAAAAAATAAGCTGAACTAAAATATTGCTAAATTTACCAAACATCTTTAACACTTTAAATTTTAAAACCCCAATGAAGCTGGGTGTCATTACATAGTATGGAACACTGGATAAAAAAAATTGCTAAAAATGAACTCTCTAGAGGAAAAAAACCAAGATAAAATAAAATTATTAATAATACTAGTGTAAAAAGTAGTTTAAATCTTCAGAAAAATACATTTTTCATCACAAGTCTATCTCCTTTAGACTTCATCCAGTATATGATGGGAGAAGAACAGAAGGTAGGACTGGTGCAGGTGGGAAGAATTTTAGACATATTTTCAGTATTTGCACAGGTGTCAAGATACTAAACACTATTTTATACTGAGGAAACTGTTCAGATGAAAAGTGCATGGAGTACAAAGACAATACTGGTTATCTCATAATGCCATTTATAGTTATAACACTTGATGCTATTGAGATAGCCCAATTTATTAAGCTTATCTATTGCACCACTGAAATATGCAAATCTTGAAAGAGAAACTGAAAATCTTCCAAGTTGATGCTTCACTTAGAAGCTTGGGAAGGGAAGAAGAGAAACAAGAAAGCACAGGAAAAAGCCAAACATTCTGGGAGCGACAAAAAACAGAACAAAAATTAGAGCTGTGTTCAGTTCTATTTCTGCACATTATCTATAAAATACCATCTTGTATGAAGTCCTAGACTGCACTTAAAGCTTCCCCTTTCACCACACACTTGCTCAGCTCCAATCCCACCCCGATTTCATTTGATTACAGTGTTTTTGTTGGGATGAAAAAACCTAAAGATTTAAATAACAAAAACACAGGATCTGTCAACTGGTTGTTGAATTCAAAGTAGTACAGGTAAAATTTCATCCCAATGACATTTGATTGTCCTATTGTCATGGTATGTGCTTCAGAAACCTGATGCAGAACAGCAGAAATCACTTTATTTATAAACAGTATAAAGCACTGAACAGTGTGAGAGTTAGCAGATTGACACATAGAATCAGAGTGAATGTGACAGCTCTCCATTGCAAGTTCAGATATCCCAGAGGGTAAATTAAAGGTTTTCTATACCAAAGAATAAACCTCAGCAAATACTTTGGCTGTCACTGAGCTTAATATTAGGCTATGGAAAAGCTGAGTAAGATCTGTGACAGAATGGTTTTGTGAGGCTTTTGTTTGTTACTAAACACCAGGGTTTATATTTTACCCATATTTTTCACATTAAATCCAGAATTTGAATTGAACTGTAGTTTTCAGTGAGCTTTCAGAAATTACAGCAGATGCTTGTTTTCTACCACATTTTTGGTTGAAGCCTAAATTTGAGACATTGTCAAGAAAGGTGCTTAAGTATTTTTGAATCTTATTTTGTGGGTTGTTTTGGGAAGCAAAAAGTATTCAGTACTTCTGATTGTTGCCCATTCATCCAAAGCATTTCATTTACATTAATGAAACTTCTCACTTGTGCAAGAGGCTTCCCATGTGTGTGTACTGTAGGGGGAAGGATAAAAGTACAATTTTTGACTTGCAAAGGGGCTGCTTCTTTCCTACATCTCATCACCTTGCTTCCTTCAGGAAAAGCCAGGAGAGGATGCTGTTAATACTAACGTTATCTTATTTTGAAGCCACTCAATAGTTGATTCTTAGCCAAGTAAGGTTCCTGACTCTCAGTGTGGTCACATGAATGCTCAAACCAATGCCCTGAGCACAGAGATGGGATTGCAGACGAAGAGGACAATGTGGGAAAGTTCAGTGTCCCAGTAAGTGCAGGCCAAGACAATGGGACAAGGCTCAAAGCCTAAATTTAAAGCTGGCCCTGCTTCCAGTCAAGTACTGATGTTAGTCAGCTCCAAATATATCTTCCAGCTCCCAGGGCAGGGCAGTGCCCTCTGACTCATGTAGGCTTGGATGTTTGCTCAGCTGGGCAGACTCAAGGCATTTCCACCCTCTGATGCCTTTTCCCTTTTCCTTTCACCCCGCATTTCTCTTTTTCCCTTACTCATTTCACCACACATGGAGTGTTCCACCCTCCTACTAGGCCACACTGTAAGACAGCCAGCATCTCCTTTTGAACAATCTCTGGATAAGGAATCAGGGCACCTGAAGCTAAAAAACTACTCAGAGTACCTGTTAACAGCTGAAATGTTCCAAAAATGTGAAAGACAACAAAGAAGGTTTAAAGCATGACTTCCATTTCTGGCCACTAGAAGTTAGGTTCAAGGGAGAAAGGAAGACAGCCACAGAACATTGCTATCACAATCAACTAGTTCTGAAACAGCTTCAGCACACTTTTAAATAGACACTAGGAAGAGTAATTGAAGGTAGAAGGAACATCCAACTAAAGACTGAAAAGATAAACACGGGGCTTAAACTTAATCTAGAAAGAATCTGATAAAAAAAGGGTGTATGGGACAAAATTATTCTTTATGGAAATAATATATTTCCCACTTAAGTATCACTAGAGATGAAGTTTATGATGTACAGAGCAACCTATACTATGGCAAACATGACAAAATCTCAGAGCAAGAAAGAGAAGCTTGCAGAGGTTAACACTGGAGTTAAAACAAGACAAAAAGCTGCACAGAACATTAAATTATATGGTAGATTCACAAAACAAGAATATGCACATAACTAAAAGATAAAATAATAAAGAGGCTCTGCAATTTCCCAAGCAAATGGAAACATTAGTAGAATATAAACAGCTTGAGCAGGACTGGAAACAGCATTATTACCTTACTGGAAGGAATGAACAAAACAGCGCCAGAAAGTGAATGGGCTATCAATTTTAAAGAAGGGAGAATGTTAACTTCAAATTGGACACAGATGAACAATCTGATGTTATCAGGACACAGTAATTGTTACTTTTGAGAGAAAAACTGCAGGAAAACAGATGAAATTCAAAAGCTATAATAAAGCTTTTGTTTCCAACCAAAGCCATTTATGAAATAAATGAACAGGAAACTAAAACAAGGGGAAAGGTACAATTTATATACAGCATTACCACAGAGGAGGACAAATATCTCACATAGAGTAAAAGATTTGTCATGATCTGTGTTTCTTCACTGGGGAGCCCAAAACAGCTATGTGAAGAGTTTGAGGTTGTTCCTCAGGGAACATCCTGAGAGAGCATCTACTTCATGTTCCTCAGGCACAGAGAGCACGTAAGGTTTTATTGTGTGGGATGTGCCAGCTGAACTTGGGACATCTGAAACTAAACCAAGGAAGAAATATTGCTACTGCCATCTGAACTACTGTACTGACCTTTTATCAATTCCCCATGTGATTCAGCATTGCCTGTTTCAGCCCACAGAACTCGTCTCTACTTCATCAGGATTCCATCCACCATGAAACAGGGCTGGCAGGCATGCTCAAATACAAAGATGGTACAAGCTTTTACCTAATCCATTTATCACACAATGCCATTTTACTGTCTATGTTTTTTAAACAAACCACAAAAATTCCATTATCAGGATTCCATCTAACCAGAAGTGACAATGAATAACTACCACTTGAAAGTGAAGTACATATATCCATTGGATAAATACCATTTCAGTGCACTGATATCTTTAATATCTGAGTTTTTAAACATATTTATAGAGATGTTATTTTGCTCTCAAGATTTTTATTTAAAAACTTTGGATGTGTTTGGAATGCCAGCGCCACCGTAAGAGGACACAGTGAGGGGATAATTGACCTTGTCAGCTAAAAGCAGTATTCTTGGAACATTTAACTCATGGATGCAGTCAATTACCTTTAGGTAATGCCTGCTTCAGGGGTTTTATTGCTCTGTCCCTTTGAAATGAACTAGATTTACTACCCAAGTTAGATCTATTTTGCCTGAAGTTCCAAAAGCATTTAAGCATAATTTTAGCAATACTAAAATTCTATCAAATTCTAGCACTAGACTTTGAAAACAAAGCCACTGACATCTGTGTTTCAGAGCAAT
Organism: Melozone crissalis; assembly: GCF_028551555.1. NCBI lineage: Eukaryota > Metazoa > Chordata > Aves > Passeriformes > Passerellidae > Melozone > Melozone crissalis. The sequence continues at coordinate 20,439,081 of NW_026535794.1, forward strand.
CAAATATTTATGAATCTTGCAAGTACTTTTGTCCATAACCCTGAATTCATTGCTATGTACATTATAGGACCAATAGCTGCTTTTCATCTCCTGCATTGTAAGAGTACTGGACAAATTGTCTTTACACTTCATAACTGGTGGGGAGAGTCTTTGGTTTAAATCTAAATTCCTGGCAGAATAAAAACAGGGCACAGAAATGTGCTGTAGTTTATAACACTGTCACCATCATAGTCCCTGTCCAGAAATCTTAGAAAGTTTGCATTCAGAGCTGAGAGATCCCAGATGACACTTCATCAATAGAACTGGAAGAGAATACTTGGAATATAAAGCCCATGGCTCACACATGGTGCCTGTTTAGCACTTGTTTGGCACAATTAAAAAGCCCAAAACTCTTTTTTCTACAAAAGAAACACAGAACAAGGCAAACAGATTCACATGGTTTGACTTCAGAATAAAGTACTTTTTCTCCATCTTTATTTCAACTCCTATGCAGTTAACCCTTTTTACTTTCTCTTTCCTTATTTCTTTTTCCCTTTTTTCTTAATTTGGCATAAAATGGTAAATTCATACTTAGTCTAGAAGAAAGTCTTGACTGAACAGAAGAGACAATCAAACCAGCAACTGAATTTAAAAGGTACTGAACTTAATTGCTTATTACCAAAATATAAACAATTCACGTTAATGCAAGATCCCATTTTCACCACAGCTATAAACAGAAGCAACAGCATAAAGAGATTTAGAAGGAAAAGAAACTTTTTACACTTGCAGAGGAGTGTACAGAATTGCAAGCAGTCCAATATTTTTTCATTAACTCCTAATTAGATCGTTCTGTAAAGAAGAATGAGTACTGTTGGATTATGCATCCTACTGCAAGTCCCCAGACACCTCCTGTATTGTTTATTTTCACAGAAGCAATAGGATTTAATTCTACAGTAATTACCAATTTTCCTCCAGAACAGAAGTACATTACATTTCCTACTAAGTTGAAAATGGAATCTATCAAGTAGCTGCTATCTTGCAACTTGCTGATAAAAGAGTGAAGGAAAAATATTTCAAGAGGTTGTATTTATCTTTGAAAGGTGCTGAATCCAAAGCAACTGTTGGATGGAAAAGGCTAAGAACTGAGAGCTTAGGCCTCTGTAGGATCAACAGGGATCTTGTTCAATACTCACTGGACAGACTACAATACTTATGTGCATCAATTTCCATTATATATGAGAAATTTACATACACATATATATATATGTGTATCTTTCAAAACAAATCAAGTCATTCCTATTTTCCCACAAGTTTGAACATTAACCTTTCAGTTGGCTTCTTCAGATTCTAATTGTTGTGCACTCAACTGAAATCAACACCAAGCATCTAGCAACACTACTTTTGAAAAATGCATTTAAAGTTTTTCCCGACAGTGGAGGTTGAAGATGTCTTGTCAAACTTTCAGGGTTGACCAAAAAGTCCTTTTTTCAACATGAGATTAGAATAGGAAAGGTCCAAGCCTAAACTAGTGAACTAGTCTACAAAATGGAACAAAACCTCAAAAGGAATATGGGAGAAGCTAATGGGAAAATGAAAAGCACTCAAATGATTCAGTGAAAACACTGCTTTGAAAGTTGAGTCTTGAAAAATGAGGGGCCAAACCCCAGTTTCGTTGAGAAGAGAGTTATATTTTTCTTAAAACTCTAAAAGATTATGACCAATTTTAGCCAATTACCAAAATTTTAAGTCACTATCAGTCTTATGAGCCCTATTTTTGAAATAGGTTTTCTGAAATTTTTTGAAAGAATTCAGCAGGTATTTTCCCAACCAAGAGTACTTTTTAATAAATTTAATTCTAAAATGTCAGTGAATCTGAAATTTATATCTGAAAATTTCAATTAATATTTTCACTGAAGTTTATCTTGGTACACTTCATTTCAACTTCCAGAGACTTCATGGTCAATTCAGGAGAGGAGTGAAGTGAGACCGAATCCATCTCTGGAGGCAGATCCACCTCATTCTTTGTGGATGCACTGCAGAGCACAGAAGCCTCTGCATAGGGCTCTGGACATGGCTTCTGTGGGCTGAAAAACCCACACACAAGGTGTACCCACACATTTAGAGTGTGGGCATCTGCAGGTCAGCTTTCTTGGAAAACATGCTTAAATCCTGAATGCTGTGCCAGTACATCCATCTGAGTGGCTTTGGAGACAAAATGGGATCTCTGCTTACAGACATGGAGCACAGCTAAGCTAGGTCATGACTGCTCCCACCTGGCCCATCAGATGTCTAAAGACTTTTCAACTAAACTCTTAGGTACAACTTGTACATGCAGGTTAAGTTTTGCTTCAAGTTGTAAATGTTGAGCTGCCAAAACAGATAGTGAGTTTCAAGAAGTTTTTGTTCATTGCTTCAATACAGAATATGCTTAGAAAAGACATGAAATTATGATCTTATATACTTATATACTTATATACTTCACTCCCTCCTGAGATGGCCCAACACTTTTCACCACGTCTTTTCTTGCTCAGTATGGGAGATGAGCCCTTTGAGACCATACAAGTCATTTCCACCTGTAATGGAGATTGGCCAGGAGTAACTTTCAATGTGGACATAAAAATGAAGTGCGAATTATTAGGCAATATTCTTGTGAATAGTTGTAGTTATAACTTTTAAAAAGACTGCATAAAGAGAAACACACAAATATGAGAAATGTGATACATTTATCACTGCACAAGAAACAACACGGGCAATGAAAACCTGCTGGCGGTACTGCCCTCGGCAAGGGCTGCTATTTCGACCACCACTTACACTAAAAATGATCTAAATCTTGCAACAGAACTACTATTTTACTTGAATTTAGCTTTCATATGCAGCAGCATATAGTAAAGACTACAAATCATCATCATAGCTAAACACACTGAAAGATGACAGTTCAAATGTCCCAGATCCTTGCAATTTCTGAGGATTAGTAGTGCAACAGAGCATTACAGGAGCAACTGTCACCAATCAAGGTTCAAAAAAATCAAGCCTGTCACAGGCAACAGACAGATGCTATTATTAAAATGAAACATGCTGGGAATTGTATTAATTCTTTTTGTTGTCTACATTTTCAGTTGCAACAACAATAGAAGGTTTGGAATATAATTCTAACCATAAAGAATTAAGACAAAATGCCTTTAAGCTATAGAACAGTTTCAAATTTTTTAAAACCTCACTGCAGGCTTTCTTCCCACTGGAGATGTGATTCAAGCTTCTTCTCCCTTATGCTGTCTCCATTTTATCTAAGCATGATCCCCATGGTTCAGGTAGTGGTACACAGCTTCTTCATTTACCAAGGCATTTTAAAAGTCTTTCAGATAGATGCAGAACACAAGCTAAAGCAGGTAAGGCACTGTTAAACCGATCCTTTCCTGCCATCTAGGGGACACAAACTGATGTGCAACTGCAACGAAGTCTTCCATTACATCCAGGAAAACTTTCTGTATGAAATGAAATATCTCTACCCAGCAAAACAGAAATTAAGAGTAGCACACCTAGCAAGAAACAAACCTAGGATAAAGCCCCCTCTCTTGCCTGCAGGGCGGGCACACACACTGTGTGGACAGAGTGCAGCTTTTCTACTGCACTGTCCCCTCAGAAGGAAAACATAGAACCACTCAATGTTGAAAGATCATCAAGGTAATTTTAGAAGAAGTTGAAGGTTGTTCCAAGATGCCAGTTTCTACTGCTAGCATTGGCATCGTGGCCAGGTTTTTCTCAACCCGCTCTCCTCACTGTTGCCTTCTGGGCCCTTTCACAAAGCAGACTACAAAAGGAAAGAGCAAACTCAGCTAAATGCTAAGTATAGCCAAATGCACACACAAAGATCCATACAAGTTTTTCCCAGTCTTTTGTTTGGACTTGTTTTGTTCTTGCTGTGGAAGGGAACAGTCCACTAAAACAAACACTCTTCTCTAAAACAAACAAAGACCCACACTTCCCATGGCTGAAATGATGTGATCTTTAGGATCAAAGCTGGAGCTTCTCCGAGATGAAAGGAAGCAGGTGTCCAGCCAAGATGTTCTGTGAACTGGCTACAGCTGCACATGATGTAGGCCCCCATTCTGCCCCAGTGAACAGACTGGAGATGAAATGAAAGTGACAAGGCCACATTGCTGCAATACCTCTTCACCAGAGTACTCACAAACAAAAACCCCATCCAAATTCACAGAACAACTCAATTTTATTTTGATGACAAATATTTTGAGCAGCTGTGCCCAAGTCCTCTTCACCTTACTGCGTGCAGTGTGTTTAAAGATCTGGAAAGAATCCCTGCTTTGGGGATCCTGAACCTCTTTGTCACCTAGATAAAAAGTAAAAAAACATAAACAAACAAAAAGCCATGTGCCAACCAATTTAGAGCAGTACAACCTAAATGTGCATAGGACAGACACCATAAATTCTTGAACTTAAGGTGATTAACATTGTTCTTTGTGAACAGCATATTAAACACAGAATACTTTTAAAGTGCAAAACTACTGCAAGATACTTACTACATTTAAATTAGCAAACATAATGCGGTATTTGGCAATGCAAAGACACACACAGTATTCATTCTAAGGCAACCCTTAAAAAAATTATGATCAAATCACTTTTAGTTTAACAGACTCCAAAGTTATTACAAATAGGGCCCCCAAAATTCCATACCAAGGCATTTTCCCCCCAAAAATAATAATAGTAAAAAAAAAAAATCACAGCAATAGTGCTGTGAACAAACCAGTATTATCAATGGACAACAGTTGCAGAAAATGAAGTTGTTAGGTGATAAAAATCATAGCATTTGTTAGGAATGCTTTATTCTGTAAAGATACTCAAAGGTCTTGAGTGCTAAGAAATAAAAAGAAAACATCCATTATTCTGATATTATAATGTCTACAGCCAGACCATTTCCTCCTCATCAAAGCTATATGCATTACCTCAGGTAAGACTGCATTTAGTAAACAAAATATAGATTTACAAATGGTTTTAGCTAGAAAGTATTAAATACCAAATCATACTTCTTAAAAAAAAAAAAAAACAACCAAAGGGCAATAAAACCAGCTAGTGCTCTCTTTAAGTATTCAGGACTACATTCTGAATGATATCATTTCAGTTTGCAATTTAAATTTATTTTCAGGTTTATTTTTAAGTTACCAAACAAGAAACATCATTCATACTATCATTTTATTTTTTTCCTTTATAATTTGCTTCCCTAAGAGCAAAACAAATCGTATTTTCACACATTAAAACAGCTGAACATCACAGCAAGCAGATTCAATATCGGATTTTGACCTTGCCTTGCATTCATCTTTTTTCTTTATACACTACTTTTCGCTGACTTTAATTATTTTCTGAACATTTTGACTTGACACTCAATGTAGTCCTAAATGTGACTTTTTCTAACTGGCAATAATACACAACTTCATTCAACCAATCACTGCTTCCACATGTATTCAAAGTCTTTCATACAACAATATATTTGCTGATACTTTTAACATTTCATTAAGTTTTATTTAAATAAAATGGAAGCAAATTGAGATTTACAAAGCTTAAAATTTTATTAAAGAAAACTCAGTGTCCTTAAATTTTCAAAACAAGATTAAACAAAAACATTTTGTCATCAAAGGCCTACAGTCAGTTTGCAAAACAGTTCAGGTAACCAAACTCCATGTGGCTTTTAGGCATGCAGAAGTGCAGAATGGTGCTTCCCCAAACCTGCCAAGCATAGGCTGGGTACCTGACTGCTGCTGGGACTTTGCTAGGAACAGGGTGTCCACTATTGGTTTTGATTTGTTGTTTTCTTTTAATCCTCATGTGGGGTTTTCAGGGGGACTGGTGGTTAGGTTTATGTGATGCTTCATGTTTTCAATTAACTCCATATCTTTAGATTATCTTTAGATTTAACTTAATTCCCTTCAAATTGAATTAACAGTTACTGGGTCCACTCTTTCACCACCTGTTTTTCAAACTTCAGGTGAAGGAATCTAACTCAAACACTGTCAAAAGTTCTCTGCTTGTGCAAATAAGACCAAAAAACAAAAATGAAGGCAAAATAATTTCTCTGTAACAGAATCTGAAAACATGTATGATAGTAGATAAATAAATGTCAAGATTAGCTTCACTCCGAAGTCTACAGATACAGCACCGTGGTTTTGTTTTGTTTATAGATCTGGCTTCCCTTTTGATTTTGAATTAATTTAGAAAACAGCACTCTCACTAAAAGGTGAGGAAGGCTCACATATATAGAATTTAAAATTTTAAGAGAATATAGAAAGTCTACACATAACACTGGCTGCTGTGATTCCAAATTTAATTACCCATTTACCTTTGAAAAGTTATTCAAGTTCTAAATGACTACACCAGCATTTAGTAATAATATTTTTATGCACTGTACAGAGATGTACCTTCAAGTAGAAGAATATAAGAATGTCCTAGAACTACATACCAGAGAAATTGAGACTGAAACAGATTTTAAGGCAGAAGTTCCATTGTATATCAGATTGAAAGCCATCGCAATATTAACTTTAACTAGTTCATTAAGCACTCAAAAATTTGCACTCATAACTATTAATTCTTGTGCTGACTAGAACTCTACTAATATTCCAGGAAGACCAGCTGGAGATATGGTTATCCTTTGAGGTTAAAGCTATGGCAGAGTAAAGTTAACCTAAACACTACTTTTAATTATTAAATAAAATGTGCTCATTTATGTTAGTAAGTTATACAACTATTTAGAAAGAGGAAATATGAAATATTGACAATGACAAAAAAGATTTTAAAAAGCTATCATTGAAAAAGTTAGAATTCATATTCAGAGAAATTTCAATGCTTAAAAACAGATTCACATATGTTCATCCAGTTGAAGATTAGTGTATTAAAAAAAGTTAAGAAAATACTTTTGTGTTTCAGTTCAACTGTGCTTGATTCAAGCACAGCTTAGAGGTTGGCTGATATAAATTAAACATTGGTCACTGCCTCAGCAGCAGCCAAAAGTACAGAAAAATGTACATGTTCACAGGATAAATAGAAGTCTCTTCTTTTGGAGGAAAAACAAAAAAAAAAAAAAGAAAAAAAAAGGCAAAAAAAAAGCTATCTCACTCCAATACGGGAGGTCATCCACTCCAAGCCTTGGCATAATCTGAAAGATAAGAGATGTTATACTTCGTACAAGTTCTATTCCAGCATCTTGAAAGTATTTTCTACTTGTTTTTAGGTGAAAAAACAACTACTTAAAATAAATTAAATCAACTGGAAATGGGATTGAAAGCTGAAGAGAGTAACCAGTGTTTTAAGCTAAGTCTACTTAGGCTTTGGCCACATGAAAATGGTCAAGCATTCTAAATTATTGAAGCTTGGCAGTACTTCAAATTTCTTTCTCCTTGTAAACCTAAAAGACACTATCCTTAAATGCTTACTTGCAAGTACATGAAAAGAAAAAAGTTTTTCTCGCTCTACAGAAAGCTAGACCTTTACATACTAATATTAAAAGAAAAAGGGCAGGTTATCCAGACTGAATTGTTTCATGAAAAGACAGTGTATCAAAATTACATTACAAAATTAAAAGTGTGTTTATACTGAATACCAAGCCTGCATGGGATCTAATCTGCTTCCTAACCCAATTTGCATCTCTATTTAAAAGTCTTCCATTTTAGAAGATAGACTTTCCCTTGATTTTCCAGGGATCTAGTTACCTAATTTATACCCTTTTGAGCTTTAACTCTGTCCAGTAAATCAGTGTTTAGCTATCCAAGAATGCTAGCTTCACTCACACCAGGTTGATCCCTCCCAGATTCTTGTCAGATTTTCCCAAGGAAGACTCAGCTCAGCTATCTAACTCTGGGAATGTTTTATTCTAAGTTCATTTCACTACTGTCATAGTTTAAAGTATTCTAAATATTCATTGCTTTTGTTTTACAATACGAAAGAAGCAGCCTAGGACGGCCACTGTTTCTAAACTAAACCTCATGTTTATTAATTATTATTTTCCTTCAAATGTCAACTTGGTTGAATATCTTACTTAGTCCATAAACTGTGTACTCAAATGTGACTTTAGCAAAACTGGTAGAAGGAAAGTAGTCAGCTCTTAGACCAAAATAATACAACCACCCCATAAAAAACCCCCCGCTTTGTTCTCACTAACACATTCCAACCCAGGGAAGTTAATGCCACCATTCACTCTACAAGACATCTCCATGACATTAAATACTTCATGCTAGAGAGTGAGGCAGTTGCTCTCCCTTCCTAAATACCCAGTTGGATTCACTATTTTTGATGTCACAAGACCACAGTATTGTAAAGGTTGTACAATACAGCTAAAAAAACCCCTAAATACCACATATTACAAAACTGCTTTAAAAACCAAGATGAAAAATCAGTACACTTCACACCACACAAGAAGACATTATCCAACTTGTTAGAAGGTATCAAAATTTTTGGTTTTTTTATATTTACACACTAAGGATCTAAGGCTAGCCAAGCATTCCGTTTTAGTAATTGTTAACATAAGGTATGCAAATTTCAAAATTAGCTACATTAGCTAGATATAAACCAAGTTTAATACTGGTAAAAAATTGGTTTTATGACAGATCTATGTAACTTCTCATCAAAAACTATGTTTCAATGCTAATCAAAAAAGCCAACCAAAAAAACCCTGAACACCTCAACCTCCCAGCTTAGAAGCTTTCTGTAGCTTAGATTATAAAGGAAGAGAACAGTAGCAAATTTCTTCAAATACAGAAAGACACACAAGAGTAAGAGAGTAGCACACAGCGTAGACAGTTACGTCAACAGCTACATACTTAGGTGGAGGGGTGGTGTTTGGGTTTTGGTTTGGAGTTTTTAACAAAAGGAAGACATTCATATGAATTTGGAGCATGACCTACGGAAAAACACACAAGGCTCAAATACGAAAAATTCAAAATGTCCCTCCGACAGCAAAGTTCAGAACTTTCGGAAAATGGTGTCAGCAGGACCAGGAATTGCCATAGTAAGCAGTAAGCACTTACCCCTCTCCTGTCAGAGCACAGCAGGACTGGATGTGCCAGGGGTGATCCTTTATGGAGCTGAGGGTGAGGTACGCGGATATCTCGGCAGCCGTCATGCAGCCTTTCATGTCCTGCTTGTTCGCAAAGATCAGAACCGCAGCCTTCCGTAAATCCTGGGAACCATTCAGAGGACTCAGACACTTATCACACAGAGCTAAAAGGCTATTGTGCTAACTTCATTTGTTAAAAGAACTGTATCCAAGCTAATCAACAATTACACTGGAGCATGGAGTTTTAACTGTCTTACTACATGAAACGTTTGTTACAGTAAGGCTAAAAAACTAATTTATTCAGAAGTGTTCACCACCACAGAGAATCAAATTGTTTGGTGTTGACCACATGTTCATACATAATAATGAAAGTCTTGTCAAAATACATTTTATAATGCTTCAAACCACTCAGCCAGCAGAATTATTTCTGGTTAAGTACTGCAAGTCCTATACAATACAATAAACACTATTCAAATAGAAAAGCCTGCTAGATACCAGTCCCTTGAAATTCCTTCAACTTCATTAAAGAAGTTCTGTATTGATTAAAGCAGTAATAATTTAAGAAAACTTTCCAAATTCCTAAAAGTTTAACCCTAGTGTTCCAAAAAGGGAGTTTTAATAATGCTGCATTAGCTTTAATAACTAATTAAAATAGTTTTGTTTCAGCATGGAATTTAGCATTCAAAACAGACAAGAACTAGAATGTATGGCTCTAAAAGAGAATTAGGGTAAACAAATCTAATACTCAGGAAGCTGACAGCTGCAACTAAAAGTGTTCAATACACTTCAATGCATGTTAAATTTCGAGAGTATTTTTCCACCAAGAGAAAAAAACCAGAAAACAACAAAGCTTTATGATCGACAGCTGAAAATTCAACCCTACAAGTAGCCCAGTCTAGGCCTACCAACTGATTTCAAGAGATGGTAGATCACAATTTTTTAAACAGTTTGAGACTGGAAACCAAAAAACTACATGGGAAAACTTCAGCACAAGAAGTAATTTTTCCACCTTTTTTGGTAGTGAATTTCCTCCTTACTATTAGATCCAAACTACAACTAACATTAAATTGCAAAGCAAAAACTCACTTATGTGAAACACAAGTCTCTCAGAGAAGTTAACTCAACAGGATTAATTGCACTGTACTAAATCCTTTTCTTTCAAAAATGAAGGAGAATATTTAGATTTAAAACAACCTTAATTCAGCTTCAGAGTCACAAAAAGTTTTAACATATTTTACCTAAGCAAATGTACAAGTTAATTTAGGACATTTGAGTGAGTTGACTCAAAGCTGAATAGTCCCTAGGACAAAATATAATAAAAATACAAACAAATAATTCTGAAGGAAAATGAAATTATTTTTCTCAGAGTATGATGTATACTCCTTAATTATAAGGAACAGGATTAGAACAAAGAAAAAGAAGTAGGCAATTTCATTTCTCTAAAATAAAAACTAAAAAACCCAAAAGTTTCTTGCAATTTCAGCCATTTACCTGAACTAGTCAGCGGTAAAGGAAAACAACACCCAGTTACATTAATATGAAGCATAACATATTCTATCCGTTCAAAATTTGCAAAGTAAAGGCTGATTTGCTTACAATCAAGCAAGTCCTATTAGAAGGGTGCTTCATAATAATTTTCTCCTTATTTATAACTTATATGGTTTAAAAATGTGATCAACATGAATGCACGCTTATTCTCAATTTTTTTTTCTGATGGTATTATTTTTGTTAACATAGGAAACATGAAATGTTGTTTAACTGTTCTCAACAAAACTATTATCCCAACTCCCCACCATACCTCATGAGCCAGCATTCTATAAAGTTCTTCTTTTGTAATAGAAAGTCGCTCCCTATCAATGCTGTCAACAACCAGAATGATGAACTAGGGAAAAACACCAACAGTATAATATGTAAATAAAAACTACAAATTACAGAAAGCACAATTTCAAGAGACCACTACCACTAGTCTTCCAACAAAAGAGACACATAGTTTCAGACGACACCAGAGAAGAGAAAGTGACAAGAGAAAAGAGAGTAGTAAAAAGGGAGAATTAGAAATCACTGGTATAATTCTCCAACATATTTTCCAAATCACTTTGCCTTATAAAATTAAAGTGATTCATTAGCCACTAAAAATGACCACAAAGTATGAAAACCTGAGTCAATTTAATGCTGCTGTGACTTTGAGATGCCTAGCAGATGAGGTGGAACAGTAATAGAATTATTCATATGAGGGAGGCTAGGATTAGCATAGTAAACAGATCTCTTTTCTTCCTCAACTGCTTCCAGCAGACAAAGCTTCTAAGTAAAGGGAAAGTTCTTTCCAAGTACTACAAGGCACTGGATTTCAAACACTTGCTAGATAGAATATGAAGAACATCCCAAAAGTATCAGAAAAATAAAATATGCATCTCTCCAAATTCCAAAACCAGATACTCAAGGGATAAATGTCAAGAACTCATTGCTCTATACCAGATAATACTGGTAGAAGTCTCTTTATCTTCACATGTTTCTTAGGTGTAGCTGCACTTTTCCAGATAACATAAAAATTAGTCTAAAATACTAGAAATGAGGATTGAGATGTCATTATCAGGCTTACAGTAAATCTAGTAGATCTACTGTAGATCTGATCTCACCTCTCTTCAAGAGCAGAGGAAAAGATACAGAAAAAGGAAGAGATAAAAAACCTAATTTTACAAGAGGATGGAATACCTATATAATGAGTAATATCTACAAGAGGTCTCTACTTTTAGTAGAAATGGTTAAGAAATGAAGTCTAGAATATTTTACATCAGTGTAGATGTCTCAAAAAGAGTCCTCAGTGATTATATATGCCTTTTTGTATTGATAACCTCTTGGCCTCAAAAAGACTGTCACAAAAAACAAACCCCACAAATCAACTGTTGCTGAATTCTTCTCCAACCTCTCCAGCAACAGCAGCTCTGCCAGTACCTCACGAGTAGTGCACAGCAAGACTTTCCTTCCTCCTCTGGATAAAAGCTATGAGCTGATGAGCTGTTTAAATACTGCTGCCTAGGCTTAGAGAAAGTTCCTTTTTATCCTTATTCCTTCATTCCTCATTTCCTCCTAATTATCATTATTTCAAAACCATTTCAGACTGGATGTACAGAAGTCCAGTTGACCACTGCAAATCATGACAAAATTTCCAAGTTACATTTCAAAGTTTTCTTTTAAATTGACTTTAAAAAAGCAAGCAAAAAAATCTGATCTAAAATGCATTTCATTATCATTTGATTGCCTAGGAAAAATCTAACTTCACAGTTTATAGCACAGATCAAATAACGCTACAATAAAGTATATAGAAAAAATACTTCAAATATTACCAGAAAAATCACTGCATACCAGAGATACCTCACACTTTTTGAATTTATTCTGCCTCATTAGAATGTAAAAACAATACAGCTGCAATCTCTACAAAAGCCTACAAATATTCCTAATAAATAAATATAATTTCAAACAAACATATTCAACTTGCAGATTTCAAAGCATCTTCTCATACCTCTGTGTTTGAATAATAGGTATTCCACGACGACCGTAGTGATTCTTGTCCTCCAATATCCCACATTAAGAAATGAGTGTTTTTCACCACTATTTCTTCTACATTGCTTCCTATGGTTGGAGAAGTATGAACCACTTCATTCATTAAGCTAAAGGAAACAATATCACACCATAAAGACCAGTCAGCAAAATCCACAAGGCTTGTTAGAGTTCAGTTATAACAATTTTTTTTAGAAAAGTAAATATGTGTAACTGACAAAAAATATTCAAAAATCAGGCATATTTTAAAAAAGCTACACATTTTAACTTTAGAAAGCAGTGACTGTAGTCATGTTTAAAGAAATCAGCAAGGAAATATAAGTGCATAAGAGGCATAACAAATGGTTAAGTGTTATAGGAGGACTGTCTTTCTAAAGGGCATTAACAGATACTTAAAATGCACTTGTTTTAAAGCAGGAGCTGCCATTCTAAAGATACCAAACAGACAACCACTAAACTGTGCAAAATAAAAATCGGAATATAATTTTATCAAAGCACTCTATTTAGTGCTGTAGATAACTAGATATTAAATCTCAAAGGACTGTTTGGTTACATAGCTGAACATTTCTCAGTTCTACCTTTAAGCTTGCTCAAAATGTCCACATATAGAAATTTTTTTTGGAAAGCATACTATGCTGCTTTGCTATCCAAATATAAGGATATTAATTTATCTATACTCTCCTCCTTTTCCACAATCACAATAGCAATTATGCTCCTGACAACACTCTTGAATTTATTATGGATATTCTTGCAATGCTGCCAAGATTTGGGTGCAATGATGCTATAAAAAATGAGTAAGGTAGGACCTGGGAAAGCTGAAATATTATTTTTAGGAATTCTCTATCACAAATTTTAGACACTGGAATTGAGAAACATTTGGAAACCTTTTCAGATTTTTTGAAGCCTGGCTGGAATTTCCATTAATTTAAAAAACCTGTTTTTTCTGCAGTTACTGGGAACAGGATTATTTTTATGAATACAAATTCAGACAGGCTTTCATGGGAAAAAACACTGCTGTTCACTTTGTGCTTGGATGTAGAAATTTGTTGTCAATTTAAAGTTCAGTTTTAAAGCACAGCAGTTCCTTCATTTATCCTTTAAACATTTACTCTGTTTAGAACAACTCATTCCATGAATGTACAAATTGTGATCTAGAACCCCAGAGATTACACCAAGTTACAAAGATGAATTTTCAAAGATAAAACAGTGACAAGTAAAAAAATGCAAACAGAAAAACAATTAGTTCATATACTTACAACTGGTAAAGAATAGTAGTCTTTCCAGCATTATCAAGTCCCACTATGATTACTTTGTGCTCTGCATATTAAAAAAAAAATTAAAAAAGAAAAAAGAAGAAGAAGACAAAAAAAAATTAGTGAAACAGCAATAATTATAATTCTGGTTAATCACTCTCCCTTACTGAAGAATGCAACTGCTTGTTTCTTTTATATCAACACCTTACACAGATTAGTGGTGACTTCAGGACAGAAAAAACACCAAACAAAGCCCCATCTTCTCTTGAGACCCCAGTCTCAGGAAAAGCCAGCACTGGAAATCTAATAAAGGTATGGTTACTAATGATTACTTCATCTACAACATCTAGTTTTAGAAAGAAAAGTACAATGAAAAAATACAATCCATAGCAGTTTATCATGCTAAAAACACCAGCACCATCCAAAGACTGCAAAAGGTATTACCCTAACATTCAAGGATCAATAATAACCATTTATTAAGGTACCACCATTATTCACACAGTAAAATCTAAGAGGAAACTGTATTTTGAATAGGCCACAGATTCTAATTTTGCAACTTTTGAACTGAGAAGTCACAGAATGATAAACAGTCAAGGCTGGAAGATACTTCTGGAGGTCATCTGGTTGAACCTCTTTGCCAAGCCAGGCCCACAGAGCCAGTGGCCTAGGACCATGTCCAGAGGGGTTTTTAATATATCCAAGATGGAAACTCCACAGCCTCCCTGGACAGCCTGGGTTATTGCTCAGTCACCCTCACAGTGAAAAAGTGTTTCCTGATGTTCAGAGGGAACTTGTGTGTTTCAGTTTGTGCCCACTGCCCAGTCCTGTGATTGGGAGTCTGGCTCTGCCCTCTTTGCCCCTCTTTTTCTCATATGTGAGATGCTCCAGTCCCTCGTCACCCCTGCAGCCCATCACTGGACTCTCCCCAGAATGTCCATGACTCTCTTGTACTGAGGAGCCCAGAACTGGACACTGGACACACTCACTGCAGGTGAGGCCTCATCAGTGCTGAGCAGAAAGGAGAAATCATCTGCCCCAACCTGCTGTAAAGCCCAACATACAAAACAGTGATATTGCAATTGCAGCAATACTGTTTGTTTCCAGGCACAGGGGAGACAAAACAGAAATGAACCAAACAAACAAAATCAGTAAAACAGTCCTCCAGAATTTATATGCTCCTCTGTAAATAATTCATCTTAGAATTTCAGATCCAGTATTACAGCCACTTAGAATGGTGATTCTTTTGCTACAGGTGTGAAGCTACAGCATACTGATCCAATTACTGACAAAAATAAGCAAACCACTTGAGAGTGAAAAATTTGCAAATGGATACATAAAAACTCTCTGAACAAGCTCACTTTTAAAGAGATAATATTTACAATTCTAGGGCACTTATTTCAAAGCAAAACATGGTTCACAGTTTAAAGATTTCCTACAAAATACCACACTTGATCTACAGGATCAAACAAGTTAGTAGATCAGAAGATCTATTAAAAGTATCAAATGATTTTTTCCCCCAAAAGTAGGTGGTTTAAGGAAAAATTGAAGCATTTTGGTTAAAAATCTATTTATATATAGTAACCTAGGTCTTTTAATACTGAATATTACTGGAATACAATATTTTCTTGTTTGGAACTTTTGTAAGTTTTGCTGTGCAACAGGATCATAACAGATGGTAAAATGTATTTCCCTGTGCCAGTTCCCCTACTACTGCATTCTGCAAACACATGCAAAGAAAAGAACATTTCTTGACTGTAAATGCAGGAGTACTTTTAGCCCCACCACCAGCAGCATCAGTAATTAATAACCTTTCCCAATACATACATAGTATGAAATTCTCTCTACTTTCAAGGCTAACAAATCATGCCTAGTAGCTTTACTGTCCATTTCTTCTTCAAATATAATTAAATGTAGAGAGCTTCCAAAGGTCCAAACACAGAAATGCCCTCCTGTTTTTTTCAAACTAAACATGTTGTCAACTATTGCCAGGAAGATGATTCTACCTTTGCAGCATTCTGTTTAAGTTATTTTCAAGAAAGAAAAGAAATTCCAGTCAGGCATTACACTGATAATGTGCTCTCTCATCTTCTTATCAGAACACGTTATCTTAGGCGTGAATGACTGGAGTGTTGGATGATACAACATCACACTAAGTCATGAAGAAAAAACCTCCATTGAGATGGCTGCTTTTGAAAGCCACTGAAGTGTGAATGGTCCAACACTAACTGGGAAAAAAAGGCACAGCTTATCTGTGTTACTTCCTAGTCAGATGGTGTTTCATACAGTGATTGAATAAGTACAAACAATAAACAGTCACACAAGTGTTAATCAATAGTGATCTTGGCATGAAAATTGTAAGATGAAATCATGGATATTTCATACAAGTAGCAGATTCCAGAACTATAGTAATGGAAACTCTTCACTTCCAAACATATTCAAAAGTGGAATTTCTGTCTAGTTTGATGAAAACAAAAAATTCACACATAGATGTCCATTAGAGGAAAAACATGTGAGCTTAAAAACTACCAAACTAAGACAGAAGAGAATTTTAGCATGACAGCTACTTGTTTACAAGAGTAACTAGGAGAAGACAGATGCCACATTTAGGAGGAAGGACAATTACTGGGTAAATCATAGGCAGTGATTTATTTGTGTTCTGTACTTACAGACTAACCCATGTTTCTCCCTTTCACTGGCTGGTATTCAAACTCAGTTTAGGTTGTATTTATGAATATCTTCCCAGTCCACCATGTTCTTGGCAAAAGAAGAAGAAAATCCATAACAAAGTTGAGAGAGCAGAAAAGTCTTTATTAATCGCGTAGGAAAAGGGAGGGAAGATGGGGAAAGTAGAAGTAGGCATATGCAGGAGAAAAAAGAAAAGACAGTATTAGACTACTCCTTAAAAGAATCCAAGGACTTCTTGGTTTCATCAACCATTTCTAGCACATTGTTTAAAAAAAATTGATATGTAATACGGTTTAAAAAAATCTGTGACAGTTTAGTATTACAAAAACACAGAACAGTGAAGATTATCTTCTGGCAGATCTTAGAAGTAAGATTATAATATGCTCTTTTCTTCCTTACTCATCTATATTTCTCTAGGATAAAAGGGCCCAAAACTGAAGATTCAATTCTCTCAACATGCCTCTTCTCTACTTTGCAAAAGATAAAAATAAAAAAATTCTAAATACTTTAATGATGACACTTCTAACATATTTGGAAGAAATGACTACTGAATGAGTACCAATAGCTTTCAAGCTGTGAGACAAAATGCTCATCTGGTTCCAAAGAGCAACAGCCTTGGAGGCCTCAGAGTTGAGGACAGAATGCAGACAGAAGTTTGCTAGAAAGAA
Source organism: Melozone crissalis (assembly GCF_028551555.1). Lineage (NCBI taxonomy): Eukaryota > Metazoa > Chordata > Aves > Passeriformes > Passerellidae > Melozone > Melozone crissalis. The sequence continues at coordinate 20,456,279 of NW_026535794.1, forward strand.
GGCAGGAGGAATAGCATAATTCTGGAGGTCAAAACGGTTTCAACACAAAGAAACACACTCATTCTGCACACTAACAGCTAATTTAGAGTCTTCTCTTAAGCACAAAAGAACTGCTAAAATACATTTGTATCCCCAGATTTGATTACAAGGAAGCAGAGAAGCTGTCAATAACTTTTAGTAATTAGAGGAACCAAAAACCATTTGGTTTTCCAGATAATGGTTTCTCCTAACCTGACTGGGAACTGCCACTAAGGCTAGGTGAAATAAACGGTGGAGTTACAGAAGTTCAATCATCTTCAATTAGAGCTTACCATTACTTTTCTTAAAGCAACTTTTTAATAACTGTAGCAATTATTCAGAACAACCTGTAAGATGCTGGATAATTACCATTCCAAAAATAAGTAAACCCCAGATTTGTGAGCTTCTCTATATACCACATAAAAAAATAAGGTCTTGATAACAGTCATTTATCTTTATCAGGGTTGCTGACATTCACTTCTATTTTTAACCCACAGTTTAATTAAGAGCTATCTTGGTAATACTGATGAAATGATAAGTCAAGCAAGTTTTACTCAGACATGCATTAACACAGGCACTAACTTAATGGCTCCACCATCTATCCACACTACCACATGTTGCTCAGAAGAAGGTGCAATCATACCTTCAGCATTTTTGGAGCTTCAGCAGGTTATTTTTGGAGTCTGATTTTTTTAAAACTTCTGAAAGTAAGTTACCAAAAGTAAATTCAACTGAACTTATGTAATTTAGCAACTAGACTTTAAATGGCTGCAGAGAATGATATTTTAAATAAAACAATTCTTGAGTAATGTTTTTTTTCTCAATTTCAAAAAAAATGGGAAAAATTATCACAAAGCCATTAGAAAGTTACCTAGAAAAATGACAAAAGTCTATTTTAAAGCCAACTGTTTGTTTTATGAGTAAAAGTATCTCTATTTCAGTTCACATTGTTCAATTACTACTTGATTATGAGACAATCTGTATTGAGAGCTGAAAGACTTAGACACACCTCATCCTCAATGCTCTACTTGATGGAACAGAGATGTAACTTTCAAATCTTTCCTTAGTTTCACCTTTCCTTTTGCCAAGTGCTGCAGGTTATCACACAACTCACACCAGCCATGAGAACTGATCCCATGATCCTCACACAGCAGACCCTGTGTGCACCTTTGGAATACTCCCTCTGGACAGCCAAAATCAGTGTGCAAGTTACTGTGCTAGTCTGCTCAACAAAGCAACTTCCCGGGACAGCCTGTGAATTCTACAAGGAACTATCAAGATTTGATGTAATTAGAAGAGCAACCAGAATCAACTCAGAAATTACTATGCTTTACTATTACTAATGATATTATTTAGAGAACACAGTTGCATTGTTGGAGAATAATTTCCCATTAGATCAAAAATATATGTCTGAAGCAAATTTTCTAGAATAAAATCTTAGTTTTAGCCATGAAAAGAAACTCTCTTTTCTGTGATAACACAAGAAGAAGCAAAAAAAAAAAAAAAAACCAAAAACCAAGAAAACCAACCCAAACCAAAGCAAAAACTAAACAAAAGACAAATCCAACACTAAACCAGGATCAGGACACACCCTAAAGTCTCTTATTGGAATAAATGCCAAAGAGTAAATATTTCATGATATTACCTCATCTATTTAACTGTGAGACTAATATTTCATTAACCATTTAAATATATGAATGTATTAGATTTGCAACATGAGATTTTGATAGTGGAGAGAGCTACACTGCTTTCTGAGAAACTCCTAGAAATGTGTATCCAGCCAATGCCAGCCAAGGCCACCAGCAACAGGGGTAATGCCTCTGGATAACATATTTAAGATGAGAAAAAGTTATTGCACAGGAGAAACTAAGGACAGAGAAAAAAGTAGTGAGAATATGTGAGAGAAACAACTCTGCTGACTCCAAGGTTGGTGCAGAAGGAAGGGGAGGAGGTGCTAAAGGTGTCAGGGATGCACCCACAGCCCATGGTGATGCAGCTGTGCCCTGCAGCCAGAGGTCCACGGGGAGCAGAGATCCACCTGCAGCCCACAGGGGATGCCACAATAGAGCAGGTAGATCCCAAAGGCAGCTGTGACCCCACTGGACACTCATCCTGGAGCAGGATCCCGGCAACAACCTGTGGAGCTGTGGAGAGAAGGCCACTCTGGAACAGGTTTGCTGGCAGGTTTGTGACCTTGTGGGGGACCCAGACTGGAATGGCCTGTCCCTGAAGGACTGTCTCCCTGAAGGACTTGTGAAAAGAACTTGTGTTGAACAGTTAGTGAAGAATTGCAGACCTTGGGAAGAACACACATTGGAGAAGCCCATGGAGGACTGTCTCCCATGGGAGAGATGCCACACTGGAACAGGGGATGCAGTCCCCTCTATAAGGAAGAAAGAGTGGCAGAGACAATATGTGATGAACTGACCACAGCCCCCATTCCCTGTTCCCTCCTGCAGGGAGATGGCAGAGAACCAAAAACAAAGCTAATCCTGGGAAAAAAAGAGGGAGGAGTGGGGAGCAGGTGTTCAGAAGATCTGGTTTTATTTCTCATTAACCTGTTCTGGTTTGATTGGTAATGACTTCTATTAATTTCACAAATTGAGTCTGTTTTGCCCATGATGGGAACTGGTGAGTGATATCTCCCTTTCCTTATCTCAATCCAGAAGATTTTGCTGTATTTTCTCTCCCCCTGTCCAGCTGAGGAGGGGAGTCATAGAGCTGCTTTGGTGGGCATCTGGCACCCAGCCAGGGTCACTCACAATGAAGAATAACTTTTCTTCCAGGAAATAATATACAATAACCAAGACAATGTGTTTTCCTGAAGATAAATACTGACATCATAACCTACTATAGAAGCAAATACTAAATGCCACCAGTTATCTGGTGATCTCCCTGCTTATAGATCTCTTTGGAGTCTTTGGAATACTTCATGGAAGAAAAGGAGATCCAGATTGCACTACTTGATGAAAATAAAAAAAGGTACTTAATATTTTTCTGGAGGATAGGGGAAACATTGGATCTTGCCAAATAGGTTTGACAGTTCAGGAAGATAAGAAATTAGCAACAAATTCAGAAGACTTCAGGAATTATGTGGTAGGATGGTGTATGCATGAGAAAAATCAATGACCTGGGATTGGATCCTAATCCCATCCCATGAAAGACAGTTTGATACATAGATGTTAATGTGCACACACACTGAGGCTTTGGTATGTACAGAATTAGACTGAGTTATGTGCAATCACAGGCAGAAAACTATTAAAGTACACCAGGTGTATCTGCCTCCAAAAACTTGCAACAGAGCATTGCAAAAACAAGGCTTATCTGCATTTTCAATAACTTTAATGTGGAAATGAGGTACACATTTGGAAACCTGATGAGAGAACAATTAATGAATTTATTGTTTATACTGTTTTTCCTTGAGGCCTTGAGCTTGGAGCAGGCAAGATGATGTTACTGTTAACTATTTAATTTTCTAACCAAAGCTGGCTAGGTAAACCAAAATTATTAAATCAAATAAATTAACAGATAAACCATAATTTTCTTCTTTTACGATAACCATCTGAGGTGAAGGTGGTGGCAGACCCAAATTCTGGGCTCTGGATTAGAACACGAGCTGTGATTGCAGGGCTGGATGAACTGAGCAGGAGAGCATGGAAAGCGATACTATCCCCTTATGACCTTTTTATTTTTGGCCGGAGAACTGATTTTCTTGGGTCACTAACTGTATTTAACCAACATCGTTGCCAAAACACAAACAGATCTTTACCTCGAAGGCCCCCACATGTTTGGCGTCGTTCTTTTCCTTTTAATTAAAGACTAAAACAACACGATTTTAATAACAGATCCCGACTTAAAAAGGAGTCTCGCGAAGCCCAGCGGCACCGTCACGGTGCAGCGCAGCCCCAGCAGCCCGGGCCGCCGCGGATGTTTGACGCTGGGTGTTTAACGCGGCCGGGGAGGAGGGGACAGGAGGGACCACCTCGGGAACTCGAACAAAGCGACCCGGAGCAAGAGGCGCCGCGGCACCAGCGCTCAGGGCGCTGCACAAAGCAAAGCCCAACTTTTGGCCGGGCGGGCCTTCAGGGGAAGCCCGGCGAGCGGAGCCGGCCCCGAGCCCCCAAGGCTGCCCGCGGCCCCCGCAGCCCCGCGGGCTCCACTCGCCGCCCGCCCCGCCGCCGCTTCGGGCCCGCGCGCCCACCTTGGCTACCGAAGAGGCTCCACAGCTTGGCGAAGATTAGGCCCATGCCTAGGCTCGGCTTCCCGCCGAGCGCCCGGGGCTCCCCGAGCTCAGCCAGGCGGCAGCAGCGGCGCCGACTCTCCCGTCTCCCTCGCGGACGCTCCGCAGCGGCCCCGGCAGCGCCGAGCGGGCGGGCGGGCTCAGGGGAGGGCGGGCACGCGGCGCGGCCCCGCCCCGCCAACGGCCGCACGGCCCCGCCCCCCCGGCGCGGCCCGCGCGCGTCACTGCGGCGTCATGGGGGCGTCATGGCGGCGGCGTGTGTGAGGGGGCAGGCGCGAGTTTTCCACCGGGGCTGGTGGAAAGCCGAGCGGTCTGCGGTCGGCACGCTCGGGAGGATGGAGCCGCCCCGCAAGGGGCGAATGCTGCGATGAGCGCTAGGCCCCCGCCGCGGTGGGGAGGCGTTGGCAGCGTGCCTTGGCCGGCCCCGTGTCGTGTCCTTTAGCCCGGCGGTGCTGTGGCTGGTCCACGGCCTCTGCCCTTGGGAAGGGTTGAGGGTTTCAGGGCAGGCAGTGCTCCCGTGTGCAGTAAAACTTGTGGAAGGAGCGGATTCACTTTCAGGGCTGTGCTGCAGGTTCCTCTACTGAGCGTGGGTGCCCACCCGAATTTCCTCCCAAGCAGCACCTTGGGGAGGGTCAGGAAGCGAGCACGAACCCGGCTCCGCCCCAGCGAGCGAGCTTGCCGTGGAAGTACAAAACCTGTTACACTCGGCAGAATTTCAGACAACAACAACAAAAAAACCAACCAAAAAAAAAAAAAACCCACACCAAAAAAAAAAAAACCAAAAAAACCTCGCGATGTCAGCAATTTCTACATGTCTACGTGTCCGATAAGCTCGGTGCCCCGGGGGCTCTGCTGCTGCCTTCCCCGTGCCGTGGTGGGGTGGGAGCACAGAGGCTGCCGCGGCGTGCCCGGCTCCCATGGTGACACCGGCAGCGGCACTTCCTGCTGCACCCGGAGGAGGCGGGCCCGGCGGCCCGGGCGGTAGGTGTGTGTGTCGGGCTGTAGGTGTGTGTGTGTCGGGCGGTGGGTGTGTGTGTCGGGCTGTAGGTGTGTGTGTGTCGGGCGGTGGGTGTGTGTGTCGGGCTGTAGGTGTGTGTGTGTGGGGCGGTGGGTGTGTGTGTCGGGCGGTGGGTGTGTGTGTGAGGCGGTGGGTCTGGGGCTGCGCGCCGCTGCGGGCGGGCTGAGCGCTCTGCGGTCCGGCCCGGCACCTCCGTGTTCCGCCCTTCTCGTTGCGGCTCGGGTCCGGCCCGGGCCTGTGTGTGCCTCGGGGTCCGGCGGGGCGGAGGCGGTGGAGGCGGTGCCCGGTACCTCGGCTGAGGCGCAGGGCCTGAGGGCTGCGGTGGGCTGCGCGTCCCGCTCCTCCCCGCTCACTCATGTTTTCAGTAGCGGGCGGGCGAGGGAATAAAGGAGAGAGCCCCACATTCCGCTCCCTGCCACAATGACTGCACTTTCGTTTTCCTCGTGTGGGAAAGCGTGGGCAGGGAGGTTTGAAAATCGTGCTCAGCATCTGTTATTGCTGCGTGTGACTCCTGGTAGCGTTCATGTACATAGCTGGATCAAAGCCCTGGTCCGGCATCGGCGTTCTCCGCTACAGTTCCCCACAGAGGCACATAAAAATCAGTGAAAAAATAAGTAAAAGTATTTTCTTCCAAAGCCCGATATACCTTTTCTGGGACAAAGTGTACGGCACAGCAGGTCGGGAGAAAAAAACCTCAGGTACTACGAGCCTGCCTCCTGCTGAACGTTTGAAGTCTGGCTCTGGTACATGAGGGGCACTAGGCAGTCTCCCTCAGCAGCCTGGCTCCCTGCTGGATCTGAACTGAAAAGCGTCTCCTGTCCCTTCTCAGCCGTGTTCCCCGGCCTGCAAGAGCGCCTTTGTAATGTAAATATTGAAGTCACACATAGTGCTTATAAACACCACATTTCTACATGTCAGCTTAATTATTTTCAGGATTCCAATTCTTTAAAAGATTTAGAATGGATTTTTTTAAAGGGCTGGTTTATTATGCTTCTGAAGAAAAACCTTTCCAAATGTGGGCCATATGGGGATCTTTTTGTGGTTGGTTTGTTTGGAGTTTTTAGTGGGTTTTTTTTGGTTTGTTTATTTGGTGGGTTTTTTGTTGTTTTATTTTTTTTGTGGTTTTTTGTGTAATGTAGGCATTCTAGGACAACAGGCACATGATATGTCACATTTTCTGAAACATTAAATCTGAGCTTTGGTGATTTCAGTTTTTATCAAGTCTTAGATTGTAGTAATATTGTACAATTCGTTTTTGTGGCAATAGCAGGGAAAATTCTTGGCATTTTGTTTGACTTTAAAAAGAAGTTAATTCAGTTACAGTTTCTTTCTTTCAATAGCTGCTAATGTTGCCGAATAAGACTTTGAAATTCCTACCCATGAAACTTTGCCTTTGTCTGGTCTCAAAAGTAAGTCGACATAAGGTCACATTCTTTTAGCATTAAGATTTGAATTGAATCAGAAATATTAAAAAATATTCTTAAGGGGTTTTGTATGATAAAAGTGACAACTAATCTCTTATTTAAATAAAATTAATACCAAACATTCTGATCTCTCTTCTCTAAGTATATTTAGTACAATGAAAATGTATTTCAATAGTCAAAATTCCTTATGAATGGAATAAACCTAGAGTGATGTTCTCTCCTTCCGTTTAAGTTGTTGTAAGGAAATCTAAATTTTAGGTAGTCTCATTTCAGACTCAAGTGTGTATAATTTTTCAAAATTCTTGAGGGGTGGGCAGATACCATTTGGGAAAATAACTGTATTTTATTACCTACAGAGAAAAATTATAAAGAGTAAAATAAAATCTCTGTCAGGACTGAGCTACAATAAGACTTTATAGCTGGGCTTTTCAAGAGGAATTAAAGCTACATCTTGAAATTTCCTATACCTTTTATTGGTGTATTTTTTTCACCAGATAGCCTGAGGATTTATTTTAAGGATAGTAGAATTTTTGTAATTGAGAGTAATGTTAGAGTCCTAGCCTGACCAATATTTGGAAATTTGAGTGCAATAAAGTTGCATTATTAAAATAGGAAGAATCAGAACCAACAGCTTAGTTTGTGGCTACGTCTTATGCTAAATTTATAAACTTACAGAATATAAGAATCACAAAGAAAATTCTTTGCTTCTTTCAGTTTGTTGCCAGCAGATTTTAAAAGCTAAAGGAAGATGTCCTTTTTCCCTAAAATCGTTTTCCAGTATGAAGTTGAAGAGTATCTCACCAAAGTGTTCAGAAATAATGAGGTAAGTGACATAGTTACCCCTAACCACCACAAAATAATAAATTTTGTGTAACTTCAATACCTTACAATAAAATATTGTCTTCACATTAAACACAGTGGTTTTTATATAAAATATTTCTATATTTAAAATAGAAAATTAATGTTTATGCTGATTGGCTCAAAGTAGCATACAAATATTTAAATTAAATTGAGTATAAATCAGAGAATTCAGTTTTGGATCCTACTGAAGAGTGGATTGTAGATAATCAAGCACATATTGACCACGTGATATTGACAAGAAATACTCCCTTACCCCAGTGTAGAATACTACAGACAATCTTATTAATTCCTAATGCCAAGGATGAAAAAATTGCTTTTTAATGTACATGCTTATCAGTATGAAAGTTACTGATTCATAGATTTGAATTTAGTTTTCCAATTCCTTAGGGCTGGTCTATGTACGATAGCAGAGCTCTCTAGCAGTTGCTTTGATACTTACTGCAAACTGCAGCAATTTTGCTGATACAGCTGTTTTTCCATTAAGTATTTTTCAGGAACTTTATGAGGCTTCCAGTGGAATTAGGCTCACAGATTTGTCACTATGGCACACCACACAACCATATCCCTCAATTTCCATGGAATGTTTATTCAGCAGGGTTCCTTTGTGTTGAGCAAGAGGTGTCTGTGTGAATCTCGTAATATAAAATCTCTTCTTTCACTTTCAGCTTATCACTGCTTTAGGTACACAGGAGGCAGAGAAAAAATACCAATCTCTCTTAAGTCATCTATCTCATCCACCAGCTTTTACAGCTGTAAGAGTAAATACCCACTTGGCCTCAGTGAAACATGTGAAAAAATTGCTGTTTGAAGAGATCCAGAAGGTTTGTGCAATTTCTTTGTTACAGCAGAATAGCAGGGTCTTTCATCTTTCATCTGAACATGAGACCTTTTCATTACTGGGAGCTATACCTTACCTCAGTGCATCCAGTGGTATTAACATTATGCAATCACACTCATTTCCTGCCAGCATTAAACATTAAATGAAAATTTATTGTGTACCAGTGTCCCTCATCTCATCCCTCCAAGAAAGGCAATAACAGAGGGAAAAGACTTCCAACTCTTTTTTGTATGGCAGATCCAAACCCTTGATAGGATTGAGGTACTGCTGTGGTAAATAATGTAAAGGTGTCAGAAATCTGTAAGAGAAGATGACAGATAGAAAGGGAAGCTCAGAGTGCTGTCTTCAGCATGCGTAGAACACTTCTGTTTAAGACTAAAGGAGAATGCCTGTATATCTAGATATGATTGCAGAAACTGTTTAGGAAAGTGAAAAAATTGGTTTGTTTTGGAAACTGGAGCCATGGTGATGCTCTCCAGCCACTGTATTTTCTTTTTTAAAACCTATTTTTAATCATTATATAATTTTTTTTATTTTTACTTATCTTAATTAAACATTTATTTATCTGATAATATGTAAACCATTATATTTAAGAAATGTATTATTTTGAAATTGTGTCCTAGATCTTCACTCTCTCTAAAAAGATCTGGTTCTTTAAATTATTAATGCTAGTGGGAGTACAGGGAGTTTTTACATGACAGGAGCCAAGACATTTCTGTGATGCAGAGGCAGTTGACAGTGTTCTGCTGGCTGGGATGGTAATGAGTTTTGCTAATTTTAGTTTGATTGTAGAAGTCTGGAAACGGATATTGCAGGGTTATATTTTGTTTCAAGGCAAAAGGCTTTGCTGAAAAGTGACTTAAGACCAGCTTTTCACAAACTTCTTGTATTTTAAAGTGTGATTACATGGTAGAAAAGGAAACCACATGACACTTTTGAACAGAAGTATGATCATGGATTGTTTCCTTTTTTAAGAGAAAATACTTATTTATTACATGCAAACTGATTTACGGTTTTACACGCTTTAAGGTTATATTCTAGAAGGCTCAGATGAGAAGACATAATTCTGTTTAAATCCTGGAACCTCTATAAAATGGCATTTTCTTTTCAGCTAAATATGTAACTCAGCTGTCAGTGCCCAAACTTGGACTGGCAAGGAGAATGAAAATTATTTCCAGGCTGGCCTATTAAGTAAGACAAGCAATACATGAATAGAGTTATACAGTGGCTTATAACTAATAACAGCTAAGGGTTAACACAGAATACACTCAAGCTTCTAAGGTGGTGTCACTGTGTCTTCTGTGTTCTGACAACAACTCAGAAGAAAGCAAAGACCAGTGATAAAGTTATGAGTGTCAGAACACTCTCCCACTCCCTGAAGTCAGTTCTCAGTCAATCTCTTTGTGGTCTTGTTATTTCTAAATTTGTGGAATGTTTAGTCTTTTGCACCAGTACTTTTAATACATAATGTCCCCTTGCACACTATTTCCCAGCTGCTTTTAACTGTTTTCACTACTTTTGTGTTTTGTGCTCTACACCTAGAAATGATGAATGGAAAAATGGTATTCAGTTTAATTAAGTACTTAAATATTAGGTTTGTTACTAGTGCTTACTAATGATTTTTTTTTAATGAAACAGCAATTTAAAGGACTATGTGTTCCAGTTCTCGAGCACCCAAAACTTCAGGACATTTTATTAATTCCTGTCATTGGACCCAGGTTTGTAATTTTCAGTCTTTGGCCTTAAAATGTTGTCTAACACAATTTTCTTACAGATTTCTTGTTAAACAGTTGTTATAACTAACTCACTATAACTAAGGCACAACTTCTGTTTTACTATGACCTGGTGGACAATCCATACACTAACCAGGCCAGAGTTTTACTCTTAAAAAATGAAAGAAAACATAGAGTTCTCTCCTTATTTATAAGACTAATGTTTTAGTGACATGTATGCGTCCTCCCAGAAAGCCTGGTAGGTGGCAGATGGAAGAGCCAAAATTTGCAGTGGAATGTAGAACTATGGCTAAGTACAGGCAGGGTTTCCTTCCACTGGAAGAAATCAAGTGGAATCAAGAGTTCCTCAGCAGTTGTTAAATACAAAGTCACTTTGCAATCATCTGACATAGGAAGGAATAGAGGGCTGTTTCTCAATCCCAGTATAATTTACTTGTATTCCTGTGTCAGGTTCATAATAGTGGCAGAAGGTGCCAGAATTTGCATTATTTTGAGGATTGGTTTTCTTCTTGACTTTTTCGTTTGATTTCTCTAAAAGTAAAATAAATATTTTACTGTAATACAGTAAAAATATTTTAATTAAATGTAATTGTTTAAATTTCTAAATGTGATACATGATAGTTAACAACTTTTTCTCTAGTATATCTGACAAAATCCATATTTGTGAACTAGAGTTTACTTGAGGATTATTTGGATTTTTTTTTCTGTATACTTTTCTTTTTTATTCAACTGCATTTTGTATTTCTAGGCGAGATTTAAAAAAACATCCATGTGAAGTGATAGTTGGAGCCCAGTGTGGATATGCAGTACTCCGAGGAGCACACGTTTATGTCCCTGGAATTGTATCCACCTCAAGATGTAAGAGTTCTCTAAGTACACCCATCTAAGTTGTGAAGATGGCAGAAAAAGTGTCACCCTTGAATAATAGATAAATGCCTAGTGACACAAAACTGTTTTCTGTTCTCAGCTGAAATTAATCTTACAGTTGTGGTTTATTGTAATTAGACTTCTTAAAGTTTTTCTGGCTTTTTTAAAAAAATATTTTCACTATTTTTCATTTTACTTAAGTTATATGTAATTATTTCTCACTAGCCTCGCCTGTTTTAAATTCCTTTTTCCATATAATTTGTGGCTGAAGTATTAATTCTCAAGGATTTCAATTTCTGGTTTTTCATTTCAAAATATTTTTAAAGAGAATTTTCCAAGTAAAGCCTTTTTTTTAAGAATTTTTTTTTTTACTACTGAGTACTGTAGCCTTTAATATGGATGTTAAGTTGAATAAACTTAGAAAAGCTGGCTGCTTAAAACAAATGAGATACCACATCTGGATGGTGACTAGGTGTATCTTGATTATTTAATAGATACAGATTATTTATTTCTTCACTCAGTCATAAAGCAACTTACCTTCATGGTTCTGTTAGATTTTAAGTTACAAAATCAAAAACCCCCAGATTTTCTTTATTCTAATCCATTGGCAATTCATTTGTTTACATAAGAGTGATGTAGTAAAAATCTTTTTTTTCATTGATGAGAAGAAATTTATGTCAGTTTTTATGTCAGATTCTTAAGAAATGGAAATTATGCATCAATGCCTGTGAGACAGGATAAAAAAAAAATCTACGTATGCATGCTTTTTGTTCAGCAACCTATTTTTGTTCTTTAAATGTCAAATTAACTTTATGTAAAACCAGTATAATTTTGGATGATTCACCTTATTAGTCTATTGTGATGAGATCTAGTGATCATCTTGATTCTTATTATTAAACAAAATGAGTCAGAACAACATTTATCAAATCACTTCATTTCCTTTCAGGAAAAATCCTTCAAGAAGTTTGAGGCATGTGCTGAAATCCAATTCACTGAACAGGAATGTTTTTCAATGTAGGCCTTGATAATGAAATAAGTATATTGGCATAGCAGTTGTTGGAACTGCTTATTTACACAACCTCATAAATATTCAAATCCTTCTTTGAGTCAGCTAGTGATTTATCATAATTGCCACATGTAATTATGCATGTAGCATCAATTCAAAGAAAATAAAGATACTATAAAACTTATGGAATACTTCAGGGGAATTGCAGATAAGAAAATAAAAGGGCACACTACCCACTTGATGCCAAATATAATAAAACTGTATTAAGCACAGATGGTCTAACTAGGGGAAAAAATAGTTCAGCAAGAACACATATTTAATCACTGAACTTGCAATCCAAATGAGGGTAAACTAATGATCAGGGGGCTTTGAGCTTAATTTAACTAATCACACTCGAACCTTTATGTTTATGGAATGCTGCTATAATCTACAGAAAACTTAAGAACCCTATGCAGGACTAGTGTATTTCGAAAGGATGATAGCAGAGAGTGAAGTAAAATAATTTATGTTTGAATACTGCAGAAAACGTTGACAGATATGCTTATAGAAGAGTTAAATTGCTGCAGGTTTTTGTTCAAGTGAAGTTTAAGCAAACAGTAATACTGAGCAATCACATGATGTTTTGTGTCACATTGTGTAAAAATAAGTAGTGTAAAAAATATATTTTCAATTGCTGCCCAAGAAATACTACAGTTTAAGGATTTCAGGGCATTTGGGCATAATCAGAAGGCCACCTGAAAATGGGAAAAAGGAGTCTCTAGTACAATTCCAAGAATTCTTGGGAAGCTGAACTGCCATTACTCTTGTTATATCTTCTTGTTCCTCCAGCCTGTCAGTCACCTCAGAAGTGCAGTTTTGGAAATTTTTTTTTATTGCTATCAGAAGAGGCCTTTAAGCATATTTTTCAGCCAGTCAACACATAGCACTTGTTCACTATTATGTAAAGTCACCTACACCATCCCTTTTCTATTTTTTTTCCTAATGCAGGAAGTTTGTTAAGTCTGTAGGATAACACTTCTAGAGTTTGGTGTTTATTTACACACTTTACCGATCTGGTGGGTTTTAAGAGCCAGACCAGAACAAGAATGTATAATCACTTGTGTCAAAGCAGTAAGTAGTTAGAGAAAAAGCAGTTATAGCTATGTTCTAGGTGGCTATTGAGAGGTCATTAGATAAATTTAACACTCCTGCCTTTGTTCAGTAAGGGTAAGCAGTGTTGTTTCATGTACCTGTGTGCTTGGAGCAAACATGGAGGACTGGATCCGAAAGGTGTGCTTAAAACTTATGGGTGACCTTGCTTTGGTGAAATAAATAAAGTACAGGTTTATGCAGCCTCTTAGAAAACAAGACAGTGCCTGACTTGCAGCTTGGTGTCTCTCAGTACCTCCAGTCTGGTAGCTGTCATTCACTGTGTAAAACTTTAAAGCTTTATATCAGTTGATCTTCTTTCATTGCATTTAAAAAGTGTGAAGTTTGATATTAGAGAAGAGTTGAAGGAAATAGTCTGCTGAAAATCCTAAGTTACTTGATCACTACTGCTTTGTTAAATGTCTTAATGATTTCAAGCTTTCCATTTTTCTTTGTGCAGTTGTGAAAGCTGGAGATCTGGTTTCAGTGTATTCAGATATTGAAGGGAAATGCAAAAGAGGAGCCAAAGAATTCGATGGAGTTAAAGTTTTCCTTGGAAATGGAATTTCAGAACTCAGCCGCAGTGAAATCTTCAGTTCAAGTGGCCAACTGAAGTAAGTCCACAGTAATTGGACATATAAAAATTTGCAAAGGGAAGGAAGGAACTGGGAGAACACTTTGAATTATTTTGTACCCTATGTGAAGTCACAAAATGGCTTTGCATGTTGGGATTTCCAATATTTTTTGAGAAGCCATAAGTTTCATAGTGGGATTCAGATACCAATTTACTTGCAAGGTAGGAGGAAATAAGTGAGGGTCTTTTAATAATTTATGTTTATTCAGTTCAATAATATCAAACAGAACTGACAAATGTTCCCACTCTGGCAAAATTGCATTTTGGTGAATTGTGTAGTACTACTTCCCTCTTTAGATGAAACAGAAGTGAAGTCTTGTCCATCTTTTAACAGAAGTGAAGCCTTGTCCATCTTTTAAAAATATCTATAGGTGATTTTTTTTTTTTTTGGTGGGACAAAGGACAAAGCATAAGGTGAAAAAAAAATTACTGACATTTGCCAGAGTAGTTACCTATTTCAAGATTACTTGTTCTTCTATTTTGTTGATGAAGCATATGGTTTTTTCCTCTCATGTCACCTAAAACACATATAAAAAAGTAATGTACAAGACTATGGATGTCAATTAATGACCAAGACTTTACTTCCTGAGAAGAGACTACAAAAGTTCTAGTGAATAAAAGTACCTTGTCAAACAATTTCTGATTTGTGAGAGCTTAGATATAGTAAAAGTAGTGGTAGGATGTAGCTGTTGAGTTGGTGACATGGAACAGCAGTATGTAATATTAAATCTGGTGTCTGCAAGTTTCCTTTCTCATATCCTTCCTTCTCATTGGACATAGGCAAAATAATACTCTGTCTCTTTAGTAATCTTTTGTTTGTAGACTCTGTTGCTTTTTCATGGTTTTCTCTTTATTGTTATCCATTTCCTGGTACATTGGTTTAACAATTATATCTGCATCAGAATTTCATCCATATTTAAAACTTCTAGGTGACTTCTAATTTCAAACCATAGCTTTGCAGGCAAATCAATGTTCCTGCAAGGCTTTTCATATAGGATTTCTGTAGTAATTTGACCGAAATCTCAGGAATTTAGGAAATGGAGAAAAATCTAACTAGGAAATCACATGCCAGTGTCCTAGTGCATACACATGGCTAGCCAAAAGCAGTTATGGATTGAAGTTAAGGTATTTAGGTCTGGTTTTATGCATTTCTTTACAGTATCAAGGCTTGGATTACATCTTGTTTATCCTGTGTACAGAACCAGAAATTTCCTTTATGCAATTTTACAGATAGTTCCAATTTATCATGTAATGCATTTTTTGCCATGATTAACTCAACTTTGATGATGTCACTCTAGAGAATTTTCCTAGAAGTACTTTTCTTGGTTGTTCTTTCATTCTTGTAAGATTGTTGTCTCAAGTTGCTATTTGTAAGCATGATGATTTTAATTGACTACTGTTAAAATGTATAAAACTGAGTATTTGAAATTTTTTCATGTTTTTCAGGGGGCTGGGCATAAGAATGATAGAGCCAGTCTACCTTAGTCCTTCATTTGACAATGTACTCCCTAGTCATTTGTTTTTACAGGTATGTTTGTTCCAAAATCAAAAGTCTGTACTATTTACAGAATAATGAATATTCTCTTAGCACACATTCATAGTTCCTACATTCCTTGTTCATTGTAGCACCTAATTCAGTCTTTGGATTTGAGGAACACAAAGCATTTAAAATGAAGTCAGTATCTACATGTAGGTGGTTTAATCATACTGTGTCTGAGCTATGATAAGGGATTTCAAAGCAACATAAGAGATACTCACTTAAAAACGTAGAAATTCCTCTTGCAGATACTCTGCATAGAGCTATTAGTTTTTGGAATCTGCCTATGAACCCTGCAATATGAGCCCCTTTCAAGGTACATAAATCTGTAGATAATCAGGAAAATCTCCAAATATTAGGTTGATTTGAAGCTGTTATTTAAGTACTAAAGACAACTTTAAAAGGTTTTTATACCTTTGTGTTGAACTGAGAAGAAAGTATTTCCATATTGTCTAAGGTGCAGTACTGTGCACAGTCATTGCACATTATTTCTCTTCAGTGCATCTGTACAGTTAATAGCATAGTTCAGCTTCTTGCTACTTTAATTCAGCAAGCTTAGACTTCTGTGTTTTGCTCTTACTGTTCTTTACCTGCACCACTATGTTAATATAGTAAATATTCCAGTAAATATGCTAATATAAAGTATTTGTAATAAACAGAGCTGCTCTGCTCTGTGCCAGTGTCAGCTTATTTTAGCTGGACTTTTAGCACTGTAGTCTCCTCAGTCATGAGCTCTTAAACTTCAGCCAGATATTCAGACATAGCTTTAAATAAAAAATGAGCCACTGGAGACTTGTTACGTAAACTGTCCGTTATATATAATACAAACAGTTCATTTTCTGTCAAAGAACTGAGAGCAATACCATAGGTATCTTCCCTGCTGAATGAATTATATTTTTAAACACATTTGTCATTCCTTAATAAAGGAGTTGATGCAGGGTATAAAATTCAAATTCTCCCATATTTGTTTTTATTATAGAATTTACCTTCTGTGGTTGTGAGCCATATTTTAAACCCTCAACCAGGAGAGAAAATTTTGGATATGTGTGCTGCACCTGGAGGAAAAACAACCCATCTTGCAGCACTAATGCATGATCAGGTAAGAGAAGTAATTTGGCATTTTCAAAGGAAGGAAGTCTGACCTCTGTTCATTTGTATAGCTCTCTTCACTTAACTGTTAGAATGCACAGATAATTTACAGCAGCAAACAATTGATATTTTGACATTTTACTTACCAATGTAATTTGCTACACATCACTTACTGAAACGGACAACAGACAATCTTTATCAAGTATTTACCATCAGCTTTAAAATCTATTTTGCTACAGACTGATAGTTGAAATATATCTAATTTTGCTTTTTAAAATGTTATTGAATTATTTTTAATCATAGAATTTTTTACATGCAAGGCATAGTTATGCAAGAATATGCTGGGTTCATGAAACTCAGATGTATAAAGATCAGGGGTTATGACTGTGTGCCAAAGAAACACACAACTCTCTACAAAAATTTACTAAAAAATTTCTAATCAGATTAGGATTTTTCTCAGTAAAAATTATCAATTCTGCATAGAGATATAATTTTAGGCTGAATTTCTAGTCTGAATTTGTCATTCTATGGTAGAATGTCACAAAATCCAAAACTATCTAATGAGAAAGCAACAAAAATCAGAAGAAACAAAAAATATGTAGAGAAAGACAAGGGAGAGGAGAATGTAATAAAATAAGAATGGAAATACAGGATTACAGCTTTGCATATGTTGAAATGTTATGTGCATGGTGAAATACAGAAATGCAGGTTACTCTTCTTGAGCAGAGGGGAAAAGCATGTAAGATTTCCTCTAAAATTTTGTAAGACTTTATTATTTTTGTTGAAATAGAGTTATTAGAATATATCAGATTGTTTAGAAGTCTTGCAGTTACATTATGCAGTACTTTGACAGGTGCCTGTGCATAAATGTGAAGGCACAGCATGTAATGGTATGAATGCTTTGAGAAAAGGCTTGGATTCAGTTCTGTGATGGTTTGTCTGTGGAAATGTTTTTTCCATCAATTTGGAACAATGGGAAGGCATTAATAATGCATTAGACAGTCATTAGACATTATATATATATAATGTCTTATATATAAAGCTTCCAGTAGAGAATTTCAGTGTGATAAATAAAGGAAGTCTGCAAATCATAGATTTATGTCATGGATTTGTTTACATCTATATTTTTTCCATCTGTGTATCTACATTTTGTATACCTTTGCAGAACTGCTTTGATTATGCTTGCCTGCAGCTGATGTGGTAAAGATGAAGAATACAGATGTTAAATATTTATCTCACTTGATTTTCATTTTCTGAGTATATAATTTTAATTTAAGATATGGAAGATAAAGGTACTGAAAAAACACCTAATTTTTAAGAATGAGGATTTTAAATTCCATTCACAGATTTTCCATAGTAATTTTTCATAGACAGCATATTAAACCACTAACATTTCAGAACATTTAAATCACTCTTACTTTTTTGTGATATAATTTTGTTATTAAATTATATAACTAAGATGTAAGATTGCTCTGTAATGTTAAGAGCTCTTAAATAAGAATCGGGAATACTTAAAGCTTGAGAATTTGTTATTATCTGCATCCCAGTCTAGACCACTGTTTTTTCAGATGTATTATAAGTAGTTGTTCTGGCAGTAGCTGGCATGGCCCAAATGGAGAAGAGTTGTCTGGCAACTTGTTCTTTTCTCTGGAGAAAAGAGGAGAGAAGCTGTGAATAGCCCATCCCTGGAAGTGTTCAAGGCCAGCTTGGACGGGGCTCTGAGCAGCCTGCTCTAGTGGAAGGTGTCTCTGCCCATGGTAGGTGGGTTGAGCTAGATGGTCTTGAAGATCCCTTCCAACCCAAACTATTGTGATTCTATTATCTCTTTATCCCTGCAGTATGCAGAGATGAGCACCAAATCCACTGTTCTTGCAACAGATGAAGCTTTGAAGCCCAGTCAGGTCCTAGAGTACACATGCAATGAATTGGATGGTGCTAGGGGACGAGTAGGAGGTGCTTTGGCTCACAGCAGCTGGACACTGGACACCACTGACACAACCTAAATCCATTCTTACCTCTCAGTCCTAGATCTGCATATTGCCTAACATACAGATAACAGCTTATCTTTACTGACTTTTTTTTACTTCTTAAACTTAGTCATTTTACCCTTCTATAAGCCTCTAGAGAGCCATCACCAAATAGAAAAAAATTGTTGTTTTCTCAGCATATTGTGTTTGCTGTAGCAAGTCTAGTACAAGTTTTTGGTTGTTGGGTTGTTCTGTTCTGGATTTTACTGATGCTACTTTTTACTTTCCTTTGTGTTCACAGATTTCATGTAGCAGGTAGTGCTGTGTGTCTATTTTGATTTATTTTGGGGGAGGAAAAAAGAAATCTATTTTTACAGAATAGGAATTGTGTAATTGTGATTTCCCTCCCCTCACCTTTAGACTTATTCTTGTATTTACACTATTTCCCAAAGTAGCTTGAGTGACAATCACTGCAAATATTCCAGTATAATTTTGACCAAGTCAGAGTCATGGTTGTGGGCCCAATTTCCTCAGCTCTGAGCTGTAGTGTGATCTTATTTCCTACTCTCTCCATACAAATTTAAAACCTGTTGACCTATTTTACCATGTATTTGAGGCTTCTACCCTCATTCAAATGATTAAATTTTTATCTTAGTGCCCAGTTCAGCAGTTCAAAACAAACAAAAAGATACAAACAACAAAACCACTTGCCAGAAGTCAGATATTAAAGCATCCCTTAGAGTGACAATGCCAAGCATGGCTTCAGACTAACGTGGCTATTGTGGAAAACATGTGGGAATAAGGACTGCAGGAGTGTGGATTTAAGAATAAAATAGTTCTGAGGGGAAGACTATGCTTTATTTATTACACTTCCCAGGACTGGGGTAAGGAAATCAGAAACATCCATTTAATCACTATACTTTTGATGAAAACTTTGGGATTTTTTTCAGGGTGAAGTTATAGCCATGGACAAGATAGCTAACAAGATCAAGAAAATCAAGCAGAATGCTGAATTGCTACAGTTGAATTGCATTAAGGCCTTTTGCTATGATGGAACAAAGGCCCTTTCAGAAGAGAAGAGAGAGGATAAACAAGGTAAAATAAACAATTTGGGTAGTAGTAGCTTTTAGGAGAACATAGTAATGTTTTGCAAAAACAGTATTAAACCTGTCACAGGTTTAAATCTTGGCAGGTACCAAAGTTGCCTCAGCACTGTGAATGCACTTTTATTTTCTACTCTTTTGTGATTATCAGCTTCTCTATGAAGCAAATAGAAAGTCAAATTATCTGTCCTTGTCACAACCTAATGTTCTCAAAGGAAATGCATTCCTTTCCCAGATAATAATGAAGAAGCCTTAAAGCTTCTTTCATGATCACATGTAACCCCATACTGGGAAGTTTAAGAGTTGATCTGAGAAAAAAATTATTTTTGCAGACTTGCTTCACTTTTCTGTCTCCTAATCCTCATCAGTAAAATGGGGTTATTAATACCTAACTCCCAAGAGTGCTGCAAGGTTTATTTCATTGATGTTTGTTCAGCTGTTCAAGGGAAAGTTATATACAAGCACAGTGTATTATTTTAAGTAATTTCATTTGCTTTTTTGAAGTGATGCAGTTATGATATTGGTTCTGTTCCCATGATGGAATGATTTAAATGGTATCTGCTGCCTTGATTATTTTTAGTTTGTTGTGCAAAGTATGCTGTTCTTTCTCAGTCTATTTTATCTCAGTCACTGGTTAGCCTAAGTAGGAATCAGATTACATAATCACCTTCTTTGTCCCTATGTATTGCAGTTATTCCTGCTTTGGAGGAACAAAGGTACTTTCCTAAGAGTCTTTTTATGAACATCAAATATTGTAGGTGGCAAGTAGCAATTACAGAGATTAACTAGAGCAAGCTGTAATACTGAGAGATAATGAAGGCTTTTCTGTACATTCCTGCAAGTAACACATTACATATTTTGAACATTTTAGTAATGGATCAGAGGTAGATAAACCAGATAGACTCATTTTGGAGCAGGAAAAAGCTAGGTAGCAGTGGTGTGATAATACAAGTTTGGCAGCAGTAGTATATGGTGATGCTGAGCCAATCTCCCTAGCATTGAGCAGATAGAACCTTCTGGGCTGTTGAGCCATTGGGGTACAGATTAAAGGACAGGCTCTGCATATGGAAGATACATGTTGTCATCCAGGTAATAGTTAGAAATTGTTCTCTTCACCTTTTTTACTGAATTGTTCTGCCGTGAGAAGTTGCAGTAGTTCATAGTATTATGAAGTCCTTGATTTTATACAGCTATGCATACATCACAATAAATAGTTCTATAGACAGTCCAGTTATTATAAGGCAGTCTCAGTGATTAACTACAGGTTTGTCTCAGTAAAGGTTTGCACACTTTTGAGCTGACTCTGGTTCTTTACAGACTATATGTACAACTCTGTACCCAGCACCTCTGGGTTGATGACCAATGACCAATTATATTTCAACAGTTTTGATCACTTTTACATTTTACTTTCAAATTAATAAATTAAAAGAAAATACTGCCTAGTGGGATCATTTTTGAGCTCACAGAACTTAAACTGTTCAGTTTTCTGGGAGATGAAAACTACCACCAGCAGTGCTGAGGCTTGTCTCTAGCTGAGACTAGTTTCGCAGACACTGTCTATAGCACATAAATGTTTTATGTCAAGGAAGCAGTGACAGCCTCTCCTTACCTGCAGTGAAGCCTCAAGGAAGGAAACAGCCCCATTTTACATTACTAACTGCTTTTTTCAGAAGGACCTCCATTCTTACCAGAGTCATTTGATCGAATTCTTCTTGATGCTCCATGTAGTGGGATGGGACAGAGACCAAACATGGTTTATTTCTCAACTTTAAAGGAAGTGACCTCATATCAGCCACTACAGCGCAAGCTTTTCACTGTGGTATGTGTTAAACATTGAGTAGATCAGCTGAATTGAACACAAATGCTTTTGCAGCATAACACTTGCCCAAAAAGCAGTCCCTCATTTCCCCTACTTTTTCAGCAGCCAGGAATTATTAGGGTCCTGTTAACCTCTCAGCTCCACCAGATCTGTTGCTAGGTGAAGCCAGTTCATTGGAGCATGGTAAAGGTCTGTGTAATCCATAATAAATAAAAAGCTTTGTGTTTTTTTAATTCCCTCAGTTTGATCAGTTTTACATGATAATAATTACAAAAGTCTAAGTCACAGAGCAGGTGACTTAGGAACATGCTAAGGAGTGTGCTTGGGCTGATGCTGAAGGATAAGATGAAACTTGTCAAAATCTGAATGATACATATTCAAAGTGAATGACAGCTTGAAAAGCAGCATAGATATAGCTTCCATGCCAAATACATGGAAACAGTTGACATCTAATGTAAGTGACATAAGTATTGTGTATCCATGGTTGGCAGCAGGTGGTGAAAACAGATCTAATCTGTCTGGGGTATGCAGAGCTGCACAAATAACAAATCTTACAAGGTGAATCATCTCAATGACATTAATAAACTGCATGAGCTATAATGCCTGTGTGGAAAGAAGAATCTTTCTAATCCATGTTATCCTTTGCTGTATTCCCTGAGAGGAATTAGTGTCTTAACACTTTAAGTTTAATTAAGTGTTCACTTTTAATATTCTAGGTACGTGGGTTATTAGTTAATGTTGCTTAATATGAAAGTTTGAAATTTAAAAATAAGCTGAAATATTGTTTATTTTTGCCTGCAGGCAGTGAAGTTGCTGAAGCCAGGAGGTGTTTTAGTGTATAGTACATGTACAATTACACTTTCTGAAAATGAGGAGCAAGTTGCTTGGGCCTTGAAAACTTTTCCATGCCTCCAGCTTCATCCACAGGTAATACTATTTTCAGGGTACTTTGCACAATCTAGTGATCTCATTTTGGAACTATAAAGTTATATGGTATATTTTCTAACAATAAATCTTTTTTCACCCTGGACAGCTTTAACTGCTGTGGATAGAAATAACAGAAGGAATTTGAGGCTTTTTAAAGTCTGTTTTTGTGCTTAATTGAGCTTTATTTAGGCCTCATTAAGTATTTTCCCACTCTGTATTGTTTTAAAACATAACAGGGACAAAAGATAGGTTGGGCAGGTTAAAATTCCTCTTGCAATTTCTTTAATTTCTTTAATATTTTATTCTCATCTTTTATACATTCACAGGAGTGGGTTTTTTTTATTATTAATGCCACTGAAGTCATGAACACTTGCATATGTATGGGACATAAATGAAACTAAATTTTTGTTTCAAAGAAGGAGGATGTTATATGTATAGGACCTATTTTTGATTTATTTAAAAGGAATGACGGAAAGAAATTATTATAGTCTCAAGAATGTACCTTGTCTTTTTTGGAGCCTACCATTAAGATGTCTGGGAGGAGGTAATATATATAGGGAGATACTGGAATGTTTTTATCTATACTAGCTACAGTTCATACAATTCAGAAATATCTGTTACCTTTTGTAGTACTTCAGGGGGGTTTATCATCAGACCACGTGTGTCCCACTTTCTCTTTGATGAGGGGTTGGGTGTGGTAGTTGTTTATCATCATGGCTTTGAGGAAAAGTCTAACTCTGATACCTGTTTTGCTTACACATTCTGTGATGACTTGTACCTGTCTTAAGAAGCTTAGATGAATCTTTAACTGAAATTAAAAAAATATGCAATAGCTGTACAATGAGAAATTACAATGGTAAAGATTTAACAGAACTGAAGCTCTTCATCAGAGATTTTTATGGTGTGTTCTTCTGTGTGTATTCTCACCATCCATTCACTAAGAATTTTTCAGTTCCAGACATTTCAACTGAGATTATACATGTAACCTAACAGCATAAAAAATCCTTCTGGGTAGAATGACAGAGCAAAACACAAGCCTTATTAACTCAAATGCAAGATTAATTCTTGCTATATAAACTTTCTCTCACCAGTAAGATCAGTCTTGAATAAAGCACTGTTTTTTACACACACATGCCATATCTGTAAAAATTAATCTTTTATGTATAGTATATTTTAAACGAGATGACATTGAATTGTTTACCCACATATAATTTATAGTACCTTAGAACCCATTCCCAACCAGTGTAAACTAAGGTGATATTTTCCAATGAACATGAAACAGGAGTCTACAGTCTACTTACCTCATGTTCCTTTATGTATTTATTTCCCATATTCTTTAGAATGTCTCAGTGGATGCCTCCTTTTTTATCCAGTCCACTGTTTCCTACTTTCTCAGTTTGGCAGCAGATCCTGGAAGCACACTGGGTTATGTGGGCAAGGAAAAAACAGGAGATGGAGCCATAAGCATTGTTCTTGTAGGTGGAAGTTACCACATGGCAGCTGCTCCTTTGTGCAGACTTCCTCTTAGGAGTTTACACAGCAGATACTGTAGATCAGCTTAAATGCAGTAACTTAACTGGAGGGAGAAATGAAGAGGTAGAGGAAGACACTGGTCTGCCTTTAATCAAGTTACTTGAACCTGTGGAATATTGTTTTCCCTGGATTTTACCTTTCCTTCCATCCATTACATCCAGTTGCTACCCTTGTATGTAGTACCCTTGTATGTATGTATTGCTACCCTTGTCTCCCTTTGTATGTTACTTTTCTCTCAATTTGCAGTAGACACCTGTGTTTGTCTTTTACCTTCAATGGAAAGCCCTGAAATCCTGCTCAGGGAAAGGGGGAATCAGTGTGCAGCCCCTTGGCTGCCCAGCTCTCCAGCATGCAGTACGTGGTGAAGCAGCTAACTCACATCATGTGCTGACTGGGTGAGCTCATGTGTTAGCAAAGTGTGATGGCTGAAAAAACACTCTGCTGTAGGCTGCATTATGGACTACATTAGACTAGATTGACAAAGGAGATCTATTTTTGAAATTGCAGTGCCAGCTTTTGCACACTTTGTTCCATCTCCTTACTGAAGGCATTGAAAGAACAATCCAGCTAAGAATTAATTTTTTCCAGGAATTAGGGTTTTAAATAGGAAGCAGTCAAGGCTATTCACAAGAAATATTGAGAAGAGGGCTAGGATTTTAAGTCCTTCTCCTCTCCAGGATTTTGAAGCCAAGTGTTATCTCTTGAAATTGATTCTTCCTCTTTTTCTCTGCCTCAGAGACAGGCACAAGTAACAGTTGTCCTATTTACCTGTTAGTCTTAAGTGACTAGAAAACTCAAAGGTTATATTTTTTTGCTACATCATCTGCCAAAATGATGCCTCTTCAGGCAGTAAAATATTCAGGACTGGGGCTTTAAGTCTGTCCAGTTGAAGTTTTTACTGTGAAGAATCCTGATATTTTAGGTTGGACATTAAATAGTTCTTCACAAAAAGAGTGATTGAGTGTTGGAATGGGCTGCCCAGGGAGGTGGTGGAGTCACAGTCCCTGTGGGTGTTTAAGGAAAGACTGGATTGCAGTTGGTGCCATGGTACAGTAAACAAGATGGTGTTAGGTTGTAGGTTGGACTTGATGATTTCCAAGGTCTTTTCCAACCTAGCTGTCTCTGGAATTCTGCTGCTGTTAGTGATAATGGGCTAAGGACTCACTTTTTTTGACTTTACTCATAGCTGTTAAGTCAGTACACAGAAGTGCTGAATCATTTAGAAGTGGCAACCTAAACAAACCCTTTAGACTGGCTGGCTGCTGGTAACAGCTTTCTTGGGATGCTTGAGCCCTTGGAGTAAGGAATTCTTTTAGACCTGTGCACCTATCCTCAAAGAGTGCTCTAAACTACAGAGATAAAGTGGATGAGGGGCATCACCCCCTCCTCAAAATACTTGTATATATCTTGTATAAATCTTGTATGTATGTTTAAATAATATTGGCCAGATGAAGGCAAGAAAAGAAGCCACATTACTTCTGGATCTTCTGGTGTGAGAAATACAAGCATAGCTTGTCCATGTTAATTGTTCAGTAGCTCTGGCTATCCCCAGCAGAATACATTTTAGGGCATTTAGGAACTTCAGAGATGCAATAATTTGCTTTTCTTTGTTACTTGAACAGGAACCTCACATTGGAGGAGAAGGCATGAAGGGAGCTGGACTATCACTTGATCAGTTGAAGCTGCTCCAGAGATTTGATCCATCTGCTGTGACATTGCAAGGAATGGATATTAATTCTTTGGAAGATTCTAGAGAAGATGAGCTGATTTCTTTGGCAAATAAAGACTGTATAGGATTTTTCATTGCAAAATTTATTAAATTGAACAGTAAATAAGGATTTGGGAATGCAACCTGAAAAAATACCTCAGTGAGTCTAAGAACAGTTCAGACGTGAAGCGCCTTTCTTCCTGCTGCAATGTTACCAAGCCAACGGGCTGACGGCAGGGTTGCTATGGCAGCACTAAAATCTGCCAGCTGTTCTGATGGGAAAGAGCCACAGGTTGCAGCAGAAAAGTCATGGCTGGGGGAAGGGCAGTATCATTTGTAAGTCTCCCTCTGCTTTTGTATTTACAGCAGGTCAGTGCCTGAATGACAGCTATGTTCACTCATACTGCTGCCTGCTCTGGTTTCCCCTTATCTGGTGCAGCAAGCGTAGGAAGGGGATGTAAGTTACTTTACAAAATGCAAACATAAAAAAATATATGGGAACTATTACAATGACTTTTGGAAAGGGTAGTTTCTATGGAGCTTTACCAGTAGTTAGTTTCCTTAAATAGTGCTTCTCAAAACACTGCAACATTTTACAAAGAACTGTTTTATAAATTGATACTTAGAACCTCATTTCTCTTTTATTTTAATACAAGCAAGATTCTCTGTACACATAGTATATACACAAAATACGATTAGGCTTTGTAGCATGTCTTTTATAGCAGCATGAATATATTAAACCATCTCACTCTGGGAATGTAAATAAATATTGTTTCAACATCAAACTTCCCATGCATAAACTGTATTGGTTCTGAAATAGCCTATTGGACTGGCTGACAAGTGACAGTTTTAAAATCAAACATTTGTAACAGAAGGGGCTACAGTTATGATTAATATATCAAAAGACAGAAAACAATGCATAATACCATCTGAAATGTTGCAAATCACCTTTCAAACAACTAAGGATATTAACTCTTTATTGGTCAGAAAGCATCACCAGCTAGGATCATGAAAATTGAAACTGGGGAAGCATGCTAATGAAAACTGCCTTACTACATTGCTCAAAGTTTAAATAATCTGAATTTCTTAAAAGATGTTAGATGTATTTGAAAATTCTGCTTCAGTTCCAGTTTGAACAGTATTCTCAGTCCTGCTGGAACTGATAATAGCACTAAAGAAGGAAAGCTAAGGACAAGGAAAAACAGAAACTGACATCTGTGTGTGTTTGGTGTTTTCCTCTCACTCGATCAATTTCCAGTTTTAAAAAGCATTATCTGAAAAAGTCTGTCTTCTCACACATAATTATTTGTTTGGATTAAAAAGAGCAATAGTTCTTTTATCATTTGTCTTTCTACTGTAAGAAGTGCGTTTTGTATTTGCTCACAATCAAAACCATCTATAAATTCTCTTACTCGGTAGTCTGGTTATTTACTTATATTTTCCATAAATGTTTTGATACACTATGTTTTCTACTGCTCTTGAATAAAAACAAAATGTTTCTTCTGACCTGCCAAGGTTGACAAGTGAATCCTCTGTAAGGCCTATCCTAGCAGGATAGGAAAATGGAATTCTTGTTGGTCATTCCTTGCCATTAAACACACCATGTCTAAAGAAAATTTAAAGTAATTTTGTTTCATCAGTAGCAGGTGAGATATCCTATTTAGAGTCATGTAAGTTAATACTATAATCTTTCTAGTCTAAATATGGTGAAAATGATTACCTGGGAACAAAAGGGATGAATCTTTTATTGTAGGAACGTGTTGAAATCTTTAACTCAGTGCTAGTAAAAAAGCATTTTCTTTTTTGCAGATTATAGAAATTTTGTAAACATCAATCAGCACACATAAACTATATACTGAAGTCTGTGTATTCATACAAAGTAAGGAACTTTACCTCCAGTTTCAGCAGCAGGATTTGTGCAATGCTGAATTTGAAAGAATTAAGATTGCTGAATTTTTAGTGGAATATTTGTTGAGACATCTCCCACTTCCTTTAGGTTTGGATGATTGGCATTTTAAGGAAGTGACCTCACTTGATACTATAGGAGAAGTTTCTTGGGGATGGGAAGAAAACATAACTTTTAGTTAATTCCAGTGCAATTGCAGAGCAGACTTCACCTGAAAAAGTTACTGATACATGAACTTCAGCTATTAAGGTTGTTTCTGCAAAAGTCAGCCGGGAGCGTTAGAAAAGCACTCAGCATAGTGAAGGGATTGGCCTGAGCTGTTTGCCAAGGGCCCTGTCCCTGTTGGGAACAGGGGAGTGACTTCGTCAGGCAGGTCAGAACAGAAACTCAGTTAAGATGCACGGCCCTTGAAGGAGCCAGCATCCTTTCTCTCACTACAGGTGTGGCTAAATTAGATTAATTAAGTTGGATGGATGCCCTTTTTTTTTCTATTCCAATCTTACTGTGACTTCAGAAGTGGTAGGAATCCTTTCTCATTGACAGTTCTGATGGATGGTGTATATATGTTTTAAACATATCATACGATTACTTTCCTGATAATCTTTACACACTGAATCATTGTGCTTCACCAGTTGATGCTGAAGCACAATAAAATATATTTATATATATATTTTAATATATATATGAGATATTTATATGTTAAATTTAAAAATTTATTGTCATTATAATGAAAGATTAAACCTACAAAATAGATAGATTAGGCATGCAATCAGATCCTGTCATTAAGAAAGTTGGAAAAGTAGTTTTCTCTATTTGCAGAAATAATGATTAGTAATAGTGCCAAATCGAAATATCTTATCTTGGTCAGTAGAAAGATACTAAAATAGGCAGCCTCATGTATTATGAAATTATAATACAGCTTTTTCTTGTTTCAAAGTCATGGAATGCACCAGTTTTTCTGATCACTGGATTTCATATGCTTTTTAAGGAATGGGCTAGTGAGGGTGATCAATCAAGAAATTATTTTAGAGTGGGTAGTTTGAAATATAAAGAACCTTGTTTTTATGTTTGATTGTTCATGAATAAGAAATTTATGAGAAAATCCAATTTTGTACTGCTAGAATTCATTGCAGACTAGGTATGCATGACAGATAAAAATGGCAAGAATAAAGGAAGAAATGAGAATATGGATGAGTTAAAAGAACCTGCTTAATCTCTATTATATCTGATAGAAACCTTTTCTGGGACTGCGTAGGAATACATTTCTAGGGTGGCAAGTTATAAAAAGACACTGTCTATAAAACTACTGTAAGCTCATATGTAATAGTTTGTTATATAAAAGTGGGGAAATAAATTACAGACAAATTGCCAAGCAATAAAATTGATTGA
The DNA here is from genome assembly GCF_028551555.1 of Melozone crissalis. Classification (NCBI taxonomy): domain Eukaryota; kingdom Metazoa; phylum Chordata; class Aves; order Passeriformes; family Passerellidae; genus Melozone; species Melozone crissalis. The sequence goes on from NW_026535794.1 coordinate 20,485,024, forward strand.
CTAACATTTGATTAAAAACATTCACAGTAAAAATGGCATCCACATATCTTACAGATGGTAGAAGAACTAAGATTTTGGTGAAAGATCTGCAATGAAGTAATAAATATAAGTAAATGTACACCAGAAATGTTATATTACACTCTGAAAAATAATTTCTCTGTTTAGACCTTGTAATAAAGTTTTTTGCAATGTGCTTGATATTTATGGATGGAATAAAATGAAAGTCAAAAACATTTGGAAAACAGCTTTCAGCCTGATGTTTTAAATCAATCAGAGGTCAAATGTAACCACAAATCAAAATACCTTTTGAAGAGGCTTTAGTAACTAACAAACACAGGAGGTGGTTTACACCAGCTCTTTTCCTTTGAACATCCACTGATTAAAAGCAGTCAGACCACTCACTTCATTCCAGCTGAGGGAATGATAATGGACTCCATTAAAACCTTTGCAAGTGTCCCAGAACGTGAGCATGACTTTACAAACCAACAGAGCTTCAAAATGGTAATTGCCAACAGATTCCTAAAAGACTAAGTATTAAGGGGCAGTGTATTAGATCTGGGCAGGAGCTGCGTGTACAGGATGAGTAACCAGGTATGCAGGGAGAAGTAAAAATGGGCTTCTCCCTTAATTCAGGGTTCAGTGAGTGCAATTTCATTTCCTTATCCTCCATTTATGATAAGGGCTATAGGTTAAGAGTATACAGATTTCTGTGAAAAGAGGTGCTCCTCTGAAACTCTTTGTGGCTTTAAAGCTGATCTTTATTGTATAAGTCCAGAGCCTTATGAGAAACTATGTATTTAACTTTATTCCTTGAGAAGCAAAAACTATGGAACTGTTCAAATTCTGAACTCTTGATGCCAGATACAGAATGAATTCATGAGCATTCTAGAAGAATTCTTTAAATTCTAGGCAGTAATTTATAGATCAATTTAGTAAAAATAGTGTTTCCAGCATATAATTCATACTGATGCTGCCTTTGTGCACAAACCTGTTTGCTTATTCATCCCCACTGTCCTGTCCCTTAGCAAGTCTGGAGACTTTTACTGTCATCTCTTTCCAGTCCCTCTGGAAGAGAATTCCTTCTTCCATGACATCTCTGTGACACTAGACAACTGGTAAAGGATAGACTAAGGCTACTCAGCACTGATGTATAGTCACTTGAAAAAACACATAAAAATAAGGTTAACATCTAACATATACATGCAGATCTTGAAACGCATCCCATTTCTTCCATATACTGAAATTCTTTAGAAAAATACAGAGTTGAGCTGCCAAGACTTACATATCATTTAACTATTTTATCTTCCTCCCTTTCCTTCTGCTTCCCTGGTTTTATTATCTTTTTAGTTAATCTGAATGGAAATTTTACAGGTTGTTTTGTACCACACATCCATAAGACTCTGGAGCTCACTGGGACCTCTACCATTTCTCAGATTCAAAACCCCTGAAACCAGATACAGAAGTATGAACTCATTAGTATCCTAATGCAACCAATATTAGACCTTCTAATGGCAAAACTCTGCAAAGACATTTCATCACAATAATCTTTGATATGTCCTCCATTTGGAGTATTTTTAAAGCTTCTTATTGACATAACTCTGTTAAAGTGCTTTTCAAAGTAGTGCTCAGCAGGCAGGTGGTATTGTGCAATATATGTAGTACAAGCTCACATTACAAATGATTTGTCACTCTTAAAACAGAAACTGAAAAAAAGTATCTCAGCTAATAAAATCTATTCAGTGAGTCTGCCTAAGAAATACACGTGTTTGGTAGTATGTTGTCTATACATAAATAGCAGCACTATATCAAACACAATTCTATGAACCAGTTGGATTTGGATTTGTTTTTTTTTTTAAATGTTTATACTCCATGAATCAATATATAGGCCATACTTAAATACTAGGGCTTGGACTATGCTCTTTATTTTCTCATTTATTTGTCTATACACAAACTGCCTATGCCACAGTTTTCATATACTACTCAGTGCTTTGAAATTCTGCCAAACATTCCTTAAAAAATACTTTAAGAAAGCTGAAAAATAAACACTCTCTGGAGCAAAAGTAAAAAAAACCCAAACAAACAAAGCAAAAAACCCCACACCCAACCAAAAACCCAACAAAACCAAAGAACAAAATATTCAAGGTAATGAAGTGGAATCACTTCTTAGACGACATAGTTGTCATGAGTTGCAGGGAGCAACACCATTTACTGCAGCTGGTAAATTAGCTAAAGCCAGGCTATACAGAGCAAGACAATATAATTTTCTTCTCACTTACATGTGATCTGATATGATTCAAACAACAGTCTTTTAATGGAATTTTTTACAGATACCCTGAAAATTCTCTTGTATCAAAAACCAGTCTATGTACTCTTCTATATCCATTTAGTAATACAACAGATCTACTTACCTATTCTTCCTTTCTCTACAAAGCCATTTAGTGATGTTTAGAAAATGATGAGAATTTTATTTCTAGAAAAATAACCTTTTTTCTTGTGTTCCCCACAGTTCATGCTTTGAGCCAAAACATACCCTTGAATAACCACAACAGTCAGCAGCACTGGGAGGAATGGCCAGATAACTGACAGCAGAATTTCCCACTCTAAGCTTGTTGTAAAAATGCTTATAAAGCACCAGGGAGAGGGGTAGGAGAGGAAGGGCAGAGAATGTTTAAGCGAGTTTCTTGGATGCTGGGCTAGGAGACTGGAGAAAGCATGCACCTGCTATATATCTTATCCATTTCACTAAAATGATATTCAAAATCAGGCAATGCTGATATTCCCAGAATTGAAATAATAAATAAAAAGAACTTCCAGCTAAACTAATTATTATCACACTACAGTCTTTATATAATGTGCTATTTACAGGGAAATACAAAAAGTATTTCATTAATACAAGTACTACAAAGACTACATGTGATGCAGAACAGCTTTTACACTAGGCAAGGGTATGGAACCTGGAGTCAAAAATAATAGAGAATTTCCCCCCCACTTACCAGTGCAACAGATGTTCAGTGCAAAACAAACTGTGTTCATTCCCTTCCATTTCAATGCATTTTCTCTAGAAAGCTCCTAACAGAGTCACAGTCATTTTTCTATGCTCTCATCAGCAGCACAACAGCTTTGGTGAAGGAAAAGCAGTGAGCTGGCTGCAGAGTGGGAATGCAGAGAATTGGCAAGTGTAGAAAAAGTGGAGAAGCTACAAAAATTTATTTTCCAACAAAATAACTCTCCACAAGCTGTGTAAACTTTTCTTACTAAAACAAATACTCTAAAACACAAAGATTTTACATTTCCAGTGAAACTCACAGTAACATTTGCCTGTTTTTACTCTCCTGAATCTCAACAAAGAGCCAGCAGATTTATGCTTTCCCAATTACCTGGGTCAGTAAATTCCCTCATATTCCCTGAATGCAATTTGGATTTTTAAATTAAGAGACAAAATGTAGAAATAGACTTTTTGGGCTTTTGAGTAACCTTTGTTTTCTTCAGTAGATTCTCACAGTTTGCTGCCTAACGTGCACACGCACACGAACGTCAATCCACCACCCACCCACTCACATACACACCTCCAACATGTGTGCTCTGTTTGCTGACAGTAGAACAAAAATTAAGCTGTGCCCATTGCAATATTGTGACCTGAATAGAGAAGAATAATTTATAGTGGTAAGTTCATTAACTTTACCGTAACTTTAAAATGCAAAATTTGGTTTACAAGGACAGCGTAAGGTATAAGAGTTACACCCTTTATCTCAAGCACTCATCCATATTTACAATAAGTATAAGCTTTCTGCTACAGAAGAAAAAGTATTTAGATTGAACACTGTTACAGATTTCCTAAGTGAGGCTAGTTCCAGTTGCCAGTAATTCAAAAGCAAATCTGCTGACTTGGCATTAGGACTCTAAAACAGTGTGATCAAACTTATATAGTAAGAAGGTGTCTGCAGAAATAACATTTATAAACTGTATATACAGTACACAGTACCAATACATAGAAAATAGATTTTGACTCCATGATCCCCTGTGTGTAAGGCAAGACTGAATTCTGTCTTCATACGGAGACCACCAGAGGTACAAGCAACAGAGTGGTGCTTAAATCAATATGCAAATCAAGTGCATACAAATTAAAAATCAGAGCAGACAAAAAGTTTTAGATTTTTTTATGTGCTGATCCTGGCTTGCTGAATACATGGGAAGTTATTAAACATCAATTGTACCTTTTTTTTTTAAAAAACACTAACAACACCTTGATGGCAACAGATATTGTTCAAGTGGCAGCTACCAAAAACAGCTTGAAAAATGTCATAGTACAACATCAGGAATTCTTCAGTTGTACTACACTAATTCATATAGCACTAACCAAAAAAATAAGTATATATGAATATTCTATTTCATGCTATTGCTATGCAAGCAACAGCAATACAAATCAGCATACAGAAGGATACCATATGTTCTGCAAAGAAGAACCCAAGATATTTTCAAGGGGCATTGTTACAAGACTTCAAAGAAACACAAGACTGCCAGAGGCAGAAGTTACTGACGGATGTAAACATCCCTGTTCCACTCTCCTGCATCGTTACGTTTTTTCTGTATCACTTCCCCATCCTTGTCACAATATTGGTCCCTTGATTTATGGCGGCTGCGCTGTTTGTTGCATTCGTTGTGGTCCTGCTCGCGGTCCCTCTCCTTTGAGCGGTGCCGGGACTCTCTGTGTCTGTGTTCACTGATCCCATGGGACTCGTCTCTGTGATTATGATCCCTGTGAGAATCATAGTGGTCACCGTGCTCATGTGAGTAGTCCTCCTTTGGCTCTACGTACGCTGAATCTCTGCTGTCTTGTGTTTCTGAGTCAAAAGTTTCCTGCCTGTGAAGGCCTCTGCCACCACTGCGATGGTTGTGGTGCTGGCTGGAGGAGGAGCGGTGCTGGGATTTCTTGATGGGCTCCACCCGTGCCTCCTCCTCAATGTGGGAACCGCTGCGCTCAGGGACCGCATGGTCATTCCTCTGGTCTCCTTGAGAGCCCTGCTACCAGAACCAGCAGTGAGGTCATGAGGTACACACATTGAAAAGCTTCCCCCAATACCAAATTCAACTAGAAAGTACCATGAAACCAATAAAATTTCAAGTACAGAACAATCCACTTTGAATCTAAACTAGGAAAGAAACCATTAGTATTCCACTTTTACTGAAAATTCAGTATTATAATACAAACAATTCTTTTTTCTCACATCAGAATTTAGGGTGACATTTGGGTTATTCTGTGGCACTTTCTCATTTCTTGTGATGTTTCTGACTACTCCAGTTAGCAATCATTGTCACCACCCTCCAAAGAAACAGCATGCAGAAACAGGACAAACTGCAGAAAAATTGAAAGGAGATATCATGCCAGGAGAGGGCATATATCAGTTGAGAGTTTACAGATGCGTGTCTGGCAACAGCTGCTATGGTAAAGTGATTTTAGAGGGCTGAGGAGGTGGATTCCAGCAAAGAACCAAAGTACAAAACCTTGGCTCTTATAGAGGGACTTTTTTTTTAAGGAAAAAAAATGCAATTGAATCTGGTATTAATAAAGTTTGTATTATGATACTAATAGTATCACTGACCTTCTGTTTTCTCCGCAATAATTTCATTTCTTCTTGGTAACAAAAATTAAACACTGATCTCATAATTTTAAGAGCTCGAGAATACAGCCCATTGCCAAGAAAAGCAGGAGGAGAGTGATATTATCACATACAAAATTTCCTAACACACCACTGCTATTAAAAGACCGAAATAAAAATTACCAGGCAATAAACCTACTCTTCACCCGCATAAATGCTTTGAAATCACTGCAAAATGAACAAGTGACATTATTTACCTCATTTGGGGATTTCATTATATTAACCTGCTTTTATTGCCAAGCTGCAGCTAAGGACTTTTCAGGCTTAATTGCAGAAGTTTTAATAGTAATATTGAAATTGAATTATGCTTCTCACATCAGATGAAGAATGTCAAGACAAAATCATCTCCTCTGCCACAAAATTAATGTAGATTTCACCAGAGTTATACAGGCATTTGTTTGTGAGACTGTTCTGAATACCAAAGTTAGTCTTAAGTTTCCCCTTCTATGTTCAGAGTTGTCTAAAAATAAGGATTGCCCCCAGGGCAGTTCATGGACATATCTTCTTTCTGTCTTCCTATTTTGTGGAAAAGAGCTAGGGGAAGGAGGAAATTTTGTCCTTCAGCCACAGATCCTGGCAGGTGGGTTTCCTAGCAACCCAAAAAGTAAAATCACAGGAAATTGAAAAGGAAAATAATCTGTATTTAATCAGAAACTTATAAAAAGCAGCATATTTCAAATCAGAAACTTGGGAAATTTGACAAATCCCAATTTTCTAGACAAAATTTTATTATGCAAACATCTGAGAGACGAGCTGGGTTTCTAATTTGAAACAAACGGCACAGATGAGAACAAGGTAACAGGAATAGCAATAGAATTTCTTATTTGTTCTTGCTTTTGTGATTCTCAAGATGATTCTGAGTTACCAGAGGGGAATATAATAATTGTAAACATGAATAGATCTGTTCAAGGTGAAATGAAATGACTCAACGGAGGTGAATTGTAAATGAAATGAAGAGAAAAACAAAAAAGTCCAAAGCAGAAACATGCCTGCTTTGCATGTGTAAACACAACTTTCATCAGCTCATCACCATGACTGGCTTTAAGGCACATAAATATAGTACACATGTGAAACCCTATAGCTCTCATGTAGTCAAAGGCATTACCTGCACATAATCATGACTAATAAAATCTGTCAGTGCTGTGGTCTGAGAACAAATGCAAAATTTGAACCTGCATTGGAAACACTGCTGCTCTTACAAGCTCAGATGCATCTTCTGTGCTATGATGAGCACATGAAAAAACAATGATTAAATTTAGAACCAATAGCTGCAATTTCAGAATAGTGTTAGGGCTGTTGGGATTTATGGGCAAATTCATGGACAGTAACTTCCATTAAATATAAGAGGGACACTGAACAGGTAATGTCTGAATTTGGATTAGAGCCCGGCTTTTTGGTTCATAACCACATTTGGGCTCTGATTTGGAATAGATTCTTCAGTGCAGGAATTTTATGGCCCAATTTCATAAGGTTTTTTGTCTAAAATAGAAAAAGTTTGAGATAATCCTATTTCAGTACTCAGTTTGTACTTACAAAGAAGTAGGGGCTCTTGGAAAGAAGTTAATACAGCATTGAAAGAGGACAGAGAAGCCTTTGTCCACTGAGTGAATTAGCCTTGTTCCTTATTTCCAGTGGTCCCTGATCGCCTGCACCATATGTGTGTAAGGTGGCTCCAGACCTTTTGGAGTTATTTCCAACTATCTCCATACAATTTTGTTGTGAAGCTCCTCCTCAGACAGACACAAGGTCTTTGCCTATTTAATTTCAAACCATCCCAGGACGCCTCACGCCTTCAAGCACCACGCAATGCACACAGGCAGCTTCATGCTGTAAAAATGCCCCTCTGGCAGCTGGCAACACAAATCCCTCCTTACAATGTACACTGGGGACTTAAAAACCACAACCCCAAAATATGTTTCATGGCAAAGAGGCACTGCATTGGCCCCAGGGGGGGATGACTCCAATGCTCTGCAGTGCAATCGTGGCTCCCCCAGACCAAACAACTGGTGGCTTTTCCCTGTAGCGCAGTCCAGAAAAACAGCACAGGCAGAGACTTTAAATTCTCTAAATACAGGGTCTTAACACTGTTGAAATAATGGCTTCAGCCACCATCATTAAAAAACAGACCCAATCTGTGCTAAGGCAATGACAAGCTCAGGTTTGAGAGGTCTGCTGAAGATGTATCGTAGGAAAATGAAATCAAAGGAACAGAAAAGTTTTATGTTCAATAAGGGATCCCTGTTGATTCACACTGCTGTACTAGTAGAGCTACAAACAAACTTTGAAACTGCAAATACATCCTCATTTTTAGTCCTTAAAATAAAAATCTGTTAGTTTGTAAGGAGACAGCACAGCATTCAGAAAAGTGTTATTAAAACTCTGCATAGTTCCTCCAGAGAATGTGGTTAATAGAATGAGTATGTGAGCTACAAATCCACACTCAAAAAGCATGAAAACACTTGAGCAAAATAATTTAGAAGTTTACAAAGCAAAGAAAGTTTATCTAGCAAGGCTGCACACAAAAATACTGAATTTCATACTCAGAAATTCTTCCAGCTCACAATTTTTTCAAGGTGTTTCAGCTCTGAGGACAGAAAAAAAGGCAGAAATGAGCTATAGCTTACAGTCTCTTTTCCTGCAACTGTATCTGAAAGCAAGAGCAGGAGATACCCTTCAAGATGGCTACAGAAATTTTTCTTGTTAAAGAACAAACCTGTCAAGTCTGTGGTTTTCTAATGGGAAATAAATTATTTGACACAAAGACTTGTTTTGCAAAACCATTAAAGAAGAGCACAACTATTTGCATTTTAACTTGGGTGCAGATGCATTTTTTTCTTTGATTTTCTAAAAGGAAATGTTTTTCTTAGCCAAAGTTATGAATTATCACTTGCATATGTATGTAATTTATGGGCATATATTGAACTTAGGTAGAAATTTAGATGTAGTAAGCCTTTATTTGATCTGGGACAGATCTATTTTATCCCTCTCTGTGTACTTCTCAGCCTCAAGGAGTCACTCACTACTTCTAATGAAGGAATGAAGTAGTTTAAACACTTCATTTCATATCATGCAACACATATCCAAAGGAGAGCATCTCCTTATGCTGAACACCTCAATAAAATGATACAAACCAGAAGTCGAAGGAGAAGAGAGGGGACATAAATGCCCATATCAACAGGCACATCAGTGCAGAGGCAGGAATAAAGCCTGCTTTTGCCAGCTCACTGGAGAGTGTGCTCACTGTTCAGAACACAGAGCCTCTCTCAAGGTCTTTCTGCACAATGTGGGACTTGGATTTGACATAAGAGTTTGGCTTCAAGGAAGTCTGTACTTTTCACAGCAATGGCCAGTAAATAAAAGAACAAAGGAAACACTGGAAGGGCCACTTTGACCTTGAGTCTTTACTAATACAGTCAGTAATCCTCAACCTCTACAACTCTACAGCCTGTGGGAAGATTGGCACAGATTTCCCTCAAACATTTGTGGATCTGCCCTGTACATAACCCAGTTTGTCATGCAGGGCCTCTGGGGCCAGGGTTTGCCTATTAGCCACAGTGTGCCCATCAGTCAGGAAGTTACCAGAGGCTGGAATGTGCACAGTCTTAGTCTAGTTTTATTTCTCTGATTGGATTACACATGGCCAGCTATAAAAATGCTTGTGGCTGGTACACATATTACTGGCACAGCAGTGTCCTGGGCACAATAAAACCTGAAGTATTCAATTTCACATCAGCATATGTTTTCAGTCAGGCCAGCTTAGTCCTTGGAATCAAAACCAGCCCCCTAGTCAATATACAAACACATGCTAGGATGAATACAATAGCAATAACAGCAACGTGCTTGCATTTGCCTTTTATACTGAAGATGGGTGAATGTCTGCTGAAAAAGCTTTCAATCTACCAATAACAGGAAAACATATTCAGCATATTCTAGTATCAGCCTAACTCTGTGCTTTGGAAGGAGAAGAAGTTGACAGAAGAAAAAGAAGAGATGGCATAAAAACTGTACCTGTAAATTAATATTTGGACCCGGGCTAATCGGAAGAGTGGCTGTTGCAAGTGTGCGAGTGAGAAGCTGGTTAGGAGGATTGCTGCTAGGTGGATGTGTGGCCTTCCAGTAGGCTTCCAGATAGTCAGCAAGGTGCTCACAAGCATCTTCAAGCTGGTTCTCATCAAGAATTACATCGAACATTTCCTGATAAAGAAAAGGTTTTAGTGAGAATGATCACCAGGTAAAGGGAGATCAGCTAGAGACACTGATCATGCTTTCCAATAATCTAAAAATTAACCACATCTTTAGTACTTGTATTAAGACATTTTACCTTTTTTTGGTTTTTTTCTGAATGCAGTTTATACAAAAGATGGTAATCATAACTAGCACTAATATTACACTTGCTAAAGCAAGGCCTTGTGACTTCCTCATAGTAATGCACAAACAGTCAAAGAAGACAGGAAGAAGTAGCTTGAACAAATCTTAAATACACAGAAAGAAGGGATAAATATTGAACAATTAACTTTTAAAAAAATGGGATGGCAAGAAAGGGATTCAGTCCCTTTGTAGAATAACTAAGAGAAAACTAAGGTAAACTAAGACCAATAACTAACAACCATAAGAATACAGATCATTCAGTTTCCAAGTGTCATACAAATATTAGCTAAGAGATTAGTGACACAGTCTAATTTTAGTCTCCTAAAGTTAGGAGGTGAGTTTTATCCATTTTCTTCCTGGTCAGAGAGCAGAAGGCAGCTTTGAGGGCCTGTGCAGGTCTCCAGCATTCTTCATTGACTTCCTGGGGACCTAAGCATTGCTTAACTGAGATGCTTGAACTTAAAAGATGAAGACATTCCCTTCACTCAGCTCTGTAACTATGGCAAATTATATCTGCAACTGAACTGTACTCCCATCTTCTGGTTCCCTACCATACTCTTGGCAGCTGAGTGTGCAGGCAGCAATGCATGCCAGGTTTGAAACACACTTGGGGTGTCATCACCTCCACTTTAGAGGTGGAAATTGAGAGAATTTGCTTCAGTGCACATCTGAAGAAGAACTGCAGAGCTGTCAGCTATGCAGTACTACTCAGTTCTTTGGCAAAACCCTGACCAAGAACATTAGCAGTGGTGGGCCACGCTGACAGATGCCCCAGAGGAGCTCTAAACTACCAGAGATAAAGAACAGTCACTAAGAGGTTTCATTTTTCAACCAATAACCCCCTAAAACTTAGCAAGCAAAGGAGATGTTCAGTTTACTGAAGCACTGACTGTACCAGCACACATCTTAGCTGTGACTAGAACTCTTTTTCCCTTGCACCCTAAAGCTGAGCCCTGAGACCTCAGGAGGTGCGATGCAAAAAGCAATAGTTAAACATGGCCACAAGAGGGCAAACATCCCGAAATTATGTAATTAACCTCGTGCTTGAAAAGAAAGGCACCTTTCAGAGACAAGACATAAATTAACAGTAACTCACAGGAGGACACTGTGCCAGTTTATCAGCTGCTACCATCTGAACATTAAGGTGTTTGGCCTGAGATTTCCCTCGAGATTTTATCAACCTCTGTAAAACCTGTGAAAAATAAGACATTAAAAAAAGTGAGCAGACTCAGACTTAATATACATGTATAACCACTTAAAATGTTTACATTTGAAACTGCTCACATGAGCAGAGCAAATTCTTCATTTGCTGCCTTCAAGAACATTTCCTGTGTTCCCTCATCCAGGATGTGCTAATTCTCATTTACATACAAATATCTCCTTTCCTTTAAAAGCACTAAAAAGTTCCACTCCTGCCTCTTTTCTGCTGCTTCTGGTTTTGTTTATTTTTTAAGTTGAATTTTTTTAATTGAATTCCTGAGTGCTCTTTTCACAAATTCAGTTTTCTCTTTCAAATGCCTCTTCAGAGGTCTGTGCATTATTTTTACACACAGTCAAAGTGTATATTATCAGATATTAAAATTTAGCAATCAGTCTCTTACTCATTCAATGAAAATCATTATTTCATTTCCATATTATTTTGATTTAACAAACCATGAGCACTACTTATGTGGTTGATACTGAAACTGCAATTCCAACTAAAAAACTCATTGGAGCTACATAATCTTTTCCAAAATAGGTTTTGGCTAACACTAGAGCTCAGATACTTTTTTGATTATTAATGGTTTGCTATCCAAAGAGAAGCAATGATAATCTATAGCTCTGAAGCTAAATGAGGACATGTGAATAGCTGAATTTAAGCCCCCCCACAAAAAACCCAACAACCCAAAAAACCAGAAAGAACATGAAGGTATTTAAAATATTTACCTTAGGAGAAGAAATCTTTACGTATACTATAATGGGAGCCAGAGAGGTTTTGCTCAGCTGAGCTGGGTGATTAATGGTATCAGCATCAAGCACTACCAACTGCAGTGTCCTGGCCAATTCAAAGATCCGTTCAATTTCACTTTGAACTTCAGCTGCAAAGTAGAAAATCAGAGTTAGAGCAAACACTAAGAGGTGATTAGCTTTAAGGAATGTGACAATATAGCAGACCGGTGTGTTGCTCCTTCTCTGGCTGCAGGAATTGCTGTTACCCGTGCCCATCCCTGGCACAGCAGGGCAATGAATGCAGCGTTAATGAGAGCGTTTCACCCCCGCTTCGCTGCCCCTGCAGGCACTGCCTGCCTCCCTGCCTCACCCATTCCTGCTATTCCAGGCTGCAGAGATATGATAACCCCTACTGACATGACCCCAGACCATGTAGATAAGAAAAAGGGGTACAAATGCTTGCTGCTCAAACGGCAATATGCCAAAAACCTGCTACATGTAAATAATATTAACTCAGATTTCGCTCTTACCCAGTAACCAGCTTGCTCAAGCTGGAGTGCCTGAGATAGGCTTTAGGAAGTACTGATTACTGTACCAGCAGAAACCACTGTTTTCCCATTTACTTCAACTTATCAAAGCTTTGGAGAACAGGTTTTGTTCTACTGGCCTCAGTATGGTACCATGTTAAAAATTTGTCTATTATGTGTAAAACACTTTTATAAGAGAAAATAACTGAATAATCCACATAATGTTATGGTATCCTCCTAACAATCCCAGGAGCTGTGGAAAGCTGATTTTCCCAGAGGAAAATAATCTTTTCTTCTGATAGTCATGCTCCCAGCTCCTCAGCACCCTGATTGGCAGTACTTTCCAGGGCAAACCTCTCCAAGACAGATGGGCTGCATCCGCTTTCACAAGTGATGTAGAAACTGTCTTCATTCCCCAGTGAAACAAAACTACATCTTATAATAGTAAAATCATCTTTAAAATGAAATCACATTTTCCTGCTCAGATCTTGCTATTGGCTGATTTCACAGAGGAATTAGAGAAGCTGGGTGATTTATGCAAGTCTGTAAAGAAAGTCATTGGGCCAGATAAGATTAATTCATACAGGTTTCCCTTTAAAGGTTGTGCATGCTTCATGAACCAAAACCAGATTAGATATCTAGCCCATTCAAAGAAAATGTTAGAAGACAACCAACAGAGATTTAAAGGTCAAGACGAGGTACCAAAAATTTAATAGAGAGTTTCTTGAAATTACATTATTGGCCTTTTAGCTATTATGCTGGCAAAAGCTTAACTTTTGTTTGAAAACACAACCTACCTGATCTGGCTAGAGAGGGAGTTTTCTACATTAAATGGTCTCTTTCAAGAGATATGATGAGATTGATTTTTTCTATCTTAGAATAGCAACTGAATAAATCAGATATTATAAAAAGGTTGCAAAATTTCCAAGAGAGAGCAAGGCATCCCAGCTAGTATTTTGGTTCCAAATCAATAGGTGATTGCTATAGTCATTTTATAAACAAAATAACATCTAAATGGTCATCAGAAAATCTATATATGATATCCTTTACTGGAGGAGGTGGAGTTTAGTTTGGATTAATTAGAGATCACTTGCCACTGTTTGTGATTATCTGCAGATCTGGGTGAGCACATGCAATCAGTCTTTCACAGCAGTGAACATTGTGAGATGTGCACGGTGTGGTGTGGAAAACATTGATGCATGCTCTGCTGCTAGTCAATAAAAGCACTGTGGTCCCACTGCTGCCTGAATTAGGAGCACATTGTTAAAGACAGAACTTCTGATGGTTCTTGCCACATTCACAATTACATTTTCTACAACTTTGTTGCATGGAGATACTGCTGAAATCACTGAATACCACTGTCTCAGAGTTTTAGTAGAAGATAGTCAATAATCTGTCCCTAATTTAAGTACAAATGACAACTAGAATAAACATATCAGAGATAATTTGTCACGCTGTTCTGATGATGAGTTTAGATTGCTTTCCTGCAATTCCAAACCAGGCTCAACACTTCAGTCAGTATAACAATATTAGTTAATGTATCATTTTAAGACCATTCCACACTGCTAAAAAACTCTTGTTCAAGACAATTTATAACCAGTAAAATCTGTCTCTATGCCACTGTATCATAATTTGGTCTGAGGAAGCAGCATTTTCTACACTGCTTGCAGCACTTTTCTGCCAATAGAGAACACATCTCTGTGGACTAGATTTCCTGCTATACTTTTTGAAACACCCTCTGCCAGGGCAGAGTTTACCTCAGGGTATGTTCTATTGTGAAACACTCCCAGGGCAATAACTGCAGGTAACTATGGTCCTGTGAACCAATCATTTCCACCTAAGCCTGAAGATGAAGAGAGAGATAAAGATGAAGAGAGATCTTTTTTGTCAATTAAAATGTATTTCAGCACCTATTTTTCTTAACTTGAGTATAAGACAAAAGTTCAAGGAACTCCACTGCATGACTGGTGAACCAATACATGTGCATCTACCTCTTCAGTCAGGAATGGATGGGGAAAATGCCACAGGCATAGCTGAAGAGGTCCTGATCTCCTGTTCCTTACAGTACTTCAGCTTCTGGAAAAACTTTCACTTTGCTTGAAATCTTCTTTGAATTCCAACTCTGCAAGACTGTTGCAATTACTTATATAATATTAACTTCTCTTTTTAGATGACAAAGGCTTTATCCACTGCTACTGCTTTGGTTTTCATTTTTCTTTAGAAATATCTCAAAACCCAAATTCTCTACCTGTAAAATTTCCTTCTCAACAAGACATTCAACACAAATAATCTCTCAGACTTTTGCCCAAATTAAGCAAATAACTCAAAAAGTCATGTGGGGATAGTAACACAAATGTCACTGCTAGTTAAAATAGGGAGCTGAGAACAGTGACAGTAGGGTATCTTCAAAGCAGCACAGTAATAGCTCTGCAATTTTTCCACCTCCATGAATACCATCTATTTATAATAAGGTCCCTTCTTATGTACTGGAGAGGCATAAGAGTGAAGTTAAAACACTAAACTCCAATAAATTGTGTTTGCCAATCATAATGAGAGGGATAAAAATAATTAGAATTACTGTGACAATCATCATGAAATGCTGACAGCTCAGCTACAACACTCAAACCCAGAAATCAGCTACCAAATTTTAAAGTGACCCTTACAATCTATTTCATATGGTCTCCTTGGTAACCAGAAAGTGAACATGTTTTAAATGACAGGAGCACTCAACTATTTATTCCATACAATAAGGAGTCAGCTCTAAGAAACAGTAAGTACACATCTCCCAGACAACTTTGAACACAGCACATTTAAACTCACTTCCAAATATTAATTATCAATATCACTACTGTGCCTTGAATAGAAATTCACTGCAATGAGAGGACAAGTAAATCACTTATCCCATTATGGGCACAGACAAATATTCTTTACACCAGCTGGACCTCACAAGTGAATTCCAGAAAAAAATCTTTTCCCAGTTCACCACAATAATCTCATCTAAAACACAGGCAAAGACACAACAACACTTTGTCAATTCACTACCAACATGATGAACCGTGGTGCAGCTTAGGGTCACTTATGTAATGCCATGGCACAGGAGCATTCTCTATGGCACACAGCTGGAGAAGCACAACCCTGCTGCAAACTTGGGCTCATCCACAGCAGCCAGGAGCCACCAGGACACAGCGTGACAGAGCAGGGGCCACATCAGCAATTTGTTTCAGCAAGACCCTGATGAAACAGCAGTTCCGTGAGAGGAACGAGATGCAAAATGGACACACGTGGCCCAAGTGAAACACAAAATACTGCTTAGGGGCAGCAAAGATATTTTGATCTTCACAAGGAGCATCCATATACTCTCAACTGAGCACAGTAGGACTTTTATAGCCCAATAAATTTGACCTTGTCTCCTGTCTGTGGTTTCTGTGGCTCTGTTTTGTTCATTGAAACAGATAGGTAAATTATGATTTCAACTGCAACAGGCACAGAGACAAACCACGTTCTTTTAAACAAGGTTGCTGATATTACAGACGTATGGAATGAAAAGAAGACAACTCTGTCAATGTATGCAGTACAAAATGATTAGCAACACCTTGCGCAAATGGCTTTGAAATAATTTTATAAATTAAGGAGAATAGCTATCAGTAGCTGTAATTTTCTATGCTAATTCTTTTATACAAGCATGGTTACTTAAAAATAATTAACCACTAAACTCCATGATTATAACGAAAGTAATGAGAAGTTTAAGGCAACCTCACAATTTCCATAACAAAGGTGAAAGAAAAAAAATGCAGTTTTTATTCCAGTGCCTTAAAACCACCTAGAAGGGCTTGCATCAAAAAAGGTGCTAAAGCAAATATCTGAAATCCAAGAAAATAAAAAAATATAGGAAGTGATAATTATTGAGCTGTGCTCACACAAGTCTCTAATGAGAACAAAATCATGAGCTTGACTGACAGAATTAAAATTTTAAATTTTAATTTGTGAGTATGTCTCTAATGAGAACAAAATCATGGTCTTGACTGACAGAATTAAAATTTTAAATTTTAATTTGTGAGTATGTGTGCGTGTACACATGCTTCATATTGAGTGAAAAATCACCAGTGTGTCCATGGGGTCCTGCTGTAAACAGAATTCAGGCCACAGCAGGCTGCCCTGGCTGCTCCAGGGATCTGTGCTCCCTGGAAACAAGGCAATGAGGCTGAGATGCTACCAGGGTGATCCAATAAGCTACAAGGGGTTTGAGCACAGCTGAGCAAGCTAAGAAGAAGCCTCACAGGTACTGTGAAGAAGAAGAAGAAGAAGCCCCACAGAAGTGTTTGGCCTCTTACTTTTCATCTTCCTCTTACCACCCCTCAAGCAGCAATGCTGCTCTGGGCAGGTGGAGAGCAAACAGGCTTGGGATGGGCAGTCTCCATTGCTTCCCCAGGCAGGGAGGTTCTGTCCCAGTCTCCAGGCAGGATTGCATGACCCACGTCACACTGTGGGGTGTCCCAGTGCTGGGGAGCTGAATGCTTTGTACCTCTGCTCCTGCATATCCAGCTAAGAAGGAAAAAAATCTTGAAAAGCATAAGCCATAGGGAACAAATGCTTTAGCTTAGTCCTCAGGCAACTAGTCTAAGAATGCCTGGATTACAGGTTTTAATCAAATGTCTAACCTAAATGTAGTTTTGTGAATATACTTAGATTTCCCTGGTCTCCACCAAATACCTTAGCCACTAGCTTGTTACGTAAAAAGGGGAGGGTGGGAGTGGGAGGATGACAATATTTTCCAGGAAAAGTGTCTGCATGTGTTACTCATGCCTAACAGATGGGGCTCCTGCAAGGGATAAGGCAGAAAGGAGAGAAGCATGTCTGCTGCTCTGCCTGGAGCTCTGTCTGGGCTCTGCTGAAGGGGAGCTGTGGGGTGAGGTGCTGCAGGAACGCAGGGTTTTCCTCCTCCTGCCTGCTGAGGCTCAGTTTAGGCAGAATTCAGATGGCTTTTAATGTACGCACACGTCCAAGTGGTATTGACAGAAACAATGTCATGTTTGGAAACCTCAACAAAACCAAGATCTATTTATAATGGACTAACATCTCCTGAAATGCAGCACTGTAATTATGTGAAAATATAAAACAGATAGTGTCATTTAAAAATACTAAATGGCACATAAAAATGTCTACTTCCTGCCTCATTTCTCTGGGCTAGCAAAACAATAGCATTCATGGAATGATGCTTCTTATGCCAAGTTTAAACTGGAAGTAAATTTTAATGGCCTATGAATGGAAAAGATTGAAAGCAGCAGACTGCAGCAGTAACACAAGTGGCTGAGCACTGCACAAGGGTGCACTGAAATGACTGTGCCAGGAAGAACCACAGCAGCTTCAGAAGGTGCCATGCAGCAGCACAGCACTGCTCCTATCATCAGGCTCCCCCCCACTCCATTAAGGAGTAATTGTAATAGGAAAACTGAGCAAAGAAGCAGTCTAACATTTATTTTGTCCAGGGGTGTCGGAACCCAGGACATCCCTCTGGCAGTCCTGAGCAGCCAGGACCCCTGCCAGGGGGCTCAGGGACCCTGGCACAGAGCCCAGGATGCCTGTGGTTTTGATTACGACCCGTGGAGCACGTTACCTCAGATGAAGATCTGCAGGCTACAACAGTTAAGGAGAATAATAGTGAATTTATCATGGGGTGCAAAAGTAAGCTTTGGGGTTTTCTAGAATGGTTTTTTCTAGAATGGGGGTTCAGGGGGCAAGATGGAGGGATCTGGGTGTGTCCAGCCTTTCTCCTTCTTCTTCTTGGCCTCCATTTTCTGGGTGATGTTGGCACTTTTAGATTGGTTTAGAGTAGAAGCCCACATAGATGTCTAACAGATGATAGGTATTGGAAAGTAATTGTAAATATTGTATATGTAGTTTTTAGTATAAAAAGATAACACCACCCCGGGGCAAGCAGGGTGCCTCTGACTGTCTTGCTGAGAGGACCTCGGCTGGACAGGAGAAAGAATTTTATAGACAAGATACAATAAACAACCTTGAGACCAAGAAATGAAGAGCTCTGACTCCTTCTTCGAGTGCCAGGCTGGGAAAAGAGACTTTTTAATGTTTCTCAGGGTCACAGTGACCAGCTAGAGACCCCGAGACAGGGGATCAAGCAAGTGTCTCTAAATAGTTCAGAACTGACACCATCATGTCAGGCTGGCAATAACCTGGGTATTTGTGCACCATGCCTCATCACCCAGAGCAGTGCTATAGGCTTTTACAGATCTAGTCCATACATAGGCACCAAGTAAGCATTCCCTTGGTCTGTTGTTTTTTTCAGAACAAACATAAATAAAAATGTTCAGCCTTTCTCACAGACAGGATGTGGAACTACTCCATCCTTGGCTATTCAACCCCTCCTGCTGATGGTGTGCCACTCACAAAACATTTGCGTATTCACTGAGTGGGAGAGATTCTGACTCTGCAGCCTGATGCTCAGAGTGGGAGGCAAAGCACATGGATCCCAGTTCCTTCTCCAGGGAAAGTTTAATTATTATGCAAAGTGCGTAAGGCTCAGCAGGACCAACCAACAGCCATCCTAAAGGTGCTCACAGCCCTGGCAGGCTGATGGGAATGGTGAGTCCATGCCTCTCCTAGCAGAGAACAGAACTGAACCCAGACTCCTTTGCATTCTGGTTGAACAATGCAAACTTTTAATCTTGAATAAAATGGGGACACAGACTGCTGAACTTTGATCAGTTCCACCAGCCCAGGACAAAGAAAAAGCCTCAATCAATTCAACCTACAGTGTGAATAGCTTTAAGGGAAGCAAACTGTACTCCTAAACAAACAGCTAACTAGCTAAAAATATTTTATTCACCTATCCAAGTATCCTGTCTATTACAAAGATATCCATAACCTTAGAAATTATTCTAACACATTGCTGCACTATTTTTTGAGCACATGTTTTGTTTCAATGTAATTATCAATCACACATATTTCTGCATAGTATCATGAGAAAATATAAGAACAGGTTGCTAAGAGTTATTTCTAATCTACAGAAATCAAGATTTTTTTTATCCCCCATATACCCTCTGAAAACACTCAGAAAATTTCATTCAAATGCTTTGCCTGCACTGTATCAAACCTATTTGAAAGCTGAAATACTGGGAAGTTAGTAACAAACTTCTAATACAGAACTACCTAAAGAATTCATTAGGGAAACTCTGACATTAGATGTTAAGGAAATCAAGGCTGCTCCAGCAGGATAAAATAGTATTTTGGGACATGTGAGACTGATAAATTGCAACAGGTTCACTAAATTCATGCTACTCTTTCTCCATTTGTGGGCAAAAAGAAGTATAGCTACATCCTCACAAAAATCCAAAAGCTCTTAGCTGCTACTTTACTGCATTCTGGTTCAAGGCAGGTTCAGGTTTACCAGGTTAACATATTTAACACTTGAGAGTGAGAGTTATGGATATTTGTCACAGCTATCTTGAACATAAAATTATAAAGGGACAATCAGGATTTTCCATAATACATTGAACATCTCCTTTATTTTCTTTGAACTCTGAGACTTTGGGAAGGAAATGCACTCCTGGTTAAGTCCAAATTTTGCATTCCTTTTCCTTGGCCTCTGTAAGCAATGAAGGCTTTTTATGAGGCCTACCTAGCACTCTCTTAAATTTACCTTTGATTTATAGTTGAGGAAGCCTTTACTTGAAACTTATCCTACAGCACAACTGTCATTAAATTATCAGACATGGAAAATACATAGTAATATCATGTATGTATAAAATATACAGTATGTATGTATGTATATATATACACACATATGTATATATTCAACAAATAAATTGCTACCGTAGTTTCAAGCATTCTATTGCCTTCTCACACAAATATCAAGGAAAAAAACTCCACAAGGCTGAAATTTGCACAGCTAATCCACAACTATCTCTTTGAGCATTTATATTTCATTTTCAGAAGACAAAACTTCACGGTATTAACCTAATGATGTGAATGGAAGCTCCATTCACTTTTTAGAGACAGCCTTCCAAAAGTGGGTGCTCAATTGCACATGCAAAGTGGGTGCATGTAATGCCTAACAGGTTACTGCAAATGCGCATGGAAAGCAAATAAACACTCCCAGGCAAGTGATGGCAATCAATTTACCATAAGGACAAAGACACATTTTACATCCATGGTCACATGTCTGTGTTAGAACAGGCAGATTAGGTGCACACATCTCAGAAATACACAATGGGATACCTAATCTGTGGTGTTTACTTGTCAATGTCAACTTTATTTTTAGAATTACTTGAAAATAAATAAGGAAAACCAGCAAGGTTTTCTGAAAGAAAGACTTAGCAACACAGTACAGGATCAGCTTTTGTCTGTCAGTGAGCCAGATGCAAGAAACACACGGTGGTTCTGTCAGGTACAATAAAGCACTGAACACAAAACAGCAGGAAAAGTAATTTGCAAGCTTGTATACATACCTAAAACATCTGGAAAGGGAGAGCATTAATGAAGCAAAGAATGGAAAAAGCCAACACAATCAGGTTTTGTACAAAGCATACAGCATGAGGTAAGGTTATAACAAGTATAACATACACAGAAAAAGGTTTGGGTTCTTTTGACAAAGAAATGCAGCAGAAGCACAAAGCTGGTTCAGTTTCTGCAAATGGCATGTGTCCATATAAAGAATTAACTAAGCCAATTGGGGCTGATTTTCAAATGAATAAGATTCAACCACGTACTGTACATTGTTGGAGAAAAAAATCTGTACAAAATCACAGATTTCTTCTAGGCTTTTAAAGAAATTTGCCCTTTCCCTCCATTTAGTTCTAACATCTCACGTGTTAAAACATGTAACAATATTGACAAGCAAACATTTCCCTTTACATCCAAGCAAGCTTAATTAGAGAGTATCCAGTTTCAAACTGGGACAGAGAGGAAAAAGACTGTACTATCCACCTAAATCTTCATGAGCCAGACACTATTTTAAAAAGTTCTCGAGAACATTTTTGTACTAAATATTCAGTGGCAGCATTGGTTTCCAATAAGTCAAATCCCAAGCCTATTTTTAACTGATTCCATTACAAAAGCAAACTGTCAGTCGATAGGTATGTGTAGCATTATAAGTTGAGAGAGACTCCTTTATAATCCTGTAAATCCAGTTCTTCGTGGCTATTCCTATTTCTGATTATCACATTGTAGGTGTATGTCTCTTTGAAATTAATTCTGGTTTGTCTATTAAATCATTCCAAAGCATGGTGCTCACTTCACTGTTTTCAGTGCTATGTGCAACAATGCAGATCTGTATTGGGTGATAAGATAAGAGTTCTCAAAAAGAGGTACATTTATTTTCCAGAGGAAAGTATTTGGTATTAATATATCAAGCACAGAACCTTTTTACTAATTTAATTAATTAATGGAACACTTATTAAAATAATAAAAAAACAATAAAATATTTTCAGAAGTCTAAGAAATAGCCTTCTCTGCTGCAGTTACAACTGGTGCTCACAAACGTGACCATAAGTGAGGGGTAGATCAGTGGCCTGGCTGCATGAGGTACCACTACACAAAGTTTGATGAGTAAAAAAACAGCTCTTCATTGAGTCTGGTAGGAAGAAGGGATTTGGATTAACAAAAAGCAGTTCTGCAGAGCTATATTTGCTATATATATATATATATATGTGTACATCTAAAATATATATATAGCAAATATGTACATATATATTTGCATAAAGACATTTTTAAGTTGTACCAGATATAGAAATAAACCACGTAGATCTCGGTCCACGTGCCAATGACTGTTCAAGGAGGAGAGAGAAGAGAGCAACTCATCTCCCCACATCTCATAGTTGCCAGGAAGCCATTTCAGAGCAAACCAAAACAAACCAAAACAAATATTGTTTTTCCTTAAGAAGAACAAAAATTTTTTGTGATAAATACCAGTTTTAAGTAACTAGGCCAGAACTAAGTCATTGTAGATAGTCTGGACAAAAACAAACAAACAAAACAAAACAAAACAAAATAAAAAACCAGCACAAATTTAGAATTTAGTATTTGCTGAAATTCTAGGGTTTTTTTCTTTCCCCCCCTCAGTGATTTGGGAAAAATATCCTATTAATTTTCATTTTATAGAAGGGAAAATGTAGGCAGAGAAAAACATCATTTTCCAGGACTCTGAGCAGACCTGCAGCAGATACTAGAAAAGAACTAATGTGATGTGAGTCCTGATTTAATGATGTATCTATAAGACTTGTAGTAGTAGAGAATACTATTGGCTGCAAAGATAATGCTGATAAAACATGAAATGCCAAAATATCTCTCCTAAACCAAATCTTTTGTGATCTGTATTCCAAGAGAGCACATTCAGGAATGTACAATATAGCTGTTTCTTTAGGGCTGCTGTCTCATTCAGTATGCAACTCCATACACTGACAACTGATAAGAAGCCATTGAATAATTTACTTTCTCTTCATTGTCAAATACATGTTTCACATCTCATTTAGAACACATGGCTCTAATCTTTCTCTGAAAGCAGAATGCATAAAATATTTATAGGCTATTTTGTGGAGCTTACTTTGGTGGTATATGCAAAAAAAAAAAGATTTTTCCCTTTGAAACATCCCGGCTAGGTGAGAAGCTGCAATTATTTGTATATTCCAAAGAGAAAACTGAATTACAGAGAATAATCACAAGTTATGAATAATTCGGGGAGATTAATTTTCAGAAATGTAGTGTCTGATTCTTCAAAATAATTACCAGTAAAAATTATATTCATGATAGAAATGTAGGAAATCCTGATTCCTGGGGATTCTTTCTTCCAAAATGGAACATAACCTTGAAGCTTCTTTTAGAAGTCAGTACTAAGACTCAGGACATTCCTGATGCTGCTCTGTACTGTCAGTGCAGAGTATCAGTACTGATCTGAGAGAAGGAAAAAATTCTTTGAGCTAGGCTGGGAATGAAAAGAACACCTCCCCAGTTAAATGTCTGCAAAGAGCAGAGCCTAAAATAAGAGAACTTCTGGGGAATGAGGATCCACAAGCTGATATTTCACAAGCTCCCAAGAGGAGCTCCAGTACTACATAAAGGACTGCCTGTTTTCTATCCCCCTTCTCCAGGGCAGTGCATTACCATGCAACATGCCGATTCTGATGGTATGCACTATTATTTGACAGGTCCAAAGCCTGAACTTCTGTTTCAGCTACAACACTCAGTCTTTCTACAGAAGATGCTTGAAGCATACAAAGAACACTGGGAAAAAATAGCCATCTTCATAAAGTCTGTGAATAATCCAGTACTGTGCAACAGTTCTGTAGCAGAAGCAGCAAAAGCCACTATTGCACTGGGGCAATTGTATTGCATCCAATTCCCCACACTGTTTTATACATTTTTCAAGAATATTAAGGCAGAGGACTGGTGGAAAAGTAGTCTTTAAATATTTGATCAAAGGCTGGATCACAGCATATATAACCTAAAGATTAAAATGCTGCACAGTTAGCCTTCTTATTATCACTTCCCAACCTTTATTTTTGCACTGCTTGAATTTGTAAAACTAATAATATTCTTTTAATAGGATATTTTATTGACTTATAGCAAATTCATCACACAAACTGAAAAAAAAAATCCACTATATAGTGATATTGCCACTCACCTCTTCTACTTCAGCCAACTAAATACTCACAGCAGTGGTGTGTTGTCACCTACCAGCAGACTACAATGATGTTTTCTGATTCTGACTCTTATTTCTGCCTTGAGGTACATTGCAGATAGGCAAGGGAACAGGCTGTAACATGCCTTGTACCTTTTTCTTTTGCCTTCTGCAAGGGTTTTCCACTGTCTTACAAAAGCAGTTACCTTTTCTGACTCCAGCTTATTTTATTTTATCTCAGTTTTCCTCCCAACACTGCTGCCACATCCCTTCCCTCCCTGACTTCCTGTCTGATTTCTGTCCTCTCATGGTTTATCCCATGCCTAGAGCACTGACCTGGAGGTGCTTTATCAGTGGGTTCAACTATCACAACTCCTTCTCCATGTGTCCAACCTTTTCCATAGTGGATTTTTACTACTTGCTTTCCTGCCTTAGCCTAGCCTGCCATTTATTCCTCCAGGTGAACATCTTTCAAGTAAATGATTTTGTATTCCATTCTCCATGCTGCACAGCAAAGGAGGGACTGCAAATTGAAAGATGAGCATCTTTTCACCTCAGAGCTGCTTGGCTGCCCTGACTCAGCCTGCTGGGAGCAGGTTCTGCTCAGATTTCCTTCCCAAGGAAAGCTGAGTCTTCAATCAATTCAGCTGCAAAACTTGGCATGTGTTAAAAGCAGCTTCTAATAATTTGGTCAAGTTTTCTCATTAGTTTCATAAAATTGCCCAGAAATACGTAACTGAAATTTTGTTCACTTCACTACCAAATTTCAAAACCCTGCTAGATTACTAAAACAATGGAAGTATTACAGCTTCTGAAAAAAAGGGTTTGAGAATATCTTCGCATAGGTAAAATTATTTTTTTCCCTAACATTATGCTAGAATGACCCAGTTGCTCTGGTCAAAGGTCTTCCAAGTTATTTTATAAATCAATTAATTTTTAGAATAATTATATGCAACTGAAAACCTGATATGTAGCAGAAAATCTTAGTTAATAACAGGCCTGTTACAAAAACTAGAGAGACACATCTACCTATCTATCCACATATTTGCATATATATATATATACACACATATATATAAATATATACATTGTCATCTTGTGGGTGTCCCAAACTGAGGCTCTGTCAGAACTCCCATTTTAAATACCTCCATCTAAAAAGTACCTTGACACAAAGAAAAAAATGTTGATGCTCTCAAGAGTACAGTTCTACATGAGGTAAAGGTGTACAAGGATGGGCAACATTTAATTTTTATTGATTTATTTTCCTGTATAGAATTTTGTGATAGGTGTTCCATATATATGAGAAATTAATGATATGCTTTCACTGCTGCATATATTTCTACAATATTGCAAAATTGCATAAGCTTTGCTGATGAGGCTTAATCATCATGATTCTGTTCCATGACTAGTTAGCCTTCATACTTATTACCAGTTTTCAGTCCTAGTCAAAATAAGTGACACATTATCTTTTCATTAGATTATTAAACAGTCTTTGGTGACGAGACTGAAATTCACACAGAAGAATATTCTTGTGTGTAAGATATTAATTATGTTGTTACAGTACATTGTATTTTCATATTTGAAAACACTTAAAATAAGACACATTTGGAAAGTACAGACTACTTTCAAGCAAAAATTCACAGCCTCCATAAAGCTGAAAGCAAAGGTTTTACAAAACAAACTTTCAAGAAAGGGAAGTAAAAATTTTTAAGGCTGACAAGCTTATTCTAAAAAGTACTTCTATATTAGGCAAATGTTAAATATTCAGTCACAGTTCAGGTGTTGGAAATTTTTTTGTTGCATAACTGTTAAGAACTTATTTAATAGGATGAATGAAACTACTATCTTGTTTCACAAAATTTACAATTTTTCAAGATGCAATGCTGTGTTCAGGGGAAACCAATCTCTGTCAAAGGCTACTAAGAGGAACCTCAGCTCTGTAAAAGCAGAAACATGACTGAGTATTCACCTGGGATGTAGCAAGTTCCCCTTTTTTTGGTATTTGATGGGGGACTTGCACAGGACTTAGGGGTTTTATGGGATTTTGTCCCGTATCTCAGTCAAGCCTTACACAAGTATATAGATGCAGAGTCCTGGCAGGATTCATCTTAGAATCACAGAATGGTTTGTATCATCTAGCTCCAGCCCCCTGCCATGGACAGGGAACCTTCCCTGAAACCTCTTGGCTATTTCCAGGCGTCTCTACACAGGGAATGCACCAGTGACAGCAGTAGAGTCCTGGATACATCTCACTCTAGAGGAAAGGCAAAGGCAGCCAGGAATTAAGACTCCAAAATGATCACCTTTTCCTCCTGACTCTAAGGACACCTTGTGATGGGGAGCTCCAGTGCAGCCACCTGTACTGTAAATGGCTACATTCAATTACAACTTCCCAGCTAAGCTTGTTTGTTTTTTTTTTTTCTCCTAGGTAATAAATGTTTAATTATTGATACAACTGGACAAGCTTCAGTACAAGAAGACTCATATAAGATGACAGATATTTAGGCTATGAATGTAGCTATACAATTTTTTAAAAACACCTCCCTTTTTGCATCCTTTTTTTGTACCAACCTTACAATTAGTTAAAACTGATAAAAAATTCATAAAATGTGCACTTCAATAATTTTTCTCAGACTTCATGTCAGTAGCTATCCACTACTAGTATCCTTATGCACAGTATAAATAATATTCATATAATTCCAAGTATTTAACCAGAAGAACATGTCTTCAGGTTTTATATGGATGGCTGCCTGCCTCTCCCCACTGAGGCCAACAGCGAAACATGAAAACTGAGCACAAGCAGAATAAACCAAAAGCAGCACTACTGGAAGTTTACCTGACAGCGATTTTAAAATGATTTCTAGTGCCAGGATTTCTGAATTATGGGAACTGTGATTTTCCCAGAGCAGAGAGAAGGCTATTTTTAGCTTACACACATGAAAGGAGAGTGGCATACTTCACAGGCAGCATCATTGCAGGTACTTACCTAGGCTTGACCTGGTGTTCGAGCGCTCTATGATCGCGTGCTTGCTGGGATTGTTTAACACTGAGCGTTTGGCAAGCGAGATGTCTGCTGTGACTCGAGTAATTGATATACTGCAAAATAAATACAGCAAAGTAGCACTGAGCGTTATTGAGCTTTCAGGGATGTGGGGAGAAGTCTTGTTTAACACTAGAAGATGGCTAAGACTACAAGAAAATAAGTTCTCAGCAGCACAGTATGCTTCACCTAATGTGAACAGAGAAAAAACTTTATCTAACTTAATATTGCTATAATAACTACTGATAAGTCATCCTCCTACATGTGCCTGGGGAGAGGGGAGGCAGAAGGAGGTCAGGATTCCTGCAAAAGACGGGACTTCCCTGGGGTCTCCAGGACTGGTGACGGTCTGACATTTCACCAGTATTCCCAGTATGAACAGGCTGGTTTCTCCTTTCCCTGATTTCTTGAATGATAATATAATGAATGACAACCTGTCTTACTTTAGCCATACCTGCAAGATATGTAGGGATATGCAGAACTAAATGGTAAAGGTAAGGCATATTAGGGAAATGAGTCCAGCAATAAAACTGAGGTGTTTTTTGGTTTGGCATTTTTTGGTTTTTATATTGTTCAGCTCACTAGCATGTGTTTTTCTAACAGAGTGCAAGAGCTACCCATAAATTTCCAGAAAAATTCATGCTAGCAATGAAATGCTAGCACCTAAAAATAGGAACTGTAACTTGGAGAAGCACATACTTGAAAGGCCTAGGTTGACTATCTGGCAGGCTCACTTTTGTGTTTATGAGAAAAGATGAGCCAAGAAAGAAGTGGTTACTTTCAGTTGTTTGCACTGCTACATATCCTTCTGAATATTCTCCTTCCTAGGAAAACAGTTACCTTGGTCTATTTTGCTTTACAGGGTCAAAATGCCCCCCTAAGTTCCTTTTCAAACTCTCTGGTCTAATGAGGTTTAGAGGTCACATTTTTCCAGTGCTGAGAATTAAATCAGACTGATGATATTCCCTGTTCTTCCTTGTAGGATTTTACTTGCAATTTAAAAGAGGAAACAGATTTGCTAAGTGGGGGGCTCCTCTCCAGCAAGCACAGTTAGATGCTGTTTGTTCATCTGAAATGTAATCCAACAGGCCATTTCCCTATGAAATCAACATGTGTATGCACTCATCTAAAAAATGTCACAGAGCCAGAAGTTCATATGAAAAACCAGAATTATGCACAATACTGATTAGTAATATAATTTTGGAAATTTAGGAGTGACTGAGCTTAAGCTAAAAGCATAATCAAAGGTGGTGATTTCTGGCACAGCTCCTCACAGATAATTCCACTTGTCTTAAAATTAAATAAAACATGTATATTGGGATACTTATTAGTTTTCTTTATTTGCTAATGGAAGGACTGTACAAACTTTTACAGCTTTTTGGTTTTCTGAGTTGATTTGGATTCTTTTCTGCAAGTCTTTCTTCCTACAGGCAATAGTAAATTTTTGCCTTTTAAAATGAAATTATGGTATACTGAACAACGCCAGATTTATCAGTCTGTTTGTCTATGAAAAATACTATTTTTAATTTTAAGACTTTTTACCATCTTTCTGAGGACATTTTCATTTCTTTGAGAAATGTCACATCAGGAAGATCAAGTCTGCTCTCAAAAAAAAGGGTGCTTATGTTCATATTGCAAAACAATTGCAATGAGAGCAGGGACAACAGTGTGGCAGCTCAAAGCAGTAGCATGAACCTGAGAATCTCTGGTGCAAATTTGTTCAGGACCTTAAGTAATAATTCCAATGGCTACTGAAGTTTGGGATGCTTCAAACCTGCTACTATAGACACAAATTTTTTTTGGAGTATTTGTGGGTTCACCCTGCCACAGTTGGATCTACAACTGAAAATCTGACATGCTCTAAAATATTTAAAGATATAAAGATGCAAAAATTTTCTTCTGCTTGCAACAAATGCTTTGTTAACTTCCAATTCTGAAGGTGTGTTATCTAGGGTTTGACAATCCTGACTAATTTACTAAAGTGGTTAGGTATTGACATCATTATTCTGACTGAGAAAATCCACCAGCTTAAACCACAATGTGTGGTATTTTAAAGAACTGAAGCTATTGAAAAAAAACGTCAAGCTCCCTCTTCAAAGTTTTGACAGCAGCAGGACACACAGAATAGTGTTATAGATCTGACCACTTCCAAACTAAATAGAACATTCCTTAAAATTACAGATTTTATTATAACATCTTCCTGTTTTCACAATTTTTCCTCCCAAAGTCAAACCATTAGGACATATTAATCTGGAGCTTGATCCAATACCAATATAATCATGTCTGGAGAATGCATCTGATGTCTCTGCTCCATGGGTCTGTGATGCTGGAGTTATAGACCATAGCACTGCTTTTAGAGACAGACTATCATTTGACATCTGTACCACAGGAATGCCTGAAGGCTCAAATACAAATCCCACTGTGTTACAGTGGAGTGTGCTGCAACCACTCGGATCAGAACGCAGCTGGTGTGCTGCCAAGGGTGAGAGTATTTCAGCAAGGTAGGGCACTGCCCCACCCCTCATCCCACTCCTTTTGAAACTTCCACTATAGAGTCCACAACTATTGTCAAACCAAGCTCCTATCTTGAGGGATCAAAAGTTTGACAATCCCATACTCCGGATAGTCTGAATCCTACACCACTCTTTCTGAGCTGGATGTCAAGTGAGGAAGTAGAGTTGAGGAGGAAACATGGCTCTGGCCAGTTTGCTCAAAACCTAGGAAGCATTGATGAGATATCACTTGAAAAATATTTAAAATCACTTTTTAATCTGTAGATAAATATCTAGCAATTCGGAGTGTGAATGTCACAGTCCTCAAGAAGAAGACATCCTTTTTTCCACTCTCAACGAATATATGCCCCAGAACACTTCCCAGTGCAACACAGCCTGTGCATGCTCCGTCAGGGAAACTTCCAATCCACACTTATAGTCCACTGATCAAGGAATTAGCTGTCATTTATAATTTTGTCCAATGTTATAATTTCTGAAAAACCTTGTAATACCCAAATGGAACCTGTAGTATATTTGCATAGCAAAGTACTTACCGCCCTTCGAATCTATGTTTTAAAAAATCAAATAATGCTTTTTGCATCATATCTGTTACCTAGAAGGAAAAAAACAACAAATTCATAATTGCATAGGAAATTCACAATACTAAATGCTAAGAATATGATAGAATAAAGCTGACAATAAATCTTGTATCCAAACAATGGGATTGGAATGCAATTTATTCTTAATCTCAATTCTGAGATGAAGTAAAATAAAAATGAGCAGTTATTCAGTAGGAGTAAAAACTGTCTGATGTTTGCCTATATTATAAATTATCAAATACAAATAAAGCACAGTATTTTGTAGAAAATGAAACTATTTACAACAATCCGTTACCTCATATCCCTTCAGAGAAGGCCCCACTAAAACTACTGGTCGCATAGAAGGCACTACATCATAGGGAGGGATGTGCTCTGTCTGCAAAACAGAAAATGATTTCAGCATCACAACACCTAGAGAAAGTGTTATACACTCTAAGTATTAGGAATTCTGAATTTCCAGTAATGTCACAGGAATCTCAGATTCCTTAACTTTTCCCAGGAACTGGTAGCACAAGATAAGGACATAAGAGATTCAGGGATTTCTTTTGAAAAATCTTTTTTTTGACTTTAGGGTTTCCTACTGTTTTCCTATATACTTTGGACAGTTAAAAACTCTTACTCTGGGTCATGCACGTTTCCCACTGCATAATTCCTAACTGGTAAATTGAAAAGGTCATTTCCAACACCTAATGAATTGAAGTGATTAATTCTACAGCTGTGACATCTGTTTCCAACAGGAATTTTACATAGCAAATTATGAAAGAGAAAAATAAAAGGGGATGAGAAAAGCATAATGCACCTTTTTTTTTTTTAATGTTCAGATTTACCCACTGCTTGAAAAAACATTGTGACATCACTGCAAATTCCCATGGCAGCATTCAGTCTGACATTTGCATTAGCACCCACAATTCAATTACAAATTAAATAAAAATAATGACTGATCAAGTTAGTATTTCTAGAAAACTATCATAAGCAGAGCTTAGGATAGCATTTCTTCCACTTTGGGAAGTTCTTGTCACCACCCAAGAATGGATTCTGGTAGTACCCTATTTACCAAAATACCAACTGATGTATCATGCACAATTTCTAAAAAAGTACTCTAGCATACAAAGATAAAATAGATTGCCTCCTTTTAAGGGTTGCAAAAAATTTATATTGTTATCACAACACAATATAAAAAGAAATAAAATGTTAAGTTTGGTATTTTTTCTTCTTTAGTAAGTGGCTGTTCAATATATATCACCATGAATGGAATCTAATCAAATAGAGGTTTCTGTTCATAAGGAAAGTTTTGGTTTATCTTTGTATTGGGAATAAAAGATTGAAATCCAAACCCAGAAATGTGTGGGTGTTACAGAAAAAGAAATGCCAGATCTATTTTTCAAATGCTTACATAGTACAAATACATCAGTCAAGATCACAGAATACAGACATTGTTCATTGTTCCAGAACTCAATGTATCCCAAGGTGTTTCGCAATAACATTAAAATAAGTATATACATTCCAAAACACAAACCCACAAAGACAGACATTTATACAGTGACAGCACACAATGCTACACAAGCAGCAGTCTAAAGCAGTCTAAAACACAGAAAATATTTTTGTGAATGTCCCTCAATGTAATTTATTTTTTATTACCTGTAGTTTCAAAAGCTAATTAATAACATGAGAATGAAGACCAGTGCCCAAGGCATCATAAGCATGTGAAATGAATTTATTTTTCACAGTACAGAATCTGACTCAACATGTTTCAAAGCAAACCCCTGCAATTAGGCTGGGCCTGTATCCAAAAGCAGTCCTCCACTGTTCTTGCAAACATTTTTAATAATCTGATAAGCATATTTGAGACAGATTCGAAGAAAAATTCATTACAGTTGTGCAAGTGCTTTTAGCATGAGTGCCCTGATGTAAAAGATCTTTGTCTTAATGTGGCTGACTTAACCAAAGGCATTCATGCTAGAAGTTAACCAGCTATTTGACAATCAGGGCAAGCACAGAAATTACCTTATTTGATGGAATATGGGGTATTTTTAAATTCTGTTCTGTTGCAATGGACTTTTTTTTCTCTAAATTTTACAGCTTGAAATAATGAAGCTGTCAGCAGGAAATTGAGTAGAAGTTATCTAATGGAAGCATTAAAGTTCATTAATTTAGCAGTAGAGAATCTAATATTTTCTAAGAGACTGGCACTGAACTACACAGCTTTCACTGCAGATTCAAGTTCATCTATGAACTCAGAATAAAAACTGGCAGGTTTGGACATATGGCTTTTACTCAGTGGTTTGACTATGCAGATTACTTTGGGATGGCCATCCAGTGCATAGTGTAAAAATCAGTATTACAAACCCCACTAACACTAGTAATGATTCTGATACGGAAGAAAAGAGGCACAGAGTCAAAGAAAGATGTGGGACTAACCCTCATCCAGGTCTAAGGTGGTTCATCTGGAAGCTGCAGCTTTGAAAGATGCTTATGCAGACAGCATCCAATACATGTCAGCACATATTATCCAATCAAAAATAAGATTAAGTAAGAAATTACTCAGAAGCAAGAACCTGCTGTTGATTTCTACACCAGGCTTAACAGACCAAACTGAAGCCAATAGTTGTGACTTTGGAAATGAGAAGGATTCAAAACTATGTAAAAGAGCTCAAGAAAAGAGAGACAGAAACAAAGATCTACTTATTAAACACAAGAGCATCCACAGCAGGGACAACAATGTCACTTGGCACTGCTTAAGCACTATAACAGTCAGTTATTACCTGCAGATTTAAGTGAGTGGTTAAAACCAAATGAATGAGAGCTATGAAGACTACAGATTGTAAAACAAAACAGTCAAAATGTGGTATTTCACTACATAGTTTGGCTGCTACCTAATGTCTTGCTAACTTCTTCCAGCAAAGGCCCTAGAAACCTATTGCAGCTTCTTGCAACAGGATGCCAATTACATAATTCTGTAGTTATCTAGGTTATCTATGGAGAGACATCGGCTCTCCTGGGAACCACCAGTACCACTTCCAATAGCTGGGATACTAAAAAAGTCTCACTGATGGATGGCAAGAACATTTGGCTGATAATTTATACATGACATCAGGAAAAACCTGAAGTAAACTGTCAAAACAAGTCTGAGGTTTCCCATTGGTCTTGTGCACTTGCAGACTGCACCTAGTGAATTAGAAGTTTAAGTACAGACTAAATTAAAAATAGAATGAACTTGACAATTTGTTTCCAAAGTCCAAACTGAGTGTCTGATAGATTCCAATAATGATTTCAACAGACTGAGTAATAAAGAAAAAAAAATTTGAGAAAGATATAGAAAGAATGAACATGCACTAGACAGGTGCATTACAATGCTAGAAATAATTTTCTCAAACACTTTAGAAGGCCTTCTAAGTGTGTCCTTTTATTCCATCAAAAAGGATAAGTATGTAGCAGAGTTTCACAGACACACAGAACTTTTGCCTCTTTTCCTGTAATGAATCCACTATCAGCTCAATACATCTCTTCATCACTAATTCTAGAATAGCTGCATTGTTAATCTGGAGTTATAATGCTAATGATGCCAGTGGCAGGATAAACACAGGCGATGTCGATATAAACTTACCGATTTCTGCTTCTGCTTAGCTACAGCAGCATGGAAAAGAAACAAAGAACAACAAAGCATGCATGTTATTGGCTTGTCAAAGGACGCAGACAGTTAACAGGACTAGAAATGCGACGCAGTGCAGGTGAGCAGGTGGACAGATGGGAGCTTGGAAGTCGGTGTTACCTTCTTAAAGAAGGGCATTCTTTTCTCTTTGGAGTGGGGTGATGTTACACTGTTTGCACTGGGTTTGGGGGAGCGATGGTTTGCTGGAATATCATTTTCTTCTGCATCTAAGCCAGTGGCATCTATGTCTACAGCTATATACAGACAAACAATTCAGAATTATCAGATGACAGGGAAAGTAAAGATAGGTTAAAAAGGAAATTACAGGTAAAGAGAAATAAAATGGTCCAGAGTAATAAATAAGTAAATAAATAAGTAAATAAATAAGTAAATAAATAAATAAATAAAGTTGACTACGAGAAAAAAACACAATAAAACAAAGGGAAAAATTTAAAGGCGCAGTACTTTAGGATTCAAAGACAGAAGGCGATCTGTAACAGTTACTGCAACATTTACAAAATAGACCAATGGCCAAGTTTGTTCTTCTTACACCGGTGTAAATCCAAAATATTCACTTGAATAGATAAGATTTCCACCAATGTAAACAAAGAACTTGTTCAATAACATTTGGATTATTTTATAGAAATGAACACTAAATGAAAATGGGTATCATGAATTGAAATTTGAAATTTCACTACTGTGTCTATGGGAAATGAAGAATTAGAAGAAAAATCAGTTTTGATGACAAAATCAGCCAGATATTGGTATAATGTTATCTACATTTATCTAGGGATGGACTACAATTGCATTTTTAATCTTTTAAATAAAAATGCATTGTACTCATAAGATACATTTATTAGGAATAATTAAACATAGATCTACTAATAGGGAAAACTAAAAAGAATGGATAGCAGAAGAAAGGAAATTTATCCCAGCTTGGCTCCAAGACGTGGATCTGAGTAAAGAGTCAGGATGTAGGCAGGGTAAATGGAAGTGAATACAGTAAACCATTGCTGTTCAATCTCTACCCCAAAAGAATATATAACCAATAATACTTGTACCATAACCACAAATTATGTGGCTTTTAGCAAGTAAGTAATAACAGTTTCAACAGGAATCCTCACAGACTCAGTAATAAATACACTTTCAAAACACAAAGCCGTATTATCCTGAATGCTGAGTAGAACAGATACCTGCCAACCACAGGTAAAACCAAACAAAACCAAATAAAACCTTGCTCGTTTACAACAATAATCCTGATCTTAAGTAGTGGTTTAAACTTGTCTTCAGAAAGCAAGCAGATGCACAAAAGTGAACCATAAGCAGTCATCCAGCACCACCCTCATGTGTGAAGATGTTACCCACCTCTCTCTACTCCCTCTGGTAACACACACTTATCTTGCCATGCCCTGATGTCGAACTGAGGCTAACCCTAAACAGATCTGTAAGCAGAACAGTTTGTATTGACTTTACCCAAACCCTTAATTAATCATTGCAAACTATTATGAAACCATCTTAGTGACCTGATTTCGTCTGATTCATGAGTGGGACATCAACTAATACAGTGGCATGTGCTATTAAATTATGTAACAAATAAATATTTCTGTCAAGCCTACGTGCAGCTACTGATGTAACAGACACTTGAGGCAGTGATCTCATAAAGTACATTTTCCCATTTGAATTATCCACAGATCTAATGCCTTGATGCCTGACACTCCCTGAGTTACTGTGCCTTTGAGTCTGTCCTTCCCAGGAAAAACCCAGTGAGTAGATTCACATCCAGATTCCATAATCCTGCTCCTAAGAACACCCACAGAAATCATGTAACATTTTCTTCTAGCAACACTGCTCCTTCATCCTCTTCATAAGTATAAAAATAACATATTATCTTTTCTTGAATACCGGCCAGCACAGATACTGTAAATCACTCACAATAAGACATATTAAAACTCCTTTGGTACTATGTTCTACCACAATTGTCAGTAAAAGAAAAGTCAGTTACCTTAAGTTTTTCCTGTAAGAAAGAAATCCAGAATTTGATCAGCTAGTTAACAGTATCTCCTTTATTCATTCTAAGTCTTCATACTATGGAACATTTCCTGTGACAGTTCTTTTACTGTTAAATATCTTTAGTTCATTGGGATCTTTTCAGTCATTTTCAGCATTATTCTTACCCAGTTTGGTGGCCTAACAGGACTGTATGGATTTTTTACTATAATAATATTGATTATTTAAATGGATATTAGCCTCTCTTTCATTTGTTTTTCACTGATTCTTCATCTTGTCTGTGTGTTTGTTTTGGTTTGGTTTTTTGGTGGCACTATTTTATACTGAAAAAACCCATCCCTGACTCAAAGCAAAAAATGAAATAAACTTATTCAGTTAGTATTCTTCAACTTATTAAATAATTGATGTATTTGTAATTGATTATACTTTCAAAGAGAGGAGGTGTGGGAATAATAATTGAATTGTGTTTCAAAGTCACTTGAATTCTTGTTTTAGTCACAAACTATGCCTCTTTCACCTTTCTTAAGACGTCATAAGCAAAAAATTCTTGTAGACTCAAAATCTTGCTATCACAGAACAAGTTCATGTGCACTATCCATACATATTTTCCAAAGCTTCACTGTAACTGAAAAAACTTTAACAGATTTCCTTATTTCTCCAGAAAACCATGTTTCTTGAATGACAATGTCTGAAGAAACGACTCAATGCAATGAAAATTAGAGGATGGGTAGCAATCAGTCAGCTGGTAATCCAGGTGAATGATATCTGTATTCTTAACTCTAAGCTCTGTGCAACATTCTGGAAATACATGTACTGATCTGGGGGTTCTTTTGATAGCAAATAATAACACAGCATTTCAGATGCTCTAGCAATAACATTACAACATGGGTTGAGTCGATGGGCAATTTCACTACAAAAATGCAGGCATTGAAAAAGTTGGCCTTAACAATAAACACATCAGTTTAAAGCCATCCAAAAAAAAAAAAGATTAAGGTGTGTTCAACACTTGTTACAGACATACAATAGTAAACGAATACAATATTTTTGAAATAAAAGATAAGTTAAACTGAAGGGGAATATTTATAAACAAACTGCAATTGCAATAAAGTTGGTTGTTACTAATAAATCCATGGTTTCACAAGACAGATACATTTTTAAATTGCTTGAACCAAATTAAGCTACTACAAAAACATGACTTAATTTCTCTGTCTCCCTTTTAAATTACAAAGTAAATACTTTAAAATCTTCAGGCTCATTTTAAGATGCCTGCTCTGCAGTCCAGACTCCACATAAATGAATATGACTGGAAGATCCATGTCTTTGCCCTAGTAAAAAAGGCACTAGCAACACTCATTTATATTTTCTGTTTCCAGGTATTTATAATGCATATGAGAAGATAAAACATCCAGCAACACAGCAGCTGAATTCAATTGATTTTTTTTTGTGATCTTTTGCTGTGTTTTTTTAATGGAGCTAATGCTAGCATCCTTCCCCAGTTTGCCACCTATTTGCTTCATATCACTTGAATTTGGATTCAAGTTAAATCTAAAGTTAAATCTGTATGTCGATGCTCTAAGTAAAAAAAAACGTATTTTTGAAAAATCTGTCAAAGGCAAAAAATATCCAGCATCCTAGAATTCTGTGAAGCACATCGTCATGGTCAGAATTGTGAAACTAAATGTTCCTGATGTTTTAAAATAATGCCTTTCTTGATGCTACTGCAGAAACCTCTCAGGAACTTCTATTTTTATTGTTGCTTTTTCTCCTGTGCAAGAAAGTATTTATTGTTCAGTAGGAGTGCTCAGACCAGACCAAACTTTCCACTATTGTTCTGTAATTTCGTCTCACAGATCTGTGATGTCTTTGCTACAAAACTCTGTGGTAAAAGCAAAGAGGGAATTTTGTGCATTAACAGCTCTGTCATTGTCTGAACTTGCTGGCATTGACTCCATTACTTCAAACCACCCCAAACCAGCCTTATCTGGAAACACATCACACAGGTTTTACCTAAGAAGAATGGAGAATAAGAAGATGTCTAAAGGCACATGCATTTTACACAGATTAGGTTAAAGAGTCTCTTTACCGAAGGATTCACAACCTACTCACCAGATGATGGAGGCGTCGATTTTCTGGAACTAGGAACGATGTCACCCAAACTGGATGAAGAGTTTCCTCCTGATTTACTGGAGTGAAGTAATACATTAGTCTGAAGTTCTGTAGCTTTCTCAATATTTAATCTAGTTTATTTATGATCTGCCTTCTAAATGAAGTGCTAGCTGTGAGACAAACAGTATTTCTGGCAGAGGTATAAAATATACATCTCCCACAAAATGTGTGTACATTTTGAGACCTGAGGAATTGCAAACATCAATCATACTTTCTGTGCTGCTGTGTAATTCATTCTGCTGCTCTGACTTCCACAGGATCTTAATACAATTCAGTAAATAATATGGCTACTGGGATACATGAATTAATATTACTACCTATTAATAAGAGTAATTCTTAAGCCAGTGAGCATATCTGTTTCCTTTAGCTGAAGAGTTATTGATAAATTGCTAATTAAGATGAGACTGTGTCTATCATCTTTGCAATTTAATTAACATCCCAATTCTTTTGCTTTCTCATAAAATATAGCACCTAAGAAAAAGTCTCTCCAACAAAGTTAAAGCAGTCTAAGGTTTTTTGTCAAGTTTTGCTTTGTGAAAACCTATCCAAGTTGTGAAAATGAATCAACAGTTCTAGTCTTTTTTATTTCAGTTACCATAATAAGAAAAGCTCTGAAAAAAATGTAAGAAAGGTTATTTCGCTCTTCAAATAATTCATGTGCTAGTACTAGTTTGCACTTTCTTTATCTTGAAATATTAATAAGCACTAAGTTAATGCATTTGTGGTGTAGGACAATGTTACCTTCAGTGAGAATTTCTGAAAACTGGAAGCCTCTATGATTTGGAAAAGAACCTAATCACTGGGACACACCTGGCTGTCCCAGAAGAGTCACTAGAGGAATAAGGAATCCAGCACCCTTCTGCTGAGGACAGCATGCTCATGGGAAGGGCATTCCACAGCTGGGGAATGCAGCTGAGCCCTGCCCAATCATGGTGTCCTACTCTGGACATGCTCTACAAACACTGATGTCCTTCCTATGGAGATAGGAAAGCATTTCTGGCCTCCCAAATGGTTCCTGGCTCAATTCCAGGTCCATCCCACTCAAATACACTGGGAATATTTGTTTCCTTTATACTCAAAGGGAAACAATTTGCTTCCACAGGTGTTGCTAGAAAACTACTTAATTAAGAATTCAAGAGTAAAGGTGACATTGTCCTATCTTGTAGTATTGCTCAGAATATCTAGAAACAGCCCTTTTTCTTATGCAATGATGGCTGCAGTCAGAGATAACAAATGACTTGACATGAAACTTCCATCATAAAATGTAGTGCTCTTAAAAGCTGTGATTGTAGGAAATGAATTTGACAAGACTATTTTTTCCCTACAAGCTAACTAACAGGCATTGGCTTTGGCTTACCAGTAAACTCATCTTAACATTTTCTGTAATTTCTAAAATGAGCTTAAAATGTCTTTAAAAAGAGGAATATCATCAAAACAATTAAAAAATGTAAAGAATTTAGATAAAACAATTTTACATAAAAAAATTTACTAGCACATAGTAAATGTACTTAATGTAATGTATATTAGCAATTATTTTATAAAAAAAGGAAGAAACAATTTCAGTAGTAGGACACCAAAGATTGCCAATCTAAGTATCTACTTTTCTCCCAAACAGCAATGATACTAATAAGCTTATTAATTAACAATATAATATTTTAAATAATTTTATATATTATATAATAAATAATATAATTCATTATATATTAATTTCTTCATTGATCAGAAATATTTGTAGCTGCCACTAACAATAATTAAGCATATATATGACTGATACACAGCATCAATTTCCAAGTTGTGTCACGGACAATGCTGCTATGATTAATGATTTTTTGTTATTACCTGGAGTAGAATTTTCCTTGTTTTGCCTTTTGTTCATGCTGCAGCCTCATGTTTTCTAGTTTGACTGGGCTTGGTATGAATCCGATTTCACAGCCTTCTTTTACCAATCGTCCTATCCACCAGTCATTATTAAATTTCTACAGATTAATAAAAAAAAAAAAGAAAAAAGTAACACACTAAGAAATTACTGTATCTGGGGATAACTTTGTTATTAATTTTAATTTGCAGCTATGCTAACTTTTGTAGTTCTTCCCTGCAGTTAATCACTGTGCTATGTTATTATGGCAATGAAGAATTGTGGTAATATTCAGAAATATATTAAAATAATTATTCCTTTCAAATTATTAAAACCCACAGTCCTTAAGTGGAAACCTTCCTGCAAAGACTTCATGTTTCTCCCTGGTTTTTGTTTCTACCCATTTCACCATCTTTATTATTTCTTGCTTCACAGTCTCCTCTCATATATGAGAGCTGCTTTTATTCTCCCTTCGTGGTTCTCCTTGGTGGACACCAGAGATTTAATATCCACTCGCCCCTGCTGCTAGAATTTTTGTAGCTCTGTAATAATCTATTTTTCTTATTCCTTTTTATTCAGTTCTCTATTTAAATTAAAAAATACTACTTCACAAATTCCCTCACTTCTCACTAAAATCTTCTGAAATATGGCTGAATTTGGCTGCTTATATATACCCTGCTTCAGATAGCACATGTGATCTGCATCTTATACTTACCATGATAGATCCACAAGGACTGGATATCTCTGGATAACTAAAAAAACTTAGCAATTACACAAGTTCATCAGATAGCCCAGTTAACTGAATTTCAGCTCTGTTAAATATGAGATATTGACTACTTTAACTCAACAGCTTTATTCCTACACCCCCCGTACCCATGTGTGGGAGAGGTTGGTTGATTTGCAGAGGTCTATGCAGCAGAGCTATTTTCTTTTTCCAATCTTATTTATTCACCATTTTTGAAGGAGAGTAAGTCACTCATGTATGGGCCCCACACACAATACTTCTGGTGTTCCATGGGAATAACTATCATCAAAAAGGAATTTTGGGTAATTTGGAATATTTATTAAACTTTCAGAGAACACCTGAATGTGAAGAAATAGCTCTCTTGCATCTGAAGCTATTATTATAGATATTATAGTGCATATTTAATTATATAACAAGTAACTTTAACAAGTGTACAGTTAGGAATAAAACATGTAAAATGTGTGGGCTCCCCTAAAAAGAAATTAATTTTACCATCATTGGTGGATCACTGATACACAACCTACATTGCAGTATTATCTTTCACTTTGGCAGCTACAGAAATCTTGTGGTGCTTGAGACCAACCATAAGATATTCCAGCTAACCAAAAATAGAGATTAAAATAAAAGCACTTTTAAGCTTATAAAACATAAGGATCACTATGAATATTATAGATATTCATCCAATGCCTTTATGAGTAAGAATAACAGCATTTCATAGAGAGCTGCTCTGGAATAGCAGTTTCTCAAAGCTGTATTAGACTGAAATGTATTATTAAAATTATACCCTATCATTACAAAAGGCTAACTAAGTCATTAACTTGATAAAAGGAAGAGATAGATAATTAAGAAACACCATTGAATTAAAATCTGAACAGTCGCTATTTTTGTCCCACAGTGCAACAGATTACCAGGCAACAATATTAATTTTATTAGAAGCAATAGAAATCCTAAATCCATAGGAATTTCTTCGTATAGAAATAAAAGCATACTTCTGCAAGGTCTCAAAGATAAATGCTGTGTCAGTATATAAAATTTATAAGATATTTTTTAATGTTTATAATAACGCACATAATACTTTCTAATTTTAATTTTTTTAAAATTTTTTGGTATTGAGAATTCTAGCTCTCAAGTTGCTGGCTCAGGTGAGTGATTCTCTGTAATTCACCTGTGTTTGGAGCGCCAAAGGAAATAGAAAAATTAATTAAACACAGACCAAAATGATGACCATGCATTAAAGCCTCAAAAGATTGATAAGTTACTATGATGCAGCAGTTTCTTCATGCAGGAAGGAATCCATCATCCTTTTATGTACTGAGTTTTAATGAATGTAACCTAATAATGAAGATAAATTTCCCTCACACTCAATCACTGCAGTGCTTTTCATCACTGTCCATGTACATTTTGAACTGAGGTTTTTCTTGTTTGAGCCCTCTCAGCAGCACAAACTGGTGAACAGCCCTTTCAGACAAAAAGAGGACAGCACTGGTCCAGTATGGCATCCTTAGGCAGGCAGAAGCTCCTGGAGATTAACTCAGCTTTTCTTTATTTCTAGCAATAGGTTAGGTATTATATATAAGCAACACTGCATTTTATAGTCCATTATATTTTTTCTTTAATCTGCAGAAATAATTAAGGTTTGGACAATTCAGTTCCCCCAGCATTAACTGTAGGGAGCAGCAAACATACTGAAGGAGCAACACCTGGTGGGACACAGAGCCCTGGAGGATGAGCAGGGCCTGGGACAGAAGATGGAGGGGGAGGACATGGCTGTGCAGGGAAGGGCTGGGCCTGGAGCACCCTCTGAAGGAGCCTCAACCCACCCAGACACAACACTGCTGCCAAATGCAGGGCAGGAGTCCGACTCCCACTTTGACTCCTTGTGGATCCCGTCCCATCTAGCCATTCCAGACCTGGCCTGGTCCCAGGGTCCCTCCCCAACCAATCTCTGGCCCAGCACCAGTAGACAATAACCTTTCCTCAACAGCTGACAGGGAAAAACAGGTGCTTCTAAAGGCAATCAGCACAGAATGCCTATTCTAATACACCTGGGGTTGCAGGAACATTTTAATCTATTTTTCCACCCCTCAGTGCTACGTACAGCCACAGACAGTGTAAGAACTCAGCTTCCCTTCAAGGCATTTTGGAGATACAAAAAAGTTCAGGAGACTTTTCCTTCCAGATTTTCTCCCACATATATATACATCTGAGAGTAAGTTTTGCTGTGAAGAAAAATGCATTAACTTCTAACAGAAAACTGCTAACCCTGTGTGTCTGGTTTATATGGAAACAGGGGAAACACTAGATGTAAAGTCTGAGATTACCACTTCATTTCAAGTGCAGATGGAATAGATGACTACACAAAACCATTTGATCTAACCAAACTGAGCCTTATTTTCCAGTGCTTCAAGACTCACTGGAGAAAGCTGATGGTTTTCTCTTGCCAGGACTCTGTGCCTGCTCATCTCTTCTTTTGTCACAAGACAGAGCAGAGCAATTTTTTCACATTATCATCAGTCAGAAAGCATATTTCCTTCACCATATACAGTCTGAATCAATATTATTCTCTTTTTGTGTGTTTAAAATATATGAAAAATTACGACCATTAGCCATGTCTGTTTCTTGTGTTCCTCTAGTCTCTGTCCACCTGTATTTCTATCTCTCTATTAGGAATGTTTCTTTCTTCCACAAAGCACCCGCGCTAGCAGAATCATTGTGCATTGTCAATCATAGCTACTGAGGGATTTTTCTCATAGTCTAAAATGAGACAAAGACATAATTTCAAATACATGGCTAGATTGCTCTCAACCTTAAATTAACTTTCTGTTTCTTTTCCTATAATTTTTCATATCCAGATGGGCTATTTGGTGACAAACCACAATGGAATATGACCAAAAACTAGGAAACATTTTAAAATGAAGGAGTCATTCAAAAGGGAGCAGCAGGCTACAGAGGACGGCCTGCATGTGAAAGTTACCAAGTTTTCTGAGATTGTCTTGCAAAGAGCAGAGAAAGAAAATTACTTTAGGTGTTTAAAAATTTAAAATTGTCAAAACCAAATTACAGGGAAAGAAAACCAATGCAGCAAATGCAAAGCTCATTTACTGACAGCTGCAATTATCTTGAAACATCATTCCAGTTCTTCAGCATGTTACTGCTACCTAAATACTGTCT
Organism: Melozone crissalis; assembly: GCF_028551555.1. Classification (NCBI taxonomy): domain Eukaryota; kingdom Metazoa; phylum Chordata; class Aves; order Passeriformes; family Passerellidae; genus Melozone; species Melozone crissalis. The sequence continues at coordinate 20,528,861 of NW_026535794.1, forward strand.
GTGCCAGGGAAGTAGCTTCAGTAAAAAAAAAAACAGCAGACTTGAGGATTTTGGGGTTGAGATGCAGTCACACAGATAAAAGAGAAGCAACCGTTGGCTGCTGAATCACAACAGACCCTCACAGCACCAGATTAGGAAAAAAAACCCAGAAATATTTCATCTTTGAATAGTCAGACACAGGCATTTAAACCTATAAATAACTGATTTTTACTAGAGAAGAAAAGGACTTGCTTTCTGAACTTCAGTAATTTGATTGTAAGAAATTTGTGCCATAGCTTATACAAGAACAGCATTTAAAAGCACACTCAAATCCTTACACAGTGTTACTTTAACATTTGTAAAGTGCTTTGGCAATGTGAAGTGTTATCAACATTGCAAAATAGTAGCACTATTACTCAAGTACTCCCTTAAAGAGTGATTCACTTACTCCTCTGGTTTTACTTACTTCTTTAACATGAAGAAAATCTTTAGCCTCAAATGAGATGGCCATGCCTGGGACTGGGACATCATCTTCGTGAGCTGCACTGTACCCAACATTTGTCCGAACTGCAAATGCAACAGGTTTTGACTGCAAAATAAAAGATGAACATCATGAAGATTTATCTTGCAAAAACATACATATATACAAACATATACATGGGAGATGATTTCTCTATTTTATAGTTTTTAAAATCATAAGAATTACAAAGAAGTCTCAACGCATCCATAGAAAAAATAATGAAGCCTAGTTTTTACTGACATTAGTTATTAGTATCAGTGCATTTCATAGAACACAGATTTTTAGTAGGTGATAGAGCTCTGAATTAATTTGAGGTAAGTCAAGTCAGTAATAAGTAATCACAATTGACTTGGCAATCCATATAATATTGTCAGTTTGCAGTTCTGCTGTGAGTTCAGTGTTTGGGGGCTAGCTAGAAGAGGTAGTTTTCAACAGCTACAAAACCCAAGCTCCATGACAATGGGGCTGCAAAAGGAATTGCAAGGGGAGCATGGCACTGCACCAACATTGCTCCTTCCACACCGTTCTTGTCTGGGCACCCACGTACTGGTCACCTCAGGAGCATTCTAAGGCTGCTCCAAGTGTAGCCGTCGCAGCCTCAGCCCCCAAGAACTATTTGGGGTAATTGCAAATTTGGAGAAGAGGTCCCAGCAGTTACCAGTAACCCCTAAGCAAGTCACCTCACTGCACTCTGAGAGCAGAGCAATGTGCCTTGGTATCATCATGTCATTACCAAGTACCAGCCACAGAGAGATCTGTTCGTTTCCCTAACTCTTTCGTACTCTGCTAGCTGACATCAATGAGTTAGTGGATTTTCCCAAGTTTTGTTTTCAAGAAGCAGCTGCCAGAAGAGTCAACAGAAGCCCCACATCTGCACAGCTTCTCCTTACCAGCAGCACCAGTGCTGAGCACCTCTCAGCACAGGTATGGTAACAGAAGGTGCCATCCGGCTCAGCCCAGACTACAGCCACCGAGGGCTTTCTCTTCTCAAATGTACAACTATTTTACAGGACAACAGCATTTTTTATGCTTTATTCTAGGCTAAATAACAGCTTGAGCTTGCTCTCCCCACAGAGATTATCACACAGTATCCCTAGGACCCACCACTGTCCTGCCCCAGGCTGAACCTTTAGCCCAATTTGTCATAACAGATAAACTGTTAGAAGGGCTAATTTGAATCCTGATTTGATTATGTATTCATGATTACACTTTTGAAACTGGGCATTTGTGAGAACAATAATCCAAAACTAAAGTTTGGTGATTTCTGCACATCAATTAAAATATCTTTCAGTGTTGATAAAATGGGAATTTCCACTTCCTAACACCTCAAATTGATATCTTAATTATCTCCTCTATAATTTTCTCCATGTTACTTCCACTATTACCCTACATAAAAGATACCAAACTATTACAGAACTAGTCATGCCACAAAAAATTAAAGAAGTCACACAGGCACTGGATTCAGTGATATCACGAATCTTCCTTAAAATTATTGGATTTAAATATTCATACAAAACCCCAAAATATTCCTGAATGTAAAAATTACAGACTAACAGAGTTGATGCTTTCTATGCTATTACTAATTTCAACAATCAAAATACAGACATGAATAATCATTGAATTGTCAAATCTCCTAAGGAATACTTACCATCAAATAGTAAATGATCAAATAAATCATTCCCTCTTATTAAGAATAACCATTTTGTATGGCAGTGACCTGTCACTGTGGAAATATGTGGAATGGAATCTATTAAGAAACAATCTGTGCCAAACACTGATAGGAGGGATAGCATGCTTTCTTATCCATTCTCACATTGCTACATCCTCTAGCAAATAAAAGAAAAAGTTGCCTAACCACTGTGACTTGCTCCTAAAACTAACAGCAGATGACATACTTTAGGTTGACTAAAGACTTTAAAATCTTGGCAGCATTGCAACAAACAGACATCTCCAGGAAGTTAATGTCCTTGACATACTTCTTAGACGTGGTCTAAAATTTCCTGTTAGAAGACAACACCTGACCATCCAAGAAAAAGAATACAATGGAAAGTACTTCAGAACTATCTTAATGTGAAAGAATCGTAGCAGGTGAAAATCTTTGTCATTCTCTGCCATCAAAAAAACGTAAAACTCTGATAAGAAAAACAAAGCAGAACATTGAGTTACAGACATTCACAGAAATGGCATGTCCCATTTTAGATACTTGCCACACTGGTAGAAAGGGAGACTAAATTATCATGGGATTAGACTACAATAATTCATCTAATTGAATATTTAAAACTAATTAATTTACAGAAGTTAAATGCTAGCCTTTTTACATAAATAAATAATTCTGAAGGTTTCATAGCACTATCAATTAAGTACTTTTCTGGAACTACATTGTCTTGAACTAAAAAAGCCCAGATGTTATGTAATTAGGGTCTTATGTAAAAAAAAAAACAAACACAAAAAAAATTTGACACATACATATGTATATTTGAAAATGTATCCAGCATTTGCTTACATATCCTGCAGTTCTAAAATAAGACTGGGTCAAAACAGTTAAGCACTTGCTGTTCATTCCCTAAATCTCCATGAAAATGGGATGGCAGTTTAGCACTCAGTTAATCCACAGGGACAAATGCTCTCAGATTTTGAACAGTTTAACATGTCATGTCTCTACAGAGAAACAAAATAGCCTGGAAAAGTTCATTTATCTTCAAAATGAACACTTTCATCCTGTTTTTCTTTTTTTCTCTGGTAGAAGTACAGCACTCAACTAGTTGAATAAACCTACAAGGAGAGCAAACAATCAGACCAAGAACACTGCAATCATCTATACCATGAGGGCAGCAGGGAACACACTCTGGAGTGAGGTTCTTCATGAACCAGTTTCAGATTCTGATATAAATTCAGACTATAAATCAACAAAATCTTAGTCAACAACTCTTTAACCAACTTTGGCTGTACACTTTTGGTAATGTACATAAATTAAAGTGCGTCTAGAGCAACCTTATTCAATTTTTTCTTTTTTCTATTTGGATCTCACCTCTTCCTTTACCAATTATATTTACTTTACACATCCTCATACCAACCCTCATTACTAATTTCATACTATTTACAGTATTATTATACTTTACTACTTATATTTCCTTGTGCCATGATTAACTTGTATTGAATGTAAACATGAGAATTTGCACATTGTATCTGCCTCGGTCAATTTGTCAGTTTAAACAAGTTTGTACCTGCTTGGTTGAATTTGCATTCAATACATATTTCACTCAATAACAGAGCAAAATAATACAATCTGTTCTCTAGTCATGTACTTAAAACATGACAGGATCTTTTTTTCCCTATAACTGATATCAGATTTTTCATACTGTTCAATAAAACCAGTGGAGGCAACCCCTGGAATTCTAGGCAAGGAGGCAAATTCTGTTATGGAATTTGCTCACAGAACAGGTCATCTCCCTCATGGCCACAAATTTTGGAATTGTTGGTTGATAATCAAAGTATCTCTAGTCCTCATCCACTATCAGGGTGTAGAAAAACTGATGAAAGCATTCTCCAAACCATTTTTGTCTACACTTGGGCTTGATCTAGGATCTCTGATCCATCTTACCTCTTACTCTGTCACATCATTCCCACAGTAGAGGCACCTCTGTATTTACACAGTTTAAATGAAATCAGAATGCACCTTTATGAAGGCAATGCCAGCTAAGACAAGAACTAACTCAGAAAATGATTACAGCTACCATTTCAAAAAAATGCTTGTCAAAGCTGTGTCTGTGTTACAGGTCAGAAAATGTGTCTCAAAGAAAGTTCACTCCCTCCCTATTTCTACATAAAGCTACTCATTCTTCATCCTATCCACTTTTCACACATGCATGCAGCCTTATCCTGAGCGTAAGGAATTATTCTTCTCTTGGGTAACGAATATAATGGGTGTTTCTCAAATCACTAACAAGTTTGCACTCATGAAAATTTAAAAGTCATACCAGTTCTTTCATCTGAGAAAAGGTGATTACAACTACTGAACTTTTCACTAGAAGACTTAATGGGTTGCAAATGTGACAGATGATGACATATGTTCAGCACTTTTTTCAGAGAGTAGCCCTGTACACAGTGTTTGTGCCATTAACAATATTAATACTCCACGAAGGACAAAGATCAATAGCACTGTGATGGCCTAATACTGCTGTGTTGAAAGCATCTCACTTTATTTTGCCCTGCTAATGACATAGAGTCAAACATATATAAAGCAGAAGCAGTTCAAAACCTCTCTATTTCACAGAATTACATTATTTTTATTACTATTACAGAGAAATTTATAACGTTATGAAACCTATACTGTCAAAAAAGCAGCTTGAAAATGCAAATGCAAAAATAATAAAAGAACTTTTTTCCTTTTTTTACTTTGTACACTAATTTATGCACCCGTTACACAAGAAAGAAAACTCAAACCCACCTGAGAACAAAAAAAAAAAATTTACAAGAAATTTTTGTTCTAAATGCTGAATATTTCTGGGGCCTCATGACAGATAAGAAATTGTCCAATTTCTAACAATAGCATCTGCTCAGCAATCTCATTGCTAAGGAATCAATGACAGTTCATTAAAGTCCCAATCGAAAATTAGGAGCATATACAGCTGCTGTCACTAAAAGCAGCAATCAAAAATATGACTTCCCAGCAAAGATCAGGCCTTCCTTTACAGTCATAGGTGTGTGTCCCAAACAAGCCTGGAAGGAAGCCAGAACCACAGAATAATTGAGGTAGAAAGGAGCCTCTGGTGTCTCTGAGTCCAACCCCTGCCCAAAGCAGGTCTGTTTAATCAGGCTGCTCAGGGCTGTGTCCCAGTGAGTCTTAAATATCTCCAAGGACAGAACAACATAACCTCTCTGTGCACCTTCCTCCAGTATTTGACCACCATGGTTGTGAAAAAAAAAAACCCCAAACATACAGGAGCTATGGTTCTCTCACATATCAATGAGTGAGGAAGATAGAAATCCATAATGGAAAAAACATACGTAGTTTTGCAGTCCAGTATGAGCAAAATGAAGTGTTATTACAAGTAGAATTTATCAATGACCAGTTTTAATTTTAAGTGGAGCACACAAGGAGCTCTCCATGGCATCCAAGAACCTTTCAATGGATTCATTTTTTGCCATCAAGTTCCCAGTTCAAAAGAGGAAAAGCAAGTGGTCTCTAAGGGATGATTTCTCTCTTTTTAAAATGTCATTTATGTTTTGCCAGTCTGTATCTCCGAGGCAGTGGTCTAAAAAGAGGGTTTATGCTGTATTCAAGACATCCAGCGAAGTGAAGGAGCTGAGAAGTACAGTACGAGAACAAAACACAAGTTAAGTTATTAAGTACAAATATAGTTAATAAGTAGCAGCCTAAGTACAGTGGTATAATGGCATAATATCCCTTCTAAATTATAATGGCTTTGGATAGCACAGAGGCCTTCAGAAGGATCTGGGAGAGAAGTAGTTAAACACAAAATTATTTGATCTGAGTGCATTTTCCCATCTGTTTCCAAAATTAGGGCAACGTGAACTATGTCCTGCCACTACCAGAGTTTGCTCTGCTACTTTACAAAGGGTTGGCTCACTGAATTCTTGCCTAGGACACATCACAACCGCTGCTCTCTGGTGCCTCCTGCAAGAGCAGCCAGCGAGGACTGGTGCCTGTCGCGTGAGGACCCCGCGCCATCAGCTTCCTGCTTGGACTCGACACAGGCTGCAATGGCTGCTGCATGAAAACTCAGCTACAATAGGTTAATTCTGACTTTCCTTAGAGTCCTCAGATCGTAAGGATCACTGGGAAAATTTTCTGAGGAAACCTTTGAATCCTTGGAATCCCTCCTACAGCAATGCCTGCACTCAATGTTGAAGAGAAGGAAAATTTAACACATCCAGCTGGTACAAAAAAGAGTCTGCCAGATCCAATTTTTCTTAACAATAGGTAGATTTCAGAGAAATTTTTTTTTTGTCCTCTAGTACTCTCCAGAGATACTTTTGTTACTATTTTAGCTCATCTTCACACACAGCTTGAAAGTCATGTTTCTTACTTCCTTTTGCGAAATCGTATTTTAATAGAGTCACCAATGTCGGTTGACATTCAGCTCAGGAGGCAGCAACGACTGAAATAGCTGTACTGACGCACACCAAGCTTTCTCATATGAGCAGGATCTTTTTTTATTAGAGCATAATGCCAAAACTTGATGGTGGCCATGTGTTGTCTGCATGCAAGTGCGCCAGAAAGGTGGCTCTTCCATACCACCCACTTGGGGAGTAAACAGGAACCGCTGGAAACCGGCACAGCTGAAAAAGTCTGTTTGTGCTTACTGAAAACATGCTTATTCTGGCAGCAAAAGCCAACAGATGAAAACTGTCATTTGCAATAAAAATACTGTGCTGGGATTTCAAGCTCTTTTTTCAATGTCACAATGAGGACGTTTTATGCTTATGAGACATCTTAAGCTTATGAGACAGCATTTTAGCAGATCTTAGGGTTTTTTTGGCTAAACTGAGGTTCACATAGAGAAAAGATTTGCAGTAACATTTTCATGCTCTTCACAAACAAAAATTTTCCAGGAAAGGCAAAATTCTGTGACACAGCAAGCTAAGTAAATACTAAATATATCAGCAATGCAATGATTAAAAATGTAGACTCTATAATCAAAATCTCTCAAAAAAATGCTGCTTCGCCTAAATTGTTTCTTATTTCAGTGTTATTCATGCAAGTTTTTTTGCTGGTTCCAATATTTAAGTAATTCTGCATTTCATTTTTTCAATTGGATCAGAAAGTCTCTACAACTGCTAGAGTCAAAAGTTAATGTTTGTTAAAATGTTTCACTTTTATATAATATTTTAAGCATGTTTTCTAAGAAACTGCTGAAAAATTCTTCCTTTATTCAAAACATACAATTTGCAGCTAGACTGCTCTGTTTCCAGGAATTACATGGCTATATGTTCCAAGGATATTTTAAAGTCTGAAAAGCCAAATGTTCTATTAGCTCTTAACTCATACACTGAACTAAAACTGAGAAGTTATGTGAGGATATGATAAACACTATAGCTGCCTCAAGGCTCCTGCCCCTTTCAAATGATTCCATTTTATGGCCATAGCTTATGTTAGCTTATGTCTCACCTGGATATTTATTGTTTGTGTAAGTCTAGCACTATCTGAGACACTTCTCATTTTTAAATTAAAATGGCATCTATACTCCAAATCTCCCTGACAACCTAGATACAGATTATATAAACACAGAACACATATTCATTGCACAGTCAAAGCTGGGGTAAATGAGTAATTGTTAAACTTGAAAGTTAAACATCCCAGACTTAGGAAAAGTGAAAATGAGGCTACCTTTACCTTAGGGGAATGGTGGTGGTACCTTTAACTTAGATCTCACTGTGTACAATATTATTGTTCAACCATTAACTTTACAGTAATATATTTTCTCCCATCTCAGCACTATAGAATCACAGAAGCATTAAGGCTGGAGAAGACCTCCAAGACCACTGAGACCAACATTTGACCGAACACCACCTTCTCCACTAAACCACAGCATTAAGTGCCATGTCCAGTCATTTCTTGAGCACGTCCAGGAATGGAGGCTCCACCACCTCACTGGGTAGACCATTCCAATGCCTGAGCACTCTTTCAGTGAAAAATTCTTCCTGATGTCCAACTTGAACCTCCCCTGCAATTTCCTCTTGTTCTGTCACTGGTTGCCTGGGAGAAAAGACCAACCTCCTCTCATATCGTTGTAGAGAGCAATAGATATTCTGTATCTTACTTGCATACAGGAGGATCTTTCCTTGCAAAAAATCCAACAATGTGTGAAACACAAGGAGCTCTCCATAGCATCCAAGAACCTTTCAAAGGATTCATTTTTTGACATCAAGTTCCCAGTTCAAAAGAGGAAAAGCAAGTGGTCTCTAAGGGATGATTTCTCTCTTTTTAAAATATCATGAACCTTTTGCCCGTCTTTATCCCCCAAGCAGGGAGCTAATGCACGAATCCCATGACAACAAAGGAGAAACAAAATAATCAACAACTACTTTTTAAATATTATCAGACTAGACAGTAAAGTCTATAGATTTATATATCTGCACAGGAAAGATAAGATAGCACAAAACACTTTGAATATGTCATTTTCTACTTTTGGAGCACATGACATTGTATACATGGTTTGTATGTTTTTCTATTTAATTACATGTGTATGTGCAATTTTCTATGTTTAATTACAACAAACAACAAAAGGATCATCCCAGCAATGCCATTCTAGTGTCACACTGACATTTTCAAACACAATCAGTATGACTGAAATCTTTATATCCATTGCCAAAAACTCCTTGCAACTTCCAGCACAGAATTAACAGACTGCAAATGGCTTAATATTCTGTAAGATGCAGAGCACTAGAGCCAAGGCACACTTTGGCTCTGCTGTTCAAATATTTGCTGGAAGCAGAACAACTGTGAGACTCAGGAACTAGAGCTTTTCAAAGCAAAGCTAATGAGAAACGTAGTTTTATCTAAAGTTTTTCATTTTATTTTAAAAAAAAAGTTTACATGAAGATGATACAAAACTTATAAACTATTAGGACAAATGTAATAATTTTTGAAGAATAACATAAATAATTATTAATAATAAATAATATTAAGTAAAATAAATTTTACATCAAAAACTTCATCTATTCTAATTCTCCTGTATCTTGTTTCTCTTGTATATTGTAATCTTCCTTTTGTGCTTTGGGCAAAAGCTCAATTCTTGATTCCTCAGCCCAGCCACCCGTGTGCCTGTGCACATCTGGGAGAGCAGTGAGCACCAGCCCTTTCTCCTTCTCTTTGAATGAAGGAGCTCCCAGGAGGTTTAGCACCAGCACAGCTGCTGCACTGCAGTTCTGCTGCCCTGGTACAGGAGGAGCCATGGCCTTGCTCATATGTTCTGGAGATGCCTTTCTGCTAGAAAAAATTCTTCCAAAGGTTTAGAATTAGGCTAGAGCAGGACTAGGGCTTCTCTGATATAAGCCAGGAACTAAGGAAGATCCATGCAGGAGAGAAGCCAACAAAGAACAGCTAAAAGCCGGGCTTTGGGCCATTCTGTCTGAGCTGTGCCAAAAGCAGTCTATCAGCAACACCTAAAGATTTGTGGGAGCTGTCATCTCATCCCTGTCCAAAAACAGTCTCTCACACTAACAAGCTAAAATCAGAATTACTTCAGTTTAATAGTTCCTAATATTCTTATTTACTTTAATATTTCCTAATATTCTTATTTACTTTTCCTTGAGACATCTCATTTGTATTCCTTGCTCAGAGCACAGATAAAACATGTCTCCTGGTGGGTGTATGAGATGCAGGAGTGAAGTGCTGTGATGATGATATCCTTACAGAATATATTATACAGCTGCTGCACAGCTAGTCATCTAGCCAGCAGATGAAACATTAGCTGGCAGTAAACCTTACTCTTATTATAGCCATAGAACTGCTAAGGTTTAATTCCAGGCTGGATGCTGTAAGAGTTATTATAAAAACATGAAATAAAATGACACAAAATTGTAACGATTTTTCTCTTTGTAAGAAAAAAGACATGGCATCAAAATGCAAAGTGGCAGTAGGAATTCTAATTTGGGTTTCTAGACTTTTTAAATTTACTGTACTTTTCTTGGCTGAGTGGACTGAATTTTCTGTGGGTATGCACTCCTCAGGCTGAACCAAAGCCAGTGGAGCAGCCTGTGCTCAGTCTGACCAGGGAATCAGCCCTGTAGGAAAGAGCTGCCAGTGTGCACACAGCTGTTTTCTCCACACACAACAGGTAATACACACACAAGTGTTTTATTCACAAGCAGCTGCCATTTACATTGTCAAAATCTCACAGGATTTTTCCTGCCTACACCTGTTGCTGCAGCAGGTTCTCCTGGGAAGTGACTGCCATTGGTATGAGAATCAGGCCTTCTCTCCTCCAACCCCCAAACCGTCGTGCCTTTTATTTTATAGGGTTTAGCTTATATCAGAGAAATTTAAAATTCAGTTTCTTTCTCATTTCCACATACTGTAGAGGGGAAAGCACCCAAAGGATGATGAGGACACCCAGCAGGGGATCACTCCTTTCTCCAGCTGGCTGATCAGTCTCCCCTCGCCTTTTTCCCTCTTCCTCCCATTTTTTTCTGATTTTTCCCCCAAAGTCCCTATCCCCATGAAGAGGTGATGCACACTCTGGATCTGGTGGGGCAGTTTGTGCACGCCAGTGAGCCTCAACTCACACTGCACCAATGCCTTTTTATGTGCAATACAAAACATTACTGGACACCAAATATGGCTCCCTAATAAGCAACTAAAACTCTGCATACTTCTAAAGCTTCTAAAAGAGCAATTTAAAAATTCTGTATCTTTCCTCTAGTATCAAAATTATATAAAATCCATGGCTATACTCCAAGATCTATAATCCTTTCTGAATTGCTGGTAGTCAACCAGAAGTTTGTACATGGCTTTATGGCAGAACCCATGCACACAAAGTGACACCAGGGATACAGGAAAACAGATGGTGGACTGCTGCTCTTTATTTTTTAAAAATTTAAATTAGTTTCTTTAATAGCCATATTTTACTTCTGTATTTACTTAAATACATTAAGAAACTGGAGTGAACCTTCAGAGTAGAATATTGAGCTGCAATGCTGTTAAACCTCCTGGGTTTTTTGTGAATAAAAACTTCATACAAGATGTGGAAAATAGAAAAACAAACTACAATAAACCCAGTGTGTTATTAATTAAATTACACATTTTAACGTTGTTTTAAATTTGTATGTCATTCCAAAGAAATACTGTTTTTTGCTAGCATGAAGAACTTTTAAAATTTGTTGGTTGACACCAAAGTCAAAATTTCTAGCATGCGTTTCATGGCTGTGTCATTTTTTGAGTCAGACACTGGAAGATAAAGGCATGCTTTACTTGTTTTCATCTAAAATGAATCCTTTTCTGCCCAGTGAGAATTAAAAATTACTTAAAATTAATAAATATAAACCCTATATTAACTTTACACAGTTTCATAATTTTTATAAAAATTTAATGCAATATTTTCTTAAATTTTCAGGTAGTCACTGTAAAATAACAGTTATTTAATAGTGTTTGATTCCATGATGGGTTTATAAAGACTGGTTTCACTTGAAAAAATACAGATGGTGCACCTAATTAATCAGCATCCAATTAAAAACTGAAGACAATTATCTCTTTAGGTACCACTAAACAATTTACACGAACCATTTTTTGTCACTTTGCATTCTCAACAATATGGTAACTAAATGAAGTGGAAGTCCACTGCATAACAAAAATCATGTCTTAATGGAGTTGTGCAGTAACTGCATAATCAGAATTTACATGAAGAAGATAACATTTCCTATCAAGAAATAGGAGAAAAAGTATGTTGTCTAGTACAACACAGGCCTTCTCTGAAGTTCAAAATGCACTATGAGACAGACCACTGAAACTCTCTGATTTAAGGATAAAATCAGCCAAAAAGCCAAAACAAACAACCCAAGGGACATCAAAGAGATGCATTATTAGCAATCAAGCCTGAAGAAGATGAAAAGGGTTTTATTTGAATAATTACCAATTATATAAAGAGAGTTCATTGTCCTAATAGCATCTGTAAACTATGTTGACAGTTATGAAGAGTGGAATCAAGCAGGGCAAGAGGAACATCTTTGAGTGTGCTGGAAACCACAAGCAGAGAAAAAACAATAAAAGGGGCTCCTCTAGGTTTGTTTCTAATCAGCTGATAGAAACTGTTTAAAGCATGCAACTAGAACAAAACAAGTGATCAGGATTTGGAAAAAAGTCACAACAGTCAGGAAAGACTGATAACAGGGGAATGAATACAATGGTCTATATGAAAGCAGATTTTAATATACTTGCAGTGCATCCTCAAGTATAAGCAACTCAAGGAAAAAGTTCAGGAAAGTGACAGGTCCTCACTGAAATAATATTAAAGGTGTAAGCACAAACTAAACTATATAAAAAAAGATGGACAGTTCATAACCATATCATACAAATGCAATAAAGGAAGGGGAAAATCAGCATAAAATGATGTATTTCTAAACTGGAAGAATTAACAAATGAAAAAACTGAGCACAATTTATAAGGATAGATGTAAATGGCCAGGCTCATCAACTCTGTATGAAAGAAACATTTAACTGACTCAATGGCTGTCCTAATGACAGGATTTATGAGCTGGACCTCAATTAGGAATTATTATAATTAGGAATTACCTCAATTATGACTGTCAAGCACGTGCAAGTCAGTACCCCACAGAAGATGACCATGCAAGAATACAGCCCACACTGCTCCTAAACAATCAATCTTAGAGGGTCTGGGGTCTCATGCAGCAGTGCTGCACTGCCTTGAGGACAGCACTTCAAGACAAGGTTGAAGGAAGAAGACTAACAGTGTGGTCAGGAGCAGCAATGATGATGAGAGGTGTAGAAAATGGCACGGAGAACAAAGAAAATTACTTATTTTCTAACTTGCAGAGGTTGCAAGAAAATGTTACCCAAATACCTATAATGTGTGTAGAAGAACAGACTTCTTGGGAATGCCTTAAAATATCTTTAAGTCTTAATTTTATTTTACTCTCTGAACTTTTTCACATTTACATAAGTTTATTTTAAAAAAATGTCAAACCTGACTAAACTCCTTTAATTTTAGAGTTTATCTCCATATTTTTCCAGCTACTGTGTTGAAAGCATGATCATTTAATACTATAGAGGGAGAGAGGGAGGACCCCAACAAATGGACAGCACAACTTTACATTCACAAAACATTCAAACTCTCTCAGATTCACTGCTTCCACTTAGTCAAACTCATGCTGTACATCATGGAGTCAAGAGCACTGTAAATCCCCTCTCTTGCATAACTCATAATATTGTTTTCTATGAACTGAAGTATTTCTAAAGAACTGTTTTTTATCTATCTTTTGTCCCCAAAGCAAGCAAACTCCATAGACATATATTTTGGAATAGTTAATTACCTTTTTCTGGTACTCAATGAACTTCTCATGTTTTCATTCATGTGGCATAAAAAGTGCTATACATAAAAAAATTATAAAAGCATTCATTTTCATCTCACAGTGATGTAGAAGGAAGCATTAAATAAAAAAAGACTAGACCCAGAGTGACAGAAGAAAATATTCAAAAGAGACAAAGCGGGATTTATTTCAACTGAACAAGTTACTAAGTTGTTGGGCAGAAACAAGCCTTAAAGACTGCTCAGAGAAGAAGCTACCTGTAGTAAGTCAGATCAGGCAGCAACTTACTGAGACACAGAAAGTGCAAGAAGTGGCCCATAAAGCCCTCCTAGATTCCTCCCAGCATTTTGGAGGGTTGCCTGTATTTGTAGGGAAGAGAAACAAATCAAGCCAACTACAATGGTGGCAGGCGAGCTAAAAGACGATAAAAAGACAGAAACAAAGTGGGAACTCTGTCAGGAAATGGAAGCTCAAAGGAGCTAGAAAAACAGCAAAACATCTTGGATTGATGAGCCCAAAGGACATTACCAAGAAGTTAACATGGGTATTCAGATTTGCCTGCAGAGTCAACCCTCAAAACCTAAGGCAAGAAAGCAAAGCATCAGGGGTGAGAAACTACTAGACTGGTATCCTAACGATCCCAGGCAGTGCAGTGGCTTCAACACCCACGCTCTCAAGGAACAGCCAGGGAAAAGGCCAAGAGAGGTGCAAAAGGTGCCCCTTCAGAGGACATTTGTTCAGGATTATCTGCTGCAGGGGCAGATAACACAGAGGGTCAGGTAATGATGACTTGGCCTCCACAGGCCAGCCAGGGAAGTGTTAGAACTCACTCCTCAAACACTTTTTACACCACCCAGAAATGTGACATTTAAAACACCCTCAAGACTGAAAAAAACTGAGAGGAAAAATAAATAAATAAATGGGCAAAGAAAAGAGAAGGAGCAAGACAGCCTAAGCTGTGAAAGAGTGTGTTAGGAGAGAAATTGGTGGGATGCTGTCCTGACACTTTTCTTTGAGCAGCAGCTGACTGAGTTTGTTGAGCCCCTGGAAGCAAGCCCCAACATGAGCTGGTACTGCCCTGCATCTCAGCACTGCTCAGGCAGAAAATCATTAGGAGGACATAGGGGTAAAGCTAAAGCCTTTAGCTTTAACTCTGACATGATTACTACACAGCTCAACTCAGCTGGCAAAAACACAGCAGCCAGCAAAGTAAGGACAGAGGCTATTGCTCAAAATAGATTTTAAAACTCAATTCCCCACCTCCTTTTTCATCTGTGCTTCTCCCCATCGCCTTCAACTGCTGTGCCGAGCAACAAAGGAAAGTCACAAGCATATCCAAAGAGCAAAACTGTTTGTGTTGCCATGTCATTTGGCAGCCCTTCTTGCTAAAATGTGTACATGATAGACCCAGGAGCCACAGAGAGAAAGGAAAATCTGGAAAACAATCAGAATCTTTAAAAATTCAGTGTCACAGTGAAATGCAGCTTCCAAAGTAGCTGAGGCATTTTGATGGAGCATCTCCTGGCCTCAGTTAGACATTTCTGTCATGCCTCCATCCTCCCTGGCCACAGCACTGCAGCCAAGTGTCATCAAACAAAGGAGCCCTGGCAAACACAGCCCTAGATGGCAGGGCTGGCCCTGGCTACACTGCCAGGACAGAAGCAGCAATGTGCTGCTCAGACAGCAAGTATGTCACCCTGTACATTGATTAGGGGGGTTTTGTTGCATAACACTAAAAAGAAATAAATACTTTAAAAAAAACAAAACAGTACAAACTCTATCTTTTTCAGCTGTTTGTATTTTTGTGATTGGACGTACAAAACAAACACCAATGAACTTTTCTCATCAGTTACAGCTGTAAGTTAATTTCTTTTATTTATCCTCATGTTATGCAACAAGTCAAAGGCAAAAGTTACAAACACAGTTTAAGTGGGAAGTATTCCCCCTTTTTTATAGTCCAGCTCAGTATAATGTGTTCTGGCCATGCAACTTGATGTTCGCATAAATCCCCCAAAGCCCAAGCCCTTCTGATTTACCAGAACCAGTGTTATTTGCTCACAGTTTTTCTTCCTTTTTTTTTTTCCTTTTCCTGCACAGGATTGAATTGGCCATTTCTGATTTCAGAAAGAACAACAGGGTGTTTGTTTGCAATGGTCTTTGCATTGAGACTGTACTTTGTTCAGATCTTCAGAACCACTGGAACTATGGAAAAGCAGTAAACCAAAGGAAAAGAGTGAGACTTTTATGCTGGGTATCCATGACTGTGCTCTGGTGCACATCCAAGCAGCCTTCCCACACACCATAACCTCTGCACCCACAAAGTTTTCAGTCATTTACTTTATCACTTGATAGAAGGTGTAGAAGTCTAATATTAATAGCAAGAATTTTGTGATGATAGCTGAACAGATAAAAGCAAATGTGCAAACACTGCAACCAAAACACAAATGTCACACTTCACAAGCAATGAAAAGGCAAAGTCACATAAAACCAGCACTCAATGGGGGCACTGGAGAACTTTATGCTAGTCCAGTAACACAACATCTTCAACAAAGAGAAGTTCAGTGTGAAAAATGATCCAGTCTATAAACTACATTTTTTATCCTAAATATCAAATTCAGTTAAACATTAAACTTACAACAGGTAACATAAAGACATTCTGTGAAAAAGCTATGTTCTTTCAAGCCACCTATGAGTGTTTTTCTGCCGTGTTTCAAGCAGTGAAGAGCTCACTGCCTTTCCCTGGCTTAGTACATTATACCAGATTGGAACTGCTAACATCAACACCAACCAATGAACTCCTGGGGAAGCAGAAGCCATGGCTGACCCAGTAACCCCTGAGAGGCTTAGGAAAAGCTTATAGCTTTTAAAAGCACAGCAGAGACAAGCACCCAGAGGATCCTTTATCATAAATATTGCGTCTTCTCTGGAAGGAGAAAATCCTACCACCCCAGTGAAAAGTCCTTGGAAGACACACCCTCCTTCTCTGAGAGGGATATTTAGTCAGGCTGCTGAGAGAAGCACCATCCCATGGGGACACAGGAGGGCAGGGAACACAGGGAGGGGACTTTAATTCCTGGGAAAATGCCTCATGAGGTCAGGACATTACTGCTGATCCAGCCAAGAAAAGGGATGCAATTGTTCCCAGAAGGAAAAGGGAAGAAGCAAACAACATGAAACCTTTAACCTTTTTGTTCACCACATCAACGTGGTCAACCAGAGGGTAATGGTAGCTGACTAGCTTTCGCTTCCCATAACCTCACAAACCATTAGATTCCCTGGCCTTGTCATTTCTCTCCCATCAGCATTTCATGAACTGTTTCAAGTATTGCAAATATCCTACCTTTCATTTTTTAAACTTTTTCTTTTCAAATTATAAACAAACTTGTTTATTAGATCACAGTAGCACAGATCTGCGGCTTTCTTTTTCCATCTTCATCTTACACATAAGTAACCAGTTAAACTAAATCCAAGATATAAATGTCTGACTTTAAAGAAAAATAAATCAGCTCATTATTAAAAAAACCCAACAACTTGTACTCAGTGCCAAGAATAGAAAAAGGCCAAAAGGCCAGGAAAGTAAACTCCCATGTTAAGCCAAACCTAGCATTTCTGTAAATGAGCAATGCATATGAAGGATAGGACTAAGAGCTTCTTAGGCTTAGAAATTGCTACCCTTTCCTTTACATACAGAGGCAAACGAGAACATTCCCAAGTAATTAATGTCTTTGAGGTACAGGATAAAGCATATACTTTGAACACACAATATTACAATATCTTAACATTACAGTATCCATTTTTTTTTAACATGTGCAACAAAAGATGTGCAATTTTTCTGTCACCTTTACAGGCAACTTACAATACAGGGCAACTGTGCTCCCAGCCAGAGGACAGGAATGAATGTGGCAATGAAGACATGCCAGGTCAGATCTGCCACTCCTAGAAACTTCACTAGTTCTTGTGTTTGAAAAGCTTACTGTGGCCCTTCACCCAGAATATCTTCCCTCTTTCCACCAGGACATCCAGGATCTCTCCATCTTTAACTACAGGCATTCTCTTAGCCCTCACAGACGTTTCAGCAGTTCAGAGAAGTTCCCAACAGGCTCCTGGATTTCACTGTGCTAACCCCATTCCTCCAGGTTAGGGCAAAGCTGCAGCCAAAACCTCTGTTGCTCCCCTTGTTAAAAGGCTGTAGAGTGAAAAATCACAATCCCTCTCCACTGTCCAGTCAAGCTTCAATGTTTCCAACCTGGCTGCACTCTCTGGCAGTCCTGTTCCTCAGAAATCTCACTGATCACTGCAGTGCTCTCACCAATTGCTGCTCTCCATTCAGTATCATATCCCTGCTCCCTCCTGGCTCCCTAGTTGCAGAGAGGATGGAAGTTAACAGCATTTTCTGAGCTAGTATTTTATGGTTGCAGTGTTGGGACATCCTGCGAATATCACACAACCTTAGAGAACTCAGTTTGCTCAGTTAACTCAGAAGATAATGTGATTCCCTGGAAAGTTACAATGAGCAGGATCAGTCTTGGTTTTACACCACCCTTTCAGCAAGGTAATATCCAATAAACCCTTCCTCTTAAAGTGTATTGAAGCACGGCCATTTTCCAAGGAAAACGTCCAAGGAAGAATGAAGAGCACAGCACACCACGACAACAAATTACTTAAGTGAAAAACGCAACCAAGAACTCCAAAAAACCTGAGGAATTTCTGTATTTTTGTTTACATTGACCAAAACTCAAGATATTGAATCCTTATAGAACTTGATGGAGCCCATGAATAGTGACATGGCAAGGTGAGGAAGGAGGAAGCCCAGCTGCCTTGGGCACAGGAGGCTCTGTCCCAAGGGACAGGGTGGCTGCCCCTGCTCGGCCTCCCTCTGCTCAGGCACAGAACTCCCCACCCTCCTGTATAATTCAGCCAAAATACAAAATTGAACATGTAGTATGTGCATTATTGAATTATTTAGGAAAATACTATGCAGGATTTTACCCAACAAGACAGTTTAGGGTTGAGACTAAGCAGAAATTTCCACTAAAACTGTTAGGAGAATTGCTGCTTCCCAGCCTTGGTTATGGTGTGGGAAAGGCTGCTGATGAAAGCAAGCTAATTCACTATCTACTGATTGGTAAGCAGTCCATGAATGACAGATCTCCAGCCTTTCTGCCCTGCCTTTTGAACAATCTTCTATTATAAATTTTTTCTTTCTAATTTACATTTTCTTTCTAATGTAAAAATTGAAATTCTGCTACAGGCTGTAAATTTTTATTTCATTTACTTGTTCCAAATTGTAACTAAGCTGTGCTGATCAAAAGTTGCAGACTTCTTGCCCCCACTGATATTTAAAACTGATTTGGATTAGAAAGTCATAGGTTTGAATCAAATTATTAGCAAATTCCTTTTCGAAAAGTGCAAGAATCACTTTACTTAAGTTACGTAAGAAGAAATAATAACAATCCAGAAATTTTTGTATTTCAGAGAAAGTTAATCTTCTCAGTTTTTGTAGAAGTTTTATCTAAACCTGTGCTGAGTCAGATGCTCAATTTTGCTCCTGAGATATCTTGGCAGACAACTTCTATACCCATCAGAAAGTTCCAGGAAAATTGGAAGCAAAATTCATTAACGTACAATAATCTATAGGGTAAAAACCAATAGTGAAGTGTTCTCTAAGGTACTCTCAGGGCAGGAGAACATAAAAACTAATTGACTGTTTTCAAAGTGTGATAAACCAGCTGCTTTGAAAGAATATGTATTGCTAATTTAAAACAAAATCTTCATGAAGATGTGATAATGAAACCAGAGTGCTAAAACCAGAAAACGCCTCTTTTTTTCATGTTAATTTACCAGTAATAATTTTGCATTTAATACAAGATTCTTGAATTTAAATTAGCCATCCAAGTATATGATTATATGATCAATTCTCATTTAGCAGGGTTACTGTCCTCCATGCAATGATGTTATTTCCATTAGTAACCTTTGCAAATAACAAGATAAACCTATCAATTGTGAAAGCCATTACTTTAATGCAATAATCAAATTGTCTTTCATTTGACATTAGTCCTGGACAAAAAATGACCAAGCATCACAAAGGGCAATTAAGAAATCACATATATAACTTCCAACTGCAAAGAGTATCACCTTGAAGAACCAGTCTCAAGTGAGAAGTTGGCAAGAGCCATTCAAGGAGGAAATGGCTAGTATCTTCTTTAAAAATACAAAATTACCAGCACAGCAAATACTTAGAAGAATAACATATGTGATCACAAATAAACTAAGACCATGGCACAGAGTTTTTTCTTTTTTCTTCCTCTGATGTGTAAAGTGCTTTAAAAGGAGGGGCACTTTACCATGGAAAAATGTTGCACAGATCTAAAAGGCCACAATATAGAAGCTTATATTGCTACCTGTATGCATTCATGACTGATTAAATCTTGAAGTTCGCAGTACAAAATGTGAAGTCACAGGTATTCAGATCTGTGATGTGCTCTAAATATAGATAATTTAGGTCATAACCATAAGAGATACAAACAGTTCTCTGATATAATCTTCATGTGACACTGTTATTACTTTAAAAGGAGTATTTCTATAATAACTCCTGATTATATATAGAAATTTGACAGCAGTGACTAAATCTATATGCTATATTGCTTTTCTGTAAGTCTTTTCATACAAATTTTGCAGAAATTTCTGGACAGACAGTGCTAAAGCTGCTCACAACTGGAGAACAAATTCTCAACTGAGAGTAAACTCAAATCTTTTATTCCTTTTCTTCTTGATAAATGGAAGTCTACTTTTCAGGTATTTGCATCTTTGAAAGATGTATTCCATAATGTTTTCAGAGATACAAACTCACTTCAGAAAAAAAAAATAAAAATGAGGCTCTGCATAGTCTTTTCCACAAAAAAAAAAAAATTGGAATAGATATTGTCTACTTTCTAAATGGCACTAAGCACATTTCACCTTTTGTCACTGTTTCTATTACTTCCCAGAACTCTTGAAATTATGAAGGCAGTAATGTGCTGCAGTATCTAAGTTACTTGCTGAAGTTATTCAGCAAAGAAGATTTGAAATGTAGAAGCAGAGGTGCACAGACAGCCACATGCACCAGGAGACAGTTTTCAAAGGTGAAACAACAAGGCACATTCACTTTTCTCCCCTCCCCATCAGTTAATGACTTTATGAAAGCAAGCAAGTAATGTAACCAAGAAGCATAATTTTGAAGTCTGAGATTATTTGGTTCTTACTCTTTGGGTCCATGGTTTTAAAATTTTATAATTTAGTTACAAAACAAACTGTTTATTTTTAGGAAAAAAATAAAGGCTTATATTCAAGTCCTTACAAATATAAAGAGTCCTAAAAGTATTTTCCAAACGTTGCCTAAGGGCTCAGAAACCTGGGAGCACATTTAAAAAGTAGTATTTTTGATGTTAATCTTGCGACTTCTTGAAGTCTTCAGCTGAGGAAATAGCATTTACTTCTCTGATCTTTCCCCCCCCATTTATTTCAATCCCTTCATTGTCACTTCATCACAAGCCGTGCTTCTCCAATCTCATAAATTTTTGTTTTTTAAATTTCTCTGGGGTTTTCTCCTTCCTCTCTCTCAGAGGACTCTCACCACATCCACTCTCCATTTCCCTACTAACTGTGTGAGTATTAACTGAGTAAAACTCTGCCCAGCCCCTCAGCCCTTGGTGCTGTCATGGTGCCTCTCGGGTACCTCTGCAAATCTTCTTTCAAAGGCTCACAGGAAAAGATGCAAGAAGTGCCAACTGCAAATGAAGGAGCATACAAACATCAACATTCTGCAGGCCTTGGAGACAAGGCAATAAAGTGCTCCTCTCTCTTGACAGGCCAATAACAATAAGCCTATTGTTAAATTAACACCACAGATCCAAGGTTCTTGTGCTTCCCTGCTGGGAGACTTGCTCCTACCAGAAATTATCTAGGTCCCAGTAACTGGCACTCACTTTGCTTTACCTTCTGCTTAGCTCTGTACAACTGTGTTTTGTAACACCTACTGGATATACTTCTGCAACTAATCAGGAATAACAAATAATATCTGGAGAGGACTCTCTGTGTCATTACAATAACAGGCCCAAGGGCTAAAAGCAACCTGCACAGTGTTCTAAGAGTGGCCATTAAGCAAGTTCAACTCAGGCACTGCGTAAAAACAGTGTGAGGGGATAAAAGGAGAAGATAAAAAAGGACTCTTATCAGCACATGTAAAGCACACCACACTCAGCAGCAACAGTTGTAATGGAGAATTAAAGCAGAGTGCAAGCCCCAAAGCATGCTGACAAACAGGTAAGAACAATTATGATGGATCTTGTATGGAAGAGGAAGAAAGCAGCAGTGAGGATGCTGTGATGACTCCCTGAAGTCCCACCCTAATCACAACAGCTGCAGCTACCACTGACCTCAGGAGCCAGTGGTGCAGAGCTAAAAAAGGAAAATATCAGAAAGTTTATGTGTATATCCTTTTAATGGCACATAATTCTAAACTGTTGAAATTGAAATACCAATATTCCAGTTCTTTGATTAAACTGACAACAAATTCCTGGCTTTCCATATAAAGTGCTTTTGTCCATTCCTTTTATGAGTCAAAACCTGGTAATGATTCAACAAAACTTCTCCCAAGACTTCAACCTCCTTAAATCAAACATGTTGGTGTTTATAAGCCAAACGTAGAATTTGGCTCATTTTCCCAACTGATTACAACAGACAATGCTCAAAGATTTCTTCCTCCTCAAAATCATGCAAAAATATAATATATATATATAAACTTAGCTGGATGAATGGACAGCATTTAATCATGGTTCTTTTCCACATCACTCAAATTTTTGCTTCAAAAATGTCAAAGGAGCATCTAGCCAAACAGCTTCAGTATCATATTTCCCCTAACTTCATCCTACTCTCTTCAAAAACCACAAATACATTAACTTTTTCAATTACTAAAATTAAAAAATAAACCAAAACCAAAGTTTGCTGGGATTATACTTATGTTTTTCTGTTGTAAAGGAAAAAAAAATATTTGTAGAAATGTGGGCTAATTATTAAAATTCTACTTATTACACTTTTTAAAGGATACTATAAATGCAAAAATAAACCTAATGCACCAGGGACAGACACAACCATTCCTATGCCACTTAAGCTGTACTTGTACCCAGTTTTCTTTAATAAAAGTTAAATTTGAAATGCTGTATTTTTCCAAGCTGATGTTGCAGCTAACCTTCTCCTTGGTCTCCCTAATTTTCAAACTAAGCAACACCATAAGGCAAAGTTTGTAAAAAATTCTGCTTATGCAGGACTATAAATCATATAAATCAGATTTAGACATTGATTTTTTTCTCTCATTTGCATGCTCATACATCTAGTAAGGAAAATTATAAACTGAATATTTTGGGTTAAATATTGTTCAGTTTTACACTGCCAAGAGCTGGTTTTAGCCTTTGAAAGCACCAAATGTTCCCAAACAGGAGAATAAAGTTAGAGCCACATCCAGAATTCAAGAGGCAAATATCATCTCTGTCTTTATCCTTTCCATGTATAATGCTGAGGGCTATAAAATCACAGTGCCTCCAAAATCCGTGTTTGCAAATTCTCTGCCACAGGACAGAGAATAGTCCTTTCAGGGCACTCCTCATCTGCAGCCTGGTGCCAACCACCATGTGAGCTTGCACAACATATTTGGTGCTTGGAGTGAAGGAAAGCAGAACCTTTGGAAACTCAGAGACCCAACCAATAAAAAACAGGGCATGAAAACGTGAAACATTTCTCACTGCCACTCAGTAATCTTGAAAGGATATCTATAAAGACATGGTTGATTCATGAACAGTTGAATACCTCATGTTCCATTAGATTTGCAACCACTGCACCTTCTTTTCTGTGGAAAGACAGCGTTCCTCTATCATAAACAAATACAAACAAAGGAAGCTCAGCAAGGGAAACTGACTGTGAGGACAGCCAATGCAACAGAGATGACTGTGATGGCATTATTTGCCATGGTAAACCACACTTTTAATAGTAAAAGTGTCAACTTGCCTGTGTTTTTCCATCAGACAAACAGAACAGAGTAATTAAAAAGGTATCAGCTATAGAGATGTCCTACTCTACTTGATAGACATTTAGTGGACTAGACTACTGCATTTGTCAATATTGCACATACCTCACAGTCTTTGTAATCACAATACACAAACTGAACAGGAAGAAAAGTTTCAACATTAATGAAGTCCACAAAGAAACATGGAACCAAGCAGCAATAGCAATATTACTCTCATTCTGTGGACTAGTCCTTGTTTCCTAGGCAAGGAAAAATGTCAGACACATTATAAGATTATTAAAAGAGCAAACTAACTACCAAAAAAACCCCAAAACACCAATATACTTAAAAGGAAATGGAAGGGATTAAATGCTCTATTCCTGATGAGAATACAAAAAAAACCCAAACCACTAAAGAACTATAAGGAAATCATACAAGTGTGCATTTGGAAAGAATTCACACATTTAACAATCCTTTTTCTCACTGCTGGTAAAAAGAAGAAAGCTCCTGCTCTCTCTCAAGGCAGTTTAATTCCGGCATTGAGAATTTCACCCAACTTGCTAATTGCTTGGCAAAGACATGAATGAAGACAGTTGAGAAAGACCAGCAACCAGATTAGACAATGAAGGATAGATGATGTGTGCTGTCTACACAGCTGATTTTATTTCCACAGCTGAAGAGCCAACTACTGGTGCTGAAGGAATTTCTGCAAAGCAGGTCTTAGCCTTCCCTTTATAATTTCCTCTCTCCCCTTTAAAGAAGAGGGAGCTTTCCAGACTTCCAAGAATGACACTTTCTTACTGTGATGCTGATGCCTCATCTTCCCACATGACAGGCAGCAGCTCCCAGCCCCTCCCCATCCCCTGCACCACTGCCTGCCTGCAGAGATGCTCCAGCCAAGCAGGAAGGAAAGGAGCAGCCCAGGGACTGGGCACATCATCATCATGACTAACTAGGAGAAACTGAGGAAAAGGGGAAAGGGAAGAATTAGAAATCTGAAGAGAGTAAGATGCCAGGTAAAATACACAGAGAGACTGAGAAAATGAGGGTAAAGCCAGCACCAAACTGAGCTGTTGTAGTTGTCCTACAAGATGTTGACTTGGATGCAATCCTCTGTTCTAATGAAATTTAGACAAATCTTGCATTTCAGGAAATTAGGACTAGTCAACTTACATTTAAATATAAAGCAGATAGCCTCTCTACAAAGTACCTTTTGGAGAAATACAGAGGTGAGATGAATGGCCCTGGCTCAGATGTCATGTACTCATTATTTATGAAGTGAAGCAGAAGGCTTTAACAATGTACTCTCAAGGGTATGTTAATAATGAAATTGAGCCCTAATTCAGAATGACCTTCAGACATGGCTTCATGCATATTTTCAATTCCTTTCAGCCAAGATTATGCAGTCACATTATGGCTATTCCAGCAAGAGAGCTGGATCACAGCATTCACCTACAGTAAATTGTTAATTTTTATATCATTAACTGATTAGTGTAGTCCAACAGGAAACAAAAATAATGGTAAATTAATTCTGCTTAGAAACATATTTAAATATAGTATATTTGAAATATTGGAATATGTTTCTTTTTAAAATGAAAACTTTATTTAGGTGATGATTCATGTCTTTCTTCAAGTAACTGTGGGATAAAAGCTTCATGGACTACATTTTGACAAAGTTGAAAGAATTTTTTTCACTATTTAACATGCAAAAATTCACTGCAGCCTACTTACAAACAAACAGACTTCTTTCAGTCAGTGCAGGCTCACTTCTTTACCTGTATCTCCTATTTGCATACATACATTATACATGTAATAAGTGCCTGTCTTGATAGACATTCTAAACTGATCAGAGTAATTTTAAAAAAATTTAAAAAGCCTATCTGCTAACTTCTACTTCAACTAGGCTAAATATAATGACTAAGCCAAGACTTGAACACAGAATTCATATTGCAATTTAAAGATTCAACAGTAAACAAAATGTTACTCAAAACTGGATTTCTGCATATGCAGCATACTTCCTCTCAGCTTAAGAGAAATAGGAAAGATTTAGGGTCTATTTAAGATGTTGCACTTATTTTTCTTTTAATTTCTAGAATGACATTAGAATATATTTATCTAATTTGACCCTGAGAGGAATTAATATTTTAAATTCTGTCTATGAATAGATCTATTTTGTAATGAAGGTGATCCAAGAAATTCACCTTTTAATGGGGCTGAAACCAGGTCTCAAAGCAGATACCAGGAGCAAGACAGGGTCATTGTTGGTCTCAGCACCATTCACTTTCCATGCTAGCCTGGGCTGGCTTTTAGCAAGGATGTGGAATGTTTGAGCTACTGGTCAGGGAGTGGAAGTAATTTAAATGTTTTCTACCTCTAAAAGCAGACTGGAGGAGAATCTGGTGTTAAAGCTTCTGTTGGCCATTCCAGAGGGGACACACTGAGGAAGCACGTGTTGGGATTCAGAAGTGAACAAAAGGATCAGAAACATCTGCAGAATGTTTAAAGAAGATTTGAGGGGTTTTATTCTCTCTGCCCCCTTCCAAAATGAAATAAATTTCTGCAAATACAGAGTGCCCCAGACAATGTGCAGTGAGCCACAAGCAGTGGTTTACAACGATGCTTTTAACTAAGTTTTCAGTAACATCACTGGCCACCAACCCAGCAGTTTCTTTACTAAGACAGCGATGGAAGCTTTACAGCAGAGATTTTCACTGCTACAATACAGTGTTTAGCACCCATCATTTGGACTTTTACAGCTAATTAGAGAAGCCTTATTCTCCACGCATGAAATTTCTTTGGGTGTTATTCAACTGACTGCTAAATTTGACAGTGTTATGCAAGAGCATGTGCGTCCCCCACCTCTGCAGAAGGTTTCTCTCACATGCATACTAGATACTGATTTCACACAGGGCCCAACATTTGCTAAAGCTGTTTCTGTCCTCAGAGTAGCTAAAGGAACACACAGTAGCTACTCGATGTTTGCTAGAAGAAATAACTGTTAATTTGCTGAATCTTCAACAAATTATTTCCCTTTTACTATATCAAAGATCTAGTATTACTAAAAATCTCAAACTTTATATATAAAATGTGAAGAATCAAAGTCACAAAAAATATTGAGTGTACTGAAAAAGCTGTTAGAAAATAACTTAAAGAGTTTTTATTTAAGCAGAAATCTTCAATAATGAGAAGAAAAAAATACTTTTTTAACATCAAGAATTCTGCAAAAATTTTAAAAAACTCTACAAAAACCATATTCTGACACTGAAAATCAATGCATTTGACCAGACTGATCAATCAAATGTATATTCCTTGAACAATATAAATGTGTGCTCTTAGACACATTAGCTGCTTAATTTAAAACTTAAATTCAAACAGTATTTTCTGATCAGTCTCAAAATATTATATTATCTTCTATTTCCATTCAAAGTTCTTTCCCTGAAAAAAGAGTATTACCAGATTTAACTGGTTTGATAAGACCTTCTTCCACTTTTATCGCCATCTAAACTTTCAGATTGGCTCCATAAGAAGAATTACAAAAAACCTGGAGCAAAAAAAGTAACTTAATTCCTTGATATAAATAAAGAAGAATGGTATCCAACCTGGATCTCCCATATATCTCTCAAATGCTTAGACATTTCTTAGGCCTAAATTGGAAGAGAGATCAGCACATGAATTTTTTTTCCAGCTGTATTAATGTGACATAAATTGTTATGTGTATTTTGTCATTTGATCTCTTTTACTTCTCCTTAAACTATTCAACAAAAAATAAATAGTTTTAACAGAGAAGAAAATGGTTTGTGGGTTTTGACATGGAGGTTCCTGGGTTACCTGTGGTTTATAAAAATTCCTGAAAATAAATGAGCTTACTGATGAAAAGCACCACTTCTTTTCCTGTTTTTTGGGGGGTTTTTTTTGGGTTTTTTTTTTTGTTTGCTGGGGGTTTTTTTGTTGTTTGTTTGTTTGTTTTTTTTTTTTTTTTAAGAACTAACATAGTATTTTATTATGTCTAGATCTTGGTGCTACAAGCATAGACAGAATCTCAACAGACATCATAGCAGTATTGACATTGAATACTCTGTATTAACACCTAAATGAACAATCTCACATAACAAATACATGCTTTATGTATCACTTCAATTAAATGAATTTAGGACTTGAAGTTATTTTGGTTTGTATAGATACATAAGAAATCTGACAGTATCAGTTATGCATCCATTTTTCTAATAGTTTTTCAAAAGAAGAATTATTTCTGTGTTGACAATTAACAAAATTTATACCACTGATACACATATGATGAATTTTAGTTTCATATAAACATCTGAAAACCAGATACAGTTTTAACACATTTAGTGGCCTTTTATCTCCACAATTCCAGGCTCTCAGAAAGGAATGGGTTTATTGCATGTAGTGTGGGGGGTCTTTCATGTCAACAGATCACCGTGGGGAGAACTCCAAGTCAGCATTACAACCCCCAGGGAGACTCTGTAGGAAGTCATGTACAAGAGCAGACATTCATGGTGTCTAGAAATAATGAACATAGCTTCAAGAACCCAGTGTGAACAAAATTCACAAAAAGCTATTTCAACTGTCTTTGTGGTGACATGAAAGATACATGCAGGATGGTATCTATATTATATGTTCCAGCTGTTGAATTATGGTTGTCCTCATTCCTGTCCTAGCGTGCAACACTCCTGCAGTAGCAGCAGAGAGCCTATGGCT
The DNA here is from genome assembly GCF_028551555.1 of Melozone crissalis. Classification (NCBI taxonomy): domain Eukaryota; kingdom Metazoa; phylum Chordata; class Aves; order Passeriformes; family Passerellidae; genus Melozone; species Melozone crissalis. Next base: position 20,557,122 of record NW_026535794.1, read on the forward strand.
CATGAACAGAGTGAAATTGCTGCAATATACACTGAAGTTTAAGGAGAAAATGCAGTTTTACTTCTGACAGTTGGAACACAACTCTCTACCAGACTGCATTAGACAAAATTTCTACTGGGTTTGCAAGGGATTCAGGAAGAAACACTGAAACATAATTTCTGAGACCAAAATAAGATCTTGTCAATTCATGACAGAATGAAGCATTGTTTTATGACCTTTTATGTCTTGGTCATTTTCCTGGAATTAAGCAGCAAGTGTGTAGCCATGTCCCTGTTCACATCAGACAGCTTCTGAAGGAAAATGCTTAAGAGTAATCAATTCACTGCCAGCTGGTAAACAAACACCCAAGGGCATGTGCTGCTCTACCAGAAACTATGATGACCAGGAGGTTAAGAGTAAGATCCCAACTCACACAGGTGGATTTCTCAGCTGAAAAGGGTGCGCTACTTTTCCAGCCTTGTGTCTTGGAGCACTCCCCACACCGTGCCTACAAGGCTGCACCATGCACACTGGGCCCAACTAAGCTGGCTTCAAAACAACCCTCCTGAAACAAATGAACTGAGCAGCTGCAGATGGAAACTTCTAAAAACAGTGTTTTGAGCCAAAGCCACTGCCATGAAACTGTGCTGCCAGAGAGACACAGCACTGCCAAAGGGTGTTAGAGAAATACTGTCAAGTCTGAGAAATACAAGGTAGAAGTTGAATCTTTCAAACCTGCTCAAGAATGCCAAATCAAGAACAGCTCCCGTTTTTCCTTCCCACTGGATTTTCTTCAAGCTGAATCACAGAACAAGGCTGTGAGAGTCAATGCACACAGTGTCTATTCTGTTCTAAAATTCCAAATTCCTTTCCACTTTTGCCCCTTTATCCTTTTCTACCCTCCCCTTGTCCTCAGGCCTCTACTGTAATCATGGACTTCCAAGAGAAGCTCCTGCACTGAGAGCTTCCCTTGGAGATTCTAACCAGCATTGAGCAATGTCAAGACAAGCTCTTGCTCTGGAAGGCAAACTGGGCAGATATGGATTACACTGGGTAATTTAACCTGGCAATTTTATGTCAAGTTTAAATCTAGGAGTAAGGAAGCTCTTCCTTTCTGAGGAAAAAGTAAGGGCTTCATTAGAGTTCACATGCATACAGCCATATACACCTGCACAGCTGTGCCTTCCTTCACCTCGTCAAAGGAAAGCACTCAATTCCTCTGGCACAGGCTGCTGGAGCTCTTGGGGTCCCCCAGGTCACTGCCAGCTGAGTGGAGACAGGTAAAGAGAATACTCCTCTCTCCTCATGTTCCTGTCAGGAAATGTCACATCCCTGTGCCTGCAGAAGGCAGCTCAAGCCCTTGGAGCCAGCTGGATGAGGCAGGCCCATGCTCAGCCCAGCAGACCAGGTCCACTGAACATGCCATGGCTACCATAAAGGCAGCAGAGTTGAGCACTTCAATGGAAGGCCTGTGTTATATCTCAACTGGATTAAACTATCAGGAAACACCAGGGCAGAATGCAAGGAAAAAATATGTGTATTGTGAGTGAATCACGTGCCTCATTGCAAAAAGGGAATAAAAGGGTCAAATGAGAGAGCTGGGATAAATGTAGTTCCCTTATAGCTCCTCTGGGAAGGATACCTTCATCTGTAATCTGACTGCTTCTGAAAGCCAGAAATAGATTTTCCTTTCCAATTCCTGCCATTTATTACTGCTGATTATTAAAAGCAATGTGCACAGCTGATTTACAAGATGGCAGGTTCCCAGCACTTCTCATTTTCACTTCAGTGAGGAAGTGTTTCTCTTGTGACAGACAATAGTGACAGGGATGCAGAGTAACCCCAGATGCTTTGTGCTCACATGTTTTATCCCAACTTAAATATTAGAATCCAAAAACTTTTTAAAATTCATTTTTAAGTAATTGGCCAAATGGATAGAGCCAAAAAGCAGCACGTGCATCTCTTCTCTCACTTCAACAATCTGACATCTCCAGTCAAAATAATCAAAGCAGCTGCAGTTTGATCCTTCATCTTCCCTTTCAAGTTGTTTTTTTCCCTTGGCTTTTCCTTCACTCACTGAAAAAGGATGACTTGCAGTTCAATAACACAAGCATATTTGCACAACAAAACTCAAACCATGGGGTGCATCCCTGCTTTCCATACCTGTCAAATGCAGATTTGTTCAAAATACCGAAAATAAATCATCAGTGTTCAAACAGGATTCTGTATTTTAGATGTAAACAACAAATCACCTTGAAAATATCTATCTTATCTGATAAGATATCCAAAATGAGATTAAAGGGCAATCTTGCTAACATGTATTTAACTCACATATTTACATACCAACAAGCAAGAGGAAGTCTCACTTCTAAGAATAATTTAATTAGAAGTTCCTATTTTAATGTAAGTTATCACAGGCAACCACTTGCATAAACTAAAAATTAATATAACAATTACAGTATGCTGAAATCACCCATATCTGGCCAGAGAGAATATTAAGATAAGTAAAGCTGGAGATAGTAAAAAAATAAAATGGGAGAAACTCTTGAATTCTCTGCAACAATATTAATCTGAATTTTCTGCATCATTGTACTGCTTGACACTGAATCATTTTTTAAAACAGGTACTGTTTGCAGGTCTTGCTAACAATAAAATCAGATTTAAATATCACCCTCTAGCTATTTAGCAAGGAGAAGAAGGTATTTTAAAAAACAACTCCAAGAAGTAATATTTCAGTGATAAATATCTCATCTTAAGCTAGAGAATATCCTTTGAAACTTATATGCTAAGATTTCATATCAGATTCAATTAAAGTATTTGCTTGCTTGCTTACTTGTTCATAGAGTAGAATTGTTTCAATCAAGTAAGTAAAACTAAAGCTAGGTAGCTGTGAAAGTTACAGGACTAAAGCCCACTGGTGATGTTTCCATGACCAAAATGAAAGAAGGGTAAATGGTTATCTATACTTTCACAAAGGAGAGATGTCTGTTTAATCTTTGATGTTTTGTGGCAGCCTAAAATGCATCTCAGTATACACATTTTACCTCAGGACTGATCATTTTAGGAGTATAAAATAGAGTGTTTATCTTATTTAATGTGGGAATACAACCCAGCTGGTTATGAAATCCTGGAGGAAAATGTCAAAGCAGGATTGGAGGTTAACAGAGAGAGGACGTGTTCAGAGCCTTCTACGGGGTCCAGAAGTGAATGTTAGGGGAAGTTTTTTGCTCTAGGATATGCACAGGCTTTACACAGAACACAGGCAAAAAGATGGCAGGAACACATCCAGAACATATCCAGAACATAAGCAGAAAAGCATCAGTGGGACCTCTCTGAATCTTCATTTTAAAGTAATTCTTCTCATACTCTGAATTATGCAGAATCTAGATGCTCTTCATAGTTCAAGCTGTTTTGCACTTAAAATATTCCTAACCTGGGAACACAGAGTATCCTTCTCCCAGGTATTACAGGATTACTTTGAGTTCCTAGTTACTTTTTTTAAGTTTTACACAACCAGTGACTAGTTTATGTAACTAATATTAAATTTTCCAAAGAAAACACTTTAGAATTTAATGTCAGTCTAATTTTGTATCAAAGCACTCTAATGCTACCTATAGTTAGAACTCCTTGGCATCTTGCACGTAATTTTATAAAACAAGTTGCAATTATGATGAAAAAAAGAGATTATTTTTGAAGCTTCCTTCCTTTTTTTTTTATGCTTATATATATAGCCAAAACTGTAGATACTTGTGACTTTTTTATTCTTTCTTCCTAATTTTTGGGAGCTTGGGTTATGGAGAAAGAAAGGGATTCAGATCTTTGCCAAGGACTCAAGAGCTGTCTGGAGGTTTGTTTTCACTGCAGATGACAAATACTTCCCTGCATAATAATACACATCAGCCAGGTGTCTGCTCCAGCAGAAATCAGGTTAGCTCCTGAACTGGCTGGAAAATAGTCCCCTCAGCACAGGAAGTAGAAAGCACAGGGTTTTGTTGTCCAGACAAGTTTTTCTCCAAGGCCCTGTGCCACATCACGTGTGTCACTGAACTGCGGCACCTGTGCAAGGTGAGACACTCCTTGCCTGCCAACTGATTCCTGCTTCCAAAACTCCCATGTGTTGACAGTCCACTACCAGCTCTGATCACAGCATAGCTGTTCTCTGACAAAACCTTTGCATTTTTGCACAGGTTAATACTTTGGTACAACAGTTCTCCCTGCATACAAACCAGCCATTTTACAACAGGAGGCTGTACAGCTGTAGAATATAAATGGCCAATTCAAGTCCCCAGTGATAGTTATTTAATACATGCAGCCATATAACCAAAGGTATATTCATTTATACATAGGGATGTGTATATGGATATATATAATGCATATATATCCATGTATAAGCCCACACAGATATAATTGCATGTGCATGTCTTCCTTTAACAATTCCTTTATGCTCCTGTTTACAGATTCACAGGATGTTTGGAGCTGGAAGGGACTCATGAGGATCTTAAGTAAATAGCCTGTTATTAGCATCATGCTCTCGCCAACTGAACTGATCTCAGAGTCAGAGGTCCAGAACCACAGATTTTATATTCAAACATCACACACATTGTAGCTACCTTGACAATGGCTCGTGCCCTGAAATACTACCTTCTCCTCTACATTTGAATCATTATTCCTTTTTAAGTAGAAAATTCGTATGTTAACCATTAAAATAACCATAGCATCTAATAACCATCTAAACCATGGCAGCTGCTGATAAAAATGAAGTTCTGGATTACAATGTCTTGGATTACATTACTGTTTTGGATGTTGGAAAAAGTCAATCAGACCCCATTAACCTTAAGAAAGTTAATGAACCAGGTCATATGTGTCTTAAGTGGAAATCACTCTGCTTACAGCAACCAGCATCTTCCTCAATCTGATATCAGGGAAACTGCTCACCATTGTACCAGCCTGAGCAGCCTGCAGAGATACTTTATTTCCTCCCTTCCCCTGCCACACTCACTCCCCACAGTCACAGAGAACATCCCCAAGGCCACTTCTCATCCTCTTGTATGGCTCCTGTGACACTCAGCAGCTTCTGCTGACCCCCACATGCACATCTCGCTGAACATCCAGAGCCATCAGTCACCAGCCCTGAGCCACAGGGAGGATTGGCCTGAGCTGACCTGAACCAAGCGATCTGCAGCTTGGTTCAGCAGCCACAGGTGGGATACAGGCCCATGAGGGTTCAGGAATCTCTGCTGTGACCTGTGCAGTACCAGCCTGCAGCAGAAGCTTACAGATGACCAGCTGGGTATGCCAGGGACCTGTGGGACAAGGAGCAGAAAAACATCCAGGTGAGGATGTTTGCACCTGGCTTATGACACCTACTTTAGTTAAAATACTTCTTTCACACTGTTCTTAATAAAGAAGTTATTTAGCTTTACACAAAGTACCACTGGCATGGCTGCCCTTTATGTAGTAATTTAACCATACAGAACAAAAGGGATTTCCTCCTCACCAAGGGAGCAGGCTCATGTGAAAGCAGCAGGTGAAAGAGTAGGCAGAAGAGCTGTGGTTGTCCTCAGAACCTCAAAATGCTGTCTCAGTATTGAGTCCATTCCTTGGAGACAATTTATCTGTCTTCCTTATTACGTGAAGAAAGCCAGGATACTAAAATATCTACAGACAGGTCTCTAAATGTAGGCTGTGTTAATATCCCTGTAATCTTTTTTTCTACTCAAACCCAAGAAGCAGCAGAAGAAATGCTACTTAGTAAACATATTTCATCACTCTAATCACAGTATGAATGGGAGATGACCAATGTCTTCTAATTAAAATTGGTATTTCTCTGGGATGTTTACAGGTTATGTGAGACCCCACTGGAAGAAAGAATCCCAGCCCCCAACAGTGCAGCCCAACAGTAAGAAGGGATAAACTGTTCAGGGAAATAACAATATAACAGCAGGCAGTAGTGTAGAACAAGTACACTTCAACTGAAGACAAAACACATCGTGAATACACACCAGAAAAAACTATACATCACAAAGAGTATAAAAGAAGCTGCTTTACATCCCAGTGTTACACACCCAAGAAAAACCAGCAGCAATTAATGAAGAAAACAAAGAAAAAGAATATCTGTAACCTGATTTGAGCAGGTCCAGTAATGCAGAACTCACCTGCAGCTAAGCAACAGCCAGATTTGCAACTGTACTTTGGGATCAACAACTCATTCTTTTCCCAGCCAGACCTCTGTGCCAGTTCTCACGTGATCCCAGGAACTATGACATAACATTAGTGATCTAAATGGTAACATGCAATAAAAATATTCTAAAAGGGCAAATGAGAAGAAATCAGTGAAAAAAAAATATTACCACACACAACAGCTAGCAGTCCTATCCTGTGTTGTTATAGCTTTCTGTGCTGCTTAGCACCATGACATTCTGGTAATTGAGAGAAAATAGAAAGAATGTCCATGAGGGAACAAGCTGACATAATATAAGGATGCACATCAAGGAGATGGGCACTTCTGGCCTGTCAGAAATGCTGCTGCAGCTTCAGCAGACATACCTCAAGTAGCTTTGCAGCTGCCCGCTAGCAGCATGGGGTCACTCTGAGGCTGTGAAACCTGTCTGAGAGTGAATAAATACTCAAATAACTAGTCTTGGCACACTGCACTGGGTAATTACATCTGACAATCTTTTTCATGCCCTCAGCCTCACAGAGCCATGTAGGCATTATCCCAGCCTGCTACACATTTCAAAGCTGTGGTCCCCAAACCATGCATGGAGGCAATGCATTACATTTGAGACATTGCATTATTACTCACAGTCACAAGCCATCACCACTACTACAGCACACATCAAAAAAAGAAAAATGTGACAGCTTGTATCATTACCTCAGACCCAAAAAAGGGACATCTAGTATCAAAATTTCAGTGGCTCCTCATCTTAACATAAAAATTATCTTAACGGTATTTAAAACTAGAAGCATATATATTTCAAATTTTTACAAACTCCTAAAAGGATGCTAGCAGTGGAGCATTAGGTGGAGTACAAACAAAGCAGAGTTGAGTGGAATTGAGATTTCTTATTAGTAAAACAATTATTGACTTCTCATAGGCCATGATCTCATTTTGACAGTCTTTTTTTTTTTATTTTGAATCATCATCCTTTAACAACTAAAAAGCTTTTTTGACTAAAAATGATGGTTTTTTTAATTATTAGCACTAAACATAGTTAATGTCATTATTTTTTTGGCTTGTCAACACTGAAGATTCATGGTTTTATGAAAAGAGGAAACTCAGCAAAATACCATGGGAAGCCCTTAGATTTGGATACTATTGGCATACCCTACCTGGACAAAACACAGGTCCTCTCTCTTCATCCTAGATTTAGCACATTCTATGGTCTGTGAGGAGAGCACTGAGGAAATCCTCAATGCTTTCAATTTTTCTTCCCTCCTATATCAAACCAACCAAACAAAAACAACAACAAGAACAAAAACTACCAGCCTTTTTGCATTTTTATTGCTTAACTATTCTAATCAAGAACATTTCATCTCAGCTTTGAGCTGAACAGCTTCATTTCAGCTCTGTTTCCTTCAGGAGTAGACGCTGGCCTGCAGGTAGCCTCATCAGCTGCCTCTTAATTTTCTGTCCCTAGATGACTCCGAACACGCGCCCGTGGCCCCACCTTCCTTACAGTAAGTCACATGCCAAAGTGAGTCAGCAAAATATGCTTAACCATTTTCCAGAGAAGCAAGGCTTGTATTAAATAATTAAATGAATAAATAAATAAATAAAGATAGCCAGAATGTGCATTTTCTTATGAGCTTTTTTGCTTTTATTTTCCCTGTCTGGATAGGTAGAAGAGACACATTCAGGCTTCATGTCACACAGGCACTTAGATGCTATAAAAATACAAATTTAAAAATCTTAAAATTGTCCTAACAATTTGGCATTGTGTGCTCTATTACTGTATTTTTATCTTCAGTGTAAGGTGTTTTCCCTAGCTGTAATAAAGGAAAATGGATGTCATTTAACTCTTTTCATTAACTGCGTGACACGGTTCAATAGTTTTTTATCTACCCTTAATTCACTATCATCTTTCCTCCACCACTGCATTATTCATGTGTGTCACCCTCCTTCTAATTCCCATGACAAATACATTTGTAATGATTTTATTTAGGATCAACACTTCCTCACACGGTGAGAAAAGGCAAAAGTTAAAGCAGCTTTGTCACTTGGCTCAGCCTGGAAGTCAGTCAGGGCCTAGGCAAGGCAGCTGTGGTGAGCAGGCAGCAAACCTGCAGCCTGTGGCAAACACTGCTGGGGGCTGACAGCAGCCAGGAGGCACCAGCAGCAGCTACTGCTTCATTAATTTTACTGTGTTTCAGGGAGGTGAAGGACTGAACCGTCAATAAAGGCAAAAAACCAGACCCTGTCATAGTTTTCATCTACCGAGTTAGGCTTAATTTAAACACATTTTTAACCACTTATTTCAAACAAAAGCAGCAGTTTTACATAATACTTTATTTAATAGTATTAATTTAAATATTGCACTAGACTAAATATATACACTGTTACAGACTCTACATAAAATTATTGCCATACATTACCTCCTGGAATGCCTTTTAACATTTGTCTAGAGAAACAAAAATGTTAATCTAATTCCAGCCTTAATCTGTTTTAAAGGAAAAAGTATTCAAATAACTAATTTTGTGTTTTCTATGACTGGAATAACCATTGTTACAACAGGTTGGTTTTGGCAGTGCCTTTACTACTTTGACTGTTCACAAGTTGTCTTACAGTTTCAGACGGTGTCAGACCTAGAGACTATATCTCATGCCAGCTGGAGTGGGAACATTGGTTTTATGTATAGAAATACAGCTTTTAGAAGTCAAGGTCTGCTAGCAGATTCTCTACAAACTACAATGGCAGCTGTGCTAGAGGTCATGAATATTACATAAGGGCTGTCCATGTATTCAAGCCGGCATCAGTAAGCCAAATTCCCATAGCAACACTAGCATAGATTTACTCATTGCTAAGGGAGGCATCAGTTCAGCAGTAAGCACTGCACTGCTACCCTGATTAATCTGCAAGATACTATTACTTCAAATCTTCTTTTCAAGATTGTGCTTTTACTGATAAAATTCAAAACTTCACCTGAATTTCAGGGCAGCTCTTATCATCTTTCCCAGGAGCAAAAAACCTCAAACTAGCAAAACCCACCCCTGATAAAACCGAAACTCCTGACTACAATCAGCAATCTCTTAGATACAAGGCTGAAGGGAACAAGTGAACTGCTTCTGTTGAGTTTCTGCTGCACTGATCCCAGAACAGCAAGATCCAACTTCAAAGAGATGTTCAGCATCTCCTACACTTGGCACATTGCAGCAGCTCATTAAAAAGCTGCTGTAGGAGCTCTTATTAAGTATCAGTTAACAATTACATTTAAAAAAAAACATTTTTGGCTTCCCTATTTAGGCTTTCTGGCCTGATGAAGATGTCTGCTTGTGCATTATAGTACTGTATTATTTACAGAGCTGGTCCTTGCCACACAATCAGCTACAGAACACAGTGATCTGGACTCACAAATTTCTGAAGAGCCCGTGTAAAACAGGTGGCATAAATGGGCAGAGGTGAAGCTGGCAGTGGAGAATTAAATTGAAATGGAGATGGAAAGGAGATAAAGAATTTAAAAAACTAGGCAAAATGGAGGAGGGGACTCAGAGAAAGTGAGAAAAAAATGTAGACAGGTAGATCTAAGGGGGGATCTCAATGATGTATTTAAATATATTCAAACAAAAAACAGACTTTGGAAAACAGTAATACATTTAAATCTCACAGCTAGCATACCAAAAATACAAAAATTGGAATGAAGTGATAAATGAATGATAATAAATAAAATGAGCACAATTTTTACAGGTGCAGTATTATTTAAAGATGTAGCACAGATGAAAGAGAAACAAGCCCAGAGGTTTCACTGCTAAAACCCTAACAGTCCTAAATACATATCACGGAAAATATATAAACACACAGCAAAAACCTAAAGCTCATTTAGTGTTTTCTTACTACACTGTCACTATCTGCCAGGAGCATGGAGAGAGGAGAAATCTGAAGAAGACCTACAGCAAATGACTCATGGGGTCACTTAACACACAAACTGTAAAGTCAGTGAAGTCTTTAGGAAAAAACCACACTTGTAACAGATTCTCCCTATTTACATATGACTTGTAGGGACTGATTCTTCACTGAAGGGAAATGAACAGGATGTTCAATTGAGGGCTGATTTTTGACACTGTAAAAGCATTGAGTGCCCTGGCAATCCACCAGCAAACTTTCAGAAACATCTTCAGTAAGAACTCATAGCATTGACCCTATACACTGCAACAAATGCTTATATTTAATAAAAGAAGAAATGCACACATTTAAATAAGAACGTTCTGAAATACCTAAGTCAGTCAAGTGCCTGTTACAGAAAACTGATTCTAAGTGATTTTTCATGGAACATATATTTTCAGCTGCTGTCTGGAAGGTTTTTAAGAGCTCTAAACTATATGTTAATACATTAAAAACAGTTTATCACTAATGGATGAGATGACAAAGAATCATGGAATGGTTTGAGTTAGAATGGATCTTAAAAATCACCTAGTTTCAACCTCTGCTTTAAAGCCAAGCATTCTATGAGTTTTTAACATGAAACAATGCCTTACCTTTGCTTTTTCCAGCTGTGCCTGGGCCTGTCGCTCTGCCTCTCTCCGCACTGCTTCCCTATCTTCTTCCAGAGATACATCTGAATCAGATGGACGGCTGGTGTAGGAGTCCGCCGAACCCTGCCAGAGAAAAGCAAAAATAATGTCACAAGTTCCTTTGATGTTAAAAAAAAAAAAAAGAAAAAAAGAGTAGAAGGGCTTATACACCTTGCCTTTTCTCCTACTTCTGTATCACTGAAAAGAGACTAACTGCCCAAAAGGGAAATTCACTTAGAAGAAATTATATATATGTAAACATTTTCTTCTGCAAACTTTCAAAAAGTGCAGGTGTTTTCTCCAGTGTTTTACTTCCTGCCCTATCTCTACACTCTTATTTGTGTGCTTTTCAGCAAGCAGAACCAGTTTCTCTGGAGACTTACAGCACTGGTGCAGTGCAGGGCTGAAGGACACACAGCAGCTTCAAGGATGGCTCCATAAAAATTAGAGCTCTAAACAGTGACAGAAATAGCAAACAAACAGAGTTTCTATAATCAAAATGCAAATTTAGTATCAATAATTACCATTACACAATATCAGTGCTAAGAGATTTAATCTCTGCTATGCATTTTTATTTTAGGGCAGCCTCTTTACCTGACACACTTTCCCCATCAAAACAGCAAATGGCTCATATCCATCTCTGCCCCTCAGCAAGACATGCAAATGACCACAAATCAACTTCCAACTAATAAAATCCGTCTGGACTCAACACATGTCCCTGTATCACCACAATGGAAGCAGCCACAATGCCAGAACAGCTCTATAAATAATGACAGCTCTGCTTTCCCTCTGCATCTCCCTGCATACAAAATAGAGTTCTGGTAATTCAATCAGAATGAAAACAACTGTCCTCTCCTCACCGCCTTTTTTCTCTCCCTTCTTGCAATATATACAATATAAGGTGATAAGGAAAACGCAGGGCTTACACAGATATCAGAATTCTTCAGACGTCCTCCTTTGGCTCTTTTCAGAAGCCTGATCCAGGTGGCCTTCATTAGCCAGACAGCTCAGTTACTGTCCGCAGCTGCAGCGCCCGGCACTGATCTCATAAAACATGTGCACACTGAGCACTGCAGAATCACAGCTCCTTTCCTATCCATGCTCTGCCGTGAGAGCCTTCCTTCTCTTCCCTCTGCCTTTCAAGCTTCCAGCCTCACTGCTTCCAAGTATTCTACTGGAATTAAATTCTCAAATTTTCTCATGCCAGTAGGAAAAAATGAAAAAAAAAAAAAATCAAAAAAAACTCCAGAAAATCCAAACCACCTTCAAAAATCTCAACTTCAATGATAAAAACATGAAATAAAACCAGCTTCGGAAATATTGTGAGAGATGCTTCAGCTGATGATAAACTGAGATCGATTACAGAAAAATACCTAGGGCTTTTTCCTTTCTGTTTTGGGGGGCGGATTTGGCTGTTAAAAATAGTGCTTGTAAAAGAACCTTTTAAAATCCTGTGCAAAATGTATTCAGTGACATTTGCAAGTGCAAAGTTCATTTCATCTCTTCCTAGATTGGCTGGGGGTGGGGTAACAGGCTGTTCATACCACTGGGCATGCTCCATATGTGCAGCCTTTTACGCAGATGCTCACATCACACCGGGCTGTTAGCCTATGCCAAATTGCCATTTTACATCTCAAGGGTAAACAGCTGGAAAACGCGAGGTCCCTGTGAAACTGGAAGAGCTGGTACAGTGTTTCATTCCCGTCACGGATGTCTGCTGCCAGCCACGTTTCCCTTGGATGCTTGCTCCTGCCACGGAGTGCTGCCCTCCGCTGCAAAGCACTGAGCTCCGCTCACATTTCCCTTACAGAAACCAAAAATACGCCTGTTGAGTGGGAATTTAACCCCTGCTTACTGCGTATGTTTTTCCTGACATTAGCAGAGGAAAGGAGCAAAGAATAACTGCAATATACCACGTAACACACAAATATTAGATCCTTATATGACAAAAGCCAAACAAAACCTTAAATTTCACTATTCTGCTTTTCAGAATCACCCTCTACCCTGAAATAAACTGACATGGGAGTGACACGCTAAGGCAGGATTCCCTCGAGCGTTTACAATTTACACATGCAACAATCTAGGTGAAAAAGATCACTGTAGCTGACTGCAGTGCCCACCTCTGATATAAATTCAGATGTACAAGAAAAACAGCAAATAAAGACTACAGCTGAGAACAGTGGTCATGTACATGCTGCAGTTTGTCAGCATATCCCAGGAATGATCGAATCCTGCCATGATTTGTGTCTGTGTAACAATGAAAGTGCCCATCACAAGTGATGCAGCAGCCTCCATTTCACCATTATCAGAGCACATAACAGTCGTCACTGAACTCACACTTCTAAATAAAGCTACTTTTTAACTTTTCAAATGTTTTACTTTTTTTTCTTTTCTGAAGTCTGTAATAGTTACAGCATAGAATTTAATAAGTTGTCTTTGAACTGACAAAGAAAATTATTCTCCAATGAATATTTTGTTTTTCAGGAGTTAGATACATCTGCTGAGTTATGGTGATTGTTCAAAACTAAAATGTCTCCTGAGCTAGAGCAATAGAAGCAGAAATCAAATAAAACACACTCTAAGTTTATTGCATTTTTAAAAATATCTTGTCTGCTAAGAAAATATACAGAGGCCCTGTAACATCCTCAAAGCCTGTCAGATTATGCTGTTCTTTAAAATTCCCCTTTGCCACAACTTCTGACACAGCTGCCAATAGAAATAGTGGGAAAAGAGGATCATCAATAAGCAGACAGAAGTTTAGTGCAGCGTTTAAATCCAGTTATGGCTGACACACCAGCGGCCTGTGGACAAGACCACTGATGCTATCACAGCACTAATGAAAGGTGTGATGAGCTCTGTGATGAGCTCCCCCAAAGTTCCAGCCCCCAGGACACTCTGTGGTCCCTGGACACTCAATCCTCCTGGGAAAGGGCACAACCAAACCCAAACCCTTCCCCAGCAGCACTGCAGCTCCTTGGTGCGTCTCTGCTGCCGTGAGGAATGGTGCCATAACCAGCCCTGAAGCAACACTACCTTTAAGAGGAAAACAAACAAAGCAGCCATTAAGTCCGACAGGAGATCAGGGTGCGCGTTTGCTTCCTACAGCACTTCTGTGGTGAGCACACAATATTTGACACTGACCAAGCAGCACAGCATCACTTTTCCTGTCCCTCATTTTGCAGTGCACTAGGTATGCTACCTAACCAGTCCTCACCCTACAAAAAAAAATCATGAAGCACAGTAACATAATTCCTATCTCCCCAAAGGGGGAAAAATGCCTTTTGGGTCAGGCTAGAATTGCTAAAATTTGAATTTCATCTTCCCGGCCACAGAGATCATTTATAGTGCTTGTCATGTCTTGTGTTGGCCACAGTCCCAACACACACGCAAAAAATCAGAATGATTCCATTTATTTTAATTATATTGACAAATTGCATGAATCAACTGCAGTATTACATTTATTTTCCCCATGGTACAGACATAGTCATGTAAATTTTCTGTGCAAAGGGAAAGCTGGAAGCTTTTTTGCTTTTTGAATATGGAAAAAACTCACAGCTGGATAATACAGGGAAAGGAGGAGCGTACAATTGCATTTAATTAAGTGTAAATTTCTGAGTATTTTTATATGAGCTAAGAATGCATTCAATCACATAATGATAAATAGATTAAACTTATACAAAAATTATGATGAAACTATAACAGAAATACCTTGACTAGTAAAAAACAAAATCATGACAAGTGGATGTGCATCTTCCATTAATGACAACCAAGGAAATTACATTTCCTCACTGTGAAAGAGGAAATGATGCTGATGGTTTTTTGGGTTACTCTGGAGAACAGTAAAAATCTTTTCCTAAGAGCTTCTGGAATTCAGTCTTTGTGAAATTCTTCATGTCTCCATCTCCTTCCTTAGCCATATGGAAGAGCTGCAGTAATATCTGTATGTAATATATGTTACTGCAGCCCCCAATTCCTCATCTTTTATGGGAAACTGTCTAATAAAAGTGAGGTAATTCATGTTAATAATTCCTCCACCTATTTCTTCTTCTTTTTATTTTATTCCTTACTTTGCAGGTTTATGGGCCCAGTTTGTTTGAAAAATAAATTTCTGTTTTAATAACATGCTTGAAAAATATTCCCAATTTTATTACCACTTATTAGAGTAGCTTCTATGAGCTATTCTTATAGTGCAAACTCATACTTTTCACTCTGCTAGTGGTCATATGTGATCATATTTGAGTTCTTTTTCCTTCAAGACAATAAATGTCTGATGTTTTTAGCACTGCAGAAGTGTGACATCTTTAGGAGACTGCGTCCCTCAAGTAAAAAGGTGTTTTTTTATATTATTTCTGTTTACTTGCAGGTAGAAACTATTTAGGTAAATTCAGTAGTGCTCTAGATCTCTTATTTTTCTCGTTAGTTTTCTGTATCCATGCTTAACTTTCATCAGCACAGCTGGAGCTTAAGTACAGATTTTGACGGATAAATTCTCACTGGGTTAATACAGCCATCACTACTCTCACCAATTCAGTCGTGGCCTCTATATAGTGTTTTGCCTTTAAAGAATAAAAAACAATCTGAGTACCATGACTAACTTGAACAGGGTAATCCAGTTAGGAATTAGATATCATTAGAGCAGATCATTTTCCAGATTACTGAAAATTTGGAAGTAATCATCTTCTTAGAAAGATCAACCAAGTTCCTTCAAGTAAAGACTTTTAACATTATTATTTATTAAATGAAGGCAGGAAGCAGTGAGCAAACATGCATTGAGATTTTACTAGGAATAAGGAAATATATGTGACTGCACACGTATATAAAACCCCTAATTTATAGCAGTGGGGTCTTCTCTAAGATATATTTTTCATCTTTTCGTTCACTTGATGCTAATGAGACTTTTAAATCCAAAAGGAGAAATTACTTTATGTCTTCATTTGATTTATACTTTGAATATGGAAAGCTCAGGCCTGACTGTGCCAGTGAGAGGAACAAATCACTTCAATATTCAGAATTTATGAAGAGATATTGTTAACTGCTTATGTTCTTATCCTGTGGCAGCAGTAAGAATGGCACCACACGTCCCACCAGGACATGATTTGAGGTAGTGTATTATGTCCTTGTGATATGCAACTCCTCGATTGCTATGAACTACAGAAAAGAAAAAGAGCTATTTCCATAAAATGTTTATTACTCTTAAAATCTTTTGAAATTGATTCAGAACAAAGGCAAAATGTGGAATGTCAAAGTTTAGTATGAAGTGAAACTGCTGACGTTGGCACATCATAATATATCAGGGAATACACATTGTTGTTTCACCCTAAACTGATCAACCTGAAAAATACAGTCAGAAGTCAGAAGGTCTCCCACGAAGGCACCATGAGTAGAGGGGACCTCAGTTTGGCAGAGGGACCACAGGTGGTGAACGTGAAAATTTCTTATCTATGAAGTTTTGTCCAGATATCTAAACAATGTCATTGATTTGAATTATGTTAAAGAAAACACAAAATGCTGCTCTGATAGTATTAAATAATATTATATAGATGTTATTATTTGAGTGTAGAATTTATAGAAAGACCAAATTTAATTCAACTAATTTTTTGCAAGGTATATTTGAAGTGG
Source organism: Melozone crissalis (assembly GCF_028551555.1). Classification (NCBI taxonomy): domain Eukaryota; kingdom Metazoa; phylum Chordata; class Aves; order Passeriformes; family Passerellidae; genus Melozone; species Melozone crissalis. Next base: position 20,573,448 of record NW_026535794.1, read on the forward strand.
ATGACAAACTGCAGAAATACCTTTTAGCAAAGCAAAAAGGAGAGTCCATGTTTTCTTTAAGGCACTATCAAAAGGAATTGTTAATCTCTTGTGTATGGGTCATGGATGCTTCACACACAGGCAAAGTCTACTCCTGATGTCCTCCCTGGTTCTTGGCATGCACCCTGCAGTGCAGTGCCACAAAATCTACATGTAAATAGACAATTACTATCCAAGGAGGGCTACCAGCTCCTACCACAGGCATTGAAATACTCAATGTTTGCATTTAAAAACCAAACAATGTTGATTAGAATGTTTTTCTTGCTCTCTAGAGCTTACGTGGCATTGCTATGGCATCTACCATGGGAGATGTTCAAATCACAGGACTGAAATTTCAGAACAGCTGGGAGCTTTAGGGTGGCAATGTGATTAAAAAGGAGATTATATAGGAAATCAGTCTTTTCTTTACCCTTAACATGACTTTGGCAAGCCTGATGGCAGCATCCAGCTCTCCATTAACAGGTTTGCAAGGCATTACTAATCTAATCAACAGCTGCCTGAAAGCAGAGTTTTTTAAAATAGCTCTTAGGTTTGCAGAAGACTAGATTTTAGCATTCAGGAACCAGGTAAACAGCTGGACCAGGTACTTTATCAGGAAAAACCAAAACAACAAAACCAAATAATCCCCCAGACATTTGTACTCACATTTCATTGTATTAGCCTAAATGTTTGCTTCTATGTTGTTTCACTAAGAAAAAGTGAAATGGGTAGGTATTTTTAGAGGAATGATGGTCTTTTCACGGAGACCCCCTCAGAAAATCTTTGAAAATATGCAAAAAGACAGCTGCAAAGCTCAGCCTAGTTAGCAAACAGATAAGAGTCCTCATAGTCAGAGCTGAACTTTTCCCAAATCTGTGGGATGCTCTGGTGTGTTAGTTTACCTGTTTTCCAAAAAACATCTAAGATATAAGACTCCTTGAGACCATATTGTGCTTGGCACTGCACAGTCACAAAGTGAATGAAAAACACTGGCTAAACGAGGTTGCAATCTAAAGGCTGAGAGAATATGAGCAGAAAAAACCAACAAAGGGGTAACAAAAGGATCAAGGTAGCAATGCAATAGAAAATAAAGCATTTTTAAATACTGGATATCAGCATTATGACTCATCTCTTGCATAACCACAGTGGGTTGTTCTTTAAGTAAGTTTCGTATATGTATTACGGCAGAGATTAGTTCCGTGAAAGCCTCTGAAGGAGGATAATCTGGTAGCTCTGTGTATTCTGACAGAGAGAGTCTCACATTTATGAAACAAGAGAAAGGGATTTTGAGGAAGGGGACAATGACAGAAATAGAAGGTGGTCTCTAAAATAATTTAAAAAAAAAAGCTTTATCAATAATATAATCACATCATTGAGAACTTTAAAAAATGAAACAAAAACATCCTACAAATTAAAGAAAAATAAATGAAATTTGATGTTTTGAGACAATTAATTGACTCTAGAGAATGGCACTAAACTAATAATGATTTTGAGCTACAGAGAAAAGTCAGAGCAGTGACAGAACTAAGATGTTGCCAGTGGAATGACTTGGAGACAGGTGTCAAAGGAAGAAGAATACACCAAGGAAATGATTGCAAGCAGCATGAACCTAAATCATCTCTCTTTTGTCTCAGACTGTCAGCACACACATGGATATTAACAAAGATTGATTGGCTCATGGTAACTTTTGAAAACTCTGGTGACTTGATTATGTGTTTAAGACCTTAGGTGAAGGTAAATCAGACTTATTAATAACAACAAGCTGACCTGTGGTGCTGTTTATTAGTGCAGAAGGGGCTTAAAAATTAACGGTTTTAAGGAAAAATGGAAATATAACTTTTGACTGTATTTATTAATAAGCAGCAAATATCATGAAGAAAGGATTCTGAATTGCAGAAAGACAACTCAGAAAGAAAAGAATTTATAATATAAAATGGTATTTATCTGATATAACAGGACAGACAGAAAGACAAAGATTGGGTCAGCCATGAAATTAAAAGTGGACAGTAAAAAACAGGAAAAATGGAAAACACATCTGGGGTGTCAACAAAAAACCAGAAAGCTAGAAAAGGAAAGAATTTGCAGGAAAGCATGGCAACCATCATCCCAATTTGTCTCAGCTCAGTTAAAAGTGCCAATTTAGATTCTGTGTTCCAGATCGTCAGTATATTTTTATCTGGGATTTTGGTTCAAGTCATTAAGATTTTCTGCATACTTAAAAATAGCTTCCTTGAAAATTCAACATGAAATTCTGTTACCAGTGGAGAATTCTGAAGGAAAAAAAGACTATTTCCCTTGAATTTTATTTTTGATCTCCATACATACAGGCGTTACCTGGTTTTCAAATCTAACATTTTTAATCTACTCCAGATAAAAAATGGAAGGTTTGGGGGCTTACTTTTTATTCATTTTTCACCTTGTTAAAAACAGTGACGTTAAGCATATTGAATGAACTCTTATGTATTTTACTATTTCACAGAATCATAAAACGTCTCGGATCGAAAGAGACCCAAAAGGATCAAATCCAACTCTTGGTCCTTCAAGAGACCATCCCCAAGAATTACAACATTTGTTTGTGAGCATTTTCCAAACTCTCCTTGAGCTCTGTCAGGCTTTGTGCTTTGACCCTCAGGCTTTGTGCTTTGACCACTTCCCTGAGGAGCTGTTCCAGTGCCCAACCACCCTCTGGGTGAAGAAGCTTTTCCTGACATCCAGCCTGAACTTCCCCTGAGTCAGCTTCAGGTTATTCCCTTGGGTCCTGCCGCTGGGCAAGACAGAGAAAAGATCAGTGTCTTCCCCTCTGCTTCCTCCCACAAGGAAATTGTAATTGGAATTGCAATGAGGTCTCCCCTCCATGTCCTCCCGGTTCAACAGACCAAGTGACTCCAGCTGCTTCTCATACAGCTTCCCTCCAGACCCTTCACCATCTTTGCTGCCATCCTATGGACACTCTAACAGTTTAATGTCTTTTTTATATTGTGGCATCCAAAACTGCCCCCAGCACTCAGGGTGAGGCCGCCCCAGTGCAGAGCAGAGCAGAGCAGGACAATCCCTCCCTTGCCCTGCTGGCCAAGCTGTCCCTGATGCCCCCCAGGACAGGGTTGGCCCTCCTGGCTGCCAGGGCACTGCTGGCTCAGGTTCAGCTTGCCATGGGCCAGGACCCCCAGGTCCCTTTCCATGGCTCTGCTCTCCAGCCTCTCATTCCCCAGTCTGTCTGCACATCCAGGGCTGCCCCATCCCAGGTGCAAATCCAGCACTTTCCCTTGTTGAATTTCATTTGATTGGTGATTGCCCAGCCCTCTGATTTAACAGCATCTCTCTGCAGGGCATCTATGCCTTGAAGGGAGCCAACAGCTCATCCCAATTTATTGTCATCACCAAACTTATTCAGTATATCACTATGTCTTGTGTCCAAGTCATTTATGAATATGTTGAAGAGAACTGGTTTTAAGATGGAGCCCTGTAAAACCTCAGAATCCCACTAGATTCCAGAATCCCATCAGATCCCCAGTCTGATGTCACTCCATTCTCTGTAACCCTTTGTGCCTGAGCCATGAGCCAGCTGCTCACCCATCACATGATGTGTTTACCAGCTGTGAGCTGGATATGTTGTGCAGAAGGACTCTGTGAGAGGATTGAAAGCTTTACTGAAATCCAAAAAGATTCTATCAACTGGCTCCCCTTGACCAACTGGGTGGATTATATTGTCATAAAAGGAAAATAAGTCTGTCAAGCAGGACCTTCCCCTCAAGAAGTGATCTGGCTGTGACCGACAATGCATTGTCTTTTAGGTGGTTTTCAGTAACTCCCAGAACAATATTCACCATAATTTTACCAGTCATTGAAAAGTCAACTGAGTCCTCTCCACATCACCAAGACTGTTCAAAAATCATTGAGAGAGGTCTTGCAATGACATCAGCCAGCTCTTTGAGGACTCTGATTAATTTCATCAAGCCCCACAGAGTGACAGGCAGAAAATCCTCCACAAATTTGGACCTGACTGGGAGTTTATCATTCTCACAGTCATGGTCCATCCATGCTCACGGCTCTGGGACCCCCAAAGCCCATCCACAATGCTGAAGCAAAGAAAGCATTAAATAACTCTGCTTTTCCTATGTCCCTGTTTGTGAGGTGACCATACTCATCAAGTAACAGGTCAAAGATATTACTGGATTGCCTCTTTAAAAATACTTTCTATTGCCCCCCACAGCAGCGGGTAGCTTCAACTCTAATTGAGCTTCATCTGCATGAGTTTTCTCTCCACAGTGGTGAGCACTGTCTCTGCAGTTGTCCCATGTCACCCAACCTTTCTTCCACTGTCTTTTTTGCCTTAGCTCCAGAAGAAGATCCTACTCAGCCAACCCAGCCATCTCTCTTGCCTGGTGGACCTCTGAAATTTTGATTTTGAAATTGCCCACTCCTGTGCCATTAAGAGGTGGTGCTGAAAGAGCAGCCAGCACTGATGGAACCCAACATCCTCAGCAGTATTTTCCCAGGAACCTTATTCACCAGTTCCCTGAGCAGCCTGAAGTCTGGTCCCCTCATATCTAGCATATCCAGGGTTGAAGCTTTGCTGGCAGTTTTCCACCTGTCATCTGAGTTTTTAAACTCAACTGCTCCATGGTCTCTGTCACCAAAAAGGTAATCAAAAACCACTTCATGAGAACCTCTTGTTAGCAAGCATCGAATGAAGGAGGGCATCTTTCCCAGCCAGCTCCCTTAGTCCCTGTACCATGAAGTCATCATCCAAATGTTTTAGGAATCTTCTGGACCTGGTTTTGCTAGCTTTGTAGTGATCCCAGTTAACACTTGGCAAACTGAAGTCCCCCATAAGGACAAGGATGGATGATTTAGAACAATCCCTTAATTCTTTAAAGAATAATTCATCAGTGTCATCATCCTAGCTGAGTGCCCTATAGAAGACTCTCACAATGATATCTGCTTTTTTTGTTTGTCCCTTAATCCTTAACCAGGGGCTCTCAACTGTCCCAATGACAACTTCAAGTTCCAGCATGAAAACTTTGTCAGTTTTCAAAGGTAACAACTGCTTTTATACATACTTCTGCTTGCTAGCCTTCACTTTTATACCATAAATACAGTTTTTGTCTGTTTAAATAAATATCTTTTTTGCCATCTCTTAATGAGTTAGTCTGACAATCATACACTCTGAAGATACTGCTGTCATACACTAGTTGTCTACTGATAAGTTTATTTTCCAGATCATCTGCTACTGAAATTTTGATTTTCTAGTCATGGTCTCTTGTTAACAACATTCAATGACCGTCATGACCTAGAACACTGTCATTTGCTCACCATTTTAATTAAGAGAGGTTTTCTTACCAAGACCTCTGTTAAACTGTGCATGTGAAGACTAAGGAATTAATTAAATTTCCCTCACCCAGGCTCACTGAAATCTCAAGCCCTTAAAACAGATGTTCATTTGTGATTCAGCCCAGGTATCTCTCGCAGACACAATGGCCCTTTAGCACCTGCAGCCTTCCTCTCTCTGATACCACCAGAAATACCAAGTAAGCAGTTTTGCACTGCCTGGCATAATTTATTTCAGGATATAAACATGACAAAAAATACATCCTAATCAATGGGCTTAATCTAAGCCCAGTTTCTTAGAGTGCCAAAACCACATGAGTCTTTGTGGTTTCAGGTTAGTCCTTTGCTTCAGTCTTCATCCCCATAGACTCCTTGAAGAATAACAGGACTGTTTCTTTATTCCCATTACCTATCCACAGGTCTAGCACAAAACAAAGCAAACTACTTGGGATCTTACCAAGAGAATGAGGCGCCTTTTTCATTATTTACACATTATAATTACTCTCATCTGATTTCAAGAATACAACAGTCTGCAATGCTCTGAATGGATAAAAATATCTCTGGAAAGGCCTTTTGTACCTTTCGTCTACCATGTATCAAAATAATCTTGAAAAATCCCCTTTCTCCAGCAAATATTTTCATATTTTTTGTTCTAAACCAAAAATACATCCGTGAATGGATAGATTGCATGATGCCAACTGTTCACATCCATTGGCTCATTTAGATTTGTCTCTAAAAGCCACCTGACCTAGTGCATCCACACAGAGTAGATGAGGGTATCAAGCTAAAGGAAGCAATAAATTCCTGATTATCCCATCCCCATCTATGGCTGTCACTGCTTGCACAGCTCCACCAACTGTCCTTTGAAAGAAGGAGAGTGAAACAGTTTGTGATTCTGAATCTGATCATTTTTAGCGCACCATCCCCATCTCTTTAATAAGAAATAAGACTGAGGGCTCTGCATGTTATTGTCCCTGTTTTTCAAGTTTTGCAAGACAGTGCAAGAATGTGGAGAGTATATACAACACTTGTTTACAACAAAAAGTAGTAAAAGGTTCTAGGAAACCATCTGATAGTATAAAATATACAATATTGAATAAATCTAAATGTATTTTCTCATAGATAAAACCGATTTTGTACTATGGATTTATGCTAACACTAGAAATAAGATTGCTTAAATGAAGATGTGAGGGCTAAAAGGGCAGGATATGTTTTGGACAACATGGAAACAGAAACATGCTTGCTGATGAAGATGGTGCTAACCTGATTAGGTTATATGCTAACCTGAAAATAAATAAAATATAAATGAATTGCAAAAGAAAAATTCAAGGAAATCATAAAAGCAAAAGGTGTGGTGAACTTTCATAATTCAGTGCTGAAGAATTTTTTGTGTTCTGGAACATTCACAGGTTGGAAAAATAGAACAGATATTTTCCAGGATAACAACTGAACTCAGGTTTCTAAAATTATTGCAAACTAGAAGACCAAGCATTTTCTGTTTTTCAGACATAGGAGAAACATCAGGAACATTCTTTCTGCTTCAGAACAGACTTTGCCTGGGTCAGTTACATCATATCCCTCACTGAGCCATTTCCTCTTCTAGAGGATATACCACTGGTTTTCTTTCATCTATTGTTGCAATACTGAATACTGGCAGAAAATACATGTTTGATTGCCCTGCCACACACCCCTCTGAGGAGCCCAGCTCCTTGCTGTTGATAATCTCCTTCTGGATGCAGAAGGATCTCGACTCCAGGCTGTGCAAGCCCCATTCCCTCAGGCTGTATCTGCAAGTCAAGTGATCCAGCTGCAACCATCCTGAATCATCCTCTCTGATTTATCCACATCTTTCTGTTGGGGCACCGGGGCACCAAAACTGGTCACAGTCAAGCAGCTGTGTTCTAATGAATGCTGTGATCATCTCCCTGGATAGAGTGCCTGTACTACTTCTCATACTGTAATCATGAGTTTGGGATTTCAAAAGAATCTGCAACAAGAAATACAATGGAATTCTTTTTAAAAAGAGACAATATACACATTTGGCAAACCATCGTTTTCAGATTTGCTGTGCAACAGTAAACTTGTTCAAAAATTTTAAGGCAAGCAGTATCTCACTTTGTGGTAAAGTGACATTATTAATATGCTACCAGGATCAAAAAAATGTGTAAAATCCCTCAGATAAAGACATTTACCCTTGCAAGTTTCTGGTTAAAAATGAGTCTCCAGCAACTGCAGTGATGAAAAGACACAAGAATAGAAACTCCAGTTCTGCAAGTCTTAAGGTATCAAAGTATGTTATGCTAACTTTCATCAAAGAAATGCAAACAATCCTATGTCATCCCCAACAATTTGTTTCTTTCAGGAACTACACAGGCTAGAGCCTGCTTTTTTCCTCTCTGACCCATTGTTTGGAAATGAAATAAATTTTCTCCTTAAACTCCTACAGTTATGCTCAGTTAAAAGTTCTATTTCTTCCAGTTTACAAGGGAATCAGTTTCTGCTTGAAGAATTACCACCCAAAAGTATCATGTGTCCTCTGCTGCTGTCACTGCTGAATTCCCACTGAACAACAGGACTATGACAAAGGTGGCTCTGAGATTGCCATTCTGCTGTGCTAATTAGGAAAGCAACTTGTATTTGGACGAGAGTCCTACAGATAGAGTGAACAAGGAGCAGCCAAATGTAGGTAGGTGGATGATGGGCATCATTCAGATTATCCAGAGGATGAGCACCATGGCAAAGCAGCAAAGAAGGACAAACCTTCATGAGGAGAAATATCAGGGTAATAGGAGAGAAATATGAGAGAGTATTTCAAGCATGGAAGAGATGGATGGCAGGCCAATGAGCATTTTCTGAACTTTTGCTAGTTCTTGCCATTCTCCAGTTTAGCAGCAGAGATCACAAAAGCAGAAAGGTATCTTTTCTAGGATGAAAAATACTGTATAAAAATACCAAAACCCAAAAAAATTACCTAAATTTTATTTGGGCTTATATGCCTGGCTTGAAATGGATAGTTTGTAAGCTAATATCTTCCTTTTTGCCTATTTTTAACAATGCACATTTTTACAACATTAATCACCTCTGTACTCTATGAAGCTTTCCATTAAAATAATATTTTATTAGCCAATAATTACCCAGTCATTCTAGGCTTCTGAATTGAAGCACACAAGTAAAAAGCTGATTCCACAACTGGTTTTTTTTTCTGCTTGCAAGCATTCAACAGGCACTCTGTGTTCATTTTGATTTACATGAAGTCAGTCCCCAAAGTGTGCACACGCAGGCAAAAAATTTAAAAATGCTAAAAAACCCCAAGAAGCATCACTTCTCCTAGGTCACACCTATGGCCCATTCAGTAGACTGTATATGCACTGCTAAACCACATTGTACTCAAAACCCCTCAAACATTCTCCAGACTCAATGCTAGATTCCCTGGTCAGCTAAAAGTCAGAAGTCACCACTAAATTCAATACTTCAAGAAATCCTCTTGGCTCTCAAGAGGAATTCTCAATATTATGCCAGCTAAACTCAATTTTGGAGGGGAAAAAAAAAGGATTTGGTATCTTATTTATTCTTTTTGTTTTAATTTTACTTTTATTCTTAACTGATTTCAATTAGTCTGAAACATTTCTTACAAAATATTGAAAAATTTTATTTAAGTTAACCAGAATGTCATTCTTGATTTGCACTGCTCTCCTTCCATTATTCCTTCTGTAAAAGTTATTCCATTTATGATCAGCAATAATTCATACAGTTAGCATCTCCCTTCCTGTTCAAAGTTTTTAACTTTACAATGCTTAAAAAAAGAATCATGGCTTATTGTTTCCTTCATCATGCAGAAGAAAAGGAAACGTTTGTTGCTGAAGTTGGCACAGTAACACAAGTGTGCTCTTTTATAACTTCTCATGTTTTGTCAGTTGTCTGCAAACCTGGATCATTTCATGATTTGAGAGGGTGTCAGTATTTTTCATTCCTGTTAATTTTCAAAATCATCATAGTCTGATTTCCCTAGCAGTTCCTTCTTGTTTCCTCTCTTGATTATGCTAAAACAGACCTTATTGAAGTTGAATAGCATTGCATTCACATCATAAAATCTACTGGAGAAGCACAAGGGCAACACTTTCAATGGTTACAAGTCAAGCTGATCCACAAAACATGTTCTATAATTGGCAGGACTAATCTCTCCCACCCCACTCACAGACACAGATGTCCAGGTTTATTTAAAATAACCCTAAAAAAACCAGCAAAATTTGCAGTGTTTGGAATTTTTAAAAATGTATGCATTTCCCTGGGAGGCATTTGATTCCAGAAATATATCAAATTTTATTCCTGTGATGACAAGGCAAAAACAGCTATAGAAAATGGTATCAGCTGAATTATGTTTTGTCCCTCAGCACACCAGGACAGTCCCATCCAGACCATTTCCCAGATGTTCTTGCCTGCAAATTCCACCAAACCTCTGGATCCAAAGTGATGACAGCATTATTTTGTAATAAAAAGACATGACTGAACTGATTTATTAATTTTTCCTTACAAATCTCTGTTCCTGGCAGGAGAGGAGATAGATAACATTCATGCATACAAAGGAAACCTCCCAGAAGACAAAGCAGCTTAATTTACCAGGAAATAGGTGTATGTGGTGGTTATTTAAAAGAAATAAAGTATTTTCCCAATGTCATGTTCAAGTGAAATGTCCACCAGCAAAATCAAAATTTCACATATGGTACTAAGGTCTTGTACAGGGAACCTTATGATTTCACTTAAGCATGACTGAAGGCCACCCATGTTCCTGCCAGGATGTCTATAATGAATAACAGAATTACAGCACACAATATGAATTATTCCATTTTAGAAGGAATTAAGGGAAACAACACAACTTTCCTAAATATATGAGGTAAACCACAATAGGATACATATGATAAATTGACTATATTCGAGCAACAATCTAATGCCTCTTTCATATCTCACTTTATAGATATTATCCCATACTTACATGGAATCCAGATGAAGGCAAAACAATCACAGTGAATTAAAGATTAATGGCCTAAAATTTCAGAATTGTGCTGGGCATCCTTCACTAGCAGGAACTAAATCAGTTGCTGGGCAACTGCTGGACATGATGAAAATTTCTAAGAGTGAGTCTTGACTTATGAAGTAAAAACATGGGGATTCCTCCTCTGTGCCCAGTGGAACCAAAGAAAAAAGTAGACTGGTGAGAGGACGTGGAGGAAAGGACATGTAGTCCAACCTCCTGCTCAAGAGTAAGCAGCATATTCAAAGCCACAGCAGATTGCTCAGGACCCTGTCTAGCTGAGGTCTGATCTCCATGGTTAAAAATTCTGCAACTTTACAAAGGGTTTTAGTCTTCAATCTCCTACACCAAATAAAAGTGTAAAGGAGTTCTAGCAGTCTTAGGATAATAAACTATGAAGTTTGACATTTAGCCTCAAAAATTAGCCAGCTGAGCTGCCTCTAAAAGCAGATAGAAACAATTCTATGAAGATATGCACAAAGTCAATTTTAGTAAAGCCCACTTCTGCACATATAATAAACTTCAGTTATCTCCAGGGAAGTAAACTAAGTTTGTAATTTCCTTTCAGACAAATATACTTCAGGAAAATACATGTACAGATCTTTTATTTCATACTTAGTTGTTAGTAAAAGGAATAGCTTTGAAATACTACTATGTTCTTATGATTCTCAACTAGCAATATTAATGTATCAGCCTTGCTCCCATAAACTGGGTTTTGATTGTTCCCTCTGCTTAAAAATTCTTGTAATGGTCTACCTGTCCTTAGACTTAAGCACTCAGCTGAGTAGGAAGCACTCTGTATTTCAGAAACAAAATTGCCTTTCTCATACCAATAAAAAACTACTTTGATTTAAAGAATTTATTTTTAATAAGAACATCTGTATAGATATTTGTAAGAAACACAGAAACTGCCTTAAAAAGGTAGAAAAAAATATTAACCCCAATTCTTATTCGCTCCATTTGACTGGTTTGTAAGCTCTAACAGAACTTTTAAGACTATATTATAAACCATAAAATATAAGATGGAATACTAGAATTTTAAACATCAAAAATTCCTACGCATTGCTAAATTAAAACGTATAGAATCACACTGTGTTATAAATGACAATGTAAAATGAAATGTGCACAGGAGAATTTCCCAGGGATTTTAATCTTTCATTTCTCAGGAAAAACCTTTTAAAATGGCTGGTTCCTATGGGTCTGTAGTTACTGCAATGAAAACACCCAAATTTTGCTAATTTTTTCCCAGCAGAATCTTAGAAATTAATCTGGTCAGAGATGTATAAAATAAGAATAATAAAAAAGCATGGTTATCATTACCCACTTCTGTATGAATAAAAGACTGCTGAAAAAAAGAATTAATGATTCCTATTAAAGATGTGTTACCTATCCTCTGGACTTTGTAATTCTTATTCATCAGCTGAAGTAATTATCTGGAAAGTAACATGCAGTGTAAGTAAACAAACAGCATTTCATTTAGTCATTGCAGTTCCTGGAGCTTGTTTATAATTTAGAGTAGACATGTCTTCATGAGGATAGATGTCCATGACTTCCATAAAGAGGCAGATGGATTTTTCCCCTGTGATAGCCTTCCTGAGAGCCAGTGTTAAATAAGAACAAATTATAGATTTGCTCTGATCAGCTGCTACTGAATTTGTTCAACAAATCATCTTACTCACTATCATCAACTAGAAAACAGAAACATATTCCCAAACAGACATAAACACACAGCCTCAACTGTAAAAGAAAAGGAAAACAAAGGGGGGGGAAAAGGACTTGTGGCCCAAAAAGTTTATCAAAGAAACTTCATATCAAATATTCTGAAATGGGAGTTTTGGTCCTTGATTTCCCCGTGTGGAAGGTTTTTATCAAAATGCCACTGGACTATATCCAGCCTGCCTGCTAGGAGTGCTTAATTGAGCTGCTGTAACTGTTAGAGTTTGGAAAGGTCAAGAGAGCAACAAGCTGCCCAGGCTGGCAGCCACCGCCTCGCACACCATTGATGGGAGAGGAGCTGTGCTGCCCAGGACAGGGAGGCTAAAACAGGCAGCCAGGCGAGCAGGCAGCATGGCAGGCAGTGCCAGCACGCCTCCTTGACTTCAGCTTCCCATATGTGCTGCAGGGAAGGCACGATTTCCATTCTGCACATAAAACATCTTCTGCTAACCCTTCTGCCGCCCCTTCTGCTACCTCACATCCATCCACAGGCTAAACAACGTACACATCAAAATGCATGGCACAAATACTAAGTGGAAAACAAACTTTAAAGTAAGGCTATTATTAGAGGCAGAACACCGGGGTTCCTGCAGGACCTGGATATATTTTGCACCATATTCAGGCGCAGCATATGCATGTCCCATTTCCTTAACCAAAGACATTCCAGCCACCTTCCTCTAAATAGCTCAACTTTTGTATGCAGGGCTCCACCCCATTCATTATAAAATGATTACTTAAACCATATGCCATTAGTATCTCTTACCCAGAGGACACCTCTAGCTACAGAGGTCTCCTGACATTTAATTAAATAAGAACTATGAATACACGTGGCATAAGAGGGAGGAAGTTGTAAATAATTTCCAAAAGCCTGGACACACTCACACAGTGTACAGAGTAATCCAAGAATTAAGTATGTAGCTACATAAGTCAGGAAAGCCCAAGTAACTAGCTTGTTGTTAACTCTGTACTGTCCTGCTTACATTACTGCTTCTATCATTAACACTTTTTTTTATGGCTACATTAGCTTCATACAAATTCCTCACTGAAAAATAGCCAATTATTTCTATCAAGGCCTGCAGAATAAATGATGAATATGGAATAGAAAAATTCATTAATTCCTGATCATGAAGTTATCAGGTTATATTTTTTTTTCCCCAAGTCCATGCTGGTTCCCATCACTGAGGTAAAGTGCCTTGTGCAGCATGAGGCTGAGCAGTGCATTGCCACAGGTCATTATCATGGCCATTTCCTTCAAATGGAAATAAACCGAAACCAAGACCAATAGATGAATTAACAGAGTTCATCAGGCCTTGGTGCTATCAATACACTCAGAAGCCAGGTCCTGTAAGAGACTTCCTTCCCTCTGCTGTCTCACAAGTGGAAAAGTAGTTCAGAGATTCAGAGCTCCCTCAAACAGTTTGGTGGGACTTTTAAGCACCCTGATTTTGTTATTTTTTCTTCATGTTTGTGAGGTGAACTGCACTGGTCCTGCCAACCCAGGCCAGTTTTCACACTCTATTTCTCTTACACTCTACTCCTTAAGCTGCAGTAAACTTCTCCTTTGCTATTTCACCTGGAGCTGGTCATCGGGGTTGGTTTCTAAATGTCAGAAACCATTTGACTTTCACAGGGCTCCCTCTCACACGTGCCTCAGGCACAAACCTGCTTCTCAAACATCATGCACTCACCATGATCCTCTTCCGCAATAAGAGAAATGCTCATTCCCTTCCTTCATTGTGTTCAGGCACCGCTCAGCACTAAACCAGTGCAAAAGGATCCAGATAAATTGCAGTCATTGACTTACCTCACATTTTTTGTTGGAAATATCTATTTCTAAATGTTATTACCTGAAGGGAGAAACCTTGTCTTTAATCTCCTGAGCTCCACACTCCCTAGGACCCTACATTGAAAATCAGGTGCTCTGAGCTCCACACAAGGGACAGCTGATCCACTGCTCACAGACACATGTACATAACAGGGACTACAGCTCATGCCTCCATTCATAGCCCCCACAGAGCTCCCCACCTTTTTATTGACTGTTCATGTGTTGGACTGTGGGGGCAGAGGTAGGGGAAGGTCACACATATACTATAAATACCTTCAATATACTCTCAAAAATATAAAAGGCTCCATCCTTAGTCACTGAAATTCAAATTAAAGACAGGAGGCAAGGAAATAGAAGCTATATGAAACAAACAGTAACATCACTATTAAAATATCTACTTCACATGAACTGCAGGGCATTAGATTAAACACTGATTTTTCTCTGGGGAAAGAAGTATGGTCACTACATTAGTGCAAATCACTAACTGGCAAGTCCACTGGGTGTCTTGGGAGTAACACAGAAATGACCAGTACTTTCCCCTGCATGGGTTTATTGGGATTTTCCTCTCTAGTGTTTCCCTATTCTAAACTGAAACTGTTTCAGGAGCCATTCTGCTACACCATCAGAACCACCAGCTCTCCCAGCTTCCCTTGGGGAAATCCCAAAACTCATATGCAGTGCTTAAACACAGCTGCGAGGTCTCTGAGCTACTCATGGGGAACGATGCCATACAGAATGATCCTCATTTTTCCAATTTAGGAAAAGGAAACTCTATTGCTTCTACACTTTGGCTGCTGCAGAAAACCCACAGGAAAAAGGCTTGCTAAGGGTGACTGTTTCACAAATCTACATGCAGCTCTGGATGTGAGCCTATCCATCTTCACATAAAAGCACTTGTTTCTTCCACATAAGAGTACTTCTCACTAAAGACACAGTTTCAGGCATGAATAACGCAATTTCTTGTGCAGCTGTACAATATTTGCAGTTGAAAATTAACCAAATTGTCACTAGAAACAAGCCAAGTGTCTCCTAAAATTTAAAGATAAAGAATCAAAATGTCAAGGGATTTTTCACAGGACGGACTCATGGCTCTGAAGCAAACCTCAGAGACTGAATTTAATTTGACTGCCTTTCAAGTCTGTACTTCAAGTTACAGTCACATGTTGTACAACTTATCTATCTGAACATAGCATTAGATGTTGCTGCCTTAGGTTGAACTAAGGTGAATGTGGGAAAGTCATTCCAAAATCTTATGGTTAAATTTGTACAGTGTTCTGCCATAGGTAATTTGCCAAACCATCCTTGTAATAGCAAACACTTTAATTCAATTCAATTGCAATTCAAGGGAGAGGTTCCCAAAGAAGCAATTCTGATTTATTTTCATACATTCCCATGTCAATCCACAGTATGATGAAAACTACCATTGCCAAAAAGTTGCAAGTGACTTTCTCTGATCTTAAACAACATCTTTTTCTCCCTTCACTCAGTTTCTGATACAAGGTAAGTAGCAATGAATCAGAGTAAATATATCACTGTGTTGTCCCTACTGATTTCTAGGACTTTAAATATTTCTAAAATAGGTGGGGTTTTCCCTTGAAAATTAGCCTATCAGCAGAATGCTTGTACACACAGAATTGGGATATGTCTGATTCATGAAGAACAGTCAAAGAGTAACTCTTCTCAAACCTGAATGACATTTGACTGCTCCAAGATATTCCCCTCCTTTAGAAATTGAGCAGACAGATTTTCATACTTTCTGGAAGATAATTCTGCCTGGCAGGAGTCATGAGTATAACTGGCATTTATCAACATCATACTTATTATTCCAAAAGAAGTGCTCCATCCTTCAAGAGGACATAGGCAAACTCAACAGAAGCGAAGATTTAATTTAAATAGACAAGTTCAAAACTTTTGCCTGGAGAACACAAGTGACAAATGCTCAATTTCCAAGGCAACCAAAACATATGCTCTAGACATCACAAGCAATTCAGTGGACTTATAAAGAGGTTTCTCACTCCTTTTAAGATTATTTTCCAAGAAAAATATCTATGGAGATGAAAAAAAAGCCAAGTTTTGAGTTTCTTAGGAAAGTTAAAAATAGATCAAAAAACCTGAAAGTTATATGCAATAGAATGAATGAAATTCAATTGCTTTTCTTAAATGACCAATAACCAAGAAAACTTGCTGCCTCTGAACTACTCTGCTAAAAGAACAGCTTCCCAGTGATTAGGTTTTTCTCAGAAGAAATCCTAATTAACCCTACTCTTCCCATCACAGTGTTGGATCATGCTCATACATCAGAGCCCAAAGTCTCTACCAGGGGAGACTGCTGGTGGGAAGGAGTGACGAAACAGCAAAGGTGTCCTGAGCCCAGCTGAGGACAAGTGGGTGCCATCAGCCCTGGCACACCCCCAGGGAAGGCAGGAGGGATGTGGCTGGAGCTGCCAGCACCCAGAGCCCTGGCAAGGCCCACCTGAGGGAGGAGGAGCAGATGTTCTGCAGCCATGGGAAATGCTCTGCTGGGGCACAGCAGAGCCTCCCAACCTTGCCAGCACCATCTGGAGTCTCATCATCCCTTATGTGGAACTCCAAAGTCTGTTGGGACTAAGTTTTAGATGCTGTTGTTTTGGGAGAGTAATGCAGACTAGGATCTACCAGGCATCTGTGAAAAGGAGCTCCCTCTTTCTGTTTCATTTTTGATGAACTACTCCAGTTCTGTTTAATTTATTTATTTATTCCCTTTAACCAGAGGTTTATTTCCCAAACAAACAGGAAAAGGCCTAAACAAACAAGTTACAGGCACAAATGAGACTGCTGGGCCTGCAGCTTTTTACAGTCTCCTGTATTTATGAAATTGCTTACTATAGGCAAACACATCTACTTTGTCAGGTATGTGGCAAAGAATGCCTAAAAATATTGTATATGTTTATTTCATCACTCATAAAAAGCTTAATAAGCATCTACTTAAAAGTTCTAAAATGTAATGTGGAAGACACTGTGCATCCCAAGTTAGAACATTTATGGAAATTCTAATGGAAATAGCAAAGGGCCACTGCTACGTGGTTTATTATTAATAAATTTATTTATTTATTTTATATTAAAAATATAGCTTTTGTCACTGTGTCATGACCCTTTGTGTTTATTTTTAAGATGAAGTGGTCGTAAACCCCAACTTTTTTCTTTTGATAACTGATTCTTAAGCAATATTATCTTTGTCAGCTGGGGTTGGTGGGAGATAGTATCAGAGTTAATTATCAGTGATGTCAGATATCTGGACTTATAATGCACTCAGAGTAAGCTAATAATTCAAGCTTGTTTATACACAGGAATAAAAAGAAAGCAGAGTGGATGCAAAAGTTGGTAGTACCAGTCTGTGGCATTTGGCTATTCAATCCAGCTGGGTTAGAACAACACCTCAGCTACAAACGTTTCTGCAAACGTGTCTGTGTGCTCACGTGGACATGTGTGTCTGCAGATGAAATGCAAACAATGATCACACACAGTCCCATTTCTCTATTACTCTATTTAAATATTGGGTTTTAAGAGATGGATTTACTGAATTCCTCTAAGAGATGCTTTAATGATGCTATGTTTCTTTTCATCAATATTCTCCTTCCTAGGATAAAAATCAAATATTATATGCATAGCTAGAATTCCTTGAACTTATTTAAAATTGCTTTAAATTAATAGTAAACTTAAAATTAAACCCTGAAATTCTTCACTGTCACTTTTCACTCACTTTGTCCTTCAGTGACTGAAGTAATTGTGTGGGAAGATAAAACAAATGACTTTTCCACAGTATAGAGCATATGGCTTCATGAACAACAGATCTGTACAGATAGAAGTTTCACATTGATTTAGCTTTTACTGAACAATAAAAGCATTCTTCAAGCTTTATGTATACCATCAATTCTATTTTACTTATCCCTGAGTAAAGCAAACATCTTGGTAAGTCTGGCCGCCAAAATAACACCACAAAAGTGCATCCTTCTTTTCCCCCAAACTGCCTTGCTCTAAAGAAAAACTAAGAAAAAACCCAAATGGTATTTTAGTCTGCACTTAGTGACACATTTTGTTGGAGGAGATCTTACTCTTCAGTTTCAGGGACCTCTAGAGACATCAAAAAGAACGAAAAAAAAAAAAAAAAACAAACAAGAAGGCAATTAAACAATCCTAACCCCACACCATCCATGGTGGGCTTCTTACTTTTTCTATTGATGCTATTTCACTTTGTGTCAGTATGGTGTAGAAAAGGTACTGGAATGACATGGCTCATGTGCCTGGGAAAGTTGTCTCAAACACTGAACCACCTTCTATGACACAGAATACTTCAGTATTTTTTAGAAGCTGAAACAGCATCAGAGAAAGAGATTGAGATCTCAATCCAAAGGCCTAACACCATTCTTCAGTTATCTAAGTTATTTGCAAGACATTTTAAAATTTCAGACTTGCTTGCTGTATGAACAAGGAAGTAACTCCACAGGATACAATGAAATGAAGAGCAAAAATGCAAAAGTCTGTTAAGAGTGACTTGCTACCCTTTACAGATATCTGAATGTAACCAAATAAGAAAAAGAAAAAGCTTCAAAGTTTTGACACTGTCTCCTGCTTTATAATGTTTATACATATGTAAACATTCTATAGCATAATCACTGCAATGCCCTGTGGCTTACTGCTATGGAAAAACTAAGTTCTTTTCAGCTCCCTAGCTTGGTTTGAAAAAGTTTGTGTAAGTCACACATTCACAAATGAGTTCAATGTGCAGACAGCTGCACTTAAATTATTTTCCTGAATGTCTTCTACATTTGTTGCATCTAAAAAACATAGCTGGCTGGAATTTAAAAAAGAAAAATAAAAAAGGAAAAAATCCAAAATAACTAAATTAATTCCTTGAAATGTGTTGTAGAAACCAGACTGCCATAAAAGGCCCTCTTATACTTCAAAGAGCAACTTCAATAATCAAAACAAAACATTTGCAATTGCCAGTTATATGCAAAGAATGTAGCACTTTTGAGCTTGTGAAATTTATTTTGATGTCCTATAGTCGAGTTCATACATATTTTTCGGTGTTATTCTTCCCCAAAGCTCCTCAGATTTGGACTAAGTCACAAATGTGTGTGGGTGGAAGAATCCATCCATTTTGCTTACAACGTAGCACTTGAACCACAGGCTGCAAAAATGCAAACTTTTATGTCAGCTAACAATGCCATGCTAAAGTGTGGAGCTGTTAGTGGTTTTCTTCTGGTCTTCTCTGACATCATCAACTTATTTCAAACACTGTTCTACACACGTACTTAAGAAAAGAGTGTCAGATCTTAACGTGGGTGTGTTTGGGTTTTTGTAAGCTAGCTCTTTTGATAGACACTGCAGTACATTACAATGACATGCTTTGAACTTTTGTACAAAAGAAATGGTTTGGCAATATCCCCACAAACATACTGCTAAGGCCAGTTCCGTAACTCCTTGTAGTCTATTTACATTACAAAGTATGAGACAAATTCTGAATTATTTGGAGGCATGAGTTTGCTCAACTCAGAGTCCAAATAGCCTTGTAATACTCAGTAGTTAAATACTTTCAATACCACCACAATGCAAGAAACAAGGCAAGGATAAATTCAATTTTATCTACCAAATAGTACCCCACAACTTGAAGAACTTGGAGAAAAATGCCACATTTAAAAAACCATCGAATTGGTCAATACTAAAGTTCAAACACAGAAAAAACGATAATGACAGAAATTCAAAGCTGCCCAATAAACTTGGGATTAGAACATGATAAACAAGTAAAAACTAAGGAAAAAAATTCACTGGTTCACATCTTACCACTTCGTACTCCTCACTGCCAAAAAGGTACATAGTTACTCCTTCGCGGTCTGACACCAGTTGCCCAGAGCGCCCGGCCGCCTGAAGTCAGATCTTCCCCGGCATCCTCGGCTCCCGCGTCCCAGCCGGGCGGGCTTCCCAGGCTGCTTTCCCACGCCTGGGCTGCTCCTGAGGCACCGGGGCTCTCGGGCATGAACTCGGAGTCTGCTGCGGGGACCGCGGGACCGGCGCGATGGAAAACTGCGAAACTCCGCGGGCGGCAGCGGCAGCCCCGAGCCCGTGCGGAGCCGAGCGGAGCCGAGCGGGGCCGTGCGGGGCGGGGCGGGCAGCGGGACGGGCAGCGGGACGGGGCGGGCAGCCACAGCCGGGGCAGGCGGGACAGAGGGACGGGGCAGTGCGGGACAGAGGGACGGGGCAGTGCGGTGCGGAGGGCGGGACGGGACAGGATAGGATGGAACGAAACGGGATGGGATGGAACGAGACGGGGCGGTGCGGGCTGAGGGATGGGGCGGTGCGGGCAGCGCGGGGCGGCAGCGCCGCGTTCCGGCCCTGCCCCGCCTGGCGCGACGCCGCCCAAACTCTGAGCGGGGAAAGCGCGGCCAGGAGAGAGCGAGTGCGGCCCGCGGAGCCACGGAGGACGGGAGGGCCCGGGAGGAGCCGCCGGGGCCGGGAGGGACAGGCTGCTGCGGCCGGGGCCCGGGAGGGCCCGGGAGGAGCCGCCGGGGCCCGTGAGGGACAGGCTGCTGCGGCCGGGTGAGCCGCGGGGAGCTCGGCTCGCACATACCCCTCGCTGCTCTGACCGTGCTGCAGAAACCCATGCAGCTATCTCACGATCTATGTCTTTCTAAAAACAAATAAACGAGCAAACAAGCAGCTCGGAATAGTTTCCCTTTTGCATGTTTCGCTCGCTTCATTGCTTCCTCGCACTGATTAGTCGCAGCCCGGTCTGTAAACGCGGTGTAACTTTATCTCTGTGCCACAATGGTAACTGAAAAGTTACACCACCTCCAGCCACGGGAAACGGATCCGGCATGGAATACCTCACCGGGACAGAGGAATCCAAGGACCCGCCTCGCTCCTGGCCAACTTCGAGTGCAGGCAGAGCAGACAAGAAAGAGTAAAAAAAGCCAAAGAGCAGGGTAAACACAACTGACAGACTTCAAAGACCAGTTCCCCAATTGCATTCCCAAACTAATATTAAAATGGGCCTTAAAAATAAATCCCAATAAAGATGGTATAGGAATACAGCATCAAGTAAACCAGAAATATTGCCTGCTGGGAAAGGCTGTTCTTTTCAACTGAGGAAGAGGCCACCAGTCAGCATCCAGTAACACAACCCCGATCAAAACTGCTTTCAAACAGCACTATGAAACCCATCCCTGCCCAGCTCAGTCCTCTCAATCCTTCATAGTTCACACTGCTGCTAGCACTATATCCTATAACCAGAACTATACATAAGCACTAAGAAAAAAATATGGAATATGTAATTTCTTAAGGAGGAAATGTGTGGGTGTATGCTTGCCCATTTATATCTATAATCAAGTTAATATAATATAGACAGCATCTCATGACAAGATATAGCATTGAAAACCAGTTTGTGCTACTCAATTTCCTTCTCTTTCACAGAAGAAAGAGAAAAAGACCCCTTTCCTAATAAAACCAGCAAACGAAGCAGTTTAAATACATTGTAAATATCTTCCCTGTTCCTTCCCTTGCATCATCCCCTGCTTATTTTAAATACATCTCTTGACTAACTCAGTTTCTTTGCGTGAGTTAGTAGGATATTCTTCTCTCAATCTGTTTTCTCTGTCAAAACAGACCTTTTGTCCTCTGTTGACTATATGTGATGTGACTCATGAGTCTAGATTTTTTTATCTTCTTTTATGTATCCACAAGCAGAGTTAAACCCAAGAAAATGGTTGGAAAAGGGCAAATCAGAAATCAGAAGACATTAATTTTATTTCCAACCATATGTTTACAAAATAGCATTAGTTTAAATCTGTCAGCTGAACTGGTCACTTTGCATTATATCAATTGCAAATTACGCTTCAAACAAATAATATCATAATAGTTCATTCCCAGAGCGTAAATAAAACATGCATCATTCCTGCATGGAGGCTAGCAGGCATCAGACACCTCTACTGGAATGTAATCACCACTTGTCCAAGCTGGTTGCTCCTACTGATGCTGAATGAGTGTGGTCACACACACTTATTAGCTTTAATGTAATTGCTCAAGTTTTCCCACACAGTGTTTTTAGTGTGAAGCCACACCTGTCAATACTGGCAAAGCCAGTGTCATCACACATTACTTTGCTTGTCTGATACAGCTCTTCTAAGCAATTGAAATTTGGGTGCTGTGGCTTGATTGCTCCCTTTTGGATATGGCTCTCACAACTAATCTGGAGAAAAAGAAAATCAGCAGGAATGTTACAAGTACTCCTAACATCAAAAAAAGTAAAACATATTGCTCTGTATGTATTAAAAATTATGATAATTTTTAAAAATAATTTCATCAGCTCCTGCACTTTGGCAGTGAATACGAAATCAGGGAGGACTGCAGTTTGCATACAGTCAACCAAGACTTAGGGCATTATTCAGGCTGTCACCATAAGTGACTTTCATGTCACAAGTAATTCTCACCGCAGACAGCACAAGCAGCCAGAGTTTGGCAGCTTGGACAGTAAATAAGCTGAATTGCTCATTGCTCTCTTGAATTGAAACATCATGACAGGTACCAAAGTCTGTCTCAGGGCTCCACAAAGCAAATTTGCATATAGCTTTTATGGTTCAAGAATTAAAAGTCTGCAAAAATGCTACCAAAATGCTACCTAACAAAAATGTTGAGGGTGTTTAGACTTAGCAAAGCACTTCTGGATGACCTGTGCTCCTCTCCCAGCTAAGTGACAGCACAGGGGTTTTGCTGCACATGGTTCCCCAGTAGCTGAGTGAGGTAAGGGACTGGCCAGCAGAGGGTGGGCAGCGTCTCACCAGGGCTGACCCTTGCAGGCAGAATGCCATGATCCAGAAAGAGCAAGCAGAGAAGTGAAGGAGATGGAGGAGTCTGAGGGATGCATGGAGAGGGAGTTTTGAAAAAGGAATCTGTGAACCATGGGGCTGAAGAGGTGGTGGGATGGGAAAAGCAGAAAACCAGAGTGTAAAACAAGGATGGATGGCAGCAGTGTGACCCACGGGGAGGAGAGCACAGAAGCCAGGCCAGAAGACAGGAATTAAGGTTATGTAAGAAAAATGTTCATGGTAGGCAGGGAGCACAACAATCCTATTGAAAAGGCCTTCACAGAGACAGCTTGCTATCTGAGCAGCCTAAAGCTAGGAGGTAACCACAAGGAGTGGAATGGTGTGGAGCAGGGCAGAGAGGCTGAGATGGAATGCCTGGGCAGAACTGGCTGATCAAGGCTGATACAGGCCATTGGAAAACCTGTAAGTTGGAGACTTCAGCAAGAGACAAAGTTCTACTCTGTTTTGGAATAGAATGGAACTGGGATGAAGGCAGAAAGTGTCAAAAGCACAGAAATACATCTAAAAAATGGTAGGTGGAAATAAAGCTAAGGGTGGAATTGCTCCTCTCCCCAACTGGCACTTTCCAGCAGGACATGTTCTTGCAGATGTGTGACAGAGAGCTACACCAACACAACTTGATGAAGACTGGACCTTAAAAACCAGCATTCAAACTAAAGAAAAATAAAATACTATGACTGCTAGAGTCAAGACCACAGTCTGAAATGATGAAGTAAATCACAAGGATAAAGCAAATCCCTTATTTCATGTATACAAGCACTTTTAAAGTAGCTCTTGCTCACCTGTAGAAGCTGACACAGCAATAGCAATATTAATCATGTGTTAACAGAGGTAAACTCGTACAAACACAGGTGTGTCAATATGTGTGGAGTTTTTTTTTCCCTGATTGCTTCCCTAAGTTTTGCTCCTTTCATAAAATTCTATTAAGGTGTACAGTGTCTGGTAGAAGGGGAATAAAGACAGAGCCAGACTGTACTTAGTGACTCTTAATGAAAAGGCAAAAATAAATGAATATCGGTTGAAATATAGGAAAATACATTTGGACACAGAGAATTTTTTTATTATTATTTTTTAATTTTACTGAGGGGGTCAGAGAGCACTGGCACAGATTGCCCAGGAAGGTTCTGGAGTCTCAATCCTTAGAGGTAGTCAAAAGCCATCTGAACATGGTCTTGGGTTACCAGCTTTAGGTGGCCTTGCTCTGAGTAGGTAACTGGAATAGCTTCAGAGGTTCCTTTTTACCTCAAGCACTCTGTGAAATTAAAAATTATCTGATTCACATTGATATTTTAGGGATTCCATCTCTCCATTTTAATTTTTAAGGATTACGATAATGACTTTTCAGACTGTCAAAGAGAATAGCATTTAACTCTGGTATTTAAACCCTGACCCATGTCTTTTAAGCATAGCTATGAACTGTCTACACTATAAATAGCTTTGTATATCATAGTACTTCAACACAGTGCCTTTGGGAAAACAAGCAGAAAAAAATGCTGACATGGTTGTCAAGGTTAATAGACTAAACAGACCTTTCTTGATAAACAAGAATCTTTCAGCTTGTATCCAACAGTAACAACATTTTTTTTTTTTTTTGGAACTCCATGGAAAGCAATTGACTCTCTCTTACCTAATTCAGATTTAAATTCAAATCCCAGTGAAGAATGTCAACAGCTTGTAACACCTCTACACAGCTAGCAGCAAGAATTGTTAAGGAAACTTTTAGCCAAAAAACTCTGAATAAGCTGTTCCTTCTCACATACGGCATGAAAGAGCAAGAGCTATTGCACTTTATTTACCCTGCATCCAAACTATCCCATTCTGTCCCATCCCACACCAGCACTGAATAATTTCTTAACAAGGTTATTTATATGCGAAAATAATGATTAGCAACTAGGTTTTTTTTTCTATGAATTTTAGCTCTCCCATTGATTTTCTCCCATAGGGGTCATTCTAACTGTGGGCAACACCCTTCCAGCAGCATAAACTCAAATTTTCAGGAGTATTACTGCCCTGAAAGAGCCACAACACGGATCTGAAGCCAGGTTGCCTTTGTTCTTCTGGACATCAGCACATTTAGAAGAATGGGTCTTTTCCAGCTCTTTCATTGCCACTGTAACTCTCTGTGTGATGGTAACTGCAGGGTCTCAGCAGTTAAGAACAGCCAAAACAGGACTCCACATTGTAAGAAACATTCACCTGTTTTATGAAAATGATAGTACTGCCTCAGCAAGGAAGACTGAGAGCCTGCTAATCCAGAAGAGTTAAAAGCTTGCTCACAGCACCACATTGCTCAGACAGTTTCATGACACGTTAAGTAATTCAGTTGGAGTTTCCCAGACTTGTGCTTAAACATCCCTATTTTTGTGCTGGGGGTAGGCAAGGAGGGGGTTGGCAGGGCCAGGACACAATTCAGACCACTTCCTTCCCTTGAATGGTACCTTCCTTTCTTTTAAAAGCATCCCTCAAAAGAAATAGCATAGTTTGGGGCAAGTTAGAAGGGTTTGCGTTTTTTTGTTTGTTTCATTTTCATACCAGCTGAAGTGATGGGCAGCATCCCTGAACATGGTGCAGATTCCAAATTATCAAGGTACACTGCATTAACTTCCAGAAGAGTTGGTATTTCTTTCCTGAATGTATCCATTTTACATCCAACCACAAAATAAAAAATCCATCTCCTTCCATAAAATTCCATGCATCACGTAGGATGGTTGTAATTCTCCCTTACAGATGGTGTACATCTGAAAGAGGGTTGTTAAATAAAATTTTATTCTGTGAGATTTAGTTTAGGTATATAATAAACCAGTGTCAACTAATTCAAGATGCAATAATGAAAACACTTCCTTAAGATTAATGTCACACCTTAAACCTCAAAACCAAGCTTCAAATGAATGAATAATAAAATCTGAAAGTATGCCCATGGTAGTACAGGAATGCTATATAAATTTTATTTTTAAACTTTAAAACTGCTTATCATTTGCAGATTGTTATTGGTTATTATGGTTACCATTTTCTAACACAATCCAATCTGCCTGCACTTTTCTATTTTGGGATGCAGCAGTGATAACATGAACAGCAGACCTAACTTCTCAACTTGCAAACATACATACATTAGGGGCACATGCTATCTCCTGCTGCACTGAAAGATAACGTGAGTATGTTCTCACAGTGTCACAGAAATAACAAACTCCTGATCTCCCTGCAGTCAGATGTTAAAACTTCTAATCCAACCTGCAATGAGTGTCAGGAACTCAGCATGTTTGAAAACACTTGTATTACAGACACATAATAAAAAGACCTGTTGTATTATAAATCCTCTGCATCACTGAGATATTGGAGAGGTGCTATAAGTGCTATAAAGTTGCAAAATCTGCCTATAGGTGATTGTTCCCATGCGTGGGCAAGATTTTTATTTTTATTTTTTACATGTGATGTAGAGTCATGTGGAACATTGTCTTCTTAAAGCCTTGTTGCAGTGAAACATAGAGAACAGAGAGAGATACAGAAAGAACAATTCAACATATTGAAGAATTCAACATATTATTGCTGGTCTAGGATGGTCACAGAAGTCACCTACAGCTGAATGTGCAGCCAAACACTTCTGAAACAGCAGTAAATTCTGTTTAAGGAATTTACTTAAGGAGTTGGAAGAAAAAATTAATTCAACAATGATATTTTAAAAAGGTAATACCTCAGTATTAAACAGGAGATAATGTTTGCTTTCCTATATGTATTAATTGCAAAAAGAGAGATTAATATACTTTTGGGCACAAGAATTTCAGTAAAAGAAACAACCTTCACAGAGAACACTTATATCCTGAAGCAGAATATATAAAACTTACACAATGCTGTAGCAACAGCTTGTGCTTGCTATTTTTCCTTAGAAAATACATCTTTCCACTGAAAGGTTGGTACTTTATACTCTTACCCATACATTAATGCAGCATTAAAAAAGCAGGGTTTTTAATCTGAGTGAAAAGCTTTCACCTCTTGCACTCAGCACTTGTCTACCTCTGGGGGCACTGAAATGTTTCAAGTGCCAAGGGCAGCTCCATCATGGCCAGATGCTGATTGTCCAGAGCTGGAGAATGAGGAATAACTTTGGCTCGTAGCTGTGCAGCCCAGACTAGTTGGAATGCCACCCTCTGGCCACATCCCCATCCTGAAAACTGTGGTCCACTTACACAGTTGTCCTCTGGGACAATTGCTGCTCCTCCATACTCAGGACATTAACTTAGTGACTGGAAGTGACTGGAACTTAGAACCTCTCACATGGAGGAGATGTGTGAGCCCCTGTGCCTTTAAAATGGTTTTGGCTTTTAAAATGTCCAGCCATATCTCAAAATCACATTTACAGAAATGCTTGTAAAATTTTTGCTATCACTATCTCCAACTTCTGTTCCCACTTCAGAAAATAAAATGCATCTAACCAGGAGAACCACAACAGCAGGCCACGGGAGTAATTTTGGCTCACTCTGCCTTTGTTTATGCATTTTTAGCACAAGCCATCACCCCGCAATTCAATTTAAATTCTTGACTATCACCAAATGTTGTGGTTTCTTTGGCCTCATTGCTTCTTCAAATCTCAGTTCTCATTTCTAATTTTTCACTGTTTTTGAAACCTCTAATATTTTTGATGTTTTGCACTCTTAAAATCTGGATTAATTACATTGAATTTTTGATGGACTATCTTGTGCAATTTAATAAACTCCACTGAAATAAGTTCTGGTGAAATGTGAAAGCTGGAAAACTTGTCTCTGCAGAAAGGACTATTTATCTCTTGGGACCCACTTGAGAGCTCAAAATAGGAATTAAGTGGAATTTAGGCAGCATATGTGCTGCTGTAATGGCTCTCTCACCTATGAGGCTGGGTGTCACCGTGGCACAACAGAAATGTGTTTCAGTTTAATGAGCAGGGAGGCAGATGTGTAACCCTGGCCAGGAACTCGCAGTGCTGCAGTGAACACACGGCCAGAGGAACCATTGTGCCAGCCAAGCAGAGACAGCAGGTTGCAGTGCAAGGGATTAAATAAGTGCAGTAAGTTGCTGCTCAGAGAGAATTAGTGCAATGTGTTACAACAACATGATCAGAACTGCCCTGATGAGATGCATCATGAAGGTAAGGTACTTTCAGTCAATCTTCCTTGTCCACTCAAATTAACAGGATCTTGTTAGCAGAGAGTAAGGAGGTGACTATTTGGCAGAGAGTAAGAAGGTGCAAAGGTCTTTCCATTTCTACATTGAAATGACATTTTTTTTTCCTCAGTTAGAATCTAGATATAACCGTAAGATGTAAAAATGTGATTTTTCAATTGCATCTTTCTGTATTGCACATTTTCTTCTCCTCCCTCTTGCCACAATTCCTGATCAGTGTTCATAAAAAGAATGCTCTGAACAGCCTGGTTCCCCCAATGGTTCCCCCATGCTGACAGCACTGAAGGCTTTGCAGGTGAGCAAAGAGCAAATCTCAGACTGCATTTCTGTGGGGCTCCCCTTCTCTGTCTGACACTGCAGGACTGTCATTCTCCAAGAAAGGCATTCAGCCATTTTCTACACTCTGACTAGAATATTAAAGGTGAACCTGTTCATGTGTTCCAGAAGTCATCCCCTAGTACCTTTTATAGCTTCAAATCTATGATACTGAGGTACATTGGATGAGGATTTCTGAAGTCACTGAGAAACTCCTCCTAAGTACAAAATATTTGTTAGACATTTGATTTAACATGTGGGGGAAAAGTCAATAATGTAAGAATTCTAGTCAAATCCATAATTGTTGATCTTAATATGGTAGCAATCTATAAAAAGACAATATTTTGAATTCCAAGATGCAAGAATTTCTCCTCTCCTAAATTCATAAACCTAAATTGTATATTGTGTTGTCCATGACATGAACAGAATAATGGATTTACACTGAACCAGCATCAATGCAGAAAGTTGCTTTCAAAATTTAAGAAGGAAATTATTTTCTTAAGTAGTTCATTTCTGACACCTTAAACTTCTCCTAAAATAAAATACTCTTGCCATTACAAGGCTGGTTGCTGTGTTTATGTCTACATAAGTCCTAGTGAAGCTGGGAGATCATGTGAAATCAAAGTGATAGAACCTGATCACATTTTCGTGACAGAAAACATTCAGCCAGAAAATATCATGATGTCCTAGGAACTCTCTGATTCACTCTTAATTTTGCAGGAAGTTATCAAACTGCTTAGTTTGAAAGCACCTTTTCCAGCAATCCACCATGGCATCAGCTATTTCAACTATTATGAAATCAAGCATTACCCTGTTTCTCACACACCAAAGTGACCCTGTTTCAAAGACAAACTGGAAATAGAGATGAAAAACATTATTTTAAAACTTCAAAACTTGCATTTTCCAATGCCTCCCTCTATGCATTAATTTAAAAGTTTCTAGAGAGGAAATATTGAAGAGAAGACTCTTTCAAATAATACTAGAGTTTTAAAATACGTGTTTCCTTGTGAGCTCATAGAAACGACTGTTTCATTTTACAAGAACAATAAAGTATATGCAAATGTGACACCAAGAAAACCAACCAGATCCTTTTAAATAAGTATCAGTCACTTAATGTGTCTTAAAAAATAGGCAAAATCATAGAATCATAAAATATTTGGTGTGGGAAGGGACCTTCAAAGGTCTTTTTGTCCACCAGCAATTGTAAGGCTTTTAATAAGAGAGAAAATTTTAAAGCCCAAACATGTTTTGATCACAGAGATTTTCAAGGAAACTCTATCCTGTTGAAGTGAGCTCTGAACTGTGTACATAAAACTGTGGGAATTGCACAGGAATAATAATACATATGAGGCTGAGGACTTGGTCACACTGAGAAAACACCAAGAGAATTACTGTGTCTGTAAGTCAGTCTTTCTACAGGCATCCTCTGATCAGCACGAGCATACTCAAAGTTAAATTTGGATTTTACACCTAGCAAGCCTTTAAAATTATATTTTTTTCTGATACCAATATTCTACCAATGCCATTAACTGGCCATCTAGTAATTTTTAAATTATGAATATTATAAATCATCAACCTGAGAGCATCCTTTCAGCAGCCTCAAAACATTCAGAAAAAAATAGATGTTTATAGCCAGTAAAATACTGCAAAATGCAATGTATCATTAATGAGCTGAAGGAAAAAAGTTGTTTAGTGACAGCAGAAGTAATGAAGCTTGGGTTCCCACACACACCTCCACAATACTTTCAGCTCTCTCTCATTTTCCCTACACACCACATGCTCTGTACCCTCAGCTCGCCTCCCCTCCCTGAACTTCTCTTTTCCTGAGCTGAACAGGAGTGAGCATTTGTTTGCTCTGTTGCAGAGTTAAAGCTGTGCTCCTCAGCTGGATGGACGCTGCCTTCCAGATGCCAGGGGAGGCCAGAGAGCGCTCCACATCTCCCACACCGGCCCCTTGAGGAGAAGGCTCCAACAGCTCCTCCAGCCCCCAGGAAGTTCTGCCAGAATCACTCGGTGCTTCTGAGACCTCGGCAAGGCTGGTTTAAATCGGCCAATGAAGTTCCTGAGAAGCACAACTAACAGATGGAAAGTGGGATTGCATAAATCTTGTCATAGGAAACAAACCTGAGAAATCAGAGCTGTTATACAAAGACTGTCCGTGCACTTTAATACTCGGCAGCTTGTTTAAATG
Source organism: Melozone crissalis (assembly GCF_028551555.1). Classification (NCBI taxonomy): domain Eukaryota; kingdom Metazoa; phylum Chordata; class Aves; order Passeriformes; family Passerellidae; genus Melozone; species Melozone crissalis. The sequence goes on from NW_026535794.1 coordinate 20,603,882, forward strand.
TAAGCTGATGCCATGAGCAGCAAGGTAAACATTTAATCTGAAAATTTTCAAATCATCACTGTCACGGAGCACTGCCTGCAGTTATTAAGCAGTTACAGGCTTTTATGTCATGTACATGCAGCACCAGTGGCACAAAAGAATTTGTAAAGAAATACTGCACTTGTAACAAAAGACTTTAGGGATCAGTGATTAAAATATTGCTAACATTTATATATTCATATGTAATTAGACAAGCTATTTTCCAAATTCTGGCATCTTCTGTATTTTGGCCCATAGCAAAAAAATAAATTTAAAAAAAGTAAAAATTAAAGAATCCCAGTGGTTTAATAGCCTATAAAATTGATATCTGAATGCAACTGAAGTTTCAAAGCACTTTACCTCCTGTCCTTTTACGCCTTTTTTTTTTTTTTTTTTTTTTTTTTTTTGTGGCAGGTCCACACCGAGGATCCTGGGAAGCAAATAACAGAATTTGCCCTTTCAAGTTTATGAATTCCTAGGCCTGCTCACTGCTATTTGAAAACTGAATAAAAAATATTAGCAGCAAACATATATTTCACTGATGTCAAAAATGTAAATTTGGATAAACTGGAAAAAGTCAGGGTGCCTCTTCTCTGCATAGAGGATGAGGAAAGGACAAAATGTTCTTAGACTTTCTGACAGTTACTGAAGTTTCCATACTTCAGGATTTCTATGTTACAACGACTGTTGGTGGTGAAAATGTGTCAGTGGTTATGCAATAAGTAATCTTTTATTTCATCTTTCTATAACATTTTAATTAACTTGAACACATCAAGGGTCAACATGTTCCAAGGGACATTCTGTCTTCTGGAAATTTAGAAAAATGTACCCATAAAGCAGTTACTGAATTTCTGGACAATTATACAATATCAATCTACTTTTGATGCAACAACTGCCATTCAAAGACTATCATCAATAATACATTTACTTAATTATTCGTGCCAATAATATGAAAGTTCTCAAGCTATTATCTCTTCTTTAATCTTCCTGATTACTTTCCTCCAAGATATTTAAACAATTCATTTTTTCCATTAGATAATGTCTGACTACCAGTACTGCTAAACAAAATGCTAATTTGCAAGCACAGCTTCCTGTAAAATGCTTGTGAACAAGAAGTGACTACAGCTAAAATTCACACTAGCAAAACAAAACAGCCTTCCCCTCATGACATATCTGGAGACTATTAGAATAAAAACTGAGGAAACAGGAATAGAATAGTCATCAGCTATCACCTTGAAAGAAGGGTTGACCAAATACTGAGGGATCCAGGTACATGGCTGAATCCCTTTTACTGCTTTCCATCTGTGTTTCACTTCTCCTATCCTGCTTTTTTGCTGCTCCTCAGTTTACAAGGGCTGTACATGCACAGCACCACTCCCTGTGATCCCCTTACCCTGTCCAATGATAACTTCTTCCTCTAACAGGACCTCTATGATCATGCTAAATAGAATTTGAACTTCTCCACAATGGGATATAAGGGAAAAGCTTCCTTTTATTGTATAGACCAGATAAACACAGGTTCTCTTTGGTGACATTATTTGACAACCAGCAGACAGAAAGATGAAAATGCTGCAGGAAACATGTACATTAGTTTTGCTAAGTTTCAACATCAGACTGGTTTTGTTGAGGAAAACAGTATTTTCCAATTTGAGGGTTTTTTAAAATTTTAAAACAACTTTTTCCTACAAAAAAAAATTATGTCCTGATTTCACCCCACCTATAATTGTATTGGGATTGTTAGAGAACCTCAACACGTTTGGTTTATCAGAACTTTTAGGGATTGCTTGTATATAGATTAAAACATAAAGACTTAAGCTTTTTACTATATTAATTAGATAACAAAAGACTAAAGGCAGCTATAGCTATGGTTGAACTCAATTACTGAAAGGGTCTTTTCCAAGCTGAATGATTCTGTGATTCTATTAGTAGCTGATTTCTACTATTCTGAACATCCATGCTGAAAATAATTCCAGTGGAATTATATATAGTAGTTGTACCCTTTCCTGCCTCATGGCACACTTCCTGCAAGCCCCACTGTTGCATTGCTTTCCCCACAAACATAAGAGCACAGTCTAATTTGAGTAAAAAGAAGTTGTTAATAAAGAAAAGTTGTCCGTAAGAGGAGAACAGAATGGATATTAGCAATAACTAATCAGTTTCTTATGTGGAGATCCCTAAATAACCCAGGAATAGCAATGATCCAAATCTGATTTCCTTCTAGAAAAAAGCTGTAGAGCAGCTGTTACACAAGACAATGCCCCTGAATTCTCTCAGAAGAACTCAGGAGAGCTACTGTCATGCTTAAGGTACTGTTCTTTTACTGCAATTTTGTTCAAATAGCTCATAAATGTTATAGAAAGAAGTAAGCTTAAGCCAAACATTCAGCTTAAATCTATGTTTGCGTAATTTCATTCTAATCCCTATCCTTTTTTCATACAGTGTAAAAAGAAAAAGCACATCCATTTGAAGTTTAAAAATAGTATTTGTCATCTATTTAAATTTTATTTCACAGCACAGCTGTAGTGGGATGTCTGCTACTAAAACTCCCTGGCCCCAGGATACACATACCTGGTCAAATGCTGCCAAAGCAAGACTCATGAATGTGTTACAACCTAACCCAAACAAAAATAATAGAGAGCATAATGTCTGTGTCTGTAGAGAGAATGTACTTCAAGCTACTGCCAGCAGAGAGTCCCATTGCTTTCACATTGAGAAGAAAACAATTTAGCACAATCCCCAAAGATCACTGAACAAAAAGCAAGCCACTTTTAACTATGTTAATAGGGTCACAGACAGAAGCCCTAAGCAGCAGCCATCTGAAAGTGCTTTCCCTCCCCCTCAACTCATTTTTTTACAGTTTTTCCAGACAGTAAGTCAAGTTAGTATGTTTCAAAAAAGGAAGCTCAAAAGTATGGTTTGGACTTCCACAAAAAGGCACTGGCACATTTCTCAACAACATTTCAGCTTGGCTAAATGAGAACAAAGTGGAACAGTTTAACTGTAATTAAGTTAACTCACAAGCCAGCCTCTACATCGCATTGTAAAATTAAAGGGCTCCCGAGCATCTGGCCTGCACTCCTACCACACATGCTTACCCCAGGAGCAATGTGCTTAGTTTGAGGAGACATCAGGCGTCTGTCAAGCATGCCAGCCTCACTCCAAGCAGGCCAGCCCTTCCAGCAGCAGCAACACTTCTCACAGGAGCACAGCCTCCGACGCAAAGCAGCGAGAACTTCACCAATCAGCCCACGCTGGCCATCATTGCAAATACCTGTGCTTGTAAGGCCTGGTTGAAAGGGCACAGCTTTGGGCTCTGTGCAGCAACACTGTTTGCTGGCCCTTTCTCTCAGCTGTTGATCTGATCCAGCCCCTACGTTCGGGACAGCTCAGCAGAGAGCCTGTCACCATCAATTACCAGGGAGGAGTGGGAGGGCCCCGTGCTCATGGTGACGCCAGCTGCTGTAAGGACACAGCCTGCACACTTGCTGGAGTAACATCACTCTTTGTTCATCTCAGATGCAGGGCTTGCAACATGCATGGCCCCCTGGTAACATACAACTGCTCTGCAGCCAGAAACAGGAAAGGCATCTGAGCATCAACAAGGCACAATCAATTGTTTGATTGATTCTTCCAGATACAGATATTTTATTTTATTCTCCCCACTGCCCCCTCTCACCACCCCAACAGAAATATTATGCTGGAATTTCAAGCTGTAAATATCAATTTAAGTTGGAAATTTTCTGTGTAAAAGAAAAATTCTGCTTGACTCTATCTAAGGTAGAAGACCTATTCTGATAGAAGATATATATATATATATATAAGGTTCATGTCAATGAACCTTAATCATCCTAAAACTATCATCCTAAAAAACTGACACTAGATATTTCATCATGGCAATACTTCCATATATTAGCCAGTCAACAGAAATCATCAGGAAAATTTACATGCATAATATTATTGGCCCTAATGAGTTTAACAATTTGCAAGATTAAGGTCAACTGGCTTAAAATAAGAGCATAGGTTAGAAGTAAATAAGGATGCATGTTTGTATTGGTCTGAGGCTTCTGGAGGTGAAGTAAAAAGGAGCAAGGACCAGGCAGCAACAGGCAAAGAATGGTATGAACAGAAAAAGAGCTCCAGAGAAGCCACTTTCCCCCTCTGTTACCACTGAGACAATGAATATCAAGGCAGTGATGCCTCTGAGGAGCAACAAGCACAAATATGGTTTTGGCTCCAGCTGCTCGCTGAGCTGGGCAATCTCGTCCTCTGCCTATGCCTCAAGACTGTTCTTCAATAGCCCCAAAAAGTCCAGCCTCTGGTCCATGAGGGCTGAAAACTTTGTCCATTTCCAAAGGCTGAATTCTTAATACCAACTTTGTGTGTAGACTCGGTAAAGTCAATGGTAGTCAGAGAGGGAAAGGCAGACTCTACCTCACAAAAACTGCCAAACCAGATTTTTCTTTCTTTCCTTTTAGACAAAGAACTCAGACTGGCTTCCATTTTTATTAACTGGTCCCTACACGTTTTTTCACACAGGTACTTTTAAGGTGTACCAAGCTTGATCAATATAAAGTTACGCTCTTAAAATGCAATTTCTTATTTGTATTATCTGCATACCAAATTATCAAAAATTCTCTTTCACTGAAACAAGAAGTGACTTTTGGTTAATACTTTACCAGGTGTTTCTTCATTTGCAGGGGTTTTTATGATTTATTGTTCTTTTTTTTTTTTTTTTTAAGGGGACTATGGGAATGTGGGATTCTTAACATTTTACCACTGTTTCAGAATCCAATATTCATTTTAGGTCCATTTTGGATGCCGAAAGAGAATTAAATAAGTAGAAACTTTTCCCTTATTTCTCATGAAATAGACATTTCTATTTACCTGAAATAGACTGAGCAAAGAAAAATACACAAAACACTGACAACCTCTTGCACAATTTATTTTGACTTCCATAAGGCACTTCTAGGATGCGTATTAAACTCAAAATGTTGAAACAACTACTGGTTTCCAAGGAAGCAAACAGTAAACTTCAGCAAATACAGTTTCAGAAGGCTGTGAGTAGTATAGCGATTTCTGATGCAATACTGTACTAATAATGTTGGGGGTTTAACAGTAAAATTACTGAGCAAGCTTTTTAGCAAAATTATTATCCTTAAAAAAATTAATACATGCTGTGGGACACAAATACCTTGGGGCAAATCAGAACTACTCTGAAGAATACACAATCACAGCCCCAGCTGGAATATTGCAATTAGGACAGAACAGCTCTCATTCCAGAGGCTTATTTTCTGCCCTTCAGCAGATTTTACAGAATACTGAAACTAAGCTTGCAAGACCACATTGTCATCATGGCAAATTTTGGTATCATAATATTGAAACAAAAGAACTCTGTAGTAGAAAACACAGTAATGAGATAATTTAAAGTATAGAAACAGTAACAGAAAAATTTGCCTGTACCAATCATAGTTTCTAAAGCTCCCTAAATCTTTCAGACATAGAATAGAAATACCTCTTTTTATTCCTCTTTTTTCCTTTTTATTTGTTTTTAAATTATTTTAACTTCTGAGCAGCAAACAGCATGGAACCAGTATGCAGTAAGTGTTAGATAACTTCCACCTTTTTTGCCCAAGATGGTGAATCATCAGCTAAGAAGTGTCAGATTTGTAAAAAAGTATCTGCTATGTAACCTGACAAATTAGGTGCCTGAGAACAAAGACTTTCAAACCCTTACCAGAAAACACATCTTTATTATGAGAACAGGAACCCATTAATGCAGAGATTACTATTCTATTTCATTCTTTAATCACATATTGTTCTAATGGAGAAGTAGCCTTAACTTTAAATCTTAATAATTTATATTTACACAGTGATTTCATCAGAAGTCTCAATTAATATTAAACACAGCTTTATAAAATTTTACTATGTTTGGACTATAAATGTCATTAAGCACATGAGAAAACCAAAGTACTGATTAACTAAATACTCAATAACATTCTAATAGAAGTTTGCTTGCAAATGTTTAAGCTGCTTTGGTTTTGTCTTTTTGTGTAAAAAAGCAAGATGGATGCCAGTCTATAAAAGTTCTTGTTGATAAACCAGATCAAAAATGAGTTGTTAAGAGATCACACAGTCAGTAACTGAGAATTGGTAAAACCTTAAGACATATGAGTAATTTTTCTCATCACCAAGTTATTGTGCATCAGCTGATCCATATGCGGACATGTGGGCACACTTAGCATATGGCAAACAAATTAAGGCAATTTATTGTAATTCTGCCTCATTATGAATTATGTTATCTGACATTTGCTGATGAGTATATGCATGAACATGACAACTCATAAATTTAAATACCTAAGTCTAATATATATATATACTGGAAAAATTTTCAGGTTTGCGTTCCCATTTTGAAGACAGATATTGCATTTGTTTTTCTTCAGTTACTTCAGATATAACATTTGCTTTTATTCAGTCATTAAGTATCTCATCAGTCTTACATGAGTTCTCAAAACACAACTTCATGTTTCTGAGCTGCCTCAGTTGGCCCTGCAGGTATTCAGGCACCCCATACACAGAGCTCAGGTTGAGTTAACTACAACCCAAGCTGTTCCCTTTTCCTATGAGAAGCTGAGTATCTATCCCTTAACCATTCCTGAAAGTGACACGTTATCAGCTCTTCCCACATGGCAAAAGTCAGCTTTAGAAGAGTTTTCTTTCCCCTTTTAGAAGATCCAAAGTCTTTTCAAAAGATACCAAGGTATTAAAATCCCTCATTTAATCCAAGACAGAAGAACACTGTATACATCTGCGCAAAGTTGATACATATGAATTTTGACATCTAAAAATTTTTGTTGAGAAGGGAGATAAAAAAATCAGTCAAAGCTCACACAGAGATAACAATTCATAAGCAAACAGACCAGAGTAATTTTTTAAATTGTTCAAACAGTTTGTCCACAGTAAACACACAAACCCACCCAAGCCCTGTCAGCAGGAGCGCACTCAGCTCCCCAGCACACATCAGAATTCATGAAGGTTTCTCAGGTTCATGCTTTCCCTCTCAGACCTGTACCAAAGTGCAGTGTGCTCACTGTTGTGCACACTGGCTGACACAGCAGGTCCCAGGTGAGATGCTGGGACAGCAGCTGGGTGATACTTCTAGTCAAAGACAGAAAACACCCCCAGTGTGGGGGCTGAGCTTTAGGATCACTCACTGATCACTTTCCAGTACACTGCCCAGTGTGAGCAAAGGACACTAACAGGGCCTCCTGCCTCTAAGGAAAAGTTTGTTCAGTACTGGATTTAAAGTCAACCTCTTGTTTGTCTTTCTGTGAAAAATAGTCACAGAATAAAGACGAAAATTCTGTTACTCCTAAATATTGTAAAATAGGTTTTAAGGTTTGAAATGGGTGAATACACAAGCCAGCAGAGTTACTGATTATAACAGACAGGGAAGAGTTTGATGAGCATTTTTTAATAAGGGTAATCTGACTTGGTTAGATACCTACTGGAACAAAAATGTTCACAGCTGTATTTTATGGCTGAAAAGCACAAGAGTGCCTGGCTTACAAAGAACTACCTTGATTTTCCTCACTTTTGACCAGCTAACTTGAAGAAACTCTTGCAAATTGTTGCTCCTGAGACCATCAGCTACACCTGAGAGTGTGTCATTGCATCTTCATGGCTGTTGATCTTCCTGAGTTCAAGAACACACTGCTTTGCAAAAATAATTTTAGAAAATGAGAGATTCAAGCAGTCTGAATACACTCATGTTTTTTCATGACACTTACTGCAACATTCACCAAGTATGATCAATGCACAACAGCACTTCACAGGTAAGTGTTGGTTAGGCAAGCCAGATTCACAGAGTATCTACAATTTGACTTTAATTTCTGCAGAGAAGGAGCTTCAGCACCAGATGAAATTTTAAGATGGCACTGAGAGATGTGTTAGGAAATCTGCAGGAATCCGAGTGCAGCACATAAAACATAAACATCACATAAACCAGCTAAACTAAAGGTTAGGATGAATTCACACTACTGCTATGAACAGAGCTCTTGTTCCTGTCCTGCCCCCATCCCTGGCATCCCCAGCAGGTGCTTCCCCAGCTGCCTTCCCCTCTACCATCCCAGCACTTGTGAGGCCCTTCCAGGACAGTGACATACCTGGCTTAGTCAGAAACTATTTGTTTGTTTTGTGGAGGTTTTTTCTGGTCATTCAGATGAAATGGATGAAGGAAAAAAAATTGGGGGAAAGGATGCCGGTAGTGGTGGGGCAATTCCATCACTGCAAAGCCTTAGGAAAAAAACCACCAAGGGTGTAAATCCATTTGCGAGTTTAATTTCTATTTTGCAATGCCTGGCATTAGCTATGCAATGAAAGCTTTATCAGTTTTAAACTAGAAAAGAGATCTACTTGAAAAGCATCTCACATTAAAAATATTAATAATTAACCACTCCCACACAAATACTTAAGCAAACAGAAAAAATGATGGCTTTTAAGATAAATATAGTTGGGCTTAACATTTAAACAAAGGGGGAGGTTTTGTTACAGATAATTCATGTCACATTTTTCCCTTCTAAAATACAAATTTATCTCTATCCACAGTAAATAAGGCACACCCCTTTCATTCGTATATTTTGATTTTAGACTTATAATAGCTACAGACAATGTTAGCTTACTGCAATCTCCTTCAATGTTAATTCTTCTGAAAATATTCTTATTGGCGTGATCTGAAGCCCACAAGGCTCTCTTTGGTTGGCTTTAGATTAGGCCCTTACGTAACTGCAACATCTGGGCCCCATTTCAACTATGCAAATTCCAGCAGACACAATTTCTGTGAGTATAAATTAGTTTTTGTTTAACAGACACCTGTAATTTGGAACAGCTAATACAATATTCTCCAAGAAAATAATGAAATAAATACTGCAATTTTGTATGACATTCACCTCCAATGTATTCTGGAATGGTGTGTTTTTTTAACATCAGTGCTTTGGAAATTAATATCCATATCTGCACAGGGGATAAAAAGCACAGCAGGCCAGCTGCAAGGTAGAAGAACCAGGGTCAGCACTCTTTTCCTGTATTATCTTTATGCAAAATATAAAAGTATTACATATACTGTGTAAATTCCAGATTCATCTGCGATTTTACTCAGAAGCCAGGAAAGCAATTTAATATTAAAAGCACAAAGGACACACTGCACCATTGCAGAGCTTACATGAAGCAATTGTTAATATGTGAGTGAATGCATATTTGTCTATGTGCAACTCCTCAGTGAAGTTTGGAAGGGATTGCTATCAAACAGCAATCCCCACACAACAGCCCATTAAGCTATAGGCAATGCAAAAGTGTGATGAACTGTTGTAATCTACTTTCTGCCAAAGCATAATTCTCCTACAGATACAATTACCAAGACCAATTACAAATTCTTGTTAAGTCGCTTTTTTTTTTACTGACAATAAAAATATCACACAAGGATATCTATATCCCTCCTTGTAAATGCACAAACAATACAATGTTAACAGGATTATCACTAAATCCTTGCAAAGAATTCATTTTTATTACTATAGAAAAAAACCTTGCTGAAATGAATGGATAAGTCAGAACTACTACCAGAGTAAGGTGCACTGATTTACAGGGAATCAGAGAACAGTCTTCAGATTAAAGTCTCTAAGATTATACAAAAAATAGGTCAGAACATCAGTGCATTATAAGGACTAAAAATATGCATTTTTAAAATTATTTTCCCAACTCCTATAAATGTGATAGGAGTGGATTATTCACACTCTCTATTTATTTAATATCCTCCACTGGAGAATCATTTATCACAGAATACTGCAGTCTACAAATATCTGAGATTATCTATCTGTATCAATAGAAACAGTTTATTAGGTTGATAATGCAGCATTTTCAGTGATCTTTGCAAACAGCAGTCTCCACCCACGAATCTAAAATGCACTGGGATTTGCAATTCACAGTTCAACACTACTTATCTGGATTAGGAAAGCAATTATTTGCCAATTAAGACATGGAAATAAGCTCAAGAAAATAATGTAACAAGCAAAAAGAATGCTAACTTACTCTTTTTAATATAGGAAACAGTGTGCTTTGGATTTTTTTGTTTTAAGCCAGGAAAAAATGCTAAAAACCACAGTCATACCAAGCTTAAACTACAATATATTACACACATAACCTACTTTGACAGAAGACTAGACTGCAAAATAAAGCAATTAAGCATTTAGTCAACGTTAATTGAATTCCCTTGTCCTCACCTACATAATCACATTCTCATTTCCAGGGAGCTCCTACATTTTTCAGCACTCAGACACATGGATGTTTACTGATCTACTATGTTGTATATATTTTTTCTTCTCTTTGTACCCCCGAGTATTTGGGCCCCAGGCCTCCTGTATGTTTTGAAACCCATGTTGTTACCTTTGTTGTTTTTTTTTTTTATTTTATGAGAAGCTCATCATGAGCTTCTATCTATAACTTCAAAAATTTATCTTCACAATAAGAAGCACAGTAAAATGAAGGGAAACTTCCCACTTTTCAGATAAGACATTAAGCAGGCAGAATACAGGCAAAAGGGGACATAACACCACCTCAGTATTTGAAATTGGAGAATGCAATCTTCTTGTTGCCTGTAGCACCAAAGGTTACTGTGCAAAACCAAGCCCCCTGCTCCCAGTACCAGTGTCTCACCTCCAAGAGGCTCACAAGAAGAAAACCTCTTGCAAGGAATCTTAGGAAGACATGAAGAAAAATTGTCATTCACTCACATGACAATAAAAAGGAAGAAAGCTTTTTTTAAAGTACAAGAAAAGTGCTAATTAATGGGTAGAACAAAACTGGAATGCAGGCAAACCCCTTAAGGCAGGAGCATTCCCTCCTCTTGCATTTTGATCTAAAGATCAGTTGTCAAGAAAAAACTTAAGCCATCACAGCCATCTGCCATGCGAATTCAGAAACCATATTGCTGTTGAGTAAGTAACACACACAGCAAATGACAGAACTGGACCCAAAAAGTGAGTGGACACATCACATTCTTGGAATACAAATCCACTGAAAGCCAGTAAACACATATTAAATAAAGCTTAGGAATAGTACCACAGCTGCAGTTTTGTGCCAGTTTTCATGGACAATAAACTATAATGTGGAAGGATATCACTGCACACTTGCTTTGTGCTTTTATTTTTCTCTATTTCTGCTACTGGCTAATATTGCAAGCAACTAAATCAATCTTTGATCTAATTTAGTACAGCATATTTTATGTCAAGTGCTAAATTAACAGATGAGGGGAAGGGAAGAAAAGGAGATACACATCAAGTTCTTCAACTTTCGAAGTTAGTTAAAGGCTGATAAAAAACATAACTCCCAGGAAACATCATGGTGCTAAGCTGCTCCTAAGCCCCCCTCAGGGCTTGAGATACCTCTGCCAAATCTTCCAGGGAAGGAGGTTGCTGTTAAATATACTTAAAGTTTCCTTTTTGTTCCTTTTATGTTTTTCTCTTTTAACTCTGGTTCTGTTCTTGTGATCACAGACGTAGCTTTCCCTCTGGTAAAATAAAACTCAAACTCTTATTGGGTTAGAGCACAGATTTCCCAGAAACATCAAACCCAAATATAGGGTACTAAGTGCAACCAGTCCCTTTATATTACTGTACACAGGAGAAAAAAATGCCCAAGGAACTGCGGTGCAATTTAACTAAACTACATGGGGCAGTACAGACATTTGTACTGTCAAGTACTGGGTTCTGGGAAGAAGTTTTCCCAACAGCATTAAATAGTACCTTTTACCATAAACTAAGCAGCTGAGGGACAGCCCAAGACAGCAGGAACTGCTGAGGAAGTTACATTATCTCTGCAAGCTGATAGTGTTATTTTATTTTCCTAATATAATTCAGTCAATTTTTCCCATTATTATTTCCTTAATATTCTCCATGATTCAAGGACATGATACGCTCCACATTTAAATCTCATTCTGCCCATAACAGGAAGCTGCAGCAGACACTGCACTTCATTTATATTTGCTATATAGCTAGTGCCAGTATTTTGTTTTTAGAAGTTTCATTTTCAACACAGAACTTTTGACAAAACTATTTTCAAAAGTGGAATATGGAGACCAAAGAGTCTTAATATTTTTACAGTGTAATACCACTGGCTGAATTTCAGATCAGCTGCTCAGCTAAAAAAGAAAATTATTTTTCAAAGTTCTATCTCTATATGAGTTATCAAACACAAAATGGTTTACAAATGATTGCTAAAATGTAGTCTTAGCAATGCAAATGCCACTTCTGAGAAAAGAGCAGAAATGGAAATGGTTCTAAATAAACACAGAGGTACCTTGAAGGGCTGGAGAAAGGTCACAACTTTTCCTCCTGGCTCACTGGGCTCCTGGTCCACTCCTTGCAGTTAGCAGGACAATCACTGCAGGCCCCAGAAGATAAACTGGTGGCTGCTCTCATGGGACAGTGCTCCTGGCTCCTCTCAGTGGTGTTTAATGCATTGACATGCCTGGACAATTCTCCTGAACCAAAGCCAACCGCCTCAGAGCTGCCAAGCCCACAGGATTAAACAAACTCTCTTCCCCTTCAGAATCACCTGGCTGAATCCAGCCCCAAATGCACACCAGGGACTGCTCTGGCAGAGCTGTGCTCCTTTGCCAGGAAACCTCTGGTGCTCCTCAGCTCAGACTTACAGAAACAGCCCTAGTGCTAGACAGCTTCAGTAACCCCTCTAGGCAAAGCCACACCCCATTTATGGCCACAAATGGATTTAAAAATGCCTTCAGGTGATTGTTTCACCATAGTTTCTAAGCCAAATCAATTATTTCTATTTTATATCCTCACCTGCTCATCTAGAGTTTTCTTTTAGAAGCCAGACTCTCGTCCCCCAGCAGGCAGGGCCAGGCCATCAGCTGCCCACAGAGCATCTCACATCTCCTAAAGGCCTTGAGAATTTTTGTCAAATTTGAGGACAGCTAATATCAGCTTATCTCTGTTCTGAATCTTCTTACTTTTTCATTTCTCAGTTAATTATTTCCACAAAGATTTGGTAAAGTATTTGAAAGGAAATTCATAAAACAAAACAAATTGTGTTGGATGCAGCACTTTCATTTAAATGTCTAGTTAGTATAATGCAGTTGATGCTTGTTTAAGACCTGAGTTATAGACATATCTTGGCATTTTTTGCACAGATTTTACCATATTTCCAGGCATTTTACACACAGGTTTAGGTTTGCTGATAACATGCATTAAGAAAAATACATATTTATCTTTCTGCAACTGGGTTTATTTCTGTAGACCTTTTAAAGACAAATTCTCCCTGATACAGACCCACCCCTACCAACACTTCCCTTCCCATTGCCTTTCCACACAAAATTTAACTAAATAACTTTTAGACACAGGAATATCCAGATCAGTATAACATAATACAGATTAAAGCATATGCTCATTTTGGATCATCTGCAGACAATTTAAAACTTTATGGCTCCCCAAGACTGTGCCCTCTCCTGTACAGCTGCAGAGAAGAGGTTTGGCTGTGGGGTTTTTTTTTGTTTTTAATTCTTGGCCGATAAAAGATTTCAGTTGCGCAGCAAATGAAATGTATAAAGTCTGTGTGCTTCAGCTCCAGACACTGGTCAGAATCAGAAAGTAATCAGAGACAGGAATTAAGGGAATGATTTTATGTCCCAGATCCAGGGAATACACAGGATTGCTGGGCAGCATTTAAACAAGAGGCTGCAGAAAGAAGCTTCTAGAAAAGAGAATAAAAAACCATAACATCAAGCTAAAACAGAACACAAAACTCCTATTTGCTGCTTCTGGTACATAACAGATATTTTGGGATTAGCTCATGATGTAGAGAGGTGAATACGTTGTAGAAAAGAAATAGTGTGAATTCTAAAAAAATTAGGCTTCTTATGTAACAAAAATAGGAGAGAAGGGGATTAAGGAAGAAAAAAGAATGAATCAAATGCTAGTATTTTCTAAAAGAGCATATTTTACTACAGGAGGGATTTTAAATCTGATGCCTGGCTGCAGCTTGCTCAGTGCTGCTCTGCCCACCCAACACCCTCTGCCCACCCCACTGAGACACTGAGGGAGGAGGAACACCCCTTTTCCAGCTCCTGGATGATGAAGAAACATGAAATTAATCTTTTTCACCTCTTCCTCAAAATATGAGAAACTAGAATACATTTGCAGACCGAATTGCTAATTGTTACAAATTTGTTTCATTAAGAGCACACGAAGTCAAGAGAGGAAGCACTCTTCATCAGGCTGTGCTGGCTTCCATGTTCTGTGCAAATGTTGTTGGCAACACAGAGAAACAGAAGAGTTTTGTGATGTCTGACAACAATGAATCCTGAGTTAAAGATATTAAACCAATATTTTCAATTACCATTTCAGTACATCTCAAAATATTAAAGGCCAACTACAGTACCTTAATGGAATATCTATAAATCAGACAAATTTTTAAGAATTGTTCTGACTTCTTCTATTTCAAACAATACTTCTGCATCACTTTTTTTATCCATCTTTTTATGCAGCCAGCTGTTACTGAAGCTGACTTAAAAGCTCACCTTCAATTCAGGATTAATTTTTTCTGTATTATCATTCCCTTCTACCTCTATTTTGTTTGTTGCTGTCACTGTATTTTGACTTTTTTTCTAAGCAGTATGATTTTTCATTCCTTCTTTTAAGCCATTCTGTCTCAACTTATTCTATTGTTCTCCTATATTGGTGCTCCTAGAAAAAGCAAACAAAACATATACAAGTAAACTCCTGCTCTAAATCTTTTCCTAAAACACCCACAAAATATTAATTTAATCAAACAGTAAAATAGCTTGCTTAAAGACCTGAAGCTTACCTGACAACTGTCAGGAAATACAGTTTCCTCAAAAAAAAGTCTTACTTCTTTTTTGCTTATGAAATCCAGCAGAGTTAAATAAAGATCCATTACTTGCAAAATTATTTCTGTTGTAAATCTATTAGCTCAGCCCTGACAAAAATGAATTTGTAATGAAGAATATAAAAAATTCAGATACATGGAAAAGTCAGGTCATTTGGAAGGTGCTACATCTCTGGTATTTTTGGTTTAAAGCTGCTTTACAGGACATTTTGTGACAGATACCTTTTGATGGGGTTCAGAGGCCTCTCTCTCCTTTGCCACGTATTTCTCATCTCCTGATACTCTTTCTCATCAGTCTGTGTGAGAAACAGTGCACGAGAGAAAGGAAAGACTCTGCTAACAGTTTGCCACCACTGAGCCCAGCAGAGTCATGAAACAGGTCACGTAAAAGGCTGCAAAACTACCAGTTTTATTTTGGTTTAAACTGAGATGGAAAGGCATTCTTGCTACTGAGCAGAATCATTGCAATTTCCCCCCTTCTTTGCAGGGTGGGATTATTTAAAGGAAGCAGAATGCTGCAACTGTGTTCATCAAAAATCCCCAAACCAACAACACGGGCGATTGGGGGGGGAAATTCCCACGTAGAGCAAAAAACTCAACTTTCCCTTCCATTTGTCATTTTTAGAATTTGCTCCTTATCTTGCTGTGAGAGGAAACTCAAGCACAGTCAGATTTCAAGCAATCATTTTGAGACAGAGCTCAGTCCCTTGCTCACCCCATCAGGGCAGGCTCAGGGGGCACCCAGGGAGGGAGAGTCTGGGTGCAGCTGCCCAGGGCAGGGCAGGGAGCAGGCAGGGTCTGTCCTGACACCCAGGACAGGGCAGGGACAGGCAGGGTCTGTCCTGACACTGCTGTGCCCAGGGAGGAGCAGGGAGCAGGCAGGGTCTGTCCTGACACCCAGGACAGGGCAGGGAGCAGGCAGGGGTCTGTCCTGACATCAGGGCAGGGACAGGCAGGGTCTGTCCTGACACCAGGGAGGAGCAGGGAGCAGGCAGGGTCTGTTCTGACACCAGGGAGGAGCAGGGACAGGCAGGGTCTGTCCTGACACCAGGGAGGAGCAGGGAGCAGGCAGGGTCTGTCC
Organism: Melozone crissalis; assembly: GCF_028551555.1. Classification (NCBI taxonomy): domain Eukaryota; kingdom Metazoa; phylum Chordata; class Aves; order Passeriformes; family Passerellidae; genus Melozone; species Melozone crissalis. The sequence continues at coordinate 20,619,894 of NW_026535794.1, forward strand.
TGACACCCAGGACAGGGCAGGGAGCAGGCAGGGTCTGTCCTGACATCAGGGCAGGGACAGGCAGGGTCTGTCCTGACACCAGGGAGGAGCAGGGAGCAGGCAGGGGTCTGTTCTGACACCAGGGAGGAGCAGGGACAGGCAGGGTCTGTCCTGACACCAGGGAGGAGCAGGGACAGGCAGGGTCTGTTCTGACACCCAGGGCAGGGCAGGGAGCAGGCAGGGTCTGTCCTGACACCAGGGAGGAGCAGGGACAGGCAGGGTCTGTCCTGACACCAGGGAGGAGCAGGGACAGGCAGGGTCTGTTCTGACACCCAGGGCAGGGCAGGGAGCAGGCAGGGGTCTGTCCTGACACCAGGGAGGAGCAGGGACAGGCAGGGTCTGTTCTGACACCAGGGAGGAGCAGGGAGCAGGCAGGGTCTGTCCTGACACCCAGGGCAGGGCAGGGAGCAGGCAGGGGTCTGTCCTGACACCAGGGAGGAGCAGGGAGCAGGCAGGGTCTGTCCTGACACCAGGGAGGAGCAGGGACAGGCAGGGTCTGTTCTGACACCCAGGGCAGGGCAGGGAGCAGGCAGGGTCTGTCCTGACACCAGGGAGGAGCAGGGACAGGCAGGGTCTGTTCTGACACCAGGGAGGAGCAGGGAGCAGGCAGGGTCTGTCCTGACACCCAGGGCAGGGCAGGGAGCAGGCAGGGGTCTGTCCTGACACCAGGGAGGAGCAGGGACAGGCAGGGTCTGTCCTGACACCAGGGAGGAGCAGGGACAGGCAGGGTCTGTCCTGACACCCAGGGCAGGGCAGGGAGCAGGCAGGGTCTGTCCTGACACCAGGGAGGAGCAGGGAGCAGGCAGGGTCTGTCCTGACACCCAGGGCAGGGCAGGGAGCAGGCAGGGTCTGTTCTGACACCCAGGGCAGGGCAGGGAGCAGGCAGGGGTCTGTTCTGACACCAGGGAGGAGCAGGGAGCAGGCAGGGTCTGTCCTGACACCCAGGGCAGGGCAGGGACAGGCAGGGGTCCGTCCTGACACTGCTGTGCCCAGGGAGGAGCGCTGCCCGCCCGCCCTGCCCGCCTCTCCCTGATTGCTTCTTCCTAAGGAGATTTAGGCAGTTTGCGTCAATCATGGATTTAACACAAGGCATAAATGCCATCCCCTCTTAGCACAAACAAACAGCTGCCAGCACCTTTCCTGATGAGCCAAGGGTGCATGGGCGGCTGGCAAAATGTAAGTGATTTCTCCTGAATTCTCCTCTTTTATTGTCTAACCTTATCACAGGACTAATTTTAAAGGTTCATTTCTCTACAGTAGCAAAAAAAGGAACTAAAAAGCTATAAAGGCACATATAAATACAAGGGGAATCCTTATGAAAAACAATATGAATTACACACAGAGCATGAAAACCATTAACAGGGCAAACATCGGCAGTCATTAAACATTTTTCCAGTGCCAATTGTCTAAATAAGGAAACAGACAGAACTCAAATAATGAGTTACTGTATAAGGCTTAAGCCTTGGTCCATGAAGGAAAGTACATCTATATCAAAACTGCAGAAAAAATTAGCATTCACAAATTATAGGGCTTCAAGCCTTGTCAGATTTTTTTTCCAGTGGATTGAATAATATTAAATATGAGTCAATTAGAATTCGGTTAATATTCTTGCTATTCTATATATTATATTACTAAAATATCATTAAAAATAAATATATAAAAGATTAAATTTAAAATCTTGAATGTCATTGTTTCAAATTGCAAAACCAACACAAAACCTGCTTGATTTTAGAAGCAATTGCTTTGGGTTTTTTAACCTGGCCATGTTCAACCACATACTAGCAAACCAAACAATTATATAATGAAATTATGAAGTCTTTAAAAACTAGCTTAATCATTGCACAATGATCTTCAGGAAATTATCATGAAATTAGCAGTTTGCCAGATGCCCAGTAGAAGGCAGACATCCCTTCCCCCTAAATGAGCTGTCATCCAGCAGCCAGGTACATTTTTCCTCCTCACTCCTCACCACAGGCACATCGGCATTTTTCTCCCAGGTTAAAATGAAGGGGCCTAAATACAGCTCACATATTGTTTTATTTCCTCATAAAATAATTTAAATACAAGTGCCTCTTCTTTTCCCTAGATTCTCCTTTCAGTAAGCTGTTTGGTAGCTCCCACTGAACACTGTTAAATCAGTCACAGTCATCCCTGTAGCCACAGTTCCAAAAGTTCCCTTCACTATGTCAGAAGCTTATTACAATTATATCACCTCTTAACACTTGAACTTTTGATCTGATTTTCTTAAAAATAGCACAGAGTCCCAGTTAAAAGAACGTTATTGAAAATAACAGTATTAATGCTATTTAATCAGCTCCATTTTCTTCTGGTCTCTTGAAGCAGAAGACAGTGGGCTGTGTATTCTATTCTGGACTCAGACTGACTCAAAGTTCAAAGCTGTGCTATTAAGTAATTTCATTCTGACACTGTTAAACAGCAACTCAGGAAGCATGCAAAGCATCATGCTAAGATTTTCAGGTAAAGCTTGTCCATCTTTTCTTCCCATGTTCTTCTGCTGACACATTTTGGGAGGCAAATGCAAAACTTTCTACCCTCAACTTCTTTCTCTTTCCACGCCCCTGCAGAAGCAGGGAAGGTTGTAGTATTGAGTGAATTGCCTCGCAGTCTCAGCACCTCCTCCTCACTTTGTGGCTTCCTTAGGACCCTCCCTGCCTTTCTGGAAAACCCCAGGTAAACAGCATTCAGTTATGTTCTAAGGATGTTTTCACAAACCTTCAAAACTCTAGGTCCTGCTCAAGGGGTAATATTGCCCAGTCTCTTAGACAAAATTAAAATCTATGTATTTCTGTTGAAAACAGGGTCCCAAACTTCCTATCCTAAATTCCTAAAAAAATTTTAGGGTCCTAAATTCCTATCTTAAATTTCACAAAAACAACCGAGCAAATTCTGGGACTTTGTAGAATGGTTTTGTCAACACACTATCTGATTATCTTTCATTTTCTTATTATAAGTCAAAGGGGTATGAGCCTGCTTCTACCTGGAAATAAATAATGTAACATGAAAATGGAAAAAAATTTACCACAGAAGTTTAAAAAGTAAAATGGCAATCACTGGGACAGTTCTTGCCCTCACTTATGCTCACTCAATCCTAATTAACACTGGCAGATTTTGGCCCCTGTACAAGCCCCATCTAATCCCTCCACTGTAGTCTGCCACGCCAGAAGGTTATTCCTTGAAACACTCCCCAGTAAGCCGGATAATTCTAGAAATGACATTTCAATGCCACAGAATCAGTTTGCCCAGTGCTACGATTTAATTTCTAAGCCTTTTCCACTTGACTGTACTTGTATTACAACATAGAAATGGTGACAATGAAATGTTTTTAGAAAGAAATCAGAACCAACTATGACTATTTTTGCCTGTAGATTGGGACACTCATTTGGAAATTACTAAGTATGTATAAAAGGTCCTCACAAAATACAAAATACAAGCAGAACAGTTAGAAAGAGAGTAAAAGAGAGCCATAGAATCATCTAACCAGCAAGATAAAAATAACAAGCCCATTTGCTTCATGTCTTAGGACTGCATTTAAACTGAGACACTGGAACAGCACGAGCAGAGCAGCAAGAACAGAGCAGATGTTTTTACAATATTTAGCTCCTGGCTCTCAGAAAAAGGGCCTGTGAGGGCAGGGCAACACAGGGAGAAGTGATGGCCTGACTATGCCAGAGGCCGCTGGAGCAGAGCTGGGGAGAGTTTAGGTTTGATGGCAACATTTGTCCCAAGGCTGACAGCTCCAGAGGCCATTTTGCACTTCCTCGTCTGCGCTGCACTTACAGCCCACTACCTATAACCCCGGAGTGAGGGTTTAGCATAGAAAACAATGATGTAAATAAAACCAGATCATGCAAACAAATTGCTCTTCTCTACTAAAGAGAAATAGTTTTTCTAAATATTTACAGGTTCAGGTCCTTGCTGTGCTGACTATAATCTATACGGAATGAAGGGCAATAAAGGTGCTATTTCTGGGGAGAAGTACTCTGTTTTCCCCTTTATGCCATGTAGGGATTAAACAGGCCCAGGATAAAACCAAGTCCAGGGTTTTGTGCTCTTTGGCAGCCTGGCTTTATCAGTTTCATGTCCAGCTGCCTACGCAGGTGAGGAAGAGCTCACCCAGTGGCACTTGCTGTTTCTGCACAGCTCTGAGACACGGGCAGCTCAGCAAGGCTGGCAGAACACACTGCTTTGCCTGATGCTGAAGCCAGGAACTCCCTATTATGCAGATAAATACACCTACACTTTTCAGGATATTCATGTCTTCATCACATAAGGTACATGAACGACACAGCTTTTCATTTTCACCGGTGCCCCTCCTCAGAGCATTGGGGTAACATTTAAAGACTACAAATTTTTTTACAGCTTACATTTCACACAATTTCTTCACCTGTCTTCCACTGCCTTGTTTAAAACACTCAAATTTAATATCCTTGGTTGTGCTGGTTTCAGCTGGGGTAAAGTTAATTTTCTCCACAGTGACTTGTACAGGGCTGTGGTTTGGATTTGTGCTGAACACAGGGTTGATAATATAGAGATGTTTTTGTTGTTGCTGAGCAGAGCCCACACAGAGCCAAGGCCTTTTCTGCTTTTTGTACTGCCACAAAGGCAACGGAGCTGGGCGTGCATGGGAGCAGACACAGATGGGACAGGCGACCCAAAGTGACCAAAGGGGTGTTCCAGAGCATGTCACATCATGCCCAGGATATAAAGTCTGAGGAAGAAGAAGGAAAGGGGGGATTTTTGGAGTGATGGTGTTTGTCTTCCCAAATCACCATTACACGTGCTGGGGCCGTGCTTTGCTGGGGATGACTGAACACCTGCTGCCCATGGGAAGCCGTGAAAGAATTCCTTGTTTTGCTTTGATGTGTGTGTGGCTTTTGCTCTTCCTTTTCCTATTAAACCAGTTTTATCTCAACCTGTGAGTTCTCTGCATTTTTACCCCTCCGATTATTTCCCCCATCTCTCCACTGGGGGAGTAAGAGGGATGTGGCTCCTGGCTGGGGTTAAACCATGACATTGGCAAAACAAATTTTTACCTCTGCCAGTCATGAGACTGCTGGGGGTTTTCTCTTTCTTTTTTCTCTTTCTCTTTTTTTTTCCTTTTTCTTTGCAGAGCAGAAACATAAAAACTTTTTTTAAAAAACCACAGTGTAGCAGAATAAGGAAATTCGTATCTACTCCCCAGTGCTCCATACTTCACTACACTTCCTTATGGACAATCTTTAGTAAGAAAACTAAAACAATCAAGTCAACCAAATATTTAAATATGCAGTTTTCTTCAATTCTGACAGATATCTTAACAGATATTAAAAAGAAATACCTAGGCATATGTGCAACAAAACAGATTCTGATGGGTATTTGATTACTTACTCATCATACACAACTTTTTTAAAGTTTTCTCAGTAAACAGATTGCATTTAATAGCAAAAGAATTTTATAAGTTCTGCTAGAATACAATTTTATAAACCATGAACAACAAAAGAAGACTAAATCTCAAATCTAAGATAGAAACGGTAAAAAACTCTTGGCATGCCCCTCACCAATCATATATCAGACCACCTATCTGTAAAAGACTTGGGGAATTGGGCTTTTTCCCATACCATCAACTGGAAACTGATAATGCTTTACCATAAAACACTGCAGCCAGCTATAAATATTTCTGAAGCTCACCAAAATCCTTAGAAAGGGGACAAGTAAGCAAAAGTTGTCTGCAAAAGAATACAAAAATTCTTCAGAGCAGAGAAGGAAATGGGCTCCAAGAAGGTAATTTTTCTGGCACTGGCAAGGTTACTTTGCAGAGGAACTCAGGATGACATTTCATCCTTGAATTTTAATACTACTTCTTTAATATCTTTTTCTTGTGTGTACGATTCAGACTAATCTATTCAGATGTACTAAGGAAAATTTAAAAGACTTACTCTCTCACTTACTCTCTACTAAAATCTCCTGAGATTCATCCAGAAACTGGGACAGTACAAAACTTGGAAGGATGAAAACATGACGTGCTGACAGCAGCATAAACTCACTGTGTGGCAGGATTTTGTAGAAGGTACAAGGGAAGAGCAGAGCAGCTCAAGGAGCCGATTCTGCACCTCCCAGCACAGACCACTGAGAGGCCCCCTGGGCAGCCTCATTGTAGGAAGGAAGGATTGATTAGGTTTTTCAAGCATATATAAAAATGCAATTGAAACATCTCTGTCTCTCTGGAAATTCAGGGCCTGAAAAATATGACCTTAGACTTTCCAAAACAGTTTCAGCTCAGTGCTCTGCAGCCCATTGCCACATCAATGTGGACACTCAATTTCAGCATGCTTTTTTTCTCTGAAATTCAGCGATTTAATCTTTTCTCATGTCAAAATATACAGAAGAGAAAATAGGATGCTCAATACAAAATAGGCATTAAATGGCATCCAAACTATAGTTTTTGAAAGGGCTGCAGTCTTCCTGGCACAATATGAAAAGACACTGTGGAATGTTTTAAGGTTAATAAAATAATAGAAAAATAATTTAAAAATATAAAAATAATAATAAAAATCCTCATATTTACTATACAGCATTTTTAGATCAAATTATCCCAATGCTGAAGAAAGGATAATTCATGGCCAAGGCCAGAGAACAGACCTGCACAATGTCCCACCAGGCAGGCAGCGTGGATTGCGTTTGGGCACACTCACTGGGCACTCAGAGTAATGAGCACTGTGCATGGAAAGGGAACCCAGCACTGCACTTGGCCACGTTTCCAGCTCCCCCTGACTGCACTGGGGAGGTACTGGCACCTCAGGCCATTCTGATCAGATCCACATCCAGCCTGCCAAACAGGTAAGGCAGGCCATGCCAAAAGCAGCAGATCCGGGAAAGGATCTGGCGAGGGTGGAGGTCAAACCCAGCATTTCAACCCTGGAAGCTCCTTCCTGCTACACTGCAGAACTTCTTCTGGGAAAGCAGTGTCTGCCCCTGAGACAAAAAGAGCCCAGCTCCTGCTGAGGTCACAGAATATCTCTGCACTCTTCCCTTACCAAACTTCACCTGCCAGCTTGGGAGAGTGCACAAACAGGAGCAGCTGACTGCAACAAAACATGAGACCCAAAAAAAATAATAGGACAAAAATAACAAAATTGCAGCTATATGAAGAGTAGGCAAGATCAGCCAATTTCAAGCACCTTGTCTGGTGCTGAAGGAAAGAAGTGCTGAAGGTAACATTCCATAATTTTTATTTAGAGCTTCCTGAAACATTCCTTTTTGGGCACGGGGGCCAAATCATTGCTGTGGAACATTACTTAATGTCTTGTAGAACACTAGGAATACACCTTTTTTTCTATTTACTTTTGTTGAAATACAAATACAAAATTAATAATTTTGAATTTCAAAAATTAGTATTTTAAGAATTGATGTCTGATTCAGGACTTGATTTTTAGAAACGTCCAAATTCAGAGTGTATGTCTGTAGAACAAGTACAACCCCTTCTTCAGAACCTTACAGATATTTGGGTCTGGGTAATGAAGAGTGTCATGAATTCATTGATGATTCCCTTTGCATCTCACTAACAGTTAAACATATCTCACATCTGCCAGATTCCTGAGTTTTCAGTTCCAGTTTCCACACTAAATACTCATCACAGCTAATATTAATTGGTAATCAAACAGAAAAGCACCTGAAGCAAAGAAACAGGACAGAAATAACCTTTGTATTCCCACCAGGCAAGAACTCAGACATAGCATTAGGGTAATGTGTTTACCATTTATGTTTATCCTGTACATAATAAAAGACTTGTCCAACCAGAGTGAACAGTCATTTTTTCATCAGCATTTTTGTTTTTCAAATGGAAGGCTTTTATCATATGCAAAATTGCATTAAGCATGTATAATGACTTATTCAGTGATTTGCATAAACATCTTCCATGGCGTGCACAGAACTAGACAGCTGTGATTTGCTTTACCCATGCATAAATAACAACAAAATTGGCCCAAAGACTTTTACTTCACATTTTAAATGTGAAGCCTAACAGGGCTAAGAGAAAGGTTATCACTTTCAGAAACACTGGAAAATCACTTAGCCTAGACCTAGCAAGTACACACTAGAAAAGAAAACACATAAAAAATTTGTAAGAAAAGAATTTAAAATTCCCAAATCACAGGAGATTTATACTCAATATATTAACCTCAGGGCTGAATGGGACATAAATACAGTCACAAGGGACAAATCAATAGATGTTTCTTTTACGCGGTAAAGGATATTTTAAGTGTTTTGAGAACTCAATATTTTAAATAGCCACCATTTTTACAATTGGAAAATATACAACTGTTTCAAAATTTTAAAATTAAATTAAAATATCTTCAAAATACTTTTAGGATTTTACAGTAATTTGAAGTACCTTAAATACTTTGGTTAATATATTCTATAGTTAAATTTAAGATATTTTTGAAGTCTACAAGGGGTAGTCACTGGCTGGAATTTACTGAAAGTTTATTATTTACTTCTTTCTATGACAATATCTAGCTATTTAGAATATGGCCAAAAAGTAAATTTGGCTTTAATCTAGGTTACTAGACTGTGCCAATGGAAAGGCAGGTTTGCTGTCTGAGGAGATGACTTTCTTTGGCTTTAACCAGCATTTAGAAGGTGGGAGGGTATGGAAGAAAATGACTTGCATGACCTTTGCCTTCTTGCCCTCTCAGGTCTGGACCATTTAAATACTTTAATCAAAGTATCCTCTTTAAACAATACAGGCTTTATTTAGACAATAAGCTGATCAAGCAGACAGGTTAATTATTTGTCTTCAGCAGGATACACACACTGGTCACTGCTGAAAATCAAAACTACTTTTGCCGTAAGTTCTAAAAAACAATACTGTAATGCGAATATAAAAGTCAAAATTGAACCATTTCAATGGTTCAGTGAAAATCACAGACTAATAACTCTTAAATATTTAGAACTAGAAGGAAATTAATTAATTTTAATTTTAAAAATTCAAATAATAATCCTAGCAGAAATATAATCAGTAAAATATATTTTTTTATTAACTTGTGAAATTAAAATCCAGGGCAGCTTTTGGACAGCAATATCTTGAGCTGCTAATTATTTACTTATTTAGCTTCTTAGCAGGAAGGTAGCAGAAATTATGTTACCATCCTTATGCTAAAAAAGGTTTCACAGCATCAGAGCTGGGAGCAGTGTGGCCCTGACAGTAGTTTGCAGCACCGGAAGGCAGATAGCATAGCACAGGAAAAGAGCCTAGAGGCATTAGTGTAATCCATCGAGGTTAAAGTAGGAAAGCTAAAATTATTTAATACTTTTTAAGCCCACAGTACAGTAAATGGTCTGTTGCTAGGAAGCAATCCTGGCTAAAAATACAGCTCTTTTTAATATGCTGACTTTATGTCTGAAGAATGCCAGAAATAGGTCTCACTGAAGGTATTTCTCATGCCCCTCTTCTCACTCCATAGAGCCCCCAGTTCACACTCACAAATGTATGAACCTCAAGCGCTCCTCAGCCTGGAGGTTATGTCTGACCAAGGAAAAGACAAGCTCAACAGATGGGTGATCTTCACTAACATCTAGTCAAGACAGCCCACATCAGGGGATCCATGGTAATAAGTAAAAACTCTTTAAAATTGCAAGGTTTAAAGTTCTGATCCTCCAGTCTTACCATAGATTTGCCATCATGAAGGAAGAATTTTCTCCCAGGTGCCTGAGAACCCTGGAAAAGGATGACTGCCTAGGGACATCCTCTGGAGGAAATTGAGGGATGCTGTAAATGGTCCCAAACCCCTCCTCGCATACCCTGATAAATTCCCATAAATGAAAACATTTGGGTGTCCTAATTTACAGCTGTAAACAGATGAAGCAATCCTTAGACATACAAATTAAAAACTAAAAACCTCAGAAACAGCAAGCAGAATTTGGCAGGAACAGTGCTGAGGAGCTGCATCCGTCCAGCTCTCAGAGAACTGACCAGTCCTACAGTAACACTGGACCAGTAAGTTCAGCACTGTTAAGAAATACAACATGCCAAAACATGATTTGCAAGGGATGAAAGTGCCACTAATAACTTAAAAAATGTGACTCCAGGCCTTTCAGGAGGGTCTGGGTGGAGCCACAGTTGGTACATTTTGTGCAACACATGGACAGTCACACTTCAGAGGATAAACAATGCATTAATGATAGAATAAGATATATAACCCTAAGCACAGACTTGCAAAGGTATCATGAATTACTGTAAGCAAGTTGAAGACTTTGGGCACACAATATTACTGGTCTGTCTATTCTACAGTGTTTAGTGAATGCATTCTTTAAGGAAATTGTGACAAACCTTTGTTTCTCAGTAGCTTCACAGTGTCTCTGAAAATGAATATGCAAATAGAAATTGATAATAGCTTTAAAATGAACAGTAAATAATGTATAATGTTTTTCTTTAATTACTAGATAAATTTCCTGCCAACAATTTCTGTTATGGTTGAATTATTTTGAAGTTCAACTTTATTTTTTATGGTTTTACCCTGCAATTCTTTCTCCTTTCTAAGCAGTTTTCTGATGGAAAGGAATATAGGTTTTCACAGCTAGTTCCACCTTCAGATTTTCAAAAGTTTTATTTTTTTTTCTGAAATCCTTTTCTGCTGTCTTAAGTACACAACAGTCTGGCCACCCTTTCAATTGATAACCTAGTTTGTCACCATCCCCTAGGCAGGTAATTGTCTCTCTTATGTTCATCAATATTAAATTTGGAATCCTGCACTCATCAGTCAGCAAACAGTCCTCAGCATCAGTGAGGTATAAAACTCTACCTCTTCTCATTCTTTAACACATTGACTAGTTGGCATCTTCAGGGAGGAATTTTTTTCTCCTAGCATTTTATGTTCTCTGTCAATTTGCACATTACAGCCACACAAGAAGTGGACACCTAACTTGGCTACTTTTTGTGCAGCTTGAGGCAAGCTACCATGGCTGATACCAGAAACAACAGGTAACATTCACTTTGCAAGCACAATGGTTTTAAATAGCTTTCTTCAACCTCCCCCTTTTTAGTGAGGCACATTTATACAAGAAAAATCCTATCAGAATTTGCATTTATTATGCATTAAATAGTTAATTATTGACTTGAGGAATTATCTACATATTTTACAAACTAAAGTCTGGCAATTCTTGAAAATTTCAACCTAAACTACAGTTTTAACAGTTCCACTAAGTCTTGTGTTAATAATAAATCCACCTGGGTAAGGGCAATTGCAAGCAAAGGTAGAAACTGGGCAGAAAATGGACTGAGAGCTGCCCTGAAGAGAAGGAGTTGGGGTTGGTGGATGAGAAGCTCAAGACAAGATGACAGAGTGCACTTGCAGCACAGAGAGCCAATTGTGGGCTGCATGAAAAGCAGTGTGGCCAGCAGGGTGAGGGAGGATTTGCCCCTCTGCTCTGCTCTGCTCTGCTGAGACCCCACCTGGATGCTGCACCCAGCACAAGGACATGGAGCTGTCAGACTAAGTCCAAAGGAGGCCACAAAGATGATCAGAGGGCTGGGGCACCAACCCTATGAAAACAAAGAGACTTGGGGCTGTGCAGCCTGGAGAAGAGAAGGCTCCAAGGAGACCTCAGGTTAGCCTTGCAGTATCCAAAGGGACCTGACAAGGAAGCTGGAGAGCAGTTTTGTACAAAAACAAGCACTGACAGGACAAGCAGAATGGTTTTAAACTGAAGGAGGGGAGGTTTACATCAGCCATGATGAAGAAATTCTTCACTGTGAAATTGATGAGGCACTGGAACAAGTTTCCCAGAGAAGCCATGAATGCCCCAAACTTAAATTCAAAGACTATCATGCAACATTATAATTGACTAATCTGAAATGCCTGAGTTACTGCTAAAGAGCTTTTAAATTCCTGTTCCTTAAAAATGCTATTTACAACAGAGAATTTACACCATCACAAGGAGAACATCATTTCCCAGATCCAATGGGTTCATTACTTCTGATGTAATGTGCAGCATGAGGAGCTCCTTTTCCTTGAAAACTGTACAGTACAAAAATACAGTAGTTTCCATTAGTGTGGGAACATGCCACATTTCTCATAGGATTCGAAGTATTTCCCCAGCAACAATAAACTCACAGAAGAGATACAAGGGAGTAGTTAAAAGCATTGGCTGTAAGTGAAAATAAGTCCTTAATTTATGATCATGAGCTAGTCTGGTGACATTCCAATCATAAATATGCAGATATTACTCCAGTGATTTAGATCGACTGAGGTTTAGATTTCCACTTAAATGATTTTTTTTCTAAAGAAGGCAATGTGCACATTTTTAAGATTTTAGTTATAAACACATTTCAAAGGAGATACTTTGAAAAATAAACCAAAAACTTTTTCCCTTGGAAGAGGTCGCTTACAAAGCATCTCTTAAAATAATCTCTTTCCAATTTACCAAGCAAATAAGGCAAATTTACAGGAAAGGCTGCAATTCAAAAGCCATTTCTTCAATGAGTGCTTAAATCACCCAAAAAAAGAGTTTAAATTAAAACATGCACCCTCACTGGGATCTGATGCCTCAGCACGTTGTGGTCCCAGCAGCAGTTCAGGTTTAGAGAGGTGCCAGTGCCTCATTTACCCATCAGCACATGAACCCTTTCCCTCCATCTCCCACCAAACCTGCTCATGTGTGCACACAGTGTGCGGGTAACCCTGTAGGTAAGGTGATGTAAGGCCATATCACCTGGGCAACACTCTCAGACATACCAAAATTGGCACAAACTGGGAAAAAAGGTGATTAGGGGACAGCTGTTTTTATGGATGAGAATCAGGGTGGGAAACGGGAAGAACTTAGGAGGAAAGATGGGATAATAAGAAATGGCTGATTGATGCAGTGACTGATGGTGTTTGGGGGTACTTACCAAGCGACCCCAAATCTGGGTCCTTCCAGTAGCAGCTTAGAAATCAGGGTGCTGGTTTGAACAGTGCTAGGCTACTAACGGGGACTGGCTTGGCTTTGGACAGAGAAGCACAGCCCCTCCTCACAGCCACCTCAGTGCAGCCATGAACAACAGCTGAACAGTCTCCAGGGACCCCTCAAAAGCCCACAGAGCAGCAGTGCCTGGTCACACCACCCAGTCTGCAGGGCCAGGGACTGCAGCCTTGGGGGCTGCTGCTGGTCACTGGACTTGCTGACATAAAATAAACCTCCCACCAATTCTGGAAAGGTGAGACATCACCTTTATTTAAAAGACTTCCAACCCAACAGTGTACAGAGGTGATTGACTGATGACTTGAGATTTTCTGATAGAGGAGAACAGGCCAATAACATATGCATTACGTGCAGCCCACATAACCTGCCGTGCAGCCCACACTCCCTGTCATCCCTAATGCAGGTGAAAAGACTGAAATGTCTGATCTGGTGACACTGGAGAAAGATGCTGTGTGACTGATGCTATTTTACTCATCACAAATATAGTATAACTATACTCCCCATTGTCTTGCAGTTACACAGCACACAGAGGTTACATCAGAACAGATTTACTGACTTCAAACAAGCATTCAGAGATAATTACTTAACCTTACAGGACAATAGTGAGCACTTGACAGAGCTGACGACATTTCAGATGATACTTGAGAGTACAGTTTGTTCAGAACAAAGTTGGAAAGTCATTTAATAGATTTTGCTCTACCACTGTGTCATTCTGCCAGGAACTGAAGAGCACATCCCCGTTCTGCCCTGTCCTCTCTCCTGCTGCTTTGTTGGCCAAAACACTGGGAACACTTCACAATATCTGGCAATCCAACACTTTTTTACTTACTCTTCATATCCAAGCTCATAGGAGAACTCCATTAACTTTATGAGCTTTTGTAAGTGACCTTGCAAGGGCCCAATTGTCAATGCTGAAATAGCTGGCACACAGATTGTTTAATTTCTGTTTACAATGGGAAAAAATTCCTAACACAAGTTTCTATGATATTGAGAAGCATCTTACAATTATAATAAGCCAACAAAAATTTGTCAAAACTCTTAAAAAATTAGAGCTACTTAAGTGAAAATATTATAGACCCTATTATTACATTAATAATATATTAATACTACATTAAAAATTTTAACAGTTCAAAATAGTATTTTGTTTGTTTTCCATTAAAGAATACAATTTATCAGTTGCTGAATTAAAAATCTCCAGCTACAGCTGGCAATATGAGATGATGCTTCTTCTTCCTACTGTATCTCCTAAAAATATGTTAAGAGGAAATTAACATCTATTCTATAGTTACATTTTGCCTCATTAGTTTTATTCTCTATCGATTGTTAATGTCTGAAAGAATATCACAACATATTAATGTCTTCCAAACACAGTATTCCATGCACGTATACACATCAAGTTCTTACAAATTCCTGTTTTGCCAGTGTTTGGAAAGAGATCAAGACATTAAATTCAATCTCAATTTCTGTATAATAGAAACTATGATAAAAATTACAAGAAAGTGCTGCACTCTTTTCTAAGTGATAAATAAAACAGAACCAAGAAATTATTTGTGTGCTCTGTCAGAAACATGGTACAGAATATGAGCAACTTAAAAGTCTGAAAATCAAAGTTTTTGTGAGGAGAAGAAAAAAGAAGTTTTTGAATTTGAGTGCTGTACTGTGATATTTCTGCTTCATTTGCATCTGTCTGAATCACAGCAGACCACATTAACTGCTGTTCTAATTTCTGACAACTAATAAATGCTGAGGCATTCCAGCAACATCCCATTTCAACAACAGGCAAGAACAGCTCTAGAACCAGATTGAGATTATGGTTTACAAAGAGCAAACAGTTTCTTAGAAGATGTCATATGTGATTCATGCCTTCCAATATGAAATAAATAAAGAAGTAGCCATCAGCATCTGGGATAGCAGTACTTTGTATTTTCTGTTCCCTTTGTGCTTTTGGGATTTCATTCTATTTTTTCTCATGTCTTCAGACATTCTCACATCTTCAGGGAGGAACTTTGAACTTCAAGGACATCTGAATGGCCCTTTTCAGACAAAGAAAGAGTAAGAACGTTTGGTACTTGGGAGTTTAACAACATTCCCATTCAGAAGTGCAGCTATGAACAAATCTCTAAAATAATCTCTTGCATATTAGTGCACTCAAATGATGCAACACAGTTATATGCCAGTTTGTTTTTATTTTATGAGAGCTGCCTCTGAGTCTTAAGGAGAGCATGTTCTTTGAATGCATCTATCTCAAATTGTTTACCATTCTTTTTTTAATAAGTGGCGTTTACTGTTACTTAACAAAAATATTATTCTTACTCACAGAAGGAGCACCTCTTACACTGGGCAGTGCTTTATGTCTCCATAGAAGCACATGGGTCAGGTTGGAAGGGATCACAGTGGGTCATCTGCTCCAACCTCCCTGCTTGAGAAGGGCTATCCCAGAGCACATGGCACAGGATTGTGTCCAGATGGTTTTTGTGTATCTCCAGTGAAGGAGACTCCACTCTGTCTCTGGGCAACCTGTTCCAATGCTCAGTCACTCTCATGGTAAAGAAGTTCTTCCTCACAGTCAGGTGGAACTTCCTGTGCATCAGTTTCTGCCAATTGCCTCCTGTCCTATTGCTGGCAGCACCAAGAAGAGCCTGGTCCATCCTCAGTATCCCTTTAGATACTGAGAGAGATAAGGTCTCCTCTCAGTGCTCTCTTCTTGAGGCTGAGCAGGCCCAGCTCCCTTCTTTATTCAACATGGGGTAGATACAGAGGAAAATCAGACAATGAAACCTCAAAATCACTGAAAGACTCAATGGAGCCTATTAAAGAAAATATCAAAATGCCTGTTGAAATTTATCAAATTTAATATACTTAATAAATTGACTAGAAACATTGTGCATTCAAGAAACAGGTTCTGTAACATGGGAGAAATATCAGAGTGAGATTTTTCTGGAAGAAAAGCCAACGACATGTTGAAATGAGGAAACAGCATTCAGCCTAGAAACAGGGTGAGAATTCAATATACTGTATCTACTGTAGTACCTCGATAGTTATTTACCAAAGACAACATAAACTGAAGGAAATTAGGAAGCAGGGTGGGAAGTCAGATATAAAAGCCAGCTCTTACGCCTCTGCAGAGCAGGCCAAACTGACAGGTTCTAGGTACAGGTCCGGATTTTTAAATTCTTGAATTCTAGAGCTTTTATAGTTCTATTTACTTCTTTCCTGCTTTTCAAGCCGAATTATCTTCACTCCCTCATGTCCTTTGAATCTCTTTTCTCATTTCTGCAATGTTTCCACTCATGACCGAAAGCATTTCTTATGCTTTCTCTAATAGAGAAAAAATTTTCACTGACAATGTCTACCTTGACACTGTAGCATACATTTCCACATTAGAAACTTTTTATTTGTACTTTTTTCCCCCCATATGTGGCACACCTTTGCATATCTTTATCCAGATTTATCTAGTCCAGTAATCAACTGTAATATTTTGCATTAACAGGTGTGGATGCTATTTTTATTCTAAAGAAGACTGTTTACTGACACAGCTTACTGACAATTGATGATCATCCAGAGAAACTATGCTAACTTTGCTGCTGGGTTTTTTTTATTGTAGTAATTTTTATCACAGCTTTTTCTACCATGGTAAATAATAAAAATGCATGGCTTATTTGTTTTAGTTTTCTGCAGTGTTACATTCAAATTGTTTCTAATACTCAAAAACAATTTCCACAAGGGAAATCCTGGCCATAGTTTCCTTCAAGAAGAGCTGCCTTGAAAAAACAGAACTTAAGAAGACTTCCAAAGTAATCCACATCCCATATGAATTCAGTATAAAATAATTAATGATTAGATAAAAATATTCTTCTAAGAATGAGTATACATAGCAAGAAATAAACAGATACAGAATACTTTGAGCATATATTGACTAAATTTCCATTAAATTCTGATCAATCTATCCATAAATTTATTACTAAAATATGGGCACATTTCTTGAACATTTCTCATGAGCCTTTTTCATTATATGCATAATTCTCATTCAGCATCACACACTACTTGAAGAACAGCATAACTCCACGGGATAAAATAACATAGGACATTACAAGATCTGTACAAAAGCAGAATCCCAGCTGAGATGTAGCAACTGCACTGAGGACAATTATTTTTGAAAGGGAGCAAGATGAATTCAAACAGAAAATTATACAGCCTTAATATACAGCACTGAAAAAAAGTCAAATAAATAAATAAATAATCCAAATCAGCTGTAACATTAAGCAAATCCAAAAGATTAAAACTTCTCGCTCTTCCTCAGTTTTTGCAGAGTATGCCTAGGTTGCAGTAGTCCTAAATGTCCACTATTCACTGCTTTGATTACCCTTCTGTTTCCCTTGGCTACCATTATTTTAAGAATAATTTTCCTATTAATGCACTAATGTTTTGAGAGAAGAATTCATAAATGCTTATGCTGCTACATGTTTAAATTTGTCATGCATCGTTGCAAAAATAACCCATTTACACTTTATTCACTCTGGGCCCATTTATGCCTCTAGAAATGAGAGATGTATCTGAGAATTTGGCATAAATTGCAACCCCAGTCAGTTTTAGTCTTTGCAATTCAAATATAGGAAAACTACATTATAAATTTATATTGCAAGCACCTCCAATTTTAGTAGGGGCAAAATCCTTAGGAAACTAAACATTAAATGACAACGAAAATAACTAAACCACTGGAGCATACAGCTGGCATCTCTGTATCCAAAGTTTTATGTCCAAGGCCATGTGCTGAGAGAAACTGGCACAATTTCCTCTTGTCCACAGATGCATCTGTAATTTCACTTTCTATTTTATCTGAGACAACATCACTTTCAAACTAAGGTTTGTATTTTTTCCCAACACTCTCCTCTGTCCCAGAAAAACAGAGTTTCTAAAAATTTCAAGACACTTCAAGGCAGCTCAAATCAGTTGTGACTGGGTCAACAGTAAACTTTTGCTTTTTTATTAACTCTTGATAGGTGGAAAAAATCCCACCCTAACTTTTATATCTTAAAAAGTGGAAGGTGTATTCCTCTTGCCCTCCTCATTATATCTGTTCAGTTACAAAAGCCCACAGCAATTCGAAATCTGTAGTAAATGCTTGTGCATGCTGTTACACAGTATAAAGAAGAAAGTACTCTGGGAAAGTTAATATCTCCTTACTATATGAAGTCAGTCAACAACAACTTTCTACCTTTAACACAAATCACCATCAAGACTCTTCAAAATTGCTGCCTGGTAGTCACGACCTTAGCACACTGTACAGAACTGCTAAAGTTAATGATAGACTCCAATTTGGAATGCACCAGTAATTTATTTTTCAGACTTGACTGCTTTATGTCAGAGACCATGCGGGCCGAGTCAGGCAGCGTTATGGATGGGGTATCCCCCGTGCAGCCCAGGCTGGCAGTGCCAGCAGAGTGAGAGCAGTGCCAGCCCAGCCCTGCAGACACAGCCCCGATGTCCCCCAGAACCCGGTCCCCGTGCCCCCGTGCGGCTCCGCTCGCTGGCACAGCCCAGCTCTCCGGGATGGAGCAGAACCCTGCTCCCCTGACTCAAGGGAAAACACCCAGAAATGCCAAGGGAAGCAAGTCCTCTAGCTTACAGCAGACTGCTTCAAATTCTGCATGTCCCCATGACCTTTCTGCTAATCAGATTATGAATGTAGCTCCAACCAAAATCAGTGGGAATTACACTGATAAATATGTACAAGAAAAACAGAGGAAGGGATAATATGTAGCTAAGCTTTTTGCCTTTTCTTTCCTAGTGCTCTGAATCCCCTGAACTTTCTGCAGGACACCACTAGAGCCCCGTGCAACCAAAGGAAGTCAATCCAGAAGCCACAGGAGCTTTCACAAAAGGTTTGCCTCTGAAGGATGGAGACAACCCAGACCTGCCTCTATTAATAGAAAAAAAAACCTGCCAGCAGAGAGAGCCAAACGTGTCATAAGAAGTTTGCTGAGGAAGCTTGCTCTGTAACTCAGGAATGCTAAAAGCTGTCTCCACTAGAAACCAAGGACTTGAAAACAACCAGAAATAAAGCAAATTACAATGTCATTTCAGTCAATGATTATTTGACAGAGTGAGTATTGTATCACATTGGCACACCCTAGACCAGGACACGACAGAACCAAAACAGCAACCCACCAATTTACTGAAAAGAAACAGAACTTCATAAGCAATGTAACACATGTGATTTTTTCTGTTTTTCACCAGCAGTAGTGCATTTCAGATAAAAAACATCTACAGCTGTTTCAGCTGCATCAATCTAAATGCCAGGAGCCATGATTTATCAAAGGATAGAAGTTCTCCATGCAAACCAGAGCTGAGTAATCAATTAATTGTCTTATATGCCACATAATCCTATAATTATTGTGTAGATACACCTTTTAAGTCCAGAGAGATACTGTTGCAGTCAGGAGCTCTCTCCATAGCCCTTCCATCAACCCTAGCTTACTCTCCGTCAGTAACATTTTAAAGAGGGCGATGAAATGAGCAATAGTTTTACTACTATTTCACAGACAGGTGAGGTGTGCACCTCCAGTATTTCCTGCACTTCCCTGCACAACTTTCAAGCACTTTTGCAGTCTCTTCACAAGATCAATACTAACCCACAGCAAAGCAGTAGCACTAGCATGCCTGGAAATAGCTGGTGCTCCAAGTTTTCCTCTCCTCCATGTGCCTCAAGGACCTCAACTGAAGAGAACTCATCCGAGGGAACCTTTTGCCCTCTGTTAGAAGCACATCAAATTTCATTCGTATTACCATTATCTTTCATGTTCTAGGGTAAACATGAACTCATCTCCAGATAACTTCCCTATTATTTCCAAGCTTTTTCCACTGTCTTTTTCCTTCAAACTACTTGTTTCATTTCTTATTTTCAAGTTGACCTCAAGTACACAAAAATAGAGCTCTTAATGTAGCTGCATCCTCCTCTTTGTGTTTCTGTATTTGTTTAATCCTTCCTTTCTAATAATATCGGATGTCTTAAGAGTCAAAGCTCTATTTTCTTTCGTAAGTCCTTTTCTTTTTCTCTCTTTCATCTCTTAGAATTTTATCCCCTGCTCTCCCTTTTTATTTGACTACATAACACAATTTTTTTTTCACATTACATGATATTTCAAGCATATTTCACTATTTACATTCTATTTTTCTTCTTTTCTCATTCACTTTCTGTACCTTTGTAACACTGCATGTATCACCGTGTTACACTGTAAGTAATAACATGAGATAGAAATATCATATCCTCTTATTAGCTGAGGGAATTCAGCAGGAATTATCATTTCATTAATTACATAAAAGTCAGTCTTCCTCCTCTGTAAACTCCAGTCCCTCAAACCTGAGCAATACAAGGCACGCAACAGAGCATTATTATGAAGACAGAGATAAAAGATACCGTGCCATTGAGAAGATTTATCTCTTTAATACCAACACTGACAACTCAATTTAAATACTAATATAAACAGAAACATAATATGTGTGCACTCACAAGCATCCTACTTAGAGTAACAATAATGCAGCAAATTTCCTACCCACCCCACCCTGTGTTTCAGGGAAGAAGAGTTACCCTGCTCCTCAAAGCCACACAGACTTTGCTCTTTTTTTGCAGTGGGTACCACAATCTAACTACTGTCAGCAGAGCATGGCAGGCAGCTCCACAGCTTTCAGCTAAAGAGCTGGAATTTATTTTGGGTATTTGTGGCTCAATGACCTTTCTGCTCAGTAGGTTGCCTTGGCACAGAGTCAAGGCTTGCAGCCCTCCAGCAGGGCTCGTGTGGTTCCAAAGGCCAGAGGATGCTTGGGTAGGTAAAAATGGCTGTAGTTAGAACCCTAAAATGGTGCTACCTTTGAAAAGTACATCAGGTCACTATTAAATGTCTTTTACAGAATACTGGAAGCTGCTTACTCCTCTAATGTACTGATATAACAGACTAGCCAAGTAGTTTACAGAAACCATAGGGCAGGCATCTTCCATTAACATGCATAGAACCGTACTTTGAAGATGCTACAGTATTTCAAATTTCAAAGTTCCTTTGTTTTCAATTCTCACAACCATCTGCTGCTTACATAAAAAACGTAGTTTAAAGAAATACACCATGCCCCACAGCCACATTTATTGTAGCCTATTGCCTTTTCCACAGGTACAGGTCCTACCTACAGTTGAGCTCAAAGGTAGCTTGGGTACATAAAGTAACAAACAAACAAATTGCTTATATTAGACAATGAAAATTAAATTTGTGTCAATAGGAGTCAATTTAACAAAATTATCCCGTTAGGGATAATTAAATGAATTCATTTTGCAAATCAAATAAAAAACCCTCAAGGCACTAGATGACAAACAGATTTTACAGTCATATTGTCTATGTCAGCCTCAGTTCTTCCCAGTGATTGTCAAAAATATTCATATGTGGCAGCACCAACAGCCATTAGAGAGAGAGAAGTAAAAACTTTCTCTACATAATTTAAAACTAAAGTCTCCACAGCTCCTGGAAGAGCATTTAGTGCCCTTAAAAAGCTAGACCCCACACATCTTGGCTTTAGCACAAACCCAAGGCTTATGCTCACAGAACCTGTATCAAAGACATGGAGATCTATCAAATGGTATCTGAAGCACTTCTGGGAAAGAAACAACAACCCACTAAAAAGTTTAGGGCTCCTCAGCTCTTGAAAGACATTAGATATGAACTTCTAAGCCTAGCAATTTCCCATGTGAGGGTGCTTGAAGCAGTCAGGGACTGTCAGACACACTGGTGCCAAATTTTAGCAAGGGTTGCAGAAGCTGCCTAGTTTTTAAAGGCTGTAGAAAGTTCGGGTTTTGTTTTTCACAGGGGAAGGCATTCAGATAGCCAGCTGGAAGCCTTGAAGAGTAAATTATGCAGGCAGAAGGCTTTTTGTAAGAAGATACAGCAGCATAACATGATTTCTATCCTTAAATCATTATATGCTGAAGACACAAGAATCAAATGCCAACTTCAATTGGCAAAGATTTAACAATAGCAAAGATTTAACGAACACTGATTCAGAGAAGTAGTTTCCAAAAAATGGCCAAAATCTCAAATTTTAAGCAGGTGAAAATTACACTGAAATTTCAGCAGATGTTGAAGCATGTTGCTAGATTACAGACAAAATATTTATCATGCACTTTTAACTTTGTGATTCAGCCTGGGACCTTTGTATTTTCATTGCATTTGCACAAAGGTCAAGATCAAATCTCCAGACAGGTAAAACTTCCAGAGTCAAAATCCAGATTTTCGAGGAGTTGAAGTTAATCTCCACTTGCTGGGATTTAACCCAAGTGATACTCTGAGCAGGCATCTGATTCTCTAGGGTGCTCTTGTACTTCACTTTAGGGTATGTCAGATTTTCAAAATATTAAAGAATTAAAATAAAACCCCACTATTCTTCTTCTTACTTGTTTTAAGCATCCTAAAAGCAATAGGTATTCTTTTTCTCAAGTTACAAAAGATACTTACTAAGGAAGTGACACCTTCCATCACTTAGTAGTAAGTAACTTTTACATTATATTGCAAAAGACAGAGTAAGTGATTAAACACACACACCCCAAGAAAATCAAAGGGAAAGAGATGAATGCAAGACTTAGATAAAACTATCCCATCCTTTTATAACTACTAATTTCTTTGTTTTGCTCCAACAGCTATCCTGTTACAACCGTAAACTACTAACAGAATACGCTTAGTTAAAAATTAAGTCAGAAATATTACAGATAATTTTTGCAGGGTTTTCATTTAAAGGAAAAAATGGTACATGAAGTAGAAGTAATCCCACATGCTGCAGTGATTTGGATACTGCATCTCTTTCTTTATATAGCACACAGTTGCAATCATGTCATTTGTCATTTTTGCACTGGAATTTTCAAACCAGTTTATGGTTTATACATTTCACATGCGCAATTATGGGTTTATGAAACAATTAAAGGTCATTAATGTCTGCGATGTAGGGCTATGCTATGATAGATAAACTCTGCATCAATCACCCAGTTGAATGATTACCAAAATTTACCATTTTCATGACAACATAGATCTATTTCCCTTTTTTATGCAAACTGGTAATGAAAGGATGTAGAGCAAGAAAGGACTTCTTTATTTTATCCTGGGCGACAATTGCACAGAAGAAAACAATGGGTAAGAGAAAGTATTTCAGCCTTCTCCAGCATAATCACCAGAAAAAGGGTATTTGAATACCTAAATATATCTTAAATAGCCAAACCTGGAGCCCATCACAGCTGCAGACTTATGAGTCTGCATCCAAGAAGAGACACTCTGTATGTGGGCAGTTTAAATAAATAAGTACATAAATTATGGACTCAGTACATAAATTGGGGGATACAAACATCTCTCAACCAGGCTCATATGCAACCACAGCCTGCTTCATGGACACACTTTAATTTCTAAGTAATCTGAACCTTAATGCATTTTCAGAGCAGGGAAGGGAAGGTACCTGAACCTCAAGCTGGTACAGACATCCTTTACTCCTGAACAACCCCAGCACTTTAGACAAGGCAGTGCAGTTATGGGGAACACTTGGGGCAATATTTGGGACTCAGGTCACTGAAGAAGCCCTAGAGCTCTCTACTGAGCAATTG
Source organism: Melozone crissalis (assembly GCF_028551555.1). Taxonomy (NCBI): domain Eukaryota; kingdom Metazoa; phylum Chordata; class Aves; order Passeriformes; family Passerellidae; genus Melozone; species Melozone crissalis. Next base: position 20,643,514 of record NW_026535794.1, read on the forward strand.
CCAGCCTTTCCAGGACCCTGTGTGGAACTGGGACTTGATGATATTGTGTTTATTGGGTAGAGCAGGCTGTGCAGTGCTAGTGTTGTACAATCATACATGATGGGGGTGAGCAAAGGGCACTGTTAACTCAGGAATTGTATTTCATGGCTTACTTTATTCCCCAACAGGAATCCTAGTTTCTGAAACAGAAATTATTGATAAGGAAAAAATAATAATGTATTTTCTTAGTAAGAAGGAAGAAAGTCAACAGAAAAGACACAGAACGTGGACTCCCTCATCCCACTGTGTACTATAACTTATTACAACGTACCATAACAACTCCTGAGACTTTTTAAATAGTGTTTAAAGATGTGAATCATACTAGATAGGAAAACACCTACACCATCAAACCACTGAAATATAAAAAAATAGAGATTTAACTACAGTTATTCATTAATCCCCTCAAAATCTTATAAACCTTATTTTTAAAGTCTTAAGTCTGCATTCTGAAAGTCACAAAATTTTTTTAATTTATTTAAAAGTACATAGCACAAACCCTTTACTAGCATAGTTAGAAAGTATATATAATAAACAACTAAGTCCAAAGTCTGTCATTATATTTCCTGGTACAGTTCTTTCAAAATACCAGTGTTCAAAATAATGTGCTTTTTCTTAATCTTAGAAATATTTCAAGTAATTCTGATCTTTAATGACTTACAATCTCTTCATCTACCTTACACTCAGTCTAAGTTTATACTTCCATATATAGAGAGCAATATATATACTTGAAAAATCCATATTTACAGAAACTTTGTTCACGCTTCTGTACTTACCCAGGACACATTTTTAGCCTTGGGTGTTTTTAGCATGGCAACATGCAAGGCTGAAACGACCAACAGCAGCCCCACCAGCATGGAAAGTCAGATGGAGGGATAGTCCAGGTGCCTTGGTTACCCCAGGATGTAGAGTTCCTTGGCCTGGCTGACACAGGCACACTGAGCATGTGGTCAGGTAACAATAAAAAAAGTCATTTTTCCTCCCGGTATACAATCCAATCAAACTGGGACATATCTGTCTTCAGCAGCAGCTGGCTGTATGTTTGTATATCCATGAAATCCAGAGTTTGCTCTTCTCTTCGAAAAGTTAAAACCAAAAGTCAAAGGGACTTACTCTCACAGCCACTTCACCTGCCCAGTGAGGAAATGCAGAGTCCAGTTATCCTCCAAGCTTCCAGCCAAGCCTTGATCTCGCAGGAGAATGAACCCAGCACTGGAGCCACTTCCCTCCCGAGGATGTCAAAGACACACACAGCTGCTGGCTGCACTGTTTAACTGCTGCTGCGCCCGAGTGTTTCACGACCCCAGGATCTTCAGAGCAGCGAAGGGAATGAGGATCTGGCTGTCAGTAAATACTGCATGCCAACAGCTCGAGCAGGTACCTGTTGCAGCGTGTGTGCCGCTGCAGCCCCGCAGAGGGCACCTGTGCCCAGCACCTCCCGCAGCGCGGCACGGACACGCGTCCCAGAGCGGCTAGCAAAGGCTGAAAATCACTGTTTCTGCTCGTTTCTCTTTGTTCCTCTGCCCTTCTGTCCTTTTACTTTTACCTCCTGTCAATCTAGATTACCAGTGCAGATCCAGGCTAAATTTTGCAACTATCAGTAGTGATTAGAGTGAGTTGATTGAAATCGGATTATACAGGAAGACCTCTGCTTCCTCACTCAGCACACGGGCCAGTACCATTTGCAAAATACTTATGCTTCACTGCACAGTATGAGAGCATTTGGAGCAGTCCATTAGAAGAGAAACAGTGCAGTGGAAGCAAGCCAGACAGCACTGTCTTGATAAATGAGAGAAAAGGGATCCTGTTTTCAGAAGTTGCATGAATTTTATAGGGGAGTGTTTCAGACCATTTCCAGAGGGAAGAGTTTGTTGGAGTCTCACAGATTCACCACAAAGCATCAAAGAGTGGCACTAGGTACCTAAAGTGCTCTGTGTACTTGCTTGCTACTGCCCATATGTGGATCCAGTCCAAGTGCACCTCTGTGGCATCTGAGCACTGATCTTCTGAGAAGCATCATCCTTCCCTGGGATAACATCTGCAAATCCTACTGACAGTATCTACACAACTCACCACTCAGCCTTTAATTCAAATGTGCTTTTCCCACAGCATATCATTAAATGTACAAGGAAGGTGACCTACATGAACCATATTCAAATATATATATATTAATTTAAATATGAATATGAGCTATGAGGTAAAAAGGTACAGTACCATCCTAAATAGTGATATGTTATCTTGAAAAGAAGAAAACAAAACACAAAATAGAAAATGAGGTGACAAGGGAGCAATCTGATAAAAAACACTAAAAAAGTGTACAAAATTAAGTCCAGCTGACAGACACTGTGAATGTGACAGACAGATGCAGTCTGCATGACAACATACCATTTTTCTAGGACTTCCTAAATAATAACTTAATATTATTATCTACTCATGATACAGATCTAGATTATGCTTCAAGCATCATCTGTCACTTTGCACTGATTATTTAATGTATTTGCATAAATGCAATGGGTTTATGATTGCAAGAATTCAATTTGTGGATTGTTTGTGATTTGTTTGTGGGTATTAAAATAATATTAAGATCTTTACCAAGGTGGCAACATAAACTCCTTATTTTGTTAAAAGAAACTATAGAAACTGCTCATGTGATTGGGACAGAGATAAAATGTGTGTACTTCCCACTGGAAATAACTATATGATTTTTAAATAATTACAGTCCTCTACTTATTTCCAGTCCACCCTGTAGGTAATCAGAAGCTAAGTCTGGTACACTTTGCACAGCATATACTAGAAAGAAGGTTTATATGCACACAGTTTTTAATTAGATCCCCCTCTTTTTCATAAGTCTACTCAGTCTCATGGAGCTGAAGCACAATCTGTAGCTTTAAATGACTGGGACTCGAGTAAAAGAGTGGATGATTGCCTTCAATAAGTGCACTGAGATTCAAACTCTAGTAGTTGGACAGGTGGAATACAAAGGTATATGACTGGATATAAATCCAGCAGAGTGGAAACTTTATGCAGCAAAAAATTCCCAATGAGATGTTAAGCAGTTATTAGAAACAGTTCTGTTTCAAATACACTCTGTCTAGACATAGTAAAGAAAATACTTCATGGAGAAATTACTTTATTCCATTCTGAAGGTTAAAAAATATAAGTCCAGAGTCTGTTAAACTAGCATCTAACACAAAGGTATCCTATAGTACTGTCACTGGTGCAGAATGGACTAGATCAGACCTGTCCCTATACACTGTGACAATAAATGTACACTTGGTCCTATACATACAAGCTGAAAAACAGCTGGCATTTGAGCTTTCTCCTTCTTAATATTAACTCAGTTCACAGAATTTTAGAGCAGCAGCTGCTAATGGCTTGCCAGATGTGCTCAAATAAAATGAACTAAATTTATTCCCTCATACAGAAGGATTTTGAAATACTGAATTTTACTTTAAGCAGCTGCTAAGTTACTACCAATGGCATACATTAAAAAAAACCTACTGCTAAAATATAAGAAATAAAAGATAATAAACGTTGAAAATTTAGGTGCTAACAAGACTAGAAAGTCAAGAAATCAACCCTGTTATAAGTAGGACCTATGGCACAATCTTTAATTCCAGAGGACACAAATCTCATTGCAGAAAACAGAAGGTACTCATTAAGAGGAAAAATGCTGAACAATAAACCTAAAATGACAGAAATATTCTGCACCATGCATCCTCTCCTTTCTGATGGGGCACTTTTTTTACAGTCACTGCAACATCCGATAGTTTTTAATGAGGATGTTTTCAGAACATGCTTGTGAGGGAAGCTGCTGCTGTTATTCTCATTTGGTAGCTGGAATATATATTCCAGATGAGTCCATTAGTTAATGAGGAATCTGGCCTGAGAGGATTCTGGTCTGATCCTTTCAAGAATTTAACATTCTATAATGCTTTCTGTATTTAGAGCACACTTGTGGACTTTCTCTGCATTGCAGACTCAGCAGTTCTGCAAATAAATCTTCATCACTTCCATTTTGAGATCACAGACCTGTTTTAAGCTGGGTATTCCCAAATGGTGGTACAAAAGACACTTAGACTATTAACAGAATTTCTGATTTAAGAAAAATGTTCAGCATTGCCAAAGGCTAAGTAAGCACCAAATCTATTTCCATTTTACTCAGAAAACTATCCTCTCTCTTCCTGCCCTACATTGGTTAGCTCTGCATTCAGAAAGAAAGTGATGTCTCACATCAAGAAAATTGATTTTTTTTTCCCCTGAGTATGAGCCATCCAGTGATGAAAACAGCCATAATCTAAGAAAAAGAGAATTTGATTCTTGGTTTTTAAATACAAATTGTAGCACATACAAAATTCTAGGATGTTTTACCTTTCAAATAACTGACTTCTAATCTCAATGTTTTCTTATGCCAGGTTTTCCTTTTTTTAGAGGTTTTAATAGAAGTTCCAGCACCACTACCATCAGAACAGAAACCATATGAATGTATGCATTGATTTTGACTGCAACGAGCTTCACAGGCACTGCCCTCAGTTCAGAGCTGTGGCTGAAACAGATGCATGTTACCCAAATCATTCATTTTGTCTCTTCAGAGACAAAAGCAGGTGCTGGAATTATTGTGTCTTCTCTCTAGATATAAAACAGAAATAAGACTGTGACCTTGCAAAAAAATGCTGCCAATTTTCTCATTAAAGTTTGTGAAGCAATTAGAACGTTACAGGACTGCACTGCTTAATGAAGATCATTGAACAAAAGTATTTGCATACACAACAAACCATGACATGGGCTGCCAAACCACAATTGCTCTTCTTTACACAGAGAAATAAATGGTCAGGCTGCAGAAAGGATGAGACATTTGGTCAATCTTCTGCTTAGTGATAGTGCAAAGATAACTGCAGCTTTGCCACTGTGCCCTCCAGCTGCTGTGCATCTCGGAGGTCATGTCCTCCCCAGCACCAAGGGACTCCTGGTGCACAGCCCACTTGCTGAGGTTCCCTCCACGTTCTCTGAGTGCCAGCCTCCCACCCTGCCCTGAGCCCCAGCCAGCAGGGCCACCCCCACCGAGCCTGGCCAGCCAAACCAAGCACAGCAGAAAACCAACTGCTTGCTCCAGCCAGATCCCCACAGCCAAATCATATTTGTAACTGGTGGTTTCGAAGGATCAGCTTATTTCTTCCGATCTCATTCAAAATAAAGATCTGGAATATACGCCATGGTTGGAGAAAACCTCCAAGTTGCACAATTCAGAGCTAATGTGCCTGAGGTGAACGGAGGAGTCAGGCAGCAAGGCAAGAAGGCTGCTGCCCAGCTGCTACAGCCCAGCAGAGAGGGAAGAAAGTGGGATGGATTTACAAAGAGCCTCCACCTGCAAAGCTGCAAAACCAACCAAAATTCAGATAACTCAAAGTTTGATTCAAAAATAATTCTTCAGCATTTGTCATAGTTTATAATCATCATTCATATTTTCAAAGTATATTATCTGAGATGCTGCAGCTGACTCAGAGATGATGTTTCTCAGGAAGAAATTCAATGGATATTAATAACATGCAGTAGCTGTTCCTATAGTTAGTTTCTAAGGTTGGTAAGATAAAAACTTCTTTCCATATCTGTCCTATTCAGCAGTACAAAAATACCCAAAAGTTTCCTAATAACGCAGGAAAGTGTAAAAAAGTGGTTCACCACAAGAATGGGAAAACAAAAAAATATCTGATTTTTACTGGCTTCTGCATCATGGTTTAGAGGGAAATGAAAAATTCACATTATATATTTATAAGCAGAAAATTAATTACATGCTCACAGCAAAGTAAACCTTGAAGAGTATGTAAATGCAGTATTTCAGTGGTATTTCTGTTCATTGTATATAAATAATAATGGAAGCACAAATAATAGTCAGAGAACTGAAATTTAAGAGTTGTTGAGTGTCACATATTAAATTGTATTCATAATCACTAAGAAAAATAATCAAAACAAGCTATCAGTGATCAGCAGCAAGGCAAATCAAACCTTTTTGTAAAAAGATGTACTAGATGTTAAGAAAGGTATCAATTCCTGAAGTAGTATATAAATTCTAATAATGCTTCTATGAAACAAAATTCCTCAACATTCCTTGGTGAGCAAAAGGAATTTTCGTCTCTCTCTTTTAAAAACGTCTTAAATTGTTTCTATACCTAAAAAGCTTTGTACAATTCTTATATAAGAAAATCAGAAGTACAGCAAGTGCACTATGGAACCTACTACCCCAACTACCCCAACCCACTCATGTTCATCTCTCATCCAAAAATACAGATGTTAAATAAATGCTTTTTAATGCAATTATTTGAAAACTGTGTAATATTCTTTACCATGAGTTACTGACATGACTTGAATATTTTCTTTTATTTCTCTGTTCTTTGTCTTATGACCACTCAAACAGTTCCTTTAGAATACACACAGAGACAAAAAAAAAAGAGCTAACTCATTTGTAATATTTCATACAACAAAACAACAAAAACATTGCCCACACACAAGCAAAGCCATGAAAAATATAGCAGTGCTTGGAGAAACCAATATTTGTTTTAACTTTTTATTTACTTCTAACCCTAATTAAATACACTATCAGATGATCCTGTTTTCCTGTGGCTTTCAATTGAAAAATATCGTGGACTGAAAAGCCAAATACTCTAGACTGTAGCAATAACAGAGTTTATTAGAAGTTGCTTTTGGACATCATCAAGCATTTCAAGCCCAAATTGCTAAATACAACGGAGGTTTGGAGGTTAGAAGAGGATACTCAAAATCACTACTAGAGCTGTGAAAACCTTTCAGAGAAACAGTTTCATTTTCACCTCACACAATGTTGTCTTTTAATCAATGAAATCATCAGTGAAAAGCCCCTTCAAATCAGAGTCTGCCCTACTATGTCACATCATTCCTCAGGGACAAGCAGCATGCTGCAAAGCACTGATTTCAAAACAAAAATGCTCTCAAAAGTTCTATTAAAAGAAAATATGGCAATGTTTGAAGACCATGTATCAAGAAATATTCTGGCTTACATAGCCTTTTTTAAATCTCTCTTTTCTCATGCCTATTTGCATTTGCTATAGGCAAAATGATATGATGGATCTGTACCTCTGCTTCTCATGTTATAGCACCTACATGCAGGGAAGGCAGCAGGAGTGGTGAGAGCAGCCAGTCCAGGACAGATCAAGGGAAAACATTTGGCTCTGGCTTAGAACACCCTTGTAGTTAAAGTCAAAGAGACATTCTGGAGAGAAAAGGCAGAAGAGGGGACAAAGAAAAGGTAATTAAATAAAGTTCAGCTTGGCCAGGTAATATTTATGTATTATATACACAGATTATCCTCCTGGGCTGTCCAACACAATCCAATATAATCGAGAGTAGTGTATTGGAAAAAGGCCACAAATTACATCATCCTTCATGCACCAAATTAAATGTTCCAGCAGCAGAGCAAGCTCAGGAGCACATCTCAGGCATTGAGGGATGAAAGAGCTCAGCACATGACACAAAGATGGGCAGCAATTTATGGTTAACAGGAGTGTCCTGTTGTCAGTAGGGCCAGAGCGTGGTCTCCTGAGCTCAGAAGAGCCAGTGGGACAGACCTCTCTGCAAACTCAAAGGAGTTTATGTGTAGGAAAAATGGGAGAGATTCTTATAAAGCCCATAACCTGCCAGAAACATCTTTATCTCAACAAGATTCACAATATGTAACACCGAGGCTGCAATCTATCTTCAATTTAAGTTGGTGAAGAGGCAACATTGCTCCAGCCTCTTCCTTCTCCTCCTCAGGAGTAGGCAGAAGGAGGCAGAAGAGGCAGGAAGGCTGGATGTAGGAAGAGGCAGGAAGATACAGGAGGAGGGAGCTGCTGGTCTGTAATGTCAGTATAACAATACCACACTGCACCACTCAGTTTGGGAAATCCACTTAGCTCTGAAGTTCAAACTGAAAAAGTTAACCTATTGAAATCACAGCAAGACTTTTGCATTTACCTCAATAATTTAGTCACATTCATTGAATCATAGAATTTTTTGCTATGAAAGGACTTCAAAGAGTTTTTCAATTCCAAGCCCCCTGCCATGGGCAGGATGCACTTCAATAGATCAGGTTGCTCAGAGCTCTATCCAACCTGGCCTTGAACACTTCCAGGGATGGGGCATCCACAAATTCTCCAGGCAAAATAAATTCTTATAGGAAGAACTGTTAATGTAATTTGCTGTATTAAATCAAAGAATGAGATTAGAACCATTTATTAAGAAATAAAATAAAAAAATAATTTTCCACCTTCTACGGCAGAAATCCACATGTTATGTGATGGCAAAGTGACAGAGAAGTTACCCTCAGGTTGTGATTCATACACCTTCATCCCAGAGTCTTGTCCCACACCAAAAAAACCCCAAAAGAATACAAGCTCTAAAGAAACTATTGACACCACAAGTTTTATTTTATGGTCTAATTTGTCCCTTTTTAGTATGCTTTAAATTTACAGCATGAAAGTACAGAAACTAAACAGAACCCACAGGCACATGCACATGTTATCATCATTCAAACAGCAAATTGCTTTGGGTCTCACTGACTTTGGCAGTTTTACAAATTTTTTATTTCCAGCTGGTTGAACTGTTCTTGAACAACTTTTTTATTTACTGCAGTAGTCATAAACCCTTTTCTGTCCCATCTTCCACCCATGTACTCTGAATACATTTACTTTTTCTAGAATATATATAACTTCCTTACTGCCAAACAGCTACACTATTCCTTTTGTATTTTTATAGTATCTAAGAAAAAGAATTTTTCCTGCCTATAATCATGCCATTTCTCTAAGAGTACAGAAAGTCTTTCTGTTCAGTGCTCCTGAGACACAGCCTCACAATAACAACTGGTACTGTGAGCAAGCTTTGCACAAGAAGACAGAGATTTTTTTCCTTTGAATCCAGCCAGAGCTCTGCCATAAGTGACTGCAGGGAGTTCACTGAAAAAAAAAAATCACCTCTGTGATCTCTGCCTGTACCACAGGTAAATATCACTGTTTCTGGAAAGAGTTTTTATCCTTTCTGCTCTGCCTCCTTTTTATTTCTCTCTTTGAAGAAAAAATTACTACAGTCTACAGTACTTTGGCACTTTTCTTCAAAATTTACAAGGATCACTTTATCCAGCTTAGAAACATAACTAAGACTCGGGTCAACTCTTGAACTGTAATAGTACTAGCATGAAAACAAGATAACAGCATGTCTTATCTCTTTGAATCCAAAGCAATCTCAAAAATAAGTATAAAATCAAAGGAAAATATTTGGCATGAACACCACATTTTCAAATGCACACCTGGAGGAAGGGTCCCCTGCAGCAAGTCTTGCATCTGCATCTGGCTGGAGCTTGGCAAAGGCAAGGCTGAGCCAGATCACTGCATTTCAGAGCAGGAGAGATTTGCTGTGCAATTCTCCAGCTCTGTGTGTGTGTGTGTATGATAGGGGGGATTTGTTGGGGTTTTTAGATTGTTGTTTATTAAACCTTTTTAATTTTTCAGAAATCCTACTCCATATGGATGGAAAGATGTACCATCATAGACCACAACAAGGGAAACAGTTTTTAAATGTCTTCTTGGCAGGCTCACTGGTGACCCATTTAAAAACTGCTGTCTCAGTTCCCCCACCAGTGACTGGGACACAGAGACTCATGTGACCCTAGGACACCCTTTTCCAGGGCAAACCTTGTCACCATTGGTCACCCTGGACACAGGCTGGACAAGCAGAATATTTCTTAGGAGACAGAGGGAATGAATTGCTTGACTCACAATAGGCTTGGATGAGGAGCTTTACCCAGGAGCTTTCCAAACCCTGACACAAGCCCATTTAAGATTAAAAGAAAAAGATAAATATTTCCTTAAACCTTCCAAAACAGTCAGTAGTTAATTTTTTTATGAAGACAAAAGTAAGGAAGTCGAATCTTTCCTTTTCACAGATGTTCCATTTTCCATCTTTCTGCATATCTTTACCCTGAGGATGCAACTCCTCCTGGTTTTGGTGAAGCACTTAGCATTTTATAATTAACCTGATCATTGAATTCTCTCCCTCAACATTTGTCACTGAGACAAACTTATTAATTTATTTTCTTACGACGTACAGAACTCTGTGGTTAGTCTACCTCTCAAAACAAATCCTGCTTTGTTTCCTCAGAGATGCAAATATTTCCTTCTTAGACAAGGTATCATTTTAAGGGCTTGCCTGGTTGCTTCTTTGCCTCAGTCAGGGTAAGATTTCTTTCATCTCTCCTGCCCTTTGGGGACTTGTTGCACCTCATGTCCTCTTCTAAGGTATGAGTTGTAATTCGTATGCAACCTACACAAATATCCTTGTAGAGAAAGGCTATTACTAAAATGCAAATAGGTTAATAAATAATGGCACAGTGACAATTCAAAAGATAAACACTGGCAATACTTTAACAATTACCAGCAATCATTAGACAATATAGCTTAACTAACATTTGCAAAAATTCTGCTGTCCATTTTACTTGAATTTTGGTACTGCGGTTTCAGACACATGCAAACATGTGTCTCTAGTGAAATTAAACGTATATCTTTAATGAAATGTGTGCAGTAGTTTAAAACAATATTAACCATTTCCTCCACAAAAGAAGGTGCCATAAGTGTGACTCCTCTCCACCTGCTTTTTCTATACCCATGGCAAACCTCCTCCAGGTCCTGCTGATTTCTCTTTGACATCCCCTCTAAATTTCTCTTTATCATGTCTCTAATTCTTTCAGTTCAAGTAGCTTATTATTATTCCATAAAAACATGATCTGAATTAATCGGATTTCTAAGCTCTCAATTAGATTTTTGCTGGTAAGTTCTTAAAGACTTGCATGACTAAGACTTTCTTTCCATAGCTACTGGGGAGCAAGAACCAGCATCTTATATTTATTTACTGATGCTGGTGCTGTATAGGGTCAGGCTTTTTTAGCACACTTTCTGTATTCAGTGAGAAAATGAAGACAAAAAAATCATTAAATTAATTGTATTGAAACATTCTTTTTCTTCTCCCTTGGACAACCTTTCACTGTGTTTGATTCCGATTAGGCAGGTAATTTATCCAACTAGTCTGTCTTCTGAATCTTTTGCATGGCCTGCAGTGACACAGGCCCTAGAAAGAGTGCTGGTCTTAGAAATAGTAAACTATTCAGTGTAAGTAAAATCTGTGCCACACAATTCTATGAAAACAATATAAAGAGGATATTATGTAATACATGCAGCTCACATTAATAACTGGAAAAAGAAGAGGTAAACAGAATATTTTTAAGTCTGGTAAAAGCAGAGAAACCTAAGAAAACCTTAGTTGTTAGTATTCACAACTTACTAAAAACACTCATGATCAGAAAATATGGGAAAAGTGTTAGCAAGAAAGATATTTTTACTGGGGCAGTTTCGGGAAGTAACAAATGGAAGCAGAGAAGTAATAAATGAAGCAAGATGTTTCTACTGAAAATAGAGGTATAAATGTCTGCTATAGTCACGCAGGTTGTGTGCACAAACCCATGAGTAGAAAAGATTATAAAATGTGAAGATTGGAAGTGTTATTGCTAGCAGTCTGGCTATAAGCTATGAAATAGACTTTACAGAGATGATGGACAAGATGAGGCATTTCACCAGCTGTAGAATAAATAGGTCATTATTCCCATAGAGTAGTAATTTTTATTACACTGCTACAGATCAAAGTGTGCAAACACTACCTTCCAGTTATTTATTTCCAGAAGCAACACAAAACCCAGGAGCATTCCTTCTCTTGCATCATGCTCTAATGCCACACAGATTGCTCCAAGCCACACATGCACATGTGAACACAGATGCATGATTGCAAATACACACTGCAACAGAGTCTTCAGCTGCTAAACAAACAGTATTTCATGCAAGTGAAGCAGCTGAGTGGTTCCATCTAGAGGAAGAGTGTGTAAAAGCTACTCATCCCTGATGACTAGCTATTCTTAAATAAAGACTAAGCATAAACCATTACTACAGGACATTCAGTGTAAAGGCCCTGCTACCAGAGCTCCACGAGTACTGGGTTTCTTACACAAGGGAGTGATGCTTGCTTGGTTAACTGGACAGGAATTATAATGTTGTAAGCATCAGAATTATTAACATCTGTAATCTGGACAATCTGCTTCTATTGATGATGCAACTCAGGATTTCTGGTCTGTGAGTGAACATTGCTGGGTCATGTGGAGCTTCTCATCTACCAACACCACCTCCTCAGGCCCAAGTCCCTCAGGACTTGGTCCCTCTCCTTCAGGGATGTTCTCCTCAGGGACTTTCTCCTCAGGACACCAAGTCCCTCTCCTCAGGGATGTTCTCATTCTACTCAGAATAACCTCTGTCTAGCCTTTATCTGTTCTTGGGATTGTCCTGATCCAGGTGCAGGACCTGGTACTTGGTGTTACTGAAATTCATTAGGCTGGAACAGGCCTACCTGCCAGGTGGAACAAGATGCCTGTGGAAGTCATCCCTTTCCTACAGTGTGTGGAGTGCACCACACAGCTTGTTGATGTCAGCCAACTTGCTGAGGGAGACCTTCATCCCACTGGCCATATTCCTGACAAAGATGTTCAACAGAACCAGTCCCAAACCCAACCCCTTGGGAATTTCACTTGTCATTGATCTCCACTTGGACACTGACCCATTGACCACAACTCTTTGAGTGCAATCATCCAGCCAATTCCATATGTGCTGAGTTATCCATGTGTCAGAACCATGTCTACCCAGCCTGGAGATCAAGATATTGCTGGACATTGTCAAATGCTTTGCACAAGTCCAGGTAGATTCACAGAGTATTCTGCATTGGAAGGGACCCACAAGGATCACTGAGCGCAACTCTGGGTGAGCCCACAACCTCGGTGTTATTAGCACCGTGCTCTGACCAACTTGCCTCATCCACCAGTGCTGTAGTTGTAGAATATATCAAATCTGTAAGGCATGATTTGACCTTAGTAAAGCCATGTTAGCTGTCACCAACCATATCTTTATTTGCTTTGTGCCATAACACATAGAATTATGCTTTCCCTTTCCCAGTACAGTGGGAACTTCACTGGGCTGCCATGACTTCTCACATATGACTGATAGTGGCTTGGCTACTTCACCTGGAAGTTCTCTCAGGATCCACAGATGGATTTCCTCAGGTCCCATGGACTTTCCCACCTTCAGGTACCTTAGATGGTCTCAAACCTCCATTTTCCCAGTCTCTGCCTTTGTCTTCTATGACTTAGCTGGTGTGGATGGAGCATTTTTCAATGAAGACTGAGGCAAAAAAGCCAGTGAGTACCTCAGTGTTCATGTGCCAAGTACACAGGTCCCCTATTTCTCTCTGGAGAGGTCTTACAATTTCCTTTGTTTTACTTTTATCATCAATACACCTACAGAAGTTTTTCTTGTTGCTTTTGACATCTTTGAGCTGATTTCATTCTACCAGAGCTTGGTTCAGAAAATTTTTATGCATTCTTTCAACATTCCTGATGGAAGGAAATGTTTAATCACAATAGAATAATTACAAGACTTTTTCCAGAAGTGTTTCTACTCAGTGAAGCACTCTTGCTATGTTCAGCACTTCATGAATCTATCTTTTCTATTCAAACCTGAAAGTGTTCGTTTATTTTCCTCTCATTTCCCTAATACCAAGTTACTAATTTTGCCACTTTGGTTTAGTATAAATATAGTAGGAAAGACATTCAGCATGGCATTCTTCCATAGAGAATTCAGGGGACTCAATTAGTATTGTAAGACAGCCAGTTAATTTTTCATGACTTCACACTCATAAAACTGTTATGGAATGCCAACTCATCAGAAAATTTATTAGAATTGCCAAGACTACTTAAACTTTTCCTCCACATTGAAGTCAGTACGTATTGTACTCAAACACACTGTACTCAAGAAGAGCAAAAAGAAAAAATAACTGCTGAAAGGAAAAAAAAATACGCTCAGGAAAGAACAAAAGAACCAAACCAATACAACACTACAAACAAAGGAGAAAAACATTTTACCAAATGACGACGGCAAAGTTCACTCTGTATGAAGTGGGAGAAAAGGCAAAGTAAAAAAATCTGAAAAGAAATGAAGCATGAAAACTACATGTAACATTTTACATGTAACAATCTCTTAAGCTAGAGTTAAGTGCTTATTTTTAGAAAATACTCTTTTTCAGGTTTGGTAAAAAATATTCTATGTTTGCACACATATTTCTGCAGCAGGATTCTCCTCAAGTTTTATGGAAAGGAAGTGCCCCAGGCCTGTATCCATGTGACTTTTTCGCAGCCACAGGATGAATCACTGGTGGGTTTGGAGACAGAGGTTACAGATCCCAATTCCCACTCATTAACACCAATAGACCAATCATAGACCATCCAGTGACTGAAGGGTACAGCTCATTGAAAATATGCAAACTTATTTTCAGTAATACATCACAGGTTTCAGAAAACACAAAGCCTTTTTTAAACACCTCATCGAAACACAGCTTCAGAAAACTAACCTTAAAATATGTAACATTCAAGTCAAGTGTGCTACTGATGGAGGAAGAGGAGTTTACAAGGGAAGCAGCTGGTTTCACACATCTGAGCTTTTCTTGCTAGAAACAATGCAAATAATGTCACTACTTTGATATACCCAAATTAGCAAGGAATAACAAAATAATGCTTCATTTAAGCAACAGAGAAATAGTGATAGAATTATCAAAGCAAGTATGAACTCAGGCTTAAGAGATGAGGCTAGTGAAAAATAATTAAAATGGGGTTCTCTAATTCTTTACTTCACTATAAAATGAAAATTTGGATACTGCTGCTGCCTTGAAATTTTACATATTTTAAATCTATTACTCAAGCAGTTACATTATACACAGACTGAAAAAGGAACGACAGTGGGCACTTATTGCAAACATTACCACAGTATTTTATCCACCAGCCATATTGTTATATAATTTTACTTCAGAATGCACAAGGAGCTGCAAATGTTCCATTTAATTCTCATAAGTGTAAGATTCTTTTTCAAAAGAAGCCCTTTTCATTACTTAATAAAATTCTAAGGTTCCACCTAGGAAATCCACCAAGAAGAATTTTAAATAAGGCAGACAAGAAAACAGAGGGTTTGTAGTCCAAAATCTATGCTATAAAATCTTCTAAATGAAGCCACAGAGTCAAAAATAAAACCACAAAAAAAATTATGGCCTCTTAATGATTTTAAAGGAAAAACAATCAGAACACAAGTGTAACATTTCACTTGAAAGGCCTGGAACTGCAATCAAAAGAGTTTAGTATCAATACTACTCCCTAGTATCATGAAGACAGGTTTTTAGAGAGAAGTAGGAGAGTAAATGCAGATAAAGAGAATTTAGTACTTCTAATTTTGGCAGTGCAATGTTGGCACTCCTGGTTTGGCTAATATACAATGACAAGGGAGTTTTGGTTCAAATCACTTTCCCCTTAAATATTGCCACATTGGGTTATTCCACTTTATTCACTGACTCTCTTCTCCCCATGCTACCAAAAAAATTTAGAAAATTAGGATATAAAAAAATTGCAAAAGGATTTCCTGGAGAAAACTTAAATATAGAAAATATCCCCCCCAAATCCATAGATTATGAGTTTCTTCCTAACAGTACTGAGGCACCCACACTGAGGGCAGTGCAGCTACTTAAGCAAGTTAAAGGACTTTTCCCTTTTCCAGCCAGTTCCCTTAAGCTGTAAATATAACTATTTTATGCTAAAAAAATTCCTTTAAATGTCTTCATGAGTAAACCACAACTTGTTTATACTTTCTTTCCTCCTCCTCAGCATGTGCTTTTCTGCCAACAATAAACAAAGAAGAGAATCATGGATGCAAGTTCTGCTAATAACAGTTCATCCACAGCTGCCTTAGCCTGCAACTTCTCCTTGTGTCCTTGTGAACAGCTCAAACTTCCACTAAAGCTGACAAAAGCAGCAATGAAGAAAAGAGGGGCAGACACAAGACTAGAGCTGATGGCACAGGAGTATTAGAGGGGGTCACAGCCATGGCAGGTGCCATCCTGGGCTGAGACTAATGTCAGCAGAAGCAAAAGAAGTTCTCAAATGTGAAGCAAGAATTTTGCAGGTCAAAACAAGAAGCATGGTGGAGAAGAGTGAAAAAGTAGCTCTATGTAGAAAAAAAAGTATAAACCAGCAATGAAGAAGAGAAGGGGAGGTGGCAAGCAAAAGGAACAAAGAAAAGGACAGCATCTGCTGTGATAAAGAACGATCTGGTGAGAAACATTATTAAGTGATAGATAGAAAAGATTATGGTCTCAAAAGGAACAGGAAAAAAAAAAACCCAGCATAAATGTAACAACAGCAAAAAGACAATGTTCCCTGTTCCCTCAGGAGGTCTGAAATATCCTCCAGACACAGGCACAAAAAGCCTGACGTCTGGAGCCCACTCACTGCTGCAGGCAGAAAGCTCTCCAATTACAGTCCCCACCATTAGAAAAGAAGCATCTTGAAACAAAACCATACCAAGGTTCTTTAATTACATTAGACTAAAACACACAGTACAAGCCATACCATAAATTTCACTACTAATGTTCAAATAAAATTTATATTGTTTTGGAATGCATTTTTAAAGTTTTTTATTCTTTTTTATATCAAATTATAATAGTCCTTTGTTAAGATTAGAGCCAGAGTAATGAATATTTGCCTTCCAGACATCATCTCTATGGTTTATCAAATTAGTTATATATCTGAGAAAAATATTTAAAACATCAGTACAGACTTATTCTGAATAGTGCTTCCACATAAACAAAAGTCTAATTTGACAATTCTAAAAAAGAACCAAAAAAAAAAGCCCACAAAAATCCAGAAAGTCAACCCCATGAGTTTTCAAACAAACCAGTATTAAATTCAGTGTTTGGAAATCCAGACAGCTAAAGATTTTAAGCTATTATTTAAAGTACAATGGATTCTAACCCACAGTTTGCCTATTCAGATTATCGCATGTTGGTCCTCCCAGACCACACCCACCTACTCCTTGTTAAAACAGCTGTAAAAATAGCAACAAACACATATTCTGCAAACACACCTGCATCCTGAGAAACCAGAAGGCCCTGCAGTACACTGGGATGCTCAAGGGGTTTGAAATTACCTGTCTGTATGCTCCAGCAGATGCCCTCCAGATATGGATTTGGATCCTTCCAGGCACAGTGACCTGAACAGTCAGTCTTTCAAGAAACTATATAAACCCTCCTGCTTGATCTCACTTGCCATGGATTAAAAAGTTCAGTCAACCTTATTATGTTACCATAAAACCAACTATTCTAATTCTGTTGGCAAGCTGAATCACAGCAAATGAGACAACTCTCAGCAATAAGAGAAGGCAGCACACACACAGTTAGGCAAAGTGGCTGACAGAATTGCTCTGCACAAAAATATCCAGACTCTGGAATTATCTTGGACTCTGTGTTCAAACAGCCTTGACTTCCAGATTCTTCCAGGAAGAACAGGGAGCACTACAAGATTTCTGAGTGACTCTCATCAGATTGCAAGTTCTCCTGAAGGCTGGACCAACAATGGACAGACTGAACTAAAGTTTGAAGAAATAAACTGCTCATTCTTCAGGCTCCAGTGCTTTTAGATGTTCTACACTATGTAGGCAGTTAAGAACTGTGAAAACATTTCTGGGCAATATATAATTAGTACTAATGTTTTAAACTTCATTTTCAGAAAGATATGAGATTATTCACTAGAAGGACTTCAGTCAGCTGCTCCTCCATGCTTCTCTAAATAGATCCTATTTGACAAATGGCATCTCACAGACATGACTGATGGAATAAGATGAAGATATTACTTGTAACTATCTTCAGCTTTTTCCATGAAAATGTAAAGTATGAGGGTCATCATTTCTGGAACTGAGTATCAGAATGCAGTCACAATGTCTACGTGACACTTCCTAACATTAGAAGCTGCAGATTATTCCACACCATATTAAACAAATTGCATGAAATGATACCTCACGCCCCCATCACCCTGCTTACCCATCCAAAGAAACCACAGAGGAGGAAGAGTGGAAATTTTGTGGATTCAAGCATTACATGGTTCCAGGATGAAGGAAGAGTCAATGATCAGGCAAGCCAAGCAAGAATGCCTGAGCCAGATTTACTTTTGTTAACATTGTGTGGTCTGCACACCCCTCATCAGCTGCAAAACCATGAGAGAAGGTAAAGATGGATACAAACCATCCAGGCCTTCAGTTTTATCCCAGCACACAGATGCAGGACTAATCTCTGTGCATGACAGTCCAACATGCAGGAGATCACAGAAAGGAGCAATAGATGAATACAAATATCTTCTCTACCAACAATGCTGCTCCTCCAAAGAAACAATGGGAGCCTGGGTACTAAGGGTAGTGATTCCAGACCCAAAACATCATCAAAGGGATTGATTATGCCTAAGATTTGCACAAATTTTAGGACCCAGACCAGAATGATCTGTATTGCTGGCACACAACAATCAGTTAGGTTTGTTCATATGTTTCAGTTACATACAGTACCTTAAAGTCCCCCAAAAAATAAACAAAAACAAAACCAAACTTCTAAGATAGATAATTTACAACTACAATCCATAAGCAACTTCAGAACTGTAAACTAAGAACCCAGAATAAAAGTCTAATGTTTTTCCCCAGTGAGTTATACGTTAACAAAAAGGGTCAAATCTTGGCTCACTTTAATTTCAGAATTAAAAAGAATCACACCATACAACCTCAATTAGTCCAATGCCACAGGGAGTGCCAGAAAAAATTAATAATAACAGGTTTGGATAATCAAGGATTCAAACAACAGAGAGAATCTTCATTGCAATTAAGTTATTTAAGAACATGGTCATCTTTCACGCAATAGCATTCGGACCAAAAGGATCAAGGGCAAACTTCATTTCACTTGTCCTAACTAAGACTGGACTTACTCTCCTTTGTAAACAGTTAGTGAGATATTCAGAATACTATGAGGTCCATCAGCTTTGCACAGTACCCTTTACACAAAAAAGGCACAAACTTTAGTACTTTATGAAACATTCACTAAATACCTTTCTCTCTATTACCCACAAACATCAAGAAATTATGGAGTTCATGGGATTCTGTTTAGATAATATTGTTCAGAGTGGCTGGTGCTACTTTTAAATAACAATAACAAGGAGAAATGGAAGGGTGGGTGATGCATCTCAAGAGATCATTATTATCACATGCCCTAAACTCCACTGGCATGCAAGAGCTATCAAGAAGTGTTTTCAAAGTATTTGCATTTCAACTCGTGTACAATTGTGGGAATATTATCAAGTAACTATCTGCATAAGTGATATCCAAGTTTTGATTTTATACTGAATTGATGGTTAAAAGTAACTATATATTGGGTTTTTGCACAGTTTATACAAAATTCAGTACTGTTTATTTCCTTTATCTCATTTGATACTCCATACTTCTGCCTGCTTCTTGAAGTATCAACTGTGGCCAGAGTGAGAAAAAAAACCCACCCAAAGCCATATTATCTTTGTGCAAAACAACTATGATAACACTCACATTTCCAGTTGTTTACATCTCTGTAATTTGTTCTGAAGGAGAGATTTAAGAGTTTTTTAATAATTCAATTCTCTCCATCAATCCCCATCACAAACTTTGACTTAGATTGCATCTATTTATGACCTTGCTTGCTCTGTGATCAATTTTTATGCATTTCTAAAAGACCTTTCTGTGACACAGAGAAAAGCACAGTAATTCTGACAACAGAACTGTATGTCCTGATACCTTTGCTCTTTTCTTGTGCAACAAGCTACAAGCTGCTTGTTGCTAATACTCAGCAATTTCAATTTGCAGCTTATCCTGATCATTGTGACCTCCTGTTTCTTATCCTGTCTGACAACTGAACAGAATAATAGAAGAGGAATGTTAAAACATAAATTAATTACTTGAGGGTTATCATGTCAGCTGAGCATAATTCAGACATATTTCAGCCAATATTTCATCTTTTTCACTACTAATACTTAAGCTTTGGTGCTGGCCTTCCTTGTGGAATTTATTGGAGACAGCCATTTTGCAAGACAGAGCAGTCATATCATACCTGAGTATTGAAACACCCTGTTCTGGAAAGCAAATACACCATGCTAAACATCAGACTATACTTCTGCCACTGTACTACTGCTCTTTTTCAAAAGAAATACCTCACAGGATTATTTATATATTTCCTCAGGGTCTTCCAAAAAATTTTTGTTCCCAGGCCATAATTGCTTGTAACTTTAATTGATTTTCAGTTATCATATATGCATAAGTAGAGATGTCCTTTTCTAATAACTCCATTTACACAGAGCAAGAATAAATACACAATTTAAAAAAAAAAAGTAGCCAGAATGGTCAGACTTCCAGTCTTTTAATATTGTAGGTCGTTAAAAAATAAACCACACATCCTTGAGAATATGAACAAGTTACAAGAAAATAGATGACAAGACTCATACCTGTTAAAAAGATCCTTGTGTCTTTGGGCTGTAAAAACTTACTTCGCAGGTACTTAGCACTCTGGTCATTCAGCTATGCATTAAAATACCTGCCTCAGTCATACCCCATCATCTAACATACTAGGATTGGAACACACAAGTCAGCATCATTCTAACAAATGCAAACTTACATAGGAAACCCGTACTCGCCGTCGGTGCACCAGCCCACAGCACTGCATGAAGAGGACAGCAGACAACAATCAGTGGCTGCTTTCACCGAGCTTCGGTCATTCCTGTCTCCTCTGAGACACTGTCCATTTCTCTCCTCTTTTCAGTCCCAGGTGCAAGGGAACGGGCAGCAAAATTGTCACCTTTCAGCTCCAAAACCACCCCTTTAAATTATTGTGAGGACAGATGAAACTTAGTTTTTCTGAGCAAAGCAATCTCTTCTGTTTCCGATGATTTAAAAAGAAAGGCAGGGAAAAAACCCAACAACAAAAACCCAGAGGCACGTCTTTATTTCCTCAGCATCCAGTTATTACAAAGCAAATTCCATATTCCTGTACATCCTTTACTACACGTGGGATAAGGTTTGTAGGAACCATTCTGAACTTAGGAGAGACAGAGACGTAACAGGATCTTTGTATCTCCGGCTACTGCAACCCCGGCTCTCTGAAGGTCTCTTGCTGCTGCTGCTGCCGCTGCTGGTGTTGTTATTGCTGCTGCTGCTGCTGCTATTACAGCTTTCTTCCCAATGCACAAACCAGCAATAGCATCCTTGCTTCAGCGTTACCTCTGCCCTATCTTAGGCATATCTGATTTGTTACTGAGCCCTTCCCAACAGCCTGGAAAAATGACGGAGTCTAGACTTGAATTCACTCTGGATTTGCAAGACTACAGAACCACTCTCCAAACAGGCAGATGCTTTGTCTGCCGAGACGTGTTTCACATGAATTGTAGGCAGGACTGCTGAGTGGCCTTGCTACCTGACTTGCATCAGAGGCACAGTCTCCTCTGCTGACACTGTTTACAAAAAGAACTCAAGAGAACATGAAAACTCTGAATACACACTTAGAGAACTAATTAAATACCTGGATAATTGCGACTTACAGATAATGATTTTGGAAAGACAAATACAATGAAAAATTATTATCCTTAAAGCAATAAGGGGACACTTCTGAAATCAGGTCAGATTAAATTAACCTGTTTATGATCACAGTTCATCACTTTTCTTATGGGAGAGACGGAGTATTCCAGCACAGAAAAGGCTTAATAACTACATTATATCTTAAAACTCCATCCTTCACTACTTTACGACAGTGATCTAAGAGTCTCAAACGTCTCCAGTACTGTATATCTCCTGTCAGATGAATACATGAGGCACTTTTTTTAACACTGAGGTATACTTAACTCTTTCAGCACTGGCATTTTGCTAAAAACTAGGATAAGCAATCGGATTAAAATAGTATTAAAAATGATAGTTATAATTACTAAAATAATAGTTAATAAAATACTTGTAATATTAACTACAATTATCATTGTAAGAGAACATTATTTAAAGTTGCAATGAGAAAATTAGAGCTTATACAAGCTATCTCTATCCTGTCTTTATGTAGGCTCTGATAGGACGACTAATGAAAGGGTTAAATCTTCCCAAAAAGGTAAAGAAAAGGAAGCTGGTACTCCTCAGAGATTGGTTTGGATTTCAGCTTGAAAGAGGGGACTCCAAAGAAGGCAAGCTATCAGTGTGTGGGCAAAATATTATCAGATACTCAAGCCAGCTGAAAGGTGAGTGGTTTATTCCAGTGTAAGGTAAGGAGTCTGCCCATTGAGTAGGAAGCCCTGTGACAGTGTGATGAAATCATGTAACAAAGTGAGTAAACATTTACACGCCCAAAGTCTGGCAAGTAAAATTCACCTCCTGTCAATTTCAAGTACACTTCATTTTCATGTGCAACATCCTTCTTATAACAATAGAAATCAGTGGTGCAAAGCATGTCTGGTCTTTGGGGACAGAAATGTCTGTTTTAGCCATTGAAATATCACCAGCTTGACTGGTTTGGGTGGGAGTTTTTCGGTAGATTTTTTTCCAATCCAATTAACAACCATCCATTCCTATGGACATCAATGGGCTGACTGGTCTTTTTAAGTCAAATGTACTTTTGGTGTAAAGCCACAGCTGTTAGTGAAGATATATTGCTGATAACTCATCTCAGCTGGACCTGCAGATGCTCTCAGCATCTTAAAAAAATATAATAAGACTAATACAATTAAAAACAGGAAATTCTGGATGTAAGGACCTTATACACCTAAATCTAAGTTATCTTTATTTTACCTCCTACCACACAGTCTGATATATATTGATTTACCTTTAGCAGAAGAACAGAAGTTGGTACTTCCCAGTGACCCATAAGGAAGTGTCCTTGCAGCAATTTCACAGTTCAAAAGCAGAATACCAGATCAATAAGCAATGCAGATCATGAATCTCTTCTGATCAGGACTGCTTAGAGTTATTCTAATAAAAGCATTAATAATAGCAATAATGATAACTAGCAGGAAGAACAAAGCATTTTGAAGTAGGACATACTGAACATTACCATAAAAAAGTATGGTAATGTATTTCAAAATAGCTAATGAAATAAAGCTAGACAGAATAATGCAGCAGTTGTTTATAATACGTATGTAAAAATGAGTTCTCTAAATTTTCTCCTTATAATGACTATGTTTTACTCTTGGGGAAGATCTGGACATAAAATAACACAAATATAAAAGCCATGCATTAGCTATATGTTACACATTCAACTTGTTTTAAAGATTTGCGAAACTTATTTGGAAACGATCAATAATATTGGCTTCACATAAGTGTTTCTTGCACTGGTAAGGAAACAATACAAAAGGTGGCAATCAATTTTAGAAGTTTAAATTGTTGCTGAGGAACACAAATCCATCTATGTTTTTAACCCTTCCTGAAATTCACCAAGAAGATACAAACCACAAGTATCTCTTACAAAACCAGTATCAGAACTCCTACTTAAATTAGTCTGCAACTATCCTCACAACCAAAGACTTCATGATTTAACCAGTAAATCTCCCCTTTCAACACAGGCAGGAAAATTGTTTGGTTGTCTCTCTCGCTTCCTACTCCAAATTACTGAAATACTTTGTCATGACTCTACGTCACACAATTACCAAAGACAATTTTTTAAATGTGAGTCTGTGTTGCTTTTTATGGAGGTAAGGGAAAGATGACTATATGGGGATAGAAGGGACAAAAGTCAAACTCATCTAATTGAAATCTGGTAAAATTTAATGTTCAGCAAACATGACTTTGCAACAGTCCCCATAGGACAATGCAGTGAATACACAATCAGACCACTTAAATTTTCTGTTAAACAAAAAGATCTCCATGTTACCTTAAATTGAAAATATAACAAGGCACCTAACATAAAAATAATTTTAAAACCCTGAAAATCTCACTAAAAAGACAGAAAACTACCAATCCAGTAAAAGGTATTTTTTCCCTGTTCTAACATCGAAAAAAAAAAACTATGAATCTTGCTTTCCTTGTGATGTGTTTTTGAAATGACCTTTTAGTTAGCCATTATCATTAAGACAACACCAAGGTTAATGTACTCAGGGATTGATTTTGTTTTTGCATACAGGGCACAATGATAGCACCTTCAAACAGGGAGCTTATCAGACACATACAAAACATTTAAAAGACTTATAAAGACACTTGGTGAGCAGGAAAAGACAGTGAAATGTATACTAACAGGTAGAATAAACAAGGAGAAAATTTAGAAGTGTTCTGAAGTAATCAGTGAGGCTAATATTTCAATTTTTAGATGCAGCTTCTCCAGTGCTGAAAGAGCATGGAAGAAAGGACAAAAGTTCTTATCTCAAATTAAACAAACAGGCTGGCATGAAAAATGAAATAGGAATGAACCTTTAGAAGGTAAATGAGTGATACAGCTATTTGTATTCTCCTCAAGTGCTTCATTTCACAAGTTACATAAACTGAAGGGTGAGGAAAGAAAAAGAGGCTGTCACACAAGTGTTATCATTTACTTGGATTGGTTTCTTCAGCTAACTAGCACTGTCTGGGTGAAGCCTCTGCCAGCTCACAGTCAACTGAAGCTCACAGCCAGATCTTCCATAATGTGATCAAGTGACTGTCCAGAGATAATGAGATGGATCTGAAGTGTTCAGTGCCAGCAAGCTCAAGGAACTGCTTCCCTAGCTACCTCAAATGGCATTGCATCCACTCCAAAGGACAGCAATGACAAAATAAAACTATGCTGAATAAAACAGCTGAATCCTTCTTCTGGAGCAAAAAACCCCAAAACACAAGACACTACCTCACCCCCCAAACCCTCTATAAAAAAATCACAGAAAAAATTACTGTCCACCCTATGGTAGATTCTTCAGGATCCTTTGCAAGTAAGTTCCATTACATTATTATTTCAATTTATCCATTAAAGGATAAATTGAGGTAGGAAGACACTGCTGGAGATCATTGAGTCCAACCCTCTGCTCCGAGCAGACTCAGCTGCAGCAGGTGGCTCATGGCCATATCTGAATTTCAAGTTATCTCCAAGGATGAAGGCTCTATACATTCTCAGGACAACCTGCTAAAGTGCTTGACCATCCCCACAGTGAAAAAAAGGCTTTATCTTACATGTAACTGCAATTGCCTGTATCATCTGGCTCTTGGATTGACTCACTCTAGAATGTCCATGTCCCTCCTGTCCTGGGCAACCCAGAACTGGACGAAGCACTCCAGGTGTGTCTCACCAGTGCTGAGCAGAGAGAGATCATCTCCCACCTGCTGGCAGCACTTTTCCTAACACAGGCTAAAGGGCTGATGGCCTTTGCTGCAAGGACACATTGCTGGCTCATGGTCCTGTGGACTCCACCAGGATTCCAGGGCCTTTCCTACAAAGCTGCTTTGTAGGTGGTCAGCCCTAGTCTATACTGGTGCATGTGGATCATTTTTATGGGTGGACAACATTGCCTTTCCCTTTGTTGAAGTTCAGAAGCTCTTGTCAGACCATTTCTCCAGCCTGCTGAGGTCCATGTGGATGGCAGCACAACCCTCTGATGTAACACCCACTCCTCCCAGTTTTGTACCATCAGCAAACTTGCTGAGGGTATGCTCTGCATACATCACCCAGACTATCAAATAAAAAGGTTAAACTGTACTGGCTCCAGGACCAGCCTAGGGGCACAAAACTAGCAACTGCACTCCAGTCTGGGCTGGATTTCATGCTGCTGAACAGAGTTCAGTCTGGCAGTCCTGACAAGTTTCAGTCCACTTCACCATCCACTTACTCATTCCATCATTTTGTCTATGAGGGTGTTCTGGGAAACAGCTTGTAAAACCTCACCAGAGGCAGGATAACCAGCATCCACTCTTCTACCCTTGTCTTCTAAGCCATTCATCTCATCATAAATGGCTGTCCAGGGGGTCAAGCCTGATTTGCCCTGTGTAAATGTATGCTGACTAGTCACCTTCTCCTTCATGTGTTCAATCATGGTTCCCAAGAGGATTTACTCCAACATTTCCAAAGGGATGAAAGTAAAGGTGAGCAGCCTGTAGTTCCTCAGATCCTCCTTCTTCTTCTCACCCTTCTCACCTGGGTTACATCTGCTTTCTTCCAGTCTCTACAAACTTTCCCTAATCAGCATGACTCTTTAAAGATGGCCTGTCCCCCTGAAACTTTACACACACATTAAGGTCTGATTTTACCAGTTGCATCATAACTTCATTCTAAGTATGTGAATAGATTCCTAAATTTACATCAAAATGTTTAATTTCCTTCTAATTTTAATCCTTTTAAAGCTTTTCAGACTCATTCCTTAGCAGTTTATCTGAGTCAGTGTTTGTGAAATATTGTATTATTTTTGGCTAAATGTTTTTGGCATATTGGTCATTCTTTAAATAGATTAATTTACTTATTTCCATTTAACATGAAGAACTTCCGAGAAACTGATTTGAGATATTTTAAGCTACTCAGTTGCCTACAAAAAAAGCATTTTAAGTATTTAGCATCCATACTAAACTGGAAGGGTCTATGGTGACAGACAAATCATAACAAAAACATCTCAGACTTTTTGGCAGAGTAAGCTGTTTCTGAATCCTTGGATTTCTGAACTGTACAAAAAGTGATGCAGTCCTTCCCCCTTAAAAAACAAAACCAAATAACTTACTTTGCTAACAAAGTTACCAGTAAAAAACCTGTATGAGATTCTTAAGAACAATCCAACTTCTACAAAGCATTTCCTATGTATTATACAATAAATCACATACAGGAAGAAGGAAAAAAAAGAAAAAATGGTTCTCAGAAAGTGCTGGAAATAACTTAAAATATTATTTCTCTCAAGCAGTGTCAGCTTTCTCACGTGACATTTTACTGACCATGCGCTATACTCAATTCCTCCCAAGGCTTTACAAGAACCTGCTTTTGTTGATGTCTAACTCTTCCACTGCTCAAAAGACCAAAAACAATGTTCCTCAGTCAGCTGCTTTTTAATGGTATTCGAAATTGCTAACTATAATTTGTCATCCATATATGATCTCTATTGTACAGAAAAAAAATACTAAATTTAATATAAAAATATACTCAACACTAGGCTCAAGAAATCTGCATTCAGATAACATTTTTAAATAACAGTTTGCTGATTTAATCACTGACAATAAGCTTTTGCAAAGTATGGCTCCCACCTTCCTGTCTTCCATCAAAAAATAATGTTGTTGACTTTCTATTAATGTTATAAATCCCTTCTTCTCTTCCAGCCTTTCTCTGGAAAAGAATATCAGTGCTAAGGAGTCTCCATGTTCATTAAGAGAACTTCATGCTGGCTGCCTCTACCTCAGAGCTGCATTGCTCAATTTTTAATTTTATTTTCTTATAAACGCTGAAGTTGCATGCAACTATTTCTAAAAGGATTGGAAAAGAGCAAAACCCTTTCAATATGAAGTATTTTGATTTAGTTACTTATCACTGTGCTATTTTTGCTGGTTTACATGTATTAATTAGCAATATTTAGATCTTGCTTACAAAATCTATGCACACATAATTACTGAGCAAAACTAACTTAAATAATTTTATCCTTTAATAAATCAGTCCCTCAGAGCTGATCCTGAAAAGGAGCAATGTATGCAAACCCTACTGTAACTGTAACTGTTAATCTAGAGAGGTAATGCAATATTTTCAAGCTCATTTTTCAATGTAAAAAGCTCTCCAAAGGCAGATAATAAACAATTTCCTTTAGATGATTGCTAACCTAGGTTTATATGAATCTGCCAAGCTATCATCCAAGCTGTGGCTGTTCTCATACAGATTTACGTCAAAGAATTGCAATCAGCAAGTCACAATTTAAACTTTATTTGACTTGTTTGAAACTGATTTCCTATAAAGTCAAAAAAATAAAATAAAATACTTCTTACAACATCAGGCATAAAATTCTGGAATTTTCTGTCACTGGCAGTACCACAGACATTACTGGAGAAGAGGGGACAAATTTAAGGACAGCAGTCACATAAACTGATACAAATGCAAGCAGTCAAGGATATAGCCTCCAAAAAACCAAGGAAAACAAGGGCCCTCAAAAAGGTTCTCTCAGACACTCCCTATCCAGCACAAATTTAACTACAGTTAGACTACTGTGCTAGAAGGACCATGGCTTTGATGCAGGAGGAGATTTTATGTGATCTGGTATCCACACCACCTAGTCTTGTTTAAAGGGATTTCTGCTTAGAGACACTTGTTGTCTGCATGTCAGCTGAGTTTCTTTATGCCCCATTGTTCCCTTTGCCTGCAATTCATTCTGTCTTTTTTTATCCAGAAACATCAACTGCATTTCAGCTTCTTTTCTTGTGATTCTGTACTTGGATCCATCACTCTCTGTAGTGGCAGCCAGCTTTTCAGGTTTCCCTATCAGACAAGTATTTGAACACACCATGTTTCTCTGTGGCATCCTCTCTTCTTTGCTCCAATTTGTCTCCAGTCCTACTGTTTCCACCTGAGAACTCTAATGTTCAGATATGTTCTGCCCCTAGTTCAGGTCATATCATGCACAGGCAGATGTTATCAGAAATCTCATTAGCAATGCACATTTGGCAGCTTCCACACCCAGTCATCCTTGTTTTCTCCTTTATGTGAAGGTCATCTCTCATGCCATCTCACACCCTATCAGCACCTCTCCCTTGTCCCCAGCTCAAAAGTCAAGGACTTGTTTCTTTCTCATTAAAGACAATCTGCACCACTCCCTCCCTTTTTTTTCTGGTTCTATGTCTACTTGTTCCTGTACTTTAGGAATTAGGGGATTTATTGAACAAGTTCCAAAAGTTAAATATTTTGTTGCACTGAATCTGATAATATGAATGCTATGAAATATTAAGAAGATGTCCATGCTATATCTTATTAGCTTCAGTTTCTTACTGTAGTTTCTCATTGCATGCAGAATGCTCTCTTGGCTCTATTTTGATCAAGATGCAAGATAGCCTTTCCCATAGCATTTTACATAAGGTTTCTTAGGGAACAAAGCTTTATGTAATTCTCTGATTCTTCCTTTCATGCAGCAGATCCTCCTCCCTTTCACCACCTCATCAGATTCTCCACCTGTCAGTCTATATAATTCAAATACTGGAAATTTCAAGGATATTTGGTTTCTACAGCCTTGCCAACTACTAGAAGATGCATAAAGTAAGAGACATACACACCCTCAATAATTATAAAATCATATTAAATTATAAAAAAAATCCCATGTTTTGCCACAATACTATATCATGCTTACATGATATATTTTCCAAAATTAAATACCACTGTTAATTTCAAATGTCTATGTTATGGATAAAAATGCGCTTTTTTTTCTGTTGAAAGAATTCATTTTCCCTCAACACCTCTCTTTAAGCCAATTTTTACTAAGTGTAAACAAGGTCAGCTCAAAGTGTGTGAGGAAGAAAAAGACAAAAGGTAGCATTTCTGGTATAAAAAAAAAGGGACGGGAGGGAAACAAGGAGGCGGATCACATACAAACTTGGGAACTGCCTTGTCTGTGGCTTTGTGTAGCCCAGAGAGAAGATATAAAATGCACCACTGCCCAGAGGTGTCAGGGCTCATCACTGCACCCACCACACATTTCTTGCCCACTGCAGCTGTTCACAGCCCCCGTGCCCCCCCATGGCAGGAGGACTGACGAAACAGCTGCTACAGAATCCCTATTTTAACAGAATTTCACAGAAATACAGGTGCTACAACACACAAAATTACAATTTCTTGCCAGATTAATTTCTACTTCTTTTGGACCTGGTTCTGTATCAGAACTAGGAGCAAGTGGAAGAGGAGCGAACAACACTTAGGCAGTCTTTATTACTCCTACTGTGGACTCAGCCTGCCTATAAAGCATAACAGAAGCACAAGGAGTGTAGGTGCAGGTTTCTCTTCTCTACATTGTAGGGATAATAGCTAAAGAAGGATAATTTATTTTATATAGGGATAATTTATTTTATACAGGGATATTAAAGGATAAACAATTCACAATAGATATAAACAGAGACATAAAATGACATTTTTTTTCGTAAGAGACTATAGCAAAGATGTTTTTTCTTTTGATTCTATTATGAGCAGACTACTTAAAAAAAAAAGGAAAAAGAAAGTATTGAACTCTCCTGTACTTGCATACTAAGCTTTTAAACATTAGAAAAGAGAACTTATTTTCGTAACATATTATGAGGCTTCAGTTGCATCTGAATATTATGCTAATTCAAAAATCCTCGAATAATTCAGTGCAAAGAAAAAAAAGCCAGCAGTACTGTGCTACATTACCTTTCTTGAAAATACAGAAAACGAGTTGTTCTATTTAATTACAGCCGCTAGGTGGCAAAGTTGGCCAAAGAACCAAATGTTTGAAACTGCTATATCTGTCTATTTGACTACAAGGGACTCATTTTAAAAAATGACACAGAAAATTAAAGAAGTGTAAATCAAAAATTAAATTCAGTAATCATAAACCTATTTTATGACTATATCTGTGAGGAATTTAAACTGCTTCATCCATCTATTCTAATCCTTACAAGACGGTAAAATAATTTTAGTGAACGTTCTTGAAATCAAATGAAGTAATTACTGCACTGGGCAACAATAAAAATACTGAACAAAAATACAGATTTTAAGTTTAGAAGAGAATACCTACTAACACATACAGTATCTTCTGACTTGACAGCAGGTACAGTCATGCTAACTTACAGAAGACACAGTACTCCTTATGTTTTTTGATATAAAAGCTGCTTTTCTGCCTTTCAAAGCAGCACAGTCACTCTCCATCTGGTTGAATTTCAGCAAATACTTTATAAAGAGAGACAGTCTTCTACTCTTTTCTTTTAGTACTTTCTTCTCCTTAACCTTTTCTGGCTAGCTCTTACTTTTTCTCTTTATTTCAGCACATCTGCTTGTTGATTCATGCTTTAAGTTAAACTCCATGCTGTCTGCACTTACACATCCCACTGCACTGGAATCAGTGGTACCTCCAGTACAGCTAAAAGTGACATGAAATTAACATTAGTTGATACACAAACTCTGCAAATATACTGCAAAGCAAACCACATCTGACTCATCTGGAACTCAAGAGTTTGGAAGAAGAGCTCTCATGTCTCATGGCTCCCAAAGAAATACTGAGCAAACACTTAGTGAAAATCTACTCACAATATTAGTATCTCCCTCTAAAAAAAATAAAAATCATGAACCAGGAGCATGAAGTGTCCAGAGTGAATAAAAGCAGGATGATCCTGGCTTTTTGTTTTCCTGTTTTATGGGACAGATCTGCTCAGCTCCAAGATAGAAGTGTTGTGAGCTGCACAGTTAAGGATTTTTGACTAAGCTAAACTACTTAACCAGCCAGAAAATGATAAACATACTGTACTGAGTGTGTGTTCTAATGGCAAGCTCTTGTCATATCAAGCTCTTTACAAGCCACTGGGGCTCCAGCACTGCAAGGCAGGGAGACTGGAAAGAAGAAAGAATCTGAGACAACCACTGCAGATAGTAAATGCTGAACAGTTCTGATGGCATTCTTTATAGTAGAGGGGGAAGATCTCATGATGAGTATCATCACTATTTAGTTTGCATTTTCTTTTAAATGACAGTCATTAAGAAGCATCCCTCTCAGAACAAGGAGGAAAGAACACAACAAAGCAGACTGAGGACCAGTCATTCAAAGCAGTGAGCACTGCCCCCTTGGAGCGATACCAGCTACACGCAGTAGATGTGGAATGTATTTTTGCTCAGCAGTATCCACTCCCATTCCTAGATGTGTGTCATCTAACATGTCAGTGAACCACTGATCACAGTGACTCAGCTGTAAAATCTACGAGCTTCTGTGTCACAAGAGAGGCTAAAAGAAGCAGCCAGAAGTGCTCTGAGTTTCTAACCTAAACTGCGACATGTCTCTCATCCAAATCACAATGTGAGGAAGGAGGAAGTGATGATAAAGGAGGAACAAAAGAACAAGGCCCCAGCTAAGCACATTTGAGCAGTCCAGTTTCTGGAGCACGAGAGACAGAGCAAGGTACTCCCACAGCTGGCTACCTTTGTTTTTCAGCCCCCAAAAAAGCAGGAGTCTGCTGACAGGTCACTTGGAAGCAGCTTACAATAATGTCCACAGTGAGTTCCTGTGTCTCAGGAGGGCTCCAAATCACTCACTCACAGCACTTTGATGAGGTGCCGAGTTCATCACACACTTTAAACAGGGCATGATCTTGAAAACCTTCCTTCCTTCAGAAAATGTTCTTGTCCAGAGAAACACAGCTCATCAAGACGTACAGGGACATACCACAGTGAGTCCAGCCAAGGGCCACGAAGATGAGGAAAGGCTTTGATCACCTTACATGAAAGATACAGAAAGTTGGTAATGCTCGGCCTAGAGGAGAGACTTTATCCATATGTTTATGTACCCAAAGGGACATCATAAAAAGCACCAGCAACTCAGTGATGCCACATGACAGGACAAAAGCCAAAGGGCATGAACTGAAGTACAGACAATTCCAATTGGGTATTAGAAAGCTATTTTACATCGAGGGTGGTCAAGCACTTTTAGCAGGTTTCCCAGTGAAACTATGCAGTCTTCATCCTTGGCTATACTCAAAACCCTCCTGGACATGGCCCTGAGCAAACAGCTCTGCCTGAATCTGCTCTGAGCAAGGTGTTGGACTCCATGATCTCCAGTTATGCTTTCCTACTTCCATCATTCTCTGACTCTACATTAAGTACACAAATGCCACTGAATTTAGCCTAAGCCTAACTTGCAGTAGTCTTTTCGCTTAAAGAAAGAGCTTATAATCTCCATTTCTTATACTATTTAATGTTCAGCTTATAGAAAACAATAGGAAAGTAATGCTAAGCTACTTCTCTATTGTGAGCAAGGACACAGCCAGTGTAAATTTTATTGAAAAGAAGTCTGCTTTTCTAAATTTGTCCTTATTACTAACCAAAGAATAAATGTATTCAAAATATGATTACTTGATGGTTTAAAATTGTTTTGTGAAGCTTTTACAGATATTAAGATGCTGCAAAGTTTTAAGAATGCACTGCTATGAAAAAGCAAACATAAAATAATTTTTTAAAAAGCACAACAAAACTTTCCTCTTACAACAGTCTCATTAACTTCCAAAGCCTTCTTCAAATATTCACTTCATAATTACCAAACTTGTTGGACTCTTGGAAAACAGCTGTCTAATATATTAATACTGAATTGTGTTACTGATTTACAAACCATAATGCAATGTATGGAGAAGTCCAAATGCAACAAAAACTACATTTTCAAGAAGATCAGAGTACCCAGTGGTAATTCTTTCTTACAAAACCAGGCAAACAAAAACACAAACTTCTTTTTAAAAATATAGACCACAGCTTATTTAAAACAATTTTTTTCTAGGAAAATAAGTCTAGTACAATAAAAGCAGCTGGTGCAATATGACTGGATTTTCTGCAAATCATGGACAATATTTCACTACTTCCAACCAAACAGGATGAAAAATAACCTTTCAGAGTAGTTTCCTAATAAAACTTTTGTCTCCAGTATACAACTGGGCTCACTTGTCGGTTTTGATAGTGTTTGACCTCACTAAGCAATAATTTTCTACAGCTTTGCTTAAATGAGTAGCCAAGTAAAAAGAAACTGTAGGTTCTATAGGAAACACTGAGGTATAAACATGGCAACCATTACACAAAGGGCCTCAATTTTGGACAAAATGCCTTAGTAACTAAGGCTAAATATATTTGAATAGATTTTGAAACAGCAAAATAAATCCTATTTCATTATTAAAATTTCAGCACACTTCATTAAAGTAATTCAAAACATTCTTCCTTCTCCAAACTGACCCAAGACCCAAAAAGAATGTCTGCATTATGCAATGGCAAGTGGAAAAAACACACTTTACTACCAGTTTTGTGGCACTCTGAGCTTTGCCAGTCTCTGTGGGGATGTGGCTTCCCCAGCCCCTGTCTCTATGGGCAGCTTCCATAGCCCAGACCATGAGAGCCCAGAAATCCTTGAGCTCCAAGGCTGGGGTCATGGGGTAGGGGGCAGAGAGAGACAGCAAACCACAAGGTACACCTCTGCCACCCTTTGGGCTCTGCCAAATCAGAGACTTACCCCAAATCAGCATTTTGCAAGCAAAACCCAACTGAACCAGGAGACCTCAAGCTTCATCCTAGCAAACATATCCCATGACAAACAAGAAAACTACAAGGATGAACACATTATAATGGTTGTGCTGAGTATTCTTGTCTGGAGGTGGCTATGTTCCCAAAGTTCCCTTGGACCACACTGAACACTGCGGGGGGGTAAAGGCTGAGGGGCAGAAAAAAAAGAGAGGGAGAGAGAAAGATATGCTTCTGAAGGTGACCTCTTGGGAATTTTAAAGGATAAATGGATGAAAAGTAAAAGAAAAAGAGTCAATGCTTAGAGCATAGCAGTAAGCAGCAGGAAATCTTGGGTAACCCGGGCAACTCTGATGGAAACAGATTTTTTTATTATTTATTTATTTTTAATAGAGACTTTCAAATATTTCTCTCCATTTTATTTTAGGCACTTCCAAAGCAACTCATATAAAGAACCTTGGATCTCTTCAGTGTCCAAAAAAGGATGCAACATGTGAATGAACAAGAATTTCCAGATGGCACATCTTGTGAACTCAAAGAAGACATCCCTGGGGTATTAACTAATGAAATCTATACTTCCTCCAGCTACTTGTTGCTTGGAAGAATTCAGATGGCACCAAAGCATTTCACTGGAAATGAAAACACTTTAAACTTCGCAGTCCTACTTTGCCTGAAACCTGATGCGGTGTCAGGAAGCCCCTGTCTCCTGAGACAGACTCCATACATGATAACTTAAGCCTGACTAATCTTGGCTTCTCTGTTTGGATGGCATGCTGTTTTGATAACAGAGTGATCAGAAGTTCAAACAGACTGGAATGAGGAAAGAGTAAGCAGAAGAGTGAGTACAGGCTTTATAACCATGCAACATATAAATCATACAGAATACAGCCCATCATTATGAAATGCAGCAGGTCACTATAACTTTTTTTCTTCTACAGGCATAATCAGTTCAAAATTATTACCAGTTGCAAAAAAAAGTACAATATAGAAATTGAACTGTAGTACCCTGCATTGCTAATACTTTTACATCTCCTTGTAGATGCCACTTTGAATCCTCGAATGAGTATATTGATTTACATGAAATGCTGACTAAAATAACCAAAACCAGAAACTCCATTCTGAAAAGCAATGCGAGCAAATAACTAAAAAAGTGTCAGGATTCAAACCAGGTCCTTTATAAAATAATTTTGAACTGCTACAGATTAAGAAAGTAAATTTGGTTCCAATAAAAGGAAAAAATCAAACTTTTTTACACAGACTAAACAGTTCACAAAATAATGCATTAAGAACCTCAAACTTTTTTGCTTGATCTGTTACAAAATGTTTAGTTTCTGTATTCTTAAATTACTAAATTAAAATAAAATGTAATAAAATGTAATAAAAGGTAATAAAATAAAATGTAATAAAATAAAATAAAATAAAATAAAATAAAATAAAATATGGTGTTCCTTGAAAGCAAAACCTCTGTTTCAAAGCCAGAACTTAAACTTCTCTGTGCTAACTTTACTAATTTACTATGTAGCTTAATATCTGATAGGGCTTTGCTGTCAGCCAGCCAAAGGCTTTGCAACTGCCCAGCAGGCCCTCCCCAGGGAAGGACTGGGAATTGGCACTGGTATCCTGCCCAGATGAACAAACATTGGCCCCTTCCCACACCTGGCAGCAGGCTGGCCTGGATGGCAAGTGGCTGCTGGGGTGGCAGGAGAGCTGGGGACAGGACACGTCTGCCCCTCACCGTGCGCTGCCCAGCACAGTCCCTGGCACTGCTGCATCCCTGCTAAAATCCACAGGAGCCCCGGAACTGGGACCTGCTTCTGGAGCAGCTGGTCCGGTTTACCCCACTTTAAATTATCCCTGGAAGAAGGCTTGGGGTAGCCCAAGAATATCCAATTTCAATCTGTTTAGCACAATCACTGAGGCCGGTCAGGAATGGTTTAAAAAAGGCAAAGAGAGGCCGGCATACCTCTTCACACTTCTGTGCTATACAACAGCGCGGGTATTTCAATCTCTGCTTCATGAAAGTCAAAACAGAACAAATCTTTATGCAAAAAGATGTTCCGCTATCCCCTTCAGTCTCTCACCTACTCTTCGCAGTGCATAAAAACCTTAACTTCTGCTAATTCAGGAGTGTCTATCCTTATTTGAGGACAATCTCCTCCATAAACGTATGCTATAGCTCTTTTAAAAAGCAGTACAGTACTTCTGCTCTTCTCATCACAGCTTTACCAGGTCACTACAAGCAGTTACATAAATCTTGCTTTCTGCCATCACTTGACATCATTCACTCTTTTCAGAACTTTTCCTCATACAAAAAAGATGATTGTCATAGGCTTGACAGAATTTTTTTCACATATTGCAGAGGGCAAAAGTAAGGTGTCACCTAATTGCATGCAATAATTAATACGTTTTGGAAGCAGAACCAAAAGACAAAAATAACCTTCCACAACCAATCTTATACCCACACTGTTTTTCCATGGATGATTAGTAGTGCAGTTTACTTCATTTACAAAATGGCTGATTTAGTGACAGCATATTGCTTTGGTAACAATAGAGCACATAAATTATATTAGCAAAGAGTGCAGCTGGATTCAGATCAATTATGGATGTGTTCCTGCATAGCATCAGGTAAGCTGTGACACTTGGTAACAGGCTAAACACCACTATCATGTGGCACACACCAAATGCCTGCTCCTGGACAATTACCAGCTTGGTTTCATTCACAGATGAAATGAGTCAGAAAGATGTGTCCCAAATTCTATTTGTCCAGAATCACGGACACAGGAAAGCTTGTACCCCTTATGCTTAGCCATGCTCTCCAGCTTGTCTGTAATGTGACACCAATATAGTAAGTTTGTGAGCTGATTTTTGAAAAAAAACCCCAGACACTAACAAACCCACAATATTCAGAAGGGTAATGAAAATATTTTACAGTTTTACTTTTTTTTTTTATACCAGGGATTGAAACTAGCTCTGAATTTACAGCTCTTTCTCCTTTGAAACACAACTCAACTGTAGTTCCTAAAGGAAGCACTAACAATCAATTTGAAAAGTGTTGTTCTGCATATCTACCCATTCTTACAACTATTTTATAGGTAGAAAATTCTAAAAAGCTTAAAGAAAAACAGAGGGTAAAATCTATACGTTAGTCTATTCCCTGATTTTCATCTTTAGGAAAGTAAGGAGAGTAAACAGGAGCTAGGAAAAAAGAGTCCAACACGTCTTTCACACTATGAGCAGCTTGAGACTTTTGTAGGGTAGGTGAAAGAGGATGTGCCTCAAACAGGCTCAGCTGTCCCTCAGCAAATTAAATACAAATTCCCTCAGCAAATTAAATACAGAAGTGACAGTGCTGATACAGTGGCAAACGGGTCCACACTGTGGAGAAAGAGGCATCTCACGAAAAACGTTTCTCAAGACACCCCCAAGTCTAACAAGCAAGAGCACTGCTGGCCAGCAGTGACTCATGGAGATGAGTGTCTGTTCTCAGATGTCACACTGCTGGCACTGCACCCACCATAAGGACAGCGACCTTCCCCTCACTGGCAGGCTTGTGTTCTCAGAGCCAAACTACCTGGACAAAGACTGGAGAAAACAAACCCACAACTACAATTCCAATCCTGAATTACTTCGTTTTCCTTTTCTCCTTTTCCCTTCAGATGGCTTGTGGGTTTTCAGCCACCAAGGGAAACGATGGCTGCAGCAATTAACTGCATTCACAGTATAGGAAATCGTTTCATACAGCTGCTGCCACACACACAATAGGCAAGAATGGTCCTGGCATCAAACAAAGGACAAGGCAGTTTTCTCTTGAATGAAGTAATTAGTTGTGAAGCACGTTTATAGACTTCCTGTTTGAATTTATATTATGCTCCAGCAAATTGCGTAGATTTAATTGCCACTAGGAATCTGTACGGTATATGAACCATTTTTGTTAAAATGCAGCAAAGCAAGTTTTGTTTCCGGCAAGTTTGATTTGGAATCTAGTTCTGTTTGCTGGATCTTACACAAGCATTGTAACAGCTGAGCAATGGTAGGAATGCTAAAATTAACCCAAAACAGCTCCAGAATTCTGGAAGAAAACAAATAAAGATATTTTTCCTTTCTCTTTTTTTAAGTTAAAAATATATTATCTGTTTATTTTCCTTAAACAAAACAAACAACCAAAACAAACAAAAATCACACCCAAAACCTTCCCACCAAAACATACCAAAAAACCCAACACATCACCTTAGTTTAATCTTTTCATTTTCAATCTACTTTTCACCATCTAGAATATTACTTGAGAGATTATTTGTAATACTTGATAATTTTCATTGCTTCCAACTGTGCACAGTACTTCAAGGAACTCAAACAGAGCAAAGCATGTGTTCCAAAGGGATTGCAAAGTAATTTTTAGAAGTAGTACAAAGGGGGAAAAAAAAGCACAAAGACAGAAGAAAGCCATTAGTAAAATCAACCAGAACTCTATCACTAAGAATAAATAAAACATTCTAATCAACAAACTGATAAAAAAGGCTTTTCAGTTAATATTCACAGCATGCTGAGCCACTAAAGTTAATTTCACACTCAGAAGCAAATGATTCAGACCTACAACCATTTTCAGCAATAATTTCGTGAGCAGCTTCATTCCACTTTGACTCAACCCTTCAACAGAGAAACCTTCACTTTCAGAAATACATGTATACCTAAGACCACATCTTGTATTCTACGGCGACAAATGTAAGAGAAACCTACCCTTACAGTTAATTATAAAGCACTGCTACATCAAGTATCTCTTAAAAATAAAATCCCTTCACTACTGGTAATATTTTGCCTGCAGTAAACACTAAACCTCACGTAAACCCCACAAATCACATGGACATAATTTTGTGGGTTTGCTCTTAGGGTGTTATTTTGAGTCTAACCTTTAAGACAAAAAAAATAAAATACAGAGGCTATTTCCATGCTAATTTGCAACCAGACACTAGATGTCTCTCCCTGAAGAGGCACCAATAAGCTCTTGCTCCTCTTCTGGCCCTACAAAGACACCCTGCAGTCCTACTCCAACTTTAGGGCAATATTCTCTGGGTTTTCAAAAGCCATATAGCTCAGCACAATCAAAGAAGCAAGAGATGTCTCACTTTTGCTGAAGGGGGATAAAGACAACCAGAAAGACAGAAATGCAACAGTCTTCCTTGAGATATAAAGGAAATCTCTGTAGGAAGTAGTCTTGTACATAAACTACAAAGACTTTTAAAAGGGTCTCGCAGTCTTTTAAGGGTCCTTAAAAAGCCCCTCAATGTTTTTGTTTCTGGTTTTTTTTTTTGTTGGCTTTCAGGTGTTTTAAAAAGTCACTTAAGAACTAAAATAGTACAAACGGCTCAAGGTATAAGAAATAAATGAAAAATACTTCATCTGTAAAGACTATGTTAATTGCCACATCAGTAGCTACATAACTACAGAAAGTAAAACTATACTCAAAATTATCAAGACATGCCTGAAATAATATAGTAAAATGTAATCCAGTCAATAACTGAAAATTATTTCTGCCAGCATGGTGCAAGTAACATTTCCTGCTCAAGAACACATTATGTGTGACTCAGTAATGAACTGTGACTTCTATGGTTACTATGACTTTTCTGTTTTCCCTAGATAACAGTGATACAAAGAAGCAACTTAATCATGACTTGTAAAAAAATAAAACACCTCAGTTTTTTTAGGAACAATCTCTAGGCTACATGTTACCAGATAACCAATGAGCATCTATCTGCACACCTCCATTCAATACTATCCACATGGACATATATTTTAAGACAAAGATTGATTTTGAAAACAGTCCAAACCATAAACACAGCACAGCAGTCTTAGTAGCGTCCTTAAAACCATAACCACTTAAAATAACATTAATATACCCTGATGTTTCCAGATGTCAGACTCTCAATACATCTTAGATGACTAAGCTCAATTATCTAGATTAGAGGTCTTTCATTTTCATTAGCTCACATACAACAAAGACAAAAAACAATGAATGAGGTAGAACAAAAACATATGTTGCCCTCCATTTCAATTTTGACTCCTACAGAAACAGTTTCAGACAGCTTTTCTCAGTGCTGTAGTGCCTTGGGTGATTTAATTTTTAATTATGCAGACTAGTTAAACAAGACTTTTTTTAGTATGAAAAATTATGCTGAAATGTTCATTTATTTTTTCATTTATTCATTTACTGTTAGAGGGTCTGCAATATAGTATTGGCTCATAATGGAATATATCCTCTCTTTTGTAAATATTAACAAAGTATTACAATTATGAAAATCCATATTATTAGAATTCAACAGAGCACACCCATCCATGGTCCTTACAGACTGTGACAGTTTCTGTTCATTCAGAAAAGCACCCATGAGAAATACAAACCCTGTGAGTGCCATTTGCAATGTGTGTTGGAATGGGTGCAATTTAGAAGCCAGTTCAACATGGTAGACAGATCCCTCTCTCACAGAATAAAGAACTGTGCTGTGCACTCATAGCTCTGTGATTTAATGTTTCTCCAAGATGCAAAAATTAGTATTTTTTTCTAAACAAAGGCATGAGACCTAAACTAGAAACTTCAATTATTAAAGTTTAGGCTCAATTAGAAGAATAAAGTAGGCTCATTTACAAAAACAGAAAAGTAAGTGATTACAAAAACAGAAAAAGCAGTAGAAAGTGTAAGTGCCATGACTACGTGATTCAGCTGCTCCAATGGCAGGTAATGGGTATTATCTGTGCTATCCAATACCAGCACTGTAAATCACATTAAGAAAAAATGAAATTCACCACATTTAGCTGCATATATTTATTGCCTTGAAATAAAACCAAGGTGAAGGTTTTTTGGGAGACTTAAACTGGCTGGAACTCTGCTGGAAACTAAGTACAGTGGAGAGGAGAAAGTATATGAAGTTCCTGGAGTGTGTGGAACATAAATTCCTGACACAGCTGGCAGGCAAGCCTTCCAGGGATGGTGCCCCCCTAGAACTGCTATTTACAAACAGAGATGTGGGACATGTGGTGCTCAGAGCTCATCCCGGGCACAGCAGACAAAAAATGATAAAGAGTTTTTGACCCTGGGTGAAATAAAGAAGGGGGTCAAGAAAACCTCTGTCTTGGACTTCTGGAGGGTGGACTTTGAGATGATAATGCTTGTCTTGTTGTACTTCCAAAGAGCACACACCTCTTCTCCAGAATTCCTCTCAACAGAAAAAAAGGTTTTCTTTATTCTTCTTTCTTGGAGGTTAAAAATCTTAAAGAACATTTCACATCTGAAAAGGAGATCCTGATGTTTACAAAAGTATATTTCATTGCGCTCCGAGAGAGCACATATCACTTCCCAAGAACTCCTCTTAGAAGAACAAGTTGGGTTTTTTTTAATCCTGCTTTACTGGAGCTAAATAATATTAAAGATTTCACATCTGAAAAGGGATATTCATTAAGATCATTAAGATTTTCTGTTTCAAAATGTTGTGTTTCATGACCCAGAGTCTCTCCCTTGAAACAAGTTTACCAAAGCCACACACAGACGCACCCTGGTGGTACCACTTTCCTACCTGAGGAGCAGGGGGTTGATGAAGCCTCAGGATGTAGCTAGCATCATCTAAACACTCCTTGCTGTTGATTACTGAAACTGTGCAGGGAAAGTGGAAGGAGGATTTTGGAGCCTCTTTGGGATGACAGTACTTGGGAACAAATAAAATCTCCATGGAACTCTCTTCATTTGCAGAGTATGCTCCAGGGGAACACGGCAGTGCTGCAGGCTGAGGGGCTGTGCCCCCCCAAGGGCTGCAAACTGACTGATGATCCCCCAGGACAGCCCCTGCAGGGCTGCTCGGCCCAGAGGGGAGGCAGAGAGCCACCATGCTCCTAACCTGGGGACTCCTCGATGTTGTGGTGTCATAGCCTGTCTCAGCTATCCCCGTTCCTTCCCCAGGTGTGCCAATCACCACTTATGTCCCCTCCCTTGCCCCCTGCTGAGTGCTGTCTGTCAATCTTGGCATTCCAGAAGGGCATCCTGTGATTGGCAAAGTTCAAAAGATGCCTCTCAGCCCTGGGGGACATTGGGCCATCCAGGTGTCACTTGTCCCCTGAGACTTCCCCTCCTTACCTGGTTGGTGGGATCCCTACCCCTTCCCTCCCCCTCTCCCTGGGGCTAAAAGACACAGCAACCACAAAGTTTGAGAGTTCTGTGGGCCAGGAATAAAGCTCTGGATTGAAACCCTCCAGCAGAACAGACTCCTTTTCCTTCACCTCACCATAAAGCTTCTCCACCAAGGTCAACCTGAGCTCCTGCATGCCTGGACTTGTCTCTAGACCCAGCTGCAGCATCCAGCCAGCCAAAGGTGTCTCTGAGGTGAAAACACCACAGCTGCCGCCCTTGGTCAAGCAGCAAGGGCCAGACGGGCCCAGGCACCTTCCGTCTGGCTATATTGGGATTTAATTCCAATACCTCCTGACACTTTGGACCCAGGGCAAACTCTGTTACTTTTATGCTGCATTGGCAATCAGGGTTTGAGCAAAATAAATTAAGTAGGAGCTACTGCTAACCAAGACTGGCAACAGGCAATGGATCATTGAACATTTTTCCATAGTATGTATTAGATATCCTCACTAACCAGCTTCACATAAGGCTTTTGCTCTGGATACAACCATCCTGCATGAAAAATAATCTCATCTTCACCTTGGGATAATGACAGGATCATCATCTTCACTGAGGACTCATTCATGCCACCCTTGTAGCATTCCTGAAAATTTAGTTCTTGAAGTCTTACAGAAGTTGGTTTAATTTTAATTTTTGGTTGCCAAAGCCAATTAGGAAGCCTGCAACACAGATATGTTACAAGTCTTCCAGCCCACCCCACATGGGTTTTATTTCAGGCTGGCAGAAGGATGAAGGTTGGAGGCCGGGACAGCTGCGCTCCAGCTCGTTCACACTCAGCAGTCCCGACTGCTGCCGCCTTTGGGAACTGCCAGGAGGCTCCAGCTGTCACTGGCACCTGCAGGCTGCAGAACCAGCTCCTCTGGTTGGTGTGGCCTCCCTGCAGACCTCAGGCTTCTGCCTTCAGAGGCTCTGGGTGCCTTCTATACACTCGTTCTCAGTTAGGGAGCGTGCTACAGCAGGAAAAACAATTCTGCCTAACAGTGAGTTATTTTCTTCTAATATTACAGCATTTAAAGAAAGCCTTATCTGCCATTAAATTAACTTTGCAACTAATTTCTGCCAAACTGTTGAATCCAACAGTTGGTGGTAGAAAGCATTAATTAGCATGTCACATTACTCTGTCTGCTGTTAAAGAATATTGACTGCAAGTTAACTATTACATGGGGTATCACAAAAAAATCTAAATGACACTTTACACATAGCAGCTCTCTGCACTCCATAGCAACAGAGAGAGATTGAAGTAAAATGGTCTGGTTTCTATAGCAACTATCACACAGGCCATCTGTAATCAAAAGAAAACCTAGCAGAGGAAACAAAATGGGGGATTTTGCACTGTGGAAGACCATTCATGTACTTAAAATATATCACTCCTTAATGTTCATTCTGTTCTAATCCCAAAATATTATTTGGGTGCAAGAAATCTATGAAAGTTTCTGAAAAAAACTTTTACTTAATGAAATACTAATTAAAGCTCACCAGCACTATCTCCATCACTACAAAAGACACCCTTTCTAAATAGTAAACGTTTTTCAGACACCAGATATGTGACCCCCAAGATCCAGAATCCATGAGCTCATCAAGTATTTAGTTACTATTTTATTCTGAAACTCAAATACCCTAAGAGTGATACCAGTACTATACCTCTCTCTATCTACTATACAGAACTGCTTTGAGCAAGATAGCATTTCAGACAGAAACATTTAACCACACTTTTTCTAAAATATACATAAAGACTTATCTAACTTTTGGGGGAAAAAAACCTCAAAGAAATACAGATGTAAGAAAACAACAAAGAAAAAAGAAATTAGACCCCCTGTAACCAGAGAGGCATTTTTGTCATGCAGTTCATGTCCTGAACACAACAATATTATATTAACACACCACACGTGAGTGGAAGGTAAATTCAGTATTAATGATGCAAGGCACTCTCTTCTTTACCTTTCAGTATTTTAAATCCAGAGAATATAAAAGGTACTCTCACTTCTAGATAGGGAACTATTTTAATATTAAATGTAGTCTTTAGTAGAAATGAACTGATATACATAGGCTTTTAATAAATTATAGAACAATCAGTGAACAAAACTCGTTCTTTACATTGGTCCATTTCTTTCACTTGGGAAAATGCTAATTTGCAGAACCTCTATCATCCACACACTGAAGGTGGGTATTACAGCCTCCTGGGCTCATGTAAAGTAGAGAGGGGCAATCTGGAGTAACAAAATTCAGTTCTTTCTTCAGTATGGAGAAGGGGCATGAAGAGATCACCACGGTGATCCGATCCTGTCGGGTTTATTCTTCACGAGAGTTTCCCTGACAGCTGTTTTAACCCACTTCCCCAACGTCAGGATGGACTAAACCAGAGATGCTCAGCCCATTACTTGGATGGTCTGCATGTCCCCCTGGCACCTCCCTGG
Source organism: Melozone crissalis (assembly GCF_028551555.1). Taxonomy (NCBI): domain Eukaryota; kingdom Metazoa; phylum Chordata; class Aves; order Passeriformes; family Passerellidae; genus Melozone; species Melozone crissalis. The sequence goes on from NW_026535794.1 coordinate 20,688,241, forward strand.
GACAAGGCAGAAGGATGACTACATGGCAGCACTGGTGACTGCTCCACCACACACTGTCCTTCCCTGCTCTGCTCTGCCTGAGGCACCAAGACTGGGAGAAACAGAAATTTCTAGTCAAGGTGGTGGCTGAGAGAAAATAATTATGGCTATATATTCATCAAGATTGCAAAGTTACTCTCTGCCTGTATCCAAACAGTGCTGGAAAAAGCACACAGGCTGATGACTTGCTGTGGCAATGGCTGCACATTCCCTGTCATCCTCCTTTCCACCCTTCAGACATGGAAGAAAACAGCCTATCCAGGGCTGCTCCTTCTGGTGACATAGAAGGTGCCACACTAAACACCAGGGTCTGATCTTCTCACACCAAATGAAAAAGAAGCACAGCCTAACCCAGACAGCAAAATACATCAGGAAAAAAACAACCCAACAATCAGATTTTCATCACTAGGTGTTTTTATTTCTATAAGAAACATAGGCTTGCATTGGCACTCAAATCTTTAAGTTACTTGATTGAGTACAGAATGACAAGATAGGTCAGAATGAGCCTTGTAAGAAGAGTTCCATCCAATGCTAAAGACCATCCTTCATGTTACAGACCTTCTTCACCCCTTTTGCAAAGACATCTGTATTTGTTTAGATGTATAAGTAATTTTAACACCCAAGCAGTCTTAGCCTGGATCTATAATTGTCCTGAAAAATAACAACCAACTGTAGTCAGTGTAGGTTCTTTCACAGATACAGGGAAAATTGAATAGATCTAAAGCATTGTTCTCATAATTTTGTTCACAAACATATTTCACGATTTTCTCACGTTCCTAACATCAATGAACATCGAAGCAAATGTTAAGATGCTGCACATCCCTCCTGGTAACACATACATGTGGGGAGCAGCTTCCAAAAACATAAAAACATATCCTCTGACTGCATAAGCACCTTGTACTACTAACAATCCTTACTCTTTTTTTTCCCCAAAGGACAAGAAAAAATCATATCTTCTAATAGATTTGAACAATGTGGGAGAAATGGTAGACTAACTGAAGAAAAACTACACCTTTATCTCTGATAGTAACAAGTTTTATAAAATGTACTAGCACTTAGGGAAGGAAGAAGTGGGGAGATAGTGGAATGCTAAGGAGGAAGCCTTTAAATGGGTTATCTAAGGAAGTCACTAACACGCAAAGGAGATTACAGTTTTGGCTACTTCTCCATTAGCAGTCATGCAGCACCACAGAAATCATTTAGCAGACCAAAAACAATTCAGTGCCACTGCCCCTGTAGGCCTCCACTGTACACAAAAAGATTTTTATTTGAGACAAGATTTAATCTTGGACAAAATGTTTACAGGCACACATATGATCCAACCACTGGTTTGGACCCCACTAGAACCATAAAGGATTGCAGAACATTTGGGGCACACCTTGAGCTTCTGCTTTTACACTGCTGCCACTTTAGTTTCCTATAATGCTTATCAAACCATTCTATAATGAGATTTACTTCCTTTTTAGAGTATTCTCAATATATAAAGAAAGAAGACCCTGAAATCTTGCAGTAAACCAGAGCTGACTTCTGTCTCTTCAGCAATATAATATAAATTTTCAGCACAAAGGAAACCTATGAGTTTTGTTCAGTTTTGATCTTCCAAACCTCAAAAGTGGAAACACGAGAGCAAATGGACCATCTGTGTAGAAAATGAAAATTTAGAAAAAAAACCACCAAATCTGCTTAAACAAAATAAAAGTGTTTAATAAATGTTTACTAAAAACTACTGTTTGATCCAATTTGCTTTGTATATTCAAAATACATGTATTACTAAGATAATGAACCTTAATAATTAATACACTTGCAGATGTTCATAGTAACACAGAACTTCTGCCCTGCAATTGTACAACTACTCTACAATGATATCTATATCTGGGAATTCTATGCTGATTCATTCATTATGTCCTAATATTTTTGATGCTATATATTATGAATGTATGTGCACTACCAGACAAATTAAAATCCATGAAAATTTTTAAAATGTCATGCATGAATCTTAAACACAAAATAATCCCGTTGGAACAGAGATTTACTTCCAGTATATGATGGTGAAGTTTAAGATGTAACAAAAACTATTTTTATTAGAACATTTGTCTACATGTCTGATATCTGTAACACTGCAGCATGAGATATATTCAATTTTAAATGACACTGCAAAAGGTCAGAACTATTCCCCTAAGCTTGTCAAGGCTGGCAAGATTGATAATTGTTTTAGGTAAACTTAGCATCCATGTCATGTGTACTGGACTAAATATAAAATTCAGAGAGCAGAGGGAACAAACATATATTTAGAAATTAAAAATGGAATTTCATTTTCCAGACCAACAGTTCTGTATCCAAAAATACAATTCTGTAAAAATTAACCATTTCACTGCCATCTGGTTTTTCTTACAATTTATGTGTAACTTGTACACAATTGCATGGAAAGTGAAAGCACCATTAAACTTCTTACTGGTCTACCCTTTATAGTAGAATTTCTTTAGAACTGTGGGGTTTTTTCCTGTAGCTCTTTGAAATCCAAAGTGATTTCAGCAAGTATGCAGAAAAATTACTAATTGTGCATCATCTTCTTCCTAAATATGCTAAATAACATTTCAACACTGCCCTCAGCTTATTAAATCTTCCTTTTAATTCAATGAGATTGATAACATAAATTCAATATTCATTAACAGAGTTTCTTTTGTCTTAACTTATTTAACTGCAGAATTTAGAAGATGCAGAACAGATTTGCACTGTAGTCAAAGCCAGTTTTTTTCTCATCAGAGCCAAAGTCAACACAACTGACAAATTATTCTCTATAAGCATCCTTGAATAAGTGATTTAGTACTCCATATGTACTCACTGCAGCTTAATTCAGATGGAACCAACTAATGGCCATGCTTTTGTTTATTCATTGTACTGAGAAACTGCATGAGACATTAAAGAGTGAAGGACAAAACCAGAATTATGGAAGCACACATTTTTCATGTATTTGTGTCCTTAAGCTTAGATACCTCTTGGCTGACATAAGAATACAAGAATAAAAAAAACTGTAACATTTAGGGTCACTCAGAGAATATGTTCTGGATATTAAAATCATATGCAGCGAAAAAGACTTATCCTTGGAGAATTTTTGAAAAGACAAGAAGAGAAGTCCATTATGCACACACACACACACACGCGCGCTGCTGGCCAGTCCATGCAGCAGAATACATACTAGGAAAAAATACACACATACTGGCAGGGCATGGTAACTTCAGCACAACCACATCTATCTTTGTGCTAGTCTAATGCCAAAATGACAAGAGATAAACATTCATATTCAAAGGGATCTAACTCTGACTGCTGAGCAGAAAAAATAGACAAACTCATTTCACAAAGTACCTATGCAATTTAAAATTTTTAAATGCTTTGGCTTTACTTAAATGAATAAAAAACATTCTCCTATAGTAATTATGGACACAGTACCTCAGCCACTAAAATATTCTTATGTATTATGCTTCTGCAACAAAAAATGATATTTTAGAAACTACACCTAGACATATTTTCTCTTTCCCTGAATACATGTTGATAGATATCACAAAAACAGATTATCCAAATATGGCACACTTTTGTCATCAGAAAAACATTATCATTTATTCCTAAAGAAAGCTACTGTACTTCCACCATGAATATTATTACATTCTGAACTTTTTTTTAACTTATAATGTATTGTAGGAAATTCTAATGTTACTTTACTCTGTAAATAGCTGGCAATTCCTGGGCAGTAACGATTTTGAGGAACTATCTCTTCTGCAATAAACACAGGGACACAGAGTTTTGTTTCAGCAGTGATCATGAAGAGAGAAAGAATTACAGAAACCAGTTATAGCAGCTTCTCTAAAATATGTCCCAAATGCACAGGCATTTGTGTCTTGCATTTACAGTATTCTTTGCTCAATTATTACTGAAGCAGAGATGATTTCTTAGCCTCCCTCATCTGATTCTTCAATCACCATCTCTGATTAATACAGTTAACCCAGCTGAAGACTTCTGTAGTTGCAAGAATAAAAATAATTCAAACAAACCAGAGAGAACAAAAGACACTTAAACTCAAACAATAACATTGATGCTAATTGCCTTCCTCTTTTTTTTTTCTTCCTATGATAATTTATCCTGTGTATTCTTTAATGGTCAAAAAGAAAAAAAGCACTCAAAAATCCCCTAATTTTACATTCAACAGATGACTCCATCATGTTCACATATCTGGAATAATGCTTCCCTGTAATATCTTTCTGCTTTCTTGCCAACTTTCAATAACACCTTTGAGTACTTTTTATCACTTTCAGCAGGATTTCCAGAAGATGCCAACTGCGGCATGAAGCTCAGCTTCATGAAGATTACAACTGAAGGAACAGTATTTGTCAAAAAATTAAATGTGAGTTCAGGTGAATTCATTTTCATGCACAGAATAGTGTGCATTAAATTTCACTGTCCATTTTTAAATGTGTCTTTTTTTAGTGTTGGCTTTATATATGACCAGATCATTTACTGAAGAAGGCCAAGAGCAGATCACCGGACACTGATGTTTACAATCTGATTACCTGAACTGCTGGCAGCCACTTTGTAGGAAACTGAAGTGTCATGTTTAGATGATCAGTGAGGCAATTTAATAATAACACAATATTTATTAATTCTTGCAATCTAGCTCTAGTGCCATCAAACGCCAGCTATGAAAACTCTGTAAGGTCTGACAGCTTTTAATTCAATTTCCTAGCATGGTAAAGAGATATGTCTCTGAACCACAAGAACAAGAAATATTCCATTAAATTCTCCAGGCAAAACAGGGTTCTTGTGGCTATATTTTGAAGGATCAGTACCAAAAAAAAATTCTGTTTGAATAAACTATACAAATATAAGCTGAATCTCAAAAAAAATTATTGCTAATAGCATACACAATAAAAATGCATAAAATTTCATGCAATACTGTACCAAATATCAAAGTTTGACTTGCTAGACACTATATAGACAGAAATTATACAATTCTGGCCCTAAAGTTAAAATTATTCCTGGCATTTCTTCAGAAAAATACATGAAATTAAAGGTTATGTAACAATTAAAACTATTTGGACATTAGAGGAGTACAGAATGTTGGGGGGTACACGTAACCCAGTTCCCATGTCATCAGGAAAAGCAGTCTCCACAAACAATAAAATATTCCAACTATCTGCTTTTATAGCAGTTTCCTTTATGTTCATGTTAAGTCAAACCTACAACACTGGTATACTCTCTCACTGAACATTTGAGCTTCACAGTCAAAAGCTCCATGCCCCAGTGTCTTAATCTCAAGTTCCACCTTTATATAACCATAACAAATTTCCTGTTATGTCAGACTTCAGAGACATTATTAGAAAGTTTACTTGAACACTGCTTGGACACCAGCAAAATATTTATAACAAATAACTTTGGGAGAGCAAATTCAATGAGCAAATCATTTAAAGGGAGCAAACACTAGTTAAGGTCCATATTTATATAATAATGCATTATTATTTAGAAGATATTCTTTAAAAAAAACAACAGAAAGTATCACAGAAAAAGCCAAGCCTAGTAACTTTTTGAAAATTTCCTCTAAAATATGCAGCTGAAGGCTACCTAGAATTTTTATCTGTTTCTTCTTTATATACATGTTTAGAAACATTTCTGCTAGAGTGTTTCTAAGAAATAAAATAATTGTTTGATTAAAATACCAAATACAGGAACACACAATCATTACATGGCATTATTCAAAACTGAACCACTGTTATAAAAAAATTCCATAAAAATTATTATCTTCTCATTGCCTTTCCCATTTTGCATTTTACAGTCTGGTGGCTTTCTGCAGAGCTGAGGATGGGCTCTAAACTGGTGAGCAAGAGCACGATGCCATCCTGATCATGTTTCCCCATGGCAAGCAACAGCAAGAACAACTCCACACTACTGCTCTGGCCAGCCATATGGAACTATCTGCAGAAATCTATAGCTCTCCCTAGTATCACATGAATAATGCATTAGCTGTTTAACTGTGTAGGATTTATCTTTGAAAATATAGGCTTAGCTCTCAAACAGCACTCTAACCACTTTTGTCATATGCTACCCAAAGCAGCACAACACTAGGTTTCTACTGCTGTTCTAAAATATTTGCTTGGTGCTTCTAGCTATGGCTATCTCCTGTTAGAACTTTTCATAGGGAAAAAATAGGATGTTACAATTATTTTTTTGACTTAAACAATTTTTTTTTCAGATTTGTGTGTTTAGTACACTGACAAAAAAGATTTTGACAAAAAAAGCAAAATGCAAATGATTACATTTTACTTTAAATATGTAGCCCAGAACCATGACACATTTAATACGTAAATGCAAGGATGGTAAATGGGCTGAGAGCAGTTCAGTGTAGCTAATGGCAGCCTAAACCAGGAAACCCTACACTCGTCTGTCTTAAGGCCCTGGGTATTTCCATATCCCAATCATTGCATTTGCCAGTGTCCCAGCTTCTTCATGCACCAGATTCCTATTCTGGGCAGCACCACAGTGCTCCCTGCTTACACCAGTGTCCTCTCCTACCTCTACCTCAACTTCAGGTGACAGCAGGTGTCTTGAGCCTACATGGGCTCACTGCCCCATGACAAGCTTCACATCCACTGAATGGATGTCACCACAGCCACGAAGAGAGGGCAAAGGGCAGATTTCACCCATCTGCACTGTGGAACCATCCCCTTCTGTCCGCTTCCCAGACCCTCCTCTGTTTTTCACAATTTCAGCATAAAATTAACATTTTGAAGATCTCCACTGCACTGCCAAATAGACAATGGTTTAGCAGAAAAGTGGTCACTTCACTGGTAGGTTAATCTGAAAAATCCAGGACACAACAAACATTGGAGATGACGCAATTACGTGGAAACTTGGCCTGACTAAATTAATTCAAGTCAAGCACACGGATCTATTTAAAGGGGGAACTAGGTAATACTTGAATACTTTGGAAAGGAGCAAACTAGAAAGGATCATGAACAATACTGGTTTCACAGAAAGACTTTTTCTAAGCAGGTCTGTAGCTTAGGAGGTCAACATGATTTTGAACCCACACAGAAATGTAGAGAGAGCAAGTAGGTGGTGTTACGGTTATTAGCAAGATTAAGTGATAATGCGTGCAGGACAAACATCCACGCATCTTTTAGGCTGCTGATGAAAACTGTAAAACTTTAGAGGAGTGCCAGAAAAATTACTTCAGGCATGTTAAGGCAGTTGAAAGTTAAAGAGGTGACTTGAACAAGGATTACACGTAACTGGAGCAGAAAGGGCTTATAACAGTAAACAGGTCTTTAATCTAGCAGAAAATGTCAAAACAAAAGCAAAGGATTAGAAACCGAATCTAGACAAATTAGGTGAGACTAACAGCCTTTTGGGCAGTCAGTAAGAACAAATTTAGATGGCACAGCTTTAAAAAATGAGGGGAGGGCACCAAAGTGGGTGAAAGGGTTTTTTTACCATTAAAATTAGAAGAAATTTGTGATGATCATCATTAACCACATAAGTACCGGAGTGTAATAACACACTTTCAATGGGCTTAAGTAATTCAGATAATGTAAGGTCTAAATAAAGTAACTGGAGACACAAACAATAAACCTGATTCACAGTGCTCTGATTTCAGAAAAAGCCTTTTGTAAACTAATCTCAACCTCATGGTTTCTTCTCCTCTTAAAATCTTGGTGTTGATTTATGAAACCTTCTCATTTTCATCTAACATCTGAAATCCTGCATATAACTTGAGTTTGTGTTTTGGATCATTTGGCATTTAATGTGCCATTTTCCACTCCTCGGTTTGCTGAAGGGAGGTTGCTGGGCCCCTCTGAAACTAATCTGCTGTTCTCTGTTTCACAATTCACTGTCCCCTGAGTCACCACTTACATTTGCCTGAATTATGGCTACTCATTATGAGCAATGATTCATAATTCTCCAGCTGCTCACACAGGCTTCACATTGGCCTAGGAAGACGGTGACTGTGGAGGGCTTCAGCACTGTAAGGTAAGTCCTGAAGCACACTTGCTTCACCTCTTTTCACACCACCTTTTACTGACCATGGCAGGGACAGCTTGTAAGAAGCAGCTGTTTCCTGATGGAACATTCACCTTCAAAACTAACGGCTTACCTCAAGTTCAGACGCGCAAAGGAATAAACTGCAGGGCAGCTTGAGGAGCCAAATCATTTCCTGTTACTGGTTTGAGATTCAGGATGATACAATTATAAAGCAGGACCCTCCAAGGCACCAATCACAATGAAATCATAGAATGGCCTGGGCTGGAAGGGACCTTAGACATCATCCAGTTCCCACTTCCCTGCTATAACCAGGGACACCTTCCACTAGACCAAGCTGCTCAGAGCCCCTTCCAACCCAGCCTTGAACACTTACAGGGATGGGGCAACCACAGATTCTCTGGGCAACCTGTGCCAGGGCCTCACCACCCTCACAGTAAAGAATTATAGAGAATTATACAGAATCACCTCCCTTGAATTACTGCTCACATCTCTTTTGGTGCAGCCCAGGACACGTTTGGCTTTCTGGGTGTGAATGGACACAGCTGGGCCACGTCCCACCTTTCACGACACCAACACTCCAAGTCCTTCTGAGCAGGAGTGCTCTTGATCTCTTCATCCTCAGCCTGTGTTGATACTGGAGGTTGCCCCAATTCAGGTAAAGCACCTTGTACTTGATCTTGTTAAAACTCATAAGATTCCTATGGGCCACTTCTCAAGCTTGACCAGGTCCCTCTGGATGGCATCCTGTCCTTCAGATGTGTCAGCTGCACCACTCAGCTTGGTGTCACTGGCAAACTTTCTGAGGATTCACTCAATCCCTTCATCTGTCACTGATGAACACAGTAAATAACACTGGTCCCAATCACACAGGACATTACCCATGTCCAAGTGACCCCTGTTACAATCAGCTGGAGTAGCAATCCTTATTCCAGACTAGAAAAAACTGTGGCGATTTTTGGCTCATTTCAACTACAATTAAAGCAATTCATGGAAAGCTCACAAACCATTAGGCAGTCTGACCTGTAAATAAATTCACACATGATTCAAAGTTTGTACACAAATCCCCCTAAGGGAATTGCAAATTTTGACAAGATGCTACTGAGAAGAGCAAACACAAATCAGATGCATGATATCCACCACTACTAATTCCTCCAAGTTTATTATCAACCTAAATTGCTCCTGATCACAAACAGAAACAAGCACTGCACATTCTTTGGGAAATAGCAACATCCATTCATAATGTATTCTGAATGTATGTGAATATGACACACAGCTGCACTCCCTGAAGAAGGCATGATATAACAAATGTTGGGAATGAGCCAATGTTGCAGATTCCAGGTCCTTTTAGGGATTCTTTCTGATTGCATCCAAAGAAAGCACCAACAGCAGAAACTGTTAGGTTATGCCAAGGAGCCCATCTGAATCAAACATAGTTTCTTTAGGTGAGATCTATTAGAGTGACCTGGAGCAATCAATGAAGTTATTTTCATAGAGAAAAGGAGCAGAGCAAACAGTGGGAAACCACAAGAGGCTATGCAGAAGAACACCTTGACAGCAATAAACCCCAAATACTTGGCTGAGCATTTCACTAATTCTTATTTAAGCACATGCACACTTTACAGGAAACGACATTGGAAACAATCTTCTGTGCCCATTCAGGCTGGGCTCTCCTAAATGAACATAATTCTGCTATTATTAGGGGCAGTCACTTGCCACTAAGGATTCCCCATTCATAGGCTAAGACTGGTAGGAAATGGTGGCTTTTTCATCTCTGTGATGATATTGGCTGGCCACTGCCTAGCCTGGATTGTTTCTAGTGAAAAGGAACCAGAATTTCCTAGTCCATTACACTGGCATTTCTTGCAAGCACTACTGGCACTTTAAAGAGAGAATAGTGGAATATCTGAGTCATACGAAATGATGCCAGAAATTAAAAGGAGGGAGAGAGACAAAGAAACAGAAAGAAAAAGACACTCAAGATCCATAAATCTACCAGAAGTCCCTCAATATAGAGGCTGAGGAATGAACAGCATTCATACTGCTTGGTTAGAAAACAAACTGTATTTAGTCTAGGCATCTAATGAAGCTGCAGGTTCTAACTTCTGTTTACTTTCTGTCACCAGGCAGAATCTGCTGTGTCTCAAGTTGAAAAGTTCATAAACTAAACATTATTTTAAAAGTTCAAGAACTACACACACATCATTATATAATGCAAGTGCTTAGTATCCAGAATACACTGAAAGTTTGCCTCTTGACAGTCCTAAAAAGGCAGAAATATTTTTAAAAGCATTGATTTATCATCTTGTATGCTTACTAACAATAGCTTTCTTTATTTCTTCATAAATGGTTTATTGCTTTCATTTACCTCACATCAAAACACTAATGGAAATCATTCTAAACTTATTTATACCTAGTTCAAAGCATTAAGATGAAGAAACTTCCAAACAGAGAACATATTTTCTAATGAATTCCATCTTTTTTTAGCTAAATTAAATGTTCAGAGACCTTAAAGAATATTGGGATATACTTTAGCTGAGTTTCAAAAACAATAAAAAGACCTTCTGAACATAAGCAAAGAACTCCTGTACATGTGCCAAGAATTTTTCAACTCTAGCAACATGATTAATTGTTTCATTTTGAAAGGGGCCATGTACACATACAACCCTGAAACACATGAGGTTCTGCACATGAAGTCAGCAACAGCAAAAAGAACTCAGGAAACATTACAGAACTAAACAGCAAGAACTGTTCCCAGCTATTAAACAAAGAAAAGGGGAGGGCTGTGCCAAAGTGGAGCCTGCACAGAGCTGTATGTCTATACTCTGAAAATGTATGTTCAGAAGCATCAGAGAAAAGCAATAAACTATGCCAAGATTAAATCTCAAAGTTATGAAAATAACCCTTGCCTTTTCGTGACTCCATATTGGAAGATGCCCAGTGGGACTGATTTCCTCTTAATGTGGCATTAAAAACCAGCCTCAAGAATATAGGATACATTATTACAACTGCCCATTAATCAATCACATCTTACATTCAGCAACACTGAATGTTACCTGGATAAAGAGATACAAAAGATGAACTGTTAAAGTGCAACTTCAGAATTCCCTCACACTTAACTTTTTTCATTTCGTAAATAAAGAAGTTATTTGACCAATAGGAAAATCAGTTATTAAAGGCTAAGATTAAGAGTCTGTTCATACCAAGAAATCATTTTTAGACGTGGAAAGAAAGCCCTGTTTCAGAAGCATTTGTTCTCCAAATTCCGAGTATTTGCACATCTGCTGGTTTCAGCTGGGGTAGAGTTATTTTTTTCACAGTGGCTGCTATGGGCCGTGTTTTGGATTTGTGCTGAACACAGGGTTGATAATATAGAGATGTTTTTGTCGGTGAGCAGAGCTTACACAGCGCCAAGGCCTTTTCTGCTTTTTATATTGTCACAGTGGCAAGGGAGGTGAGAGCACATGGGAGGTTCAAGGGAACACAGCTGGGACAGGTGACCCAAAGAGACCACAAGGATATTCCAGACCCTGTTAAATCATGCTCAGTATATAAGGTTTGGGGGAGAAGGGGGAAGTGAGGGGGGGCATTTGGAGTGATGGTGTTTGCTTTCCCAAGTCCCCATCTCTGAGTAATGGAGACCTGCTCTCCTGGAGATGGCTGAACACCTGCCTGCTCATGGGAATCAGTAAATTCATTCCTTGTTTTGCTTTGCTTGTGCATGTGGCTTTGGCTTTTCCTTTTCCTATTACACTGTTTCTACCTCACCTCACAAGTTTTCAACCTTTTCCCTTCTGATTCCTCCTCCAATCCCACTGCTGGGGGAGCCAGGAGCAGCTGCATGGAACTGCATTGCTGCCAACTGTGACAGCACGTCACACTGGTTAAGGTGACAACCATCTCACCCTGACCCCTTGCCCTAAGACTCAAATCTTCAACAAGAAAGAAGAAAACCCTCAACATCAGAAGCTCATATTTTGCAGCAGAGTCAGGCACTCTGTAAAAAATGTTTTCAGATTCGTCAATTGTTGTGAGACACTTGATAATTTTCTTGTTGTATTATTAACTGTTCTTTCATCCAGAAACAAGAGTCATCTTTTCAATCTGACAAGGAATTCTTCCTAACATTTCTTGATTTAAGAGTTTTTCAGAAGAACAATACTGCAGATAAAAGCAGTCAATCTGCTAGCTAGACTTTTAGCAACAATATGATATTTTTAACAAAAGTTTATTTGGGACAGACTTCTCAAATTCAAGATAGGACTGCTGGTTAAAATTTCAGATTAAAGAAACTCAAAGCATTTATCACAAAACAAATATTTAGGAAACAGAAAGACCCGTTCAGGATGTAGACAGCAGGTTGAGATCCAGCTTCTGGTAGATCTGGAATAGTGATTTGGAGGAAAATACTTGCTGGGTGGGACACTCATCTGGCACTTAGGAGATGTTTCAATGCCTGCTGCACTGAGAGCTGCACAGTTCATATAAATGTAGAAATTTTATAGAGAAATATTAAGACGAAAAAATTTCTGGGCAAGAACCCAGTCCAAAATTTTGGACATCTGCTTCTTGCAGCACCGAAAAGCAAAGATTTGTGTTGCAGTGAAAGGTCAGATCACCAGGACCCGTCATCAAAGCCTGTCTCCTATTCCTGAGATCTTTTCTTCACTTGTTTTGAGCAACACTGAAAAATAATTTAAGTTTGTTCCAATGAAGAAAACCCATTTTACACCTGCTCTACTTGAAGCCCTCAATATTCACGTTTCTCCATGAACTGTGATATCAAATAGAATACAATTTTCTGCAGAGGAACCAACACTAAAAATACCACAGATAGGAACAATCATATTTCTAGCCTCACTCCCAACTGAGGTCAGTAATTTCAACTGCACACAAAAGTTCTTCTCTTGTTAGGATAGCTTCAATTTATCCATTATAGATAGTGCTCAGCATTACACCTGTAAGTTGGCTATGTAGGTCAGCTTGCAACAGATACTCTCATTCCACTCAACCCCCCTGAAGATGACAGTGGCATACAGAAACTTTTGCCTAGTTAAAGAAAAAGAGTTCCCATGATCTGCACCACCTTTCTGGGGCTTGACAGTCACAACCTTTAGAAATAACAGGCTAAATCCATAAAACCCAAGCAACTCTTCTCAAGTATAACTGGAAAACAGTATGCTTATAACTGCTAACAAATACATTACTGCAACCGTAAAAATGCCCCAGACCTTAATGTACAGTTATTCCTTTGTTGTACCTGTCCGCTCCCAGGTTTAGGGTCCTGAGTTGCTTCAGAAGGAGCAGATTCCTGCGAATCCTCAGGTTTAAGGTCTTGAATTTCTTCCACCGGACTTGTTTCCATCTCATCCTTGGGTCTAAGATTTAGAGTGTCCTCTACATCTGAAGTATTTGATTCCTGCAGCCTGTCCAGCGTTGAGCCCCCTGTCTCACCTCCAAGAGCAGATTCCATCGCCCACCCTGGTGTGGAGCAGGACAGAGCACTCCTTGCACAGGGAGCCTGGTGATGATAACATCAGCCCTGGCAGGGAATGGTTACAGACACCTGAACCTGCTCCCAGCCAGGGAATGAAACAGGAAACACATCTGCTTAAAATCAGTCCTTTTGTCACCACTCTGAGCAGTCTTTTACTCCGCTCATGAGCGGCATCTATTAAAGAACAGATTTCATTTTACTTGAAAGAATTACCTTAGCAGTGACTTATGGGCAAAAGATAGCACAGAGGGTCCTCTGAGAAGAGAGTTCTAGGAATTGCAGGGGTGAGACAGAGCCAAAACTGATACAAATTACTCAGGATTACTGAGCTTTAGTTCATTGATACTAGTGTGGTCCAAGGAGTCTTTCTGAGGCTTCCAGTAATCATCCCTAAAGTTCAAAGTAACTCCAAAATGGAGTCAGGAACAGGCATGGAAAGAAATTTCTACCACTGTGCAAGCATTCTCAAGAGCACAGAGAGGAGATGGGAAGGGAATTACATCTCAGACTACATAAGATCTAGACTAGATGCAAGGAATACACTTTTATGATGAGGGCAGGGGGACACGGGAAGAAGTTGCCCAGAGAGGAGGCAGATGCCCCATACCAGAAAACATTCAAAGCCAGGCTGGACATGGCTCTCAGCAACCTGATCCATTTGAAGATGTCCCTGCTTATTGGGATAGCACCAGGTGACTTTGAAAGGTCCCTTCCAACCCAAACAATCATATGATATATGACCTTCAAACTCTGACCAGTGTGGTAGGACTCAGAACACTGCTGGAACTCTCAGGCTCAAAGCTCAAGTAACATGAAGAAGGAGAGTTACACAGTGTGAATTCCATTTAGTGGCACACCAAACACAACATACTATGGTAGGAATTCACTAACTAGATTAATCCAGTTTAAGTAGAAGATGATGCAAGCTTCTGATAAGAAGATTAGCTATTGAATGCATGTAACCAAATATGGAGTATTAGAAAAGTTGAATGGAAAGCACAAATGGAAAAGCAAAGAGCAAACCTGTCTACAGCTTCAATCACTTTAATGCATTTAATTAGCATTTTTCTGAACTAACACAATTGCAATAAAAATGTATTTGCTTACCTCCTTTTTAGAAAAAAGAAAATTTCTTTTTTGCCACATCTCTTAAAGAAAAAGTATATCTATAAAAACTTAAGTTACATAAATGAGGCTCCATTATGAAAGTATAATGGCAACTTGATAACTGGTGCAATCATTAGTAATCAATCAGTAATTAAAATCATATTAGTAATATTGCTAATACTGCTCAACTACTTTCTTGCAGAATTATTCAGAAGAGGCTGTACCTGGTAGATATTAAACAATGCATGCAGACTAACAGTAAAACATTTTTTAAAATTGCTTAGCAAGCAAATGAAACAACAAGCTAATGGGAGTTAATTTTAGTCAGTCCATGATTATTTTTTCAGGATAACATATACGTGCCTCAGTGCCTTTCACAAATTGTCTGGATATATATATATCTCAGCATCTGTATCTAAAATATTTAGGACAGTAAGATAATTCTTTTAGATTACTCAGAAAAAAATACCTGGAAAATGAAAAGAAAAAATGCCACTTTTTCTCATAATAACAATGGTATCAAAACAGACTTTTGGTGATTGCTCCCATATCTAAAAACAGACAACTAGCATGTTAACTTTTGACATTACTGAGAAAACTTAAAAATTCTCATCCTTTCATTATTTTATTCCATTACAGTTCATGTTGCATTTTACTTAGTTTCGGAAATAAACACATATGATTTAGAAAACAATGCACAGATTTCTGCATAATATATTATATGTAATGCATCTTGATCCCAGAGAAGCGAACATTTTATTTTCTTATAGAGTTTGGCTTCCTTTCTTGTCAAGCAAAAACAAAGCCATAAATTTAAAAGCATCATGACTAGAACCAGTCTGTGTATCTAAAACTCCCACAAAAGCAAGAATAAAAATGAAATATGCTTAACTTTCACAAGCCTTTAGTAGTTTAGCATGGCAGCCAGCATCTTTAGATCAGGGAGGAAAGTTCAGGTTATTCCACAGGTAAAATAATTAAAAAACTAGCATAAGCTCTGTACAAGGAACAGAAAAAAGGCATGCCCCCAGATTTAAAGATACACCAAGAACACTACTCAATGGCACCAATTTGATCAATGTTCTGTGAATAGCTGTATGTTATCAGCTAAAGAAACAGGTGGATGACACAATGTGGGGTGGAGGCAGCAAGGCAAAGACCTGGAGCACAGCAACTCTGGAGCAACACATAAAGGTTAGCGGTAGACCTGCTGGAGAGCACTAGTAGGGCAAACAGAATTTGTTTTCCTAATGTTTTGAATAAATATATATGTAAAAAATTACTATAAAAATCTTCAGTAAATGATGGACACTTCTTTTATTACTGTTCTTACCCAGTAGCTAGATTTTAACTCACAGGATAAAAAAATCAAATACCAATGGCCTAAAGTACTATGAAACAAAGAAAGGCTCAAAAAGAAAGATTAAGAGTAGGATGTACTAGTTTACAAACCAGTGCCTCTACATCCCCTCCGTATACCAGGACAGCTGCTCACAGCCCAGGCAGACCTGGTCACTGCAGGCATCAGCTGCCTCTGCTTCAAGGGGGCAAGAGCCTTTCCTCCAAGATACAGCCACTTTCATTTGTGACTATTAAGTCTGCATTTCTTCAGGAACAGGGAAAGCCACACTCAAAAATAACAAAGCTTGCAGTCTATGCAATATTCTCCCACAATTACAGCTAATTATGTTCATACAATTTACCTGTTCCTCATTCATTTATATTTCTCTATCTTGAATCAAAACAAGTTAAAACACCACCTACTAGACCGAATTGCATGTAGGTATACTCTCCAACCTAAACTGGAGATCAAAATCTCAAATAATAGGAACTTAAATATTTCTTAAATTGGAGTTTCTGTGCCTGGTTTGTACTTGCAATAAACAGAAAGTCCCTGGAATGCACACAACGTTGAACAGAGCAGATGTCATTTACATGAGCTGAAAAAAAATTAATCACTGCAAGTCATGGACCACTGCCCTTCAGAAAATGTAGGTTAAATTCACATATCAGGTACCCACCAGTCTGCCCACAACCTCAGGGCAAGAAGACTACTTTTATGTCCTCCAGACAAAAAGGAAATAAAGCAAGCACACACATACACACCATATGGATCAAAAAAAAAGCAAAGCTCAGCTTCACTTGCATGTGCAATTCATCATGCTGCCTTCTTACAGCATTAAAAAAATTACAACGAGGGAGTGTGGCTTAAGTTAAGAGCTGTCCATACATTTTACCACATTCAGAATTTTCATTCTGAGTATATTACCATAGCAACTTTACTACACCAAAAATATTACTCCCAGAAGATACAAAAAGGCTGCAAACTCACACTTATCCTGAAGGATGTTACAGCAAACATCAAGCTTTTGCTCCAGACAGGAGCTCTGCAGGCTCATGTAGAGTTGGGCAGCTCAGATCCCGAAAAGCAGGCCCAAAACTGACCTAGTGTTACTGTCTTTGAAATGAGAGGCTGAAGACTGACTATGATCAAGTGTTTCCCAGTGCTCTCTCCACTGTTTTTGTTTCCTACTTTTTTGCTTGTCATTCCTACAATGCACACATTCTATCACAATTAATATTGGGAATGATTGTTTGCCACATCAAACATTATTTTCAGTTTCTCCTCACCTTTAAAACTTCTTATATGCAAAAATGGATTGTAGGGACCCTTCATTAGCTCTTTTGGGGCTGGGGTTTTTGGGAGGGGGAGGGAAGCAGGGAAGACATGAGACACTATTCCAAGACAAAGTAAAAACAAATAGTGAAACAAGAAGATAATCAATTTTAGTTCTAAAAAAATTTAGAAGTAGCTCACTTAGCTATGTTCTGCATTAAAAATTTTGTCTAAATGAGAATCATAAAACTAAAGGGGAGCAAAGATGTATAAGGTTTTCCCTTTTTTATTGTTATTTTGTCCCTTTATGGACTACCACTACATAAAACAAGAGCTTTAAAATAGTTTTAAAACCAATCTCTTGGTCAATCAGGTGGTTGTCATCAATCTACTAGATTTATATAGAAATAGAAAGAAAAATGTCACTGTTCAGAAAAGCTTCAAGGTTGATATTAATAACAATAAATCATATGACTAACAGAATGAAATTGAAGCCTCTTAAAACTCTTGATCCAATTCTCCCTGAGATCTGAGTTCCAAGGCATCATTTTTTTGGTTTCTGTAAAGTCCTTGTGTTCTATTTTTATTTGCTAGAAAATTACACCTAGGATTGTTTCATGGAGATGACAGTATTATTCCATAGAGTAAAACTTACCATGCACCATCTGAACAATGGGCTTTTTCAGTGTAATATTTCTCAGGAATTACAGTATTAGATTAATGTGATGTGCAAAATTTTTATCAACTCAGTCTCCAAAGCAATGAGTCACGCCTAAACGCAGAACAGCCATACAATTAAAAACAGCTTATGTGCTGCTGTGTTCCACACCCCACAGGTATCAGAACATATGATTAGAACAGATGCAAAAGGTTTCCATTGAAATAAGATGTACAGACACAGAAAAGACTATAGCAATGCATGCTGAATCTGTGCTCAATAGCAAAATGGGTGTTATTAATGCTAAACAGCTCCAGAAACATCAGCCAAGAAGAAAGCCTGAGTGTCAGACACAGGTATGAGAAAGAGAGACCATTCACAGCAACCAACCACAGGCAGATAAAGGAGAAAGCCAGTTCCTTGATGCTCCCCCTGCACTCAGTGGGACTACAATTCCTTCTTCTGGAGAGCTCCAGAGCACAAGACCAATTTAGGCAATATAAATCAACTTCTGGAAGAGATGGTCTGTCTCCATAACCATCAAGCACACACAAGAATGCTGCTAGCTCAGATGAGCTCAAAAAGTACTTTCCTCCTGCTAAATGCCAACAGCCTCCACTGGAGGCAAGCAAAATTAGCTAAGCAGCACAGACTATGTACCAGGTTCTCCATTTCTCCTAAGAAATCCAGGATAAAAGCAAGGAAAAAAAGGATTCTAAAATAGAATAGTTCAAATTGTACCCTATCTTCTCATGAAAAAACAGACAAGTTTGCATAAGTGGATAGTAATTAATAGATACTCTCCTAAATGGCAATGATATACCATATAAGGAGCAAACAACATTTAGCCAAATGCCTCAGTCACCCTCATTTATGGTGCCTAGAGACCTAACAAACAACAGACTGCTAGCAATCTGATAAATTGGTTCTATTCCTAAATCCCTAGAATATCCTATACAGCAAATGGGCCCTGTAAAATGTTTGTAGCCACAGTGGGAAGATTTCCCATTGTTTACCCTGTTATTATGGGTTTTCTGCTTACAAAGGCTGGGAGTTCTTCTCTGTGCTGACACATTACCTTCATTTCCATTTGTGTCTGCTTCCTGACCTATCTCATACTTAACACCTGCTGACATCACGATTTCCAATACATTTTTTGTGGGATCTCAGTCTCTCAGAACTGGGGTGCAGGGTGAACGAGACCACCCCTGGGGGGCTCGGGAGTCCTGGAATGTTGCCAGAAATGTCTGGTGGCTGGACTTTGATCCCACATGGGAGATGACATCAGTATGAGGATAGGAGGATTTCACCGGGGTGAATGGTGAAGGGATAAGTTAATTGGAGTGTGAGATACAGGGTTTAAGATTTTTGTACAGGGGGGTCTAGAGAAGTAAGATGGAGGAATTGGGGCGTGCCCTTCTCCTTCTTCTTCTTCCTCTAGGCCTCCATCTTCTGTGGTGATGTTGGCACTTTGGGATTGGTCTTTACTAAAAGTGCACTGGTTAATAAGGGTAGAGGGTATTGGAGAAAAATGATAAATATTGTATACGTAACTCCGGGTATAAAGATAAGTGGCCGCCCCAGGGGCTCTTAGTGTGTGCCCATGGCTGACTGCTGAGCAGAACTCTGTCAGGCCAAGAGAAAATCTTTTAGATAAGCAATTAATAAACACCGAGACCGGGAAAAAATCTGAAGTTTCTTCTCGTCCTTTGGAACGCGGGCGACCCAAGGCCATCTTGGGCTTTTCCCAGACCATCTAAACAGCCCAAAATCCGACAATTTTTCATTAAAACATTCTTTTGAAATGGGATTTGAAGTCTCCTGTTAGCAGCTGGGGGCACCCATGCCAACAAGACACGTGTCAGTGTGGGAGAAATGTCCAGCAGTCACAGGGAGAAAATGGTCCAGCCATTGCCCAAACTCAGAAACTTCTGGAACACACAGCAGGCTGGGCCTCCTTGCAAACTGCTTCCCTTCCAGGGAAACTGCAGGGTGAGGGAAAAGGCAATGGTGTTTACGTGCATCCCTGCTTGCTGTGCTGCACACAGGGTGTGCTCCCAACCCAGGGGCTTCCCACAGTGTGGGCAAAACCAGAGAGACTGTGGCATCCACATTTGATGGCTTTTGGCATGATTCAACCACACTCTTCAGCCAGGGGCTGTCCTGTGAACAGGACAAACCCCCAGGACCATTCCTACAGCCCTCTGAAGCAGCATGCAGCACTCGACCCAAAGCAGCACTGAAGCAGCATCACCTGGGGCTGGAGAGGACACTGCTGGGACACAGCATCCAAACCCCCTCTGCACCAGCTGAGCAGCCTGTGCAGCCCCACTGGCCCAGCAAAGCAGCACAAGCACAGTCTGGGAGCTGCAGCGCTGAAAAATGGCTCTCCAGCAGCTCACCCTCTTGTCTCAGGGTGCCTCCTTGGCCCCATGGCTGACAATATTCCTGCCAAACAAGTGCAGAACAATGAAAAGCACTTTCCCAAGTTGGCAGAGATGGGGTTTATACACATTTCAGATTTTCAGAGTGTTCTGTTTCAGGGATAACTTGTGTAATAAAACTGATGATGCATTTTCAGGCAGATCCTGTCTTCCTGGAAATACAAGGGAAACTGTATTTCCCACTCTTGAATGACCACTAAAATACCACTTTCACAGAAAAATTTAGTTATGCATACACAGTTAAACAGATTTGAAAGGGAAGTCCATTGGTACAAATAAGAACAACTTAAGGTCCAGTTCCACAGATGGCAGTACCACACTGGTAAGAACTTTCAAAAACCCTTATAAAGAGCTAGCAGAGAAAAATCCCTGAGTGGTACTCAGAGCAAGCAGAGGTAAATGTTTGCCAGATTAACTGTTAGGTGCATCTGCTTGACTTCAAGCATGTGTTCTGAAAAAACATGAATAATGTTTTTATAAATACAGTGAACTTTCCTAACGTGAAAAATAAAATCTTATGTTTGCTGCCAAGTCTGCCTAGAAACTTTCTGTTTAAATTTTTAAAACCTAGAGGTAGGATTTTCCCCAAGTCCATCTACCAAATGTTCAAGCAGTAAGAGGAGGTTATTTGATGTCTAAATCAAGGACTCTTCTTTTTGGATGCCTAAATTGATACAGTATTTTAAAATGACTACAGATTTTCCAATGGGGGAAAATTAAAACTGTCATGGAAACAGCAGAGGTAACAATTTAATCGGGCCAAGATCTGTCTTTACTTGCAAACAGCCTGCAGAACCAACAGCAATGGCAAGTCTAAACAGGTTAGCACTTTACAGCACAAAAATTAGAAAAACAAAAGATCAACGCTACCCTCTGACCAACAGGCTGCAGTCTTTAGTCAGAAGCACAGTCCAAGGAGATTCATTTCAGAGCAACCCCAAGGGAACCATCAGCAACGACTCCCTTCAGAACTGGGGCTGGGGCTTTTGTTTCACAGCGTTGATAAAAGGACAAATGATGCACACATCTCCCAAAATCCTAACATCCTATGCTTGTTCCCATGAATGAACTTTCTCTCTTTTATTTAATGAAGCAAACACTGGAACAGTGGTTTTCATTATTATTTCGTCTCTTCATTTCCCCTGGCTATTAGTAACTCCAAGCTAAATGTAAGCAACCCACAAGTGCTTTGCCACATCAACAATCAAACAACCACAGCTACAGTTACAAGCAGGAGATGTAGTATTAAAAATACACACTTTCCAGTGGTTTTGGGCTCCATTTACCCTTCCAAAAATTTAAGAAGTAATAGGACATTCTCCAAATGATATACACTTGATGCATGCCGGAAATAGCCTAGGTTTAGCTGCCCCTGCTTTAAGGGAAAATAGAGGGTGTAGGTTAACAAGGAGAGTGTGACATCACGTGTCACAGGAGACCAAAGGATTTTCTGAGTGTAAGGACTGAGCTCTGGGCTGGAGTAATGAACTTTGCCACAGCAGAGAGCAGATTCCTCATAGAAGGAATACCAGATTAAATCCCAAATACTGTGCTAAACAGGATCATATCACATTGACTTTCAGGCATATTACAGGACCGAATTAAGTTAGTTGTCAGTTGAACTCTGAGTAGGAAAAAGTTGCAAGAAAGAAAAAAAGTGATACTCCTATGTGCTTCAAACAGCAAGGAATCTTTCTAAAATAAATAAATATCAAATGGAGGCTGAAAACTGTGCAAAAATTGCAAGTATCATTCTAAGTAGCTCTTGTTTATCAGCAGTTAATCAGTAAGACTAGAAAAAATCTTCAACCTTCCAGAGTTAAGTTATTTCCATAAAAAAACCACACATGGCACACTGCCAATTCTTCCAGACTATCTCCTATGAATCACTGCTTCTTGGGCCTCAAAATGATGCTGTCTCTCTTTCACTTGGCTCTGTCATCTCATTCCAAGGCTTTATCTCAACACCATAATTTATCATCACACTTATTTATTGTGTAAAGTGTTGATTAATTTTCTAAATTCAGATTTCAAAGTATAGTAACAACATAATTGTTTAAATCTATTGATGTGCTTTCATTTCTTTGCAATGTCTGTAATAGCATTTTAATACTGTTCACTTTTCTCAGATGATAACAGGAACATGAAGATTTTACACATTTTAACCTTTAATATCTTCAAACTGTTTATGGAGTTTGAGCAAACATCACTTCTCTTAAGGATGGGAAATTTTACTTTAGCATATTATTTCAGCATTTTATTTAACAATACAAGCAGCTTAGGAAAGCATCCTTTTCCCATTTCAGTTTAAATGGCAGATGATGGATAAATTGTAGCTAATCTTGGAAAGAGGTGTTTAAAACCAACCAAATCCTGATTAAACTCTATTACTAACTCTGGCAATTTTCTCAGCAATTATTTCAAGGACAAGGCTGAAATAGTCTTTAATCTTTCCTTATTATAAACAAACATTTCCTTGACACATTACTGTTTTCAAAAGGTTTCCTAAAAAATAAATAAGGTCAAAGAAGTTGGACAAAGTGATTGATTTTTCAGAGAACTGCACATGCAATAACACGTTTTTAGAAAAGTAGCAAGGGGAGATTACTGAACATATGCTGTGCTTTCCTCCATTTGCAGGGAAAATAAACCCAACTAGCTGAGCTTCAGTGTTTCCACAGGAGCAATGATGCCTGCCTTCAGCTCAGTCCATTAAAAAGCAGGATCTGATAAGGACACTTTTGAGAGCCATCTGATCAACCATGGCTTAAAGCTATATTTCTAACATAAAAGACATAGGAATTAAAGGTAATTTGGCATAAAAAACAAGGTTATATTTCATCCTGCAATAGACTCCCCAGGTTCAATCTGCAAAGCAACTGAAAACTTGGAAACACCCGTGGAGACAACAGGAGGAAGAATATCAAAAGCATGTATAATTATATTTCTCCTTTTTCACTTCATCTTTCTCATGCCTTTTTCACTTCATCCATCCTTCCCTCTTTCAGCTCCCAGCCTGCTTGCAGGAATTACTTCTCTTTCCTATCCAAGACCTGATTATCCTATTAGTAAACCATCTGATTAAAACCATTTAACACACAGTGCAATACAGGTTTATATGGTGCTTAGAATTAATACTAACACTTGAATTGATAATCTCAAGAGTATTATTAATTACTTATTTCCTTTGGCAGAGGAAAAAGAATTCAGATATTCTACAATATCAGATTTTAAAGAAGTGTTTTTATATACTTAGATTTGCTTAAGGTTCTACTGCTTTTCAGGCCAGTCATATTTGGGCTCTAAAATATTATGTGACCATCAGTGGAAACGACACTCACTAAACTGTGCTCACATGGATGTCACGTTACAATCTGATTTACAAAAAATAAAAAAAGAAAAAAATTAAATTCCTGAGAAGATTTACAATTAATTTAAAAAATACTGGAGCATAAATCTTTTCAATGAACCTAGTATTCCAGCAAAGTCTGAGTGAGATCACACAAAAAAAGCAACATTCAAGAATACAGGAACATATAATCAGCACTGGAAATACTGTCTAAACACATAGCCCAAGAGGAGACAGCTCTCTGCTGCAACTGTCCATAAAACTGGCAATTTTGTGACTAACTAAACAGAAATGGCATGTACATTTTGCAGTGTATCTATTAGTGAGGGACGAAACTAAGCACTCCTGAGTTGAAGCAGGAATGTACTGGTGGAGTACTGTGAAAAACAAAATTTTCAGTAAATCTCCCTGTCTAATTGCAAGGGATCTTTCTTTACTCCCTGAGCCCTGCCAGCAACTGGGAGCAGCTCATCTTCACGACAGAGACAAACTGAAGCAGCTTGCTGCACATTGGCCAAACAGCAGTTATTTTCCTAGCAATCTGCCTGCATTTTGGAGCAGAAGATGACATTTGCTTTACAGAGGATCAAACTGTTCCCTTGTGTTAGGTGTTTTGTTCCCAATCAAAACACACAGCATAAATGCAAGCCCTGAAAATCAATGCAATATTGAAAATTACAGAAACACTTCAGGAACTAAACAATTGTTTACGATGCACTTAAATGTAATTATAAACTGAATTTTGCAAGCGAATGAAAACATGTGATTTCTAAAAAGAACCCCCATATTTTAGGTCCTTGTGAAAAAAATTTCCAAATAGACAGGCCCATAAGTAAAAGTTTTAAAAATACTGCATTTATCTTCATAGGACATTTTTACAGTCTCTGCATTCACTGTAATTAAATATATGCATCAGAAACCTTCTTCCATTGCAGATATTTTGTATGTCTGTACTTACTTTAAGACTCTGTGATAGCATACAATAAACCTTGCATCTCACCACAAATATATAGACAATGCAGCACACAAGAACTAGAAACCACATTGAATTTTCTGGGAGAACAGGGGACAAAATAAAACAAAACACTTGATTCTCATTCAACCCTACTCCTAATTTTGATCTTAACTGTTTACAACTGTGTAGTTTTTCCATGGAAAAATGAAAAACTGCTATACTCCAAACAAGGGAGCAGCAAATACAGGCAAGGAGGTTCCCAGCACAGCTCTAAGGCTTTTCAGAGGTTCAGCTCTTGCAAAGCCCACTCTGATTAGAACAAAGCTGAAATGTGGACACATCAGAGAGCAATCAGCAGTTGTAAAGGTATCTGGTCAAAGACAAAGGCTTAAGCCTAACCCAGTCCAGGCTTTCTGCTCATTCCATGGGCCATCCACTATGATAGAAGAGTGTCTAAAAATCCTTCACCAGTTTTGTTAAATGCTTAAAAACCCCTCACACCTCTGCCTGCCCAAACAATGAAGCCCCTGCCTCCTCCTCCTTGCATGCAGGTACCTCTGCCACCTGCAGAAGCCCCCTGCTCAGCCATGCCCAAGTCCTTTCGAAGGCCCTGCTATAAAATGATGGATCTGATGCTGCCAAACGTGGCTGAGTGATGGTTGTGGCAGACACTGAGCAACTGGAGAGCCCCATTCCCCCTCTCCCTGGCAGAACCAGAGAAGCACACAGCCAGCAGCAATGGGAATGCCAAAGGAGGTTCAACAGCTGCCCCCCACCCCGGGGATGTCACCCACCCCCCTTCAGAGCCTGCATCTCCCTTGTTCTCTCACAGCAGGCCACGTCTGACCTCTCAGACACCTCTCACCACCCACCCACACATCATCTTAGCAAGCTCCAAAGCAATCCTGGCAATCATCTCAGCAGACATTAGCTATGAGCCCCACTTTCAAAACTTCCACTGATCCTTGGAAAAGGATGTGTTGACTTCAGCTGCATGCAGAGTAACATCAAACATGTACACCCATTCGAGGCTATAAAGAGAGCTCCTAGCCTTCTGTTTTTATAAAGAATTACATTTAGTTGCTCCCCACCTCCCAGTAATTTTCTCTTACCCTGCTACAAGAAGCATAAACGGACATGTCAGGAGAGCATTAAGATGTTTTGCCTGTTTGTTTTGGTTAGAGGGTGTGTGGGGCTTTTTTTAAACACATGGCAACATTTTGACTTCTATTCTTAGAAACCATTTGAGGCAAAAAAGGGCCCATGAAAGAGCTGAAGTCCACAAATGAACTTCCTTTCTGACAGCTTTTTCTCAGCCATCTCCCCTCCAGCCATGCCTGCCAAAATCCCATGCTTTATAGGGGCATCTGTTCTATTCTCTCCAGGCCAAAAAAGGAGACTTTTCAAACTCTTACTACAGCTGAGGAAATCTATAGCTCAATGAGCCTAAAGTGATTTTTCCCCCCACGTCTGCAGCTCCACAAGTGCTATCAGAAGGGAAAATCCTTTTCTCCCACCTCCCTTCCTCCAGCCCCATGCTCCCAAGCCAGGCCTCTTCTAAAAGCTGTCCTTCCTCCCCCTACTCCCCTTCCAGCTGATTTTTACCATGACTGAGGAACTGAGACCAATTTACTTATTCATTTATGAGCCATAAATGAAACGCTACATCAACAGCTGAACCGACACATTCTTATGAATACCTGCACTGCTCCAAGTTCCTCCTCCTGCTGTGAACTTGGTATACTTCACACAAAGAAATACATAAAAAACAGCTGCTTCCCCATGCCAGTACTACTCCTGGAGTAGCATCACAACACAGGCAGCCTTGGTGGATTTGACTCAGAGCTGATTCACTTTGCTCAGCACAAACAGCAAGTCACCCTGAAGCTACAGTGCCTGCCCAGGATTTGAAGTCTCACAGTGGCCTGCAGAGGGAAGTTTGGTTGCTCCCACAATCCCACAATCAAGAGCAGTACACACATCATACTCCCTATGCCAAACTCACTGTAAGTTGGCTTTATCCAAGTGCAATGCATTTCTTTTAATAACTTACAATTTCTGGTGAAAAATATAAGGCACCACAATAATAACAGTTTTAAGGTGTTTGAAAGAAGCAGACTTTCTAGAATTTATCACTTGTGTAAGGCTTCAATGCAACCACAATAGCAAGCACAGGCCACAAGAATCACTGATGTAGCTTTCAGAGAAATTTGCAGAAAGAGACCAGAAAAAAAATCTAACAGAACAACTCCAGATATTTGCATCAGAAATAGGAGATGAGAAAATTGAGCTGAGCAGCAGGTACATATTTTTATGCATTATAATCAGTATTTGCACAATACCTCTAAAAGTGCCTCACATACCTCATTTTTTTTATGGGTAAAAGCTAATGGCAAGTCTGCAAAGCTCCTTTTTCTCTCTACAAGCAAAACATGTCTCATAATTTGAAGCCCACAAAGGATGTAAGAATATATTAATAGGCAAATGAGCCCTATTTGTAATTATTTATTTAGATCTTCTGGCTAGCCACAATCTGGTTTACATATAGTCTTCCAGAAGCAGGAATAGTCCTAGCAGGTTATATACAGGCAGGTTTTCAGTCTAAGATTGTGAGTACTGGGCATGAAGACCAAGGCTAATATCTGTGCCCACTCTACACCAGTTCTTTGTGGCTCAGCCTGTAAATGCATAGCCTCACTGGCAGGCTGCATCTATGAGCTGAATACATAAGCTCTTCCCCTCATGAAGAGGGAAAAAAAAATAAAAATGAAAGCTAAGCTCTACATCTGGAAGACAAAAAGCAATTAAAACAAGAGGAAAACATTTCTGACACGGCCTAGTTCTCTGGTGAAATCAAGATTAAGAGGCATGTTTATGAGCAAAACTAAGTCAATATTTTCAAATTGGTTTTTAGAGCAAATCTTAGTTTTACCATTCATAAAATTCAATAGGTAATTACACAGCTAGGCAGAAGTCCTTAGAGGAAAGCAGAAGAATAATGAATTCCCTACATAATTATTTATAGCTGTGTTTTTGAGTGAACACAGTACAGCAGGCATCAAGCCAATATTTAAAGGAAAAAAACCAGATTTGTAAAACCTTAAATATTTCTGTAAGCCAGTCCATAGACAACAGCCTATTTCACAATCTAATCTGCCTTTGCAATACATAAAAATCCCAACAACTTAGCCTGCCTCTCTGATTAATCATTACGATTTAAAATAAAACCTTGACAAAGACGGGTCCAGAAGCACAACCACAAAATATGTAACGCTATCAGAACATGCAATTTGCTTAAAATGATGGTCCTGGGAAGTGCCATAGTGTTGTGTGCAAAACATGTTGTCTGATCTGTATTTTGAAGAAACCCTTGGGAAAAAAATCATTACCAAGCATCAGTCAAAATGGCAACAACTAGAGCTCAAATCCAATTCAGTCTTTCATAACTAACCCTAAGAACAAGCTGCTTAGCACTCCAAAGCTCAAAAAAGATGATGAAAACTATATAACACAATGTCCTTTGGCTCCCTAAAGACATTATTACATTCAGTTAGGAGCTGATTGCTGTGCAATGATGCTTCTGCTTTCCAAATACACAGCTTAATTGCCAATACAACTTCGCAAGAAAACAGAGAGGAGAAATTTCCCTCTCCTGCTATTGAAAAGACAAGCAGTAGTTGCTAGCAAATAAAAAGGAGGCCAAATTGTTGTTATTTTTTTAAGCTCAAATATCATCAATAACATGCTGGAGACAAAACTAAACAAACATTTTTTTTTTGTAACAAATAGAACACGATCCAAACATTCCCCTAAAATCTCATATATATTATAGTGTCACAAGTGAAAATTATAATAAAAATCTCTATCAATACATAAAATTCACAGCACAAAGGATCTCTAACTGGACTGAAAATAATGGGGGTTTAATTTGTATATTATATACAGATGTTTTTGCTCCAGTTTAAGTCTTCTTTTATACACATCAGAAACAATACTGGATAGATTGCTCTGCTCTATTTCAGCACTCCACAATACAGATTTAAATGGAAAAGATCATTGCACTCAGGGCTGTGCAAACCACATTTCATTCTTCTTATACAACAGCAGGAGTTTTCAAGCAATTTTAATGTTACTTAGTTTCATCTGAAGGAGAGAGTACAAAGTTGGCATTATTTTTATTACTGTAGCATGTGGTATGCATGGCAGGAAAGTCACTGGATATATATACTGGAGCAAGAGGGGCATATGTCCTCAAGGAAATACCAAAACCCAGACAATAAAGTTTATCAATGTTAGCAATAAACATGAAGTCCCTCCCCCTGCAGTAGCTTTAACTTAAATGCCCAGCAGCTCTGTGGATTCAAAAGATTGAATCCTATATCCTTGTTCTTGCCAAATACCTCAACTGCCTTCCATGTGCATTTCCTTAGGACTAGATGTATTTGTCTTCTTTTATCCAGCCACAATTTATTTCTGTGTTAGGAACTGCCACTTTCCATTGACGCTGATGACAAGAACCTGCACGCCTCTCACAGCTCCCCCAGCTCAGGGATAGGCCGGCTAAATATCACACAAAAGCACCTTCCAAACATTCTTTCTTCTTTAAGAAAGACAGATCCTGGTGAAAAATGTTCAGTGCAACCCCAGGATTCCTTCCTCAGTGCAGAGGGAAGTACTTGTAGAGATGCACATAAAAGGGGCAGGAGAAGTTAAGAAATAAATGGGAAAGGAAACAGGGACTGAGGGAGGGAAAGGAGGCTGGAGAAACAAAAGGCAGCTATAGGCATCATAAGCATTGCTGAAACAAACAGGCTGTGTGTATCCTATGTCTTGACCAAAACCCCCATTAAACAACTCCACAAATTTATTTTTAAGCAAGAACTTATTTCTTGGTTTTAATACAGCACTAAAATAAAACAACAGGGTTTAAATTCATCTGTCCTGCTTTTCTGCAATTTTCATCATCTTGGAAAAACACAAAATTAATGAATTTATATCTTTTCCTTCAAATAAATGGCTATTGCAAAACAACTGTGTTCATTTATAGCATGTAAAATATCCTGCAAGATAGCTGGAGATAAACAATAGGTATAGCAAGAGAGTTTCTGGGAAGGGCACAGCAGCTGAGCCAGCAGAAAACTCTGCCCCCATTCTGTTTAATATCTGGAACATTGGACACCACTGGTCATGTTGGTGGCAATTCTTCCTTAGTGCAAGAGGAACCAAGCTGTCCCAGGAGAAGGATGAGAGCAGGAAAGCCTGCTGAAGATGGAATCCAAGCTCTGAAATAAATGTCTCAGCAGCAACTGTGAAGAGGCATTTATTTCTCTCATACATCTGCTACAACTTGAATGCCTCTGCCTGTACATTACTTGGTAGGAATGTTTTGTGGGAATTTTTTTAAAATTTACTCTGGACAATTTCACGTAACATTTATTCATTAATTATTTATTAATTTATTATTTATTAATTATTTATCCATTAACATCCCTTCATTATCTTCAGTGATAATACCATTTCAAAGCCGAGTTTGCTTCAGCAATCTATTAGATCTTTGATTTTTCACAGAAGCCTATTCACCTTTCAATCATTTGTATTACATCACTCAAGTAATTACTAAATTTTATTTCATAAAACAAAATCTCTTCTATAAAAATCTACACTTAATGTCACATTGCCTTTAAAGCCCTCAGAAAGATACAGACACATTCAGTGTACAGCTCACCAAATCTGCTTCCTATGGTAGCTCTGGAGATCTGATAAACCTCACAGTCAGTAGAGACAACCAGGAGCCCACCTCACCATCACTGCTTGGTTTGATGATCGCCCTCCTTGTGCATTCTCTTTGCCCTGCTCCTCACAATGACCAGAGGAGCAAGACGAGATACTTGAGACCAACTTCAGATTTCATTTAGCTAAACAAGAAAGGCAAAGAAGCATGTGCAGCTGGTGCAAAATAAACACTCATACTCTGCTAAAAATGTTCCAGGCTGAATTGAACATCCACAAGGAGCTAAGGAAAACAGCAACACAGAATTCCTTACAAAGATTCCTTGGAACCGGGAGATCCTGTTGCTACTCTCAAACACTACTCAGACTCACAGTATTTTAAGACAGGACAAAATGTCCCAAACAAGTAATTTACTTGATACAGGGTTTCCACCTTGATATAGTATACTGCCACTGAAAACTCCTATGATCAATTAACATTTCATGTATAGGTCCAACAGATAGCGAAATGTAATAAGGGCCTGACTTTCCCAAATCCTCAGCCTACCACAAACCCTACCAACACAATCACAGCAGGACAAAGTCAAAGAATTTTGTAAACAGGAGATGTGTACTGATACAATCAATGCAACATCAATGGAGTCGTTAAATAATTTGGGATGAAGGGACATGCAGAACAAGCCAGTAGAGAAGGAGGTGTGATGCCTGCTTATGGTAAAAAAGCCCCCAAAACTTTGCTATGAAAGTTCCCAAATTTCAGAACCTCTCTGAAAGAGATGGCAAAGCGTGCAGTGAAGATGCCATGGCTCGAATCAGCTGGGCCTGAAGAACCGTGTTTCAGTTCTGTGCACAGGCTCAGCCACTCTGGTGCTCTGGGTACCATTTCTGCTCTCCGAGCTGTCAACCACACGTCCATTGACACACACCCTCCCTCCTCAGAAGCACAGTGTCAGCAGTACCAGAGCCACCCTGGGCTCTGGATACACTTCCAGCCACCCTCTGTTGGCCAGAATGAGCTGGAGCTGTCCTGCAAGCACCCACACTGGTCTGGGATCCCCATGGGTTCCACCAGGATCTCTCCGTCTGAAGCAGACACACAGACAGGAAGCCCACACCACTGCCCCATCTTCTACAGGCTCCTTCCAGCATCAGTTCAATGGGGACAAATGCTGCCAAGGATTTCCCCTCCAACCCATGCCTTAAAATAACACTGGGATGTGGGAGGAAAGTATCTGGGTTAACATTGCCTCATGCAGCACTATTTTGAGCAGGAAAACCCTGAAGATTGGTAGGGTTTTGATTCTTTATTCCAAATGTTGCCACTTTAGGCACTTCCATCAGACTCTGCCTCCTCCTCCAGCTTTAATCACCTGATAGCATTAGAGTAACAAAAATAAGGGTAACTACTATACATGGAAAGGAATGAGGAATGAAAAAGTATTTTTATGCCAAGATCAAAACAATAGCAACCAAATATTTTTCATTGTGCCAGAAGAGACTTCTGCTATTTCTCAGACTACAGCATCACTCTGAGTTGACAACTTGCAAAAAATAAATTAAAATTTATATTTTGAACATTTACACCAGTAAGCCATCCACTCTTGCAGAAGCTGAAAGCCCATACCTGGCGTACAAAGCTGTTGGAGGTAGTGTCAGAAGATGTACTCCCATCGGAGCCT
This sequence comes from Melozone crissalis, assembly GCF_028551555.1. NCBI lineage: Eukaryota > Metazoa > Chordata > Aves > Passeriformes > Passerellidae > Melozone > Melozone crissalis. Next base: position 20,720,341 of record NW_026535794.1, read on the forward strand.
TTAAATCGGTTCTTTCTTCTTGCCCCTTTACCATAGGACTGTTAAAAAAAATAAACAAAAACCCACATATTAGAGAAACAGCATTACAGCATTAGTTTGTGTTGCACAGAAAGCTTCCAGTGTCTCCCAAACTAGCAGGGATTCAGATGGTCAGCTTTGTGTCAATCAATAAGCACATATTCAGTAAGTAACTGATGGGATTTATGTGCAACTGCTCACCAGGCTTGGTCAATTGAGCCCTAAACGTTTTGCTGTTGTTGGGCTTTTTTCACATTTGGGTTCAGAAACATATTTATAGACTCACATAGATGTAGCACTATTTACCTAAGTCACAGTGATTAAAAAGTACAGCTTGTTGTGCAGCTAGTTTAAATAAACAAGGCAGGAAAGGAGGTACTGGAGCAGCACCCAGTACATCATAGCTATGAGCCAAGTCAGATGAGGAACATTAAACAGCAAGAACTGACAACTTGTTGATACAATCTTACAACTCAGAGAGATTTTACAATAATAATTTTTTTACAATAAGTTCAAGAAAGTAAAAGTAGTATAACAATAAAAAAGGACTATATGTGTAACTGGGAAAGGGGTAATATGCTAGTAAAAAGCAAGGCATCTACTTTTATCTACTAGGAATTTAAAGAGACATGAGGAGAAAGCTATGGCTGGTTAAAACAAAACTTTAAAACTATTGTTTAGAAATACAGAAAATCATGGTTTAGAAACAAAGCAAATGCATCCATGTGTCCACAAAATCATTTGTTTTGTGCATTAAACATGGGTCATCAATAAATATTTTTTCATTAAATTACAAGGGGAAAAAAAGAAATAGTTCAAAACTATGTCATTCACAACCACTTATTTCTGTGTGAGTGCAAACTGTGTAGACTGTAAACTCTGCCATGACACCACCTCTGGGCTGTGCAACCTTCAGAGCTTTGGGCTTCAGCTTACTGGTTCTCATGGTGGGGAAGGGAGGGCTCCAGTGCAGGCTGAAACACTTAAAATCTCATACTGGCAGATTTTTAATATCGTATCTTCAAAATGTGAGTGCTGTTCTTAGCAGTAACACATGTGGTAAGCGTGATTAAATATTTTGCACTATCTGAGGAGGACTACAGGTAGCCACTACTAACTTCAGATCATTGACAAATCCAGGTAACCTGCCTCCACCAGATGCAAGAGAACAATCCCAAACTGTAACTGTGTTGATTGTGAGTGAGTTTGGAGCACTGGATGAAATCAAATGCATCAATCTTTTAGGAAGGATGACTTAAGGAACAGCAGTTATCCAGCCAGACACTCATCCTCAGCAAAAACAGTATCTGTTATCTCACTAACCTAAAAGTGAACTACAACAAAAGCAATGTTGCATCCCCCAAAAAACAGATTCATGGGAAAGACATTTTGCCAAGCTCATATGATTTTTTCAAAACTGCAAAACAGCCATGTAAGAAATTTCTGAAAGGTACCCAAACTGATTCTATGCATGCTGGTTAGGGTAGAACTATAGAAAAAACAGCATGGTGAAGATTATGGGGGTGAAAATAGAACTTTCTGATGACTCTACAACTGTAACCCAGCAGGTCTCAAAATATAAAATTAAATTTCAATCAGGAATAGTTTTACATGATTGCATTTCTAAAAGGAATCTTTTATAACTGAAGAACTTGCTGGTAATGAAAAGGTCTTTCTAGATCAAAAAGAGTAATTAGTAGACTGGAACCACCGTTACAAGCAAATTATTAAAAATGTTTTCCAGTTATAATAGTTCTACCAGAACCCTTTTTTTCCACCTAGTATAACACAATTAATATGATATTCCACCTAATATAATATCAAAGTACCTAAAATACATAAAAAGTATCTCTGACAGCAGTATTCTTCAAATATAGCAACATCTTTAAATAAAATTTACCTGTTCTGAACGGTTCCCATTGAGTTAATTATACACAAATATTCTGAATTCCTTTCCTACAATTTTTGTAGAAGAATACAGAAATATACTTACAAAAAAATAAACAATTTCTAACATTCACAAAGGAGCTCAAGAATATAAAGCACCTACGTGAAGACCACACTATCTAGGCAATTTCATTTATAGTGTACAGTACAATATTGTGTAATTCCCAAGGAGATAATTAAAAACATGTACAAATATTCTTTCTCATAGTCACACATTTTAAATGTCTCCAGTTTCTACAATATTTACTTTATTGAAAGTATCATAGTGCTCAGTTTGCTAACACAAAAAATTATACGAGGCAAAAGAGGGACTGATTCTAGGGTGATGAAGATAAATCAAATAAGAGCAGAAAAAGAATATGTTACAAGCACAGATAGAGAAGCCTGCCTTATATCTGTGTAGCAATGACTAAAGCATTTATTTCTGGCAACATCACAGCAAATGCAGCTCAGGCTAAAACTCACCTTGATTTTTCAGTTTGAGGTGGTTTTTTTGTGCACAGCAACATGCATATTTTTGTTCTACTGTTCTGTAAGTGAAAACTCTTCAGAAGCATGAGCTACATACTAACTTTAAACACAAAAAACCTGTTGACGTGATGGCAGGCTGTGGCTGCAGATTGTAGTCAGTCAGTTTTACACCTTCTTCTCTGCACAGAGCAGCTTCCAGTCAGAAGAATGGGGGACAACTTTTGTATGTGGGAAAACTGGGATTTGATGACTCTTTTCATTATTTTAAAGGATGCTAACTGGGGACTACATTTGTTTTGCACGCCGTTCAAGCTTATTCCCACAGTAAGAAATGCCTGAAACTTTCTTCTGAAGATGAGGTTAGCCTTCCACAATCAAAACAATCTTATATATTATTAAAAATTATTAATTGTCTCTGCCATGTGGAGAAGCTTGAATACTCATCCTGTGATGATCATTATGTTCTGCTTCTTCATGTGTATTTTTTTTTCCAAAAGATGTTAATGTGAGAATGAGGCCTTAGTAAATAAATAAATGAATAAATAAAATACGTAATGATTTCAGTTACTTTCAATTCTCAGGGAAAAAAAGAAAAAAAAAGAGACTATTTTTGCCCAATACATTACTGTGATTTTCATGTTAAAATACATTCCCTTATCTGTGTTCTGTGCAGCACTTGGCTGCAATTAGGCAGCTAAAAATAAAGGGCTGAATCACGACACGAGGACATTGGCCAGCAAAAGCAGCAACAAAGGGCAGTCACTGCTAACCTGTGTGGCAGCTGTGCCTGCAGAACAACCTCTGAGCCCAAACACCTCAGCAGCCCAGCATGCAGGGCCCAGGGGGGCAGCCCCAAAGCCAGCAGGGCAGGGCTGGCACAGCATCCTCTGTCCCAGCTGAGCCGCTCACAGCCGACTCCAGCCCTGTGAGCAAGCCTGTCCATAAAATGCTTGCTGGCACTAACATTCTTACTGGGTTTTAGCAGAGCATCTTACTCAAACATAAAGTTATGTATACATGTGTTTACAAGTTCAAAAGTGTCGCTTCATTTATTAGTTAGAGGTGTGAAATTCCTTTAAAATTGGCTGAGTTTTCAAAGAGGAGAAATTAAACACACACATTCATGTTCTAAAGCTTCATAAAATACCCGAAAACCGACATGAAACCTTACCAAAAATGCTAAAATCAAACCAAAGTAGTTTTGTAAAAACCATTTCATCAATCAAGACTTAACAAAGCAAAGAAAGACTCTGCTTTCCAACTCTGATTAGAAACTCTGATTGTGCAACCATTATTCAACCCATGTCGTCAAGTGAAATATGGGAATCATATGAAGTATTAAAGGCATACACTGCAGTTTCCTGGTAATTAACAGTTTTATGTACAATTACTTGTTATTGTAAACAGATGAGATCAGTGCTGCTCAGTGAAAACCTTTGATTTTAATGAGGTTCTGTCTCAACACATAAAATACATAACATTTAATCCTGTAGCACACATGACAAGCAGAAGGCATCGTTTATGCCTGTAGGCGAAATACTCTCATCTGCAAGAGGAAATGTAAAACATTTAAAATTACCAACTATCTACAACAGGGAACTGGTCTCCAGCGGGAGTCTTAAAATGCCCTTCACCAGTAACCACTCTAATGGCATTTCACAGCAAAGCAGTGGTGAGGACTATACAAAGGATCAGTCTGAACCTGAACTATTTATCATAGGTGAAACAGCACCAGCCATTGAGACTGATGGCAGCTGGCAGAGGTAAACCCTTAAAAACTGGTCTCATGAAGGAAGAGTACAGAGGATTTAGGCAGTAGAGTCACTGACACCAAGTCAGGTGCTTAAACAAAGATGGAAGAAATAAACTGGAGAAAACAAAACCAGAAAACAAAATTTCAGAGCTACACTGAATCTCACATCATCTCAGATGAACAAGGGACCAACTACAAAAATGAAAAGAACACCTAAAAAGGTTAAAAAGTGAACCCCTAAAGGATCAGGGAATTTCTAGAAGGTCAGAAATGAAAATATGCACCAAGTATTTTTCCTTCCCATGCAAAAGCTTAAAAAATATTTAAAGATGCACATGTCCCATACACAGCACATCAGGACAGTACAGAATATATGCATCTAGCTCCATCCTTTCCTTAAAAGAACAGCCACTGCCTCTTTAAGCAATTCCTTACACCAAGGAAACAAATGCTCCTATAGGTCAGACCCCCTGGGCCCTTCCTGGCCACTAGCCAGGCTCACCACCACTCACAAATCAAATCTTCCAGCATCAGCTGCATAGCTGCAACCCCCACACTCTCACTCAACAGAAAAAGACATTAATATTTCTGATTTTGTCACCACAAATCATACTAATCTCATAAAGGAGTGGAGGTCAGCTTTCTGACCACACAGCCAAGGGCTGGAAGATGAGCACAGACCCTGGTGATGTGTTCCCACAGCTCCCTTCCATGACAGGAACGAGGGCAAGGTAGGGTACAGCAATATATCCCTGTGACATACCTTCAGCCTGAGCAGCACACACTCAGGTCCCCAAAGCACAAAAGAATCCCCAGCTTAGGTCTCAAAAAACCTGGATTTCTCCAAACAAACAACTTTCGCAAAGGGACAAAACTCAGCAAAGACAGGACTTGCCCTCAGGAATCCTATCAAATTGAGGATCTCCAATACAGTCATGAAGTTCATGCAAGCTGCAGGGATAGTCTGCAAAGTCCATTTCACAGGCATTTTATAAAATCCTACATCTACACCAAAACAAAAATCCTTCCAAACAAACAAAACCCCCAAACCTCCACAAATAATTCACTTCTCAAAACTTGCAAATACAATACATAAATAAGTATTTGACAGATGCTTCTTTTTCAGCATTAAATGAAAACTAATTTCTGCTGAGCAATCTGTAATGGTTAAATCTTAGATTCTCTTTTCTGCTGGCCTGTGATAAAGCCTTGCCAACACTGCATCTAGAAACAGCCCTATTCTTGCCAGTTCCTACACTTGTGAGCCATCTCCCAGGGCTCTCTCCCTGGCCTCAGACCAGGTCATCTGGCAGTTTCCACCTGCCAGACAAGAAGCTGGGAACTTGGCTGGCTCTCCCGGTCCCCAGTGGCTTGGAAACCCACCTCAGTGCAAACCTGCTGCACATCCACTTGTAATGCCAGCAATGAAGATGTCAGCTCCCACCTCAGCAAAACAGGAGCACACAGCAGCCAGCAGAAGGTGCTGATGCCCAAACCCCACTGGGCCTCCTGCAGCCTTTTAAAACTGGCAACTACAGCTGTAGTTGGTGTGCCTGTGCCTCTCCACCTGCTCTCCACGGGTTTCTGCATTTCCCTTGCACAAGCAAACAGAAAGAGATCTGACTCTGTGACAGAAGGATGCCTGCAGGGACCAACAGCCAACTGTGACAGGTTCCCTCTGCTAAGGGTTTGCTACCCTGAGTACAGAGACCAAGGCAACCCCTTGGAGGGTGGGGAAGGCAATTTTGGTTCCTTGATTTTTAAACTCTTCTATCACAGCACAGTAAAGACCTGAGTAAAAATAGCAGAAGAAAAGTAACTGAGACTCCAGAGAAGCCAGCCTTGTAATAGCACAGGAACTTTCCATCCGTAGAGGCAAAACAAGACAAAACCAGAGATTGCCTCTAGAAGATAAGTAAGTTAGAACTGAAACTGCTGAACTGTTTCAGAGTGAATTTACACTCCAGGATAATGTAAAGAACAACTATTACATCCCATTTATGCTGATACTGTGCAATACCCAAATGGAAAATATCTCTGGAAAAGATGAGCAGGCAAAATCACCTTTTATTGCTTGAGCACAGGATAAAACAAAAAAACCCCAAAGAGCAGAGAATTATCAGAAAAGTAATAGCTGAAACCTGAAGGGCTTTCTGCAGTGAAGGACTATTAAAATTTATTTTTTTCAGTAAGGAATACAACACTGAAAGGAGACTGCCACTTTGGGACAGAAAACACTACCTCTTGCTGAGGGCCGTGAGGAAGTCCAAGGAATGGAATTGGATTTTATCTCTTCTTCCTTCATTTGTATATCCTCTACTGAATTGCTGCCACATTGGATCTGGCTTCCAGGGATGCTGCCAGAAGAGAGTAAAACCTTCCATGCCTCTATAATGCATGGGTATTGTTATTATTTAAGTAAGCAAAGGAATATCAATTTTGTTTGTTTATGGCTTACAGAGTATTCTTGCAAGTCAGTACTGGGAAATACAGGGCTGCAAAATGTTTGTTTGAAGAACAGGTAAACACAGTATGAACTGGGATAAATCAACTCAGCTGAAAGCAGCAGAGGGCAGTGTGATTAATCTGCTGAGAATAAATCTCTGGATATTGTTCCATTCCTCATTACCACAAGACAGGCAGTAAAGGGACGGTGCTACACAACTGAGAAGGTAGCTGGAGATTCAGGAAGGACAACAGCCAGTGTAAGGCCCTGTAACTAAGCTGATTTTCTGGAGTCACCACATGCACATCACTCTAAAATTCACCTTAACACCAATCACAGTTGATACAGAAGGAAAATGGAACAAGCCTGTCCCCTGGACTCATGTATTCAGTTTACCTTCTGCAATGCCACCTGAAAAACAAGCCAAGCACTCCAGGGATGATGAAACCTTTAGGCTTGGAAGGCAGAACCATTTAGCAGTACCATGCACTGGAGGAAATCTAAATGCAGGTTAAAGAGCTGAAAAAACAATCGAGAAGAGAATTGTTTTCACATAAAACGTGTCAGGTTGTTAGGACGTGCACTGACAGATGATGCATAAACAGGCAAAAAAAGAACAGGAGGAAAATAATAATGAGGAACAGGGAAGAATTCATCCAGTGAAAGATTCATCCCTCCACAAGGTAGTCTGTAGTTGCTTGATAGAAGGTTTCATTATGTTTTCTTTGAAATGTCTTTGTGTAATTTACTCATCTGATTTGCTATGACTGTCCCTAATGCACAGCACAGGAAGCTTTGTGATGAGAAAACAGCAACAGAAATTGAATCTAATGATTTTTGAGGACTGGAAGACTTTGAAGAAGGATCATAAGAAAATTACATGGGAGCAAGTGGAAAATAGAAGGAAGGCTAAGAGTTACCATGAAAGGCATCAATGTGCTATGTTATATTATAAAAAAAATCATAAGAGCACCAGGGTTAATTAAAATTATTAAAATGAATGTTCTACTAATTCAGATTCCTAAAAAAAGGGGAGGTTCTTTAAATAAAGAAGTAAAGAGAAGACTGGGGTTGATTTAAAAAAAATACACCAAAAAACTGATCACCAAACATGGATACATTTGAACAGTTTGCTTCTTTTCTTTCAGAAAACCTAATGCTGATTTCATTACAAAAGGGCCACACCTAAAACCACTACTTTGCACTGACATGTACCTGGACATTGTGAGTAAGTGCACAATGTATCTGTCAGCATGCAAACTTGTCTGGATAAAACTGGACATCCAAAGCTCTACTGCAACTCCATCGAAGACCAAGATCCATCTGAGACTAAGATCACATTGAACTATATCTAGAACTGTATTTTTACAGTCATATGGACCTAAAAGCCATAGAATTTTAGGCAATACAGAAAAAACCAACAATATCTTGTCCCAGTTGCAAAGAATTTCCCTGGAAAAATACAGTATAACTGTCATGATCAGAACCCAGAGATTTTTTTTTTGTTTGCAGATCTTAGGAAAATGCATTATGAAAATAATAAATAGATTTTACACAGATGTTATCTAGGAATATTTCACATATTTAACTGCTTTTTAAGTGAACTATTTCTAGAGCATTAACTACATTTCACTCCTCTGCCCCATGGTGATAAGTTTGGCCAAAATGCATGGACAGGCACTATCCAAAATATTGACCACAATGTTAAAATAGGTTAAAAGAAATCTCAGCTTTGCAAAAGTAAAATTCTTGGATAAGAGATTTGTTGTTACTTGGTACAACTCTAGGAAGGCTCTTCAGGATTATTTTCTTAAATCATAATTCCCAGAAGAAGCACTTCAGAGTGAACACTTTTAGGAGTGACATCACACCATAAGCTCACTTTTTGGTTAGGGGTTTTTTTCCCCTGACAGATTATTTGGCAGAAATGTTTCCAGTATTGATATTCAATAACTTTAGAGAAAAAGACAGTGGTACAAATAACTGAAATTATTTGTTACTGCCTATAACCTGCAGGCAATCTACTTGATGATTCCCATGTCCTCATTAACCCTCTCCTTCTCACTGTGAGTGTATTCTAAAGCAGCAAGATTTTACAATATTGGGCTTTTTCAATGTTTATGGAACAAAATTCAAATCAAAATAATTGTCTCTAAATGCAGTGCTTGCTAAGGAATTAACCTGCAGTATTATTCAGACAAAGAGCTCTTTTGTTTCCATTACCTTATTTCCCTCTACCAAAGGTTTATGTATGACTAAAACAAGTTTATAGAGAAGATTATTCTTGTTCTGCCTAATGACTTCGATTTCAAAAACTGAAAAACATCCCTGAACCAAAAAGGTGCATTATCACTGCCTTAAAAAGTGAATCTTTTTGGCTGTGAATGTTCAGAAACTTGTTTTATAAAATAGAACATAAATGCATTATCTGAAACATAAATAACGTGGGTGTTAGCAAACTATTCTTCCTCTCTAAACAGAGGCTCTTTAACCCTAGTAAAAAGGAAGGTTGAGAAATCAATTTTATGATCAGTATTTGACACTTGTCCCCAGAAGACAGGTACCATATGATTTGACAGTTGTTGAATCTGTGCTTAGGGCTGAAAATATGTAAAAAGGGAGGGATGTGTAGGTCAGAAATTAGCTCCATTGCCACTGTTTCTGGAGAAGCTGGCAAAGCATATGGCCCTACTGAAATGTCTGTTCTGTGCTTGGAGGCTACTGACATCCAAAGAGACACTTTCTCTTTTTTAGTTTAACCTAGTCTCTGCTTCAGTGCCTGGATTTTGCTCTTCTGTCACCGGGCCTGAGTTAGTGAAGATCAATCACCAAGACTGCTGACAGACTGACAGCATTTTTCTCTGTCAATCAAGAGAAATCACTTCTGGGATGGAGCTGGTCCACCTTCTCAAACAAAGCATCAGAGACAGCTTTGGCAGCAACAGTAAAAACTGCACCCCAAAAGGAAAGAACCTCTGTCCTAACAAGAACATGCATGTTTGAAATCTGAAATGCACACAATCAGATTTTACCACTCTTTTACTGGGTTCAAAACCAGCTCTCAAGTCTTTGCAGCCAACTATTGCAAACTTCAAGATACTAAGCAACATTCATACATCAAACAGGAACAACCTTTCAAAATATGAAGTCTTTTCTAAGTATGCCTTACCCTGCCTCCTTCTCATCACCCATCCACCCGAACACTGCACATGAACTGAGTTCTTAAAATTTCTGAGACGACTGTACAACCACCTTCTGCATGAAAATCGAGCAGCTTAAATCTGCAGCATGTTCAACACCTTCAGCCTCCCCCAAATTCCTGCTGAACAACTGGCGTGAATCGCCTTCCCTCACCTACAGACTGTCACCAGCCCTGGAACAGACGAGGGAGGCTTCAGCCGTGCGTGGGAAGCATCAGGTACGATACAACAGGTTACTGGAGCAGGGAAAAATAGCCGTACCCTGCGAGTAATACATGTGCGGCACACCAGCTTAATAGCAACGCATTCGTACATATTCATCCTCCAAATAATCGCAAGGTTCTTTTGACTTACGATGCTTCTGCGGCACAGAGCATCCCATCTATGTTAATTAAACGGCATTTGAGGGTGGGGGCGAAGACGGGGGGGGGGGGGGGGTTTCGGGCGTCTTAGGGGAGCTGTCAAACTTTTCTGCCGGCGGTGGCCAAAGTTGAAGGACGGGCAGCTCCGGGGCCCCGCCGCGCTGCCCCGCGCCCCCGCCCCGCCGCCGCCGCCCCAGCCGAGCCCGCGGTACCTGCGCTGCCGCCGCCGCCGCGGGCAGGGGATTGTCCAGCAGCTCCATCTGCACCTCCTGCGCCGGGCTGGGAGGCGATTTGGACATGTCGCTCTGGACCATTGGCGAGGAGAGCGGGTGGCTGGGCGCCGAGCCTCTCGGCGGGACAGAGCCGTGCCGAGCCGAGCCGAGCCGGGGCGGGGCGGCGGGCGCCGCTCAGCGCCCGGCCATGCCGAGGAGCAGGCGGGCAGGCGGCCCTGCCCTACCCAGCCCGGCTCCGCTCTACTCTGCTCTGCTCTGCTCTGTTCTGCTCCGCTGCGCTCCGCCCTGCCCTGCCTGCTGCCGGCGGGGAGCGCTCGGCGCCGGGGACGGGGCAGCGCCGGCGGCGGGCGCGGGGGAGGGCAGGGGGCGGTGCGTGGGGAAGAGGGAAAGTGACAGTGAGCATCTCCCTCCGGCAGCGCCGGGCGGGGGCGGCAGCGGCACCGCCATCGGCACCGGGATCCGCGCCCAGCGCCGTCCGGCCCAGCCCGAACGCGGCCGAGCGGCGAAGTTGGGGCTGTGGGCCGGGGTGCAGGGCGCGGTCAGGCTCTGTGGGCCGGGGTGCGGTCGGGCCCTGTGGGCCGGGGCGCAGGGCGCGGTCAGGCCCCGCTTTTCCCTTCATCCCTGCCGGGTGTCTCGACCCGCGCGGCACCGCCTGCCTCAGCACGCACCGGCTAAGACCTGCGGTTTTAGCGAGCAAAACGGCACTTCGACAGAGAAAGTTCCATAGGTCTGTGGTGTTGATAGGGTTTTTGCCTGTGCTTGGAGGTTCCTATGCAAAAATCAACAAGGGATGAGTAAGGTGAAGCCCGCTGTCGAATTTCTATAACCTGTGTCTGCACAATCTCAATCGTGCTATCAGGCACCCCACAGGAGGCGCTTGAAACACCTGTTTGAAACCTGATCCGGCAAAATCACTCTCCAACCCTGAGATGATCTTTCACTTGTTGTGAGTGACAGATCATTTTGGACCTGATAGAGACCAAACTCTCTGACCCTGAGAAGCCCAAGATACCTTTCTTTCACGGATGGGACCTAGCTGTACCCCATGCAGCGAGGGGGAAACGTATGTTTTCAGAATCACTTTGTGATGGTTTGTGAAATCTCTTATCAGCTGATTATAAACAGTGAAAACAAAGTCTAAAAACTGACTGGCCTACTGTCATACCCTTAAAATCACAACCATTACTAAAAGTAATAAAAGTCACTTTCAGGAAGAGAAGCCAGCAAACCAAAGCCAGCACAAAAGCCAGGTCAATTTCAAGAAATACTTTCAAGCTTGGCCCAGATTGCATGGTTGATTTATTTCATTTTTCATAATAACTAATAAGGTTCCTTTCAGAATTAGCTTACCCCTATGGATTTTCTTATATGAATAGCGAAAATCTTACAGGAACTGCCCATTATTTTTTTTGTGAAGGAATTAGCTTTCTCTGCAAGAGGAAGAGCTCTGAGGTTTGAAGAACTTTGACTTGCCCAAAAATTTCATATTTATTTTTGAAGACAATATTTCAAAATTATTTTCTAGAATTTTAAGGTGTTGTCCAGGACAAAACACAACCTTAATTTAAAGTGAAAAGTGTGGGGTTTATTGCTTGACTTTCTTTCAAGTAACTCAATAGAAATGCTCAACAATCTTGAAATTATAAAGATACTGGAGCCTGGACTGCTTCCAGATGTTCTTCAGGTGGTTATAACCAAAAATATATTTTCTTTTTAGACATTTGGTGTGAAAAATGCATACTTCACCATCTAGTAGAGGGTCTGAAGTAGTTATTTCTTTGACACATATTAGATTATTTAAATGGAATTACTTTTTGTGGCCATCATCGTTATTAAGGAATCTACTGAAAAACCTAAATATAGCATTCATGTTAATGATTGCTGGATGGAATATTATTATTGAAAGATGTTGTCTTTGAATTTCTAACACCTTTATGGCTTTGGAGCAATTTATCCTTCTGTTTGGAGGCAGGCTGTAGGACAGGCGCTTGGCAATCCTCCATGTTCAGTACACCTACTTGGTAGATTTTCAGGCATCTGTCAGGGATTGCCTGTTCTCTCTCACACAGAGAAGGGAGTGGAAGTCACTTACTCATGTAACAGTGGCCCTTCATATTGCCTTCTGGATTTTCACTTTGTAAAGAGTGTATAAATAAGAGCATTTTTTCAAGTATACCATCCTTCTGTAAGAGTAGTAGTGACCATTTTTGAAACATTACAGTTTCTAAAACCATAAATTGGGAATCTGGATTGAAAGAGTATTTCTACTCTCTTATAAAGTAGAGCTTGAATATGTCAATTGAAGTTCATTTTTTGTGTGCGCAGTCATGTCTTTTATGATTAGTTTGTCTTTTTTTTTTCACTGTAAAAATATAATGGCAATTATTTTTCTTGTTTATGTACATCCATATAGGGTCTGTAGAAAGCAAAAACTCAGGAAAGAAGTTTCCCCACATATGCACAAATAACATCTGAATTTTTAGTTTATTTGGTTTTTCTTTCTGAGGAAAAATATTCTACATAACTGTTCTTTAGCAGCAATTATCATTCATTGCCTTGATGTAATGAGTGGCTGGAAGATTAGCATAGAAAAATATTTGCATTTTATTCTGTTTCACCCCTTTTGTTCAGCAGTTAATCCAAGTTCTCTAACCTTGAAATGTGCAAATCCTTCAGCTGAGCACATATGCATGCAGTCATCCCTCTGCATGCTGTTTTTGGCCACCTCTGCTCCAGGAGAAGGGTCAATGTGTAAAAACAATGTGCAGTGATTCTAAATTGCTTGCCCTTTCTCAAGGGGAAAAGCAACCTGGTATTCCTAACCCCTTCTCAGCAGAAAACCACACTGCTGCATTTATTTACACTTTTATCTGCAATGAAGAGGTGTTGTGCATGCTTATTTGGATTTTTATAAACATGTAAATGTTAGAAAACACAAGCTGTTTTGTTCATAAGTTGTTTTTTTTCTTTAAAAAAACAATCCCAAAAGCTTAGGCTGACAAACAAGATAACCTGATTTGGGTGCCAAAAATAGCTGGGGTTTTTGCATGAGAGTTTAGATGTTCTTTTAAAGCAAGGAGGGCTGTATTACTTTGCATATTTAATTGATCTTTACCACCAGTATAACAATGTGGTGTCAGCACCTTTGTACCCACATATGGCAAGTATATGTTTGGTTTAGCCTGTAACTATCACTAAATGGGCAAAAAAAAGGCCAAGGATGGTGGGCTGATATTTGTGCAATTGCAACTAAAATCTAATATCTTAGACCCAAGGGACTTCATTAAAAACTTGCACAAATACAGACCAGTGAGCTTACAATTATTCTTATAAAACTATATAAAATACTTCTAACTAAGAATATGTTTAAAGCCCCGATATAGAGAATTTCTTTAGGACTTTCAGTTAAAAATAAATGCTGGCCATCTATTAGTCTGTGCCACCTCCTGTCTAAAATGAATTGTAGCCAGAAATTCAATATTGTGGGGAAAAAAACCAACACTTGATTACCTGGTTTTAATATCTCAAAACAGACGTAGTTCATATTTTTTCAGTGATAAAGTGGAAGCTGCCTGTCACAAGTGCAAATTAAAGGGGTTCCTCTTATTTTAGTACTTTATCTTTCACACAAGTCTGAACAAAACCACTCCAGACAGGCTCACTTTTGAATCTGTTATCAGTCTGTATCAGAGCCCAACACCACCAGGCTGGATTTAATGAACTGACCCATTCTCCCAGCTCCTGTTTATTATGCTTTATTCTTGGATATGGGTGCCACGCTCCTAAGAAAGCCTTGATTGATACCGTTACAGTGTATTCAGGAGAAGACAGGATTGGAAGGAATAAGGTTTCCACATGAATGGAAGATAGGAACAATATATAAACACTGGCAAAAATGCTTTTAACGCACAGAAAGGCTCACAATACTTGAAAAAGCCACAACACCTACTAAGCACATATTTTCAGCCCTTTGCAAAACGTGACCAAAAAAGGCACTCTCCCGCTCGCAAGCTGTTCACTTTGCGAGAGCAAATTTGCTGTCGATGGGTTGTATACAAAGTTCATGTTTGATTAAGCACTTCTGCACAAGTTGCTGGTTTCAGTTGATATTTTCTTTGCTTTTTCTTTGCTCTCCTGTCATAACTGAGACTGCATATCTCCTTTTGTATCCCCAGTCCTTACCAACTATGGTGTTCCTATTTATAGTATCATTTTTCTCTTATTAAATACTTGAATCACAAGAGCACAAAAAGGCTTTATAGCATTCTCACCCACAAATATGCTCAGCCCATGTGAGTTACTGACATGAGAGACAGATTTTAATAGATCGTGTGTGGCCTGTGTCCAAGGACAGCATCCAAACTCTCCACAGCTCCTTAAGGATGGCCTTTCCTCTACCCTTCATTGAGCCCTGAGCTCAGTTTGGGCTTCTCTGCTTTTGGGTAGTTTGTTGGTGGTTTTTTTTTTTCAACCCAACAATCCTTTATTTATGGCACTGAGGCAAAACTTCATTCAGAATAAATTGTGTAAGAGAAGACAGTGACAACCTCTAGTCAGTGCGAGAATTGCAAAGCCACCAACGTGGTTGACAGTTAACTCATGGTTACCAAGGCTGCTGGCAGAGTTAATACATCTGAGAGTATTGAAATTCTTTGCCAATTTATACATGTACAGATTTGAAGTGCAAATCGATGATGGCACCACTCCATGTTGCCATCTAGTCAGTTTTAAAAGTGAGCATTTGCCAGATGTCATTTCCCTCCCTCCGTGCCTTGGCTGCGCTAATCTGATCCTCCATGGCACACTGCTTGGCTCTTGGAGCAGGAGGGACTCCACTCAAGAACTAAAGGTAAAATGTAGCAGAAAATTAATTACCTTTCCATGGGGTAAATCTGCTGCTTTATCTCCCTGAGCCATCCTACCATGAAGACTGAGTAGTGCAACTGCCAGGGTGAAAGGGGAAGGAGAGACAGCAGGGATACAGGACTCGGAGCAGGGCTGAAAAATTCCTTCCTGGCAGCACACCAGCCCTTAAGGCAGCCTGGCTATAAACATCAAACTGCAAAGGCTCAATTTTGAGAACATTACTGCAGAATAATGCTGATTTGATTTCAGAAAAGTAATTTTTGGTAAGTACTTTGAGTTTATGCAACAAAAGGATGCAAGGGAAGACAAGCCTTCAAGCTTTTGTTTGTTCCTCCTTTTTCTCACATATTCCTAAGCCTCTTTTACTCAAATTTCACCCAATCTTTACCAAAACTGAAGTTCTCATTTTGTAAGAAAATTATTTTTAATAAAGCACCCTTCAAGTTTTATAAGAAAAATGATTCTAAGAAATAAAATTTTTAATGGAAACCTTTGTGCCCCTAAAACATGAAATGGTAATGGTGCATAAGGCTCCACCATCTTCTGTGACTCAATGCTGCCCTGAAATTTATTGAGATAACTATCCTTGAAGTGTCCTTCAAAAACCTAAAACCCAAGTTAGTACAGACATAATAATTTTCTATTGTAACATTGCCATCCCATCTGACTTCTCTAGGGAAAAAATGCCAAAAGCCTAAAGCAACATTCTGATCCCAGTCATGTGCTAAGAAGAAAACAGTGACAAGTATCAATCAAATGTATCATTTTGAAAGTAATCATATACTTTTATTTTAAAACCATGTATTTTAAAATGCACCCTCAAATACTTCCTGTAACACATTTCTCAAATCTGTATGGTTTCATTATATCATTGCATGCTAAGAAAATAGATTTCCCTTCAAATTTGCTCTGGTCTATTTTGTAGGAGGAATAGCTTGAAATAGACATATATATATATATATATATATATATAAAATATATATATATCTATATATATAAAATCATGATGGAATTACACTTATAAAAATAATAGGAAAGGATCAACTTCTAAAATCACATATCTATTAAAAGCAAAAGCTAATGTACTGGTGTCCAAGCCTGTACCACCCAGGACTTTAATAATCACACCACTCCGCACTACTCCAGTGGGGATTGCAGGAGCTGCTGCTGAAAGCCGTGGTGAAAATCATGATGAAATATATCCCTTTTCACTCCTGGGTTAGTTGCTTGGGTGCCTATTTCTGAAAAAAGCAGCAAAGAATGAAAAGGAGGAAGCTTTGCTCTTTCAAGGAGGGCATTTCAGGCCATCAGTGACCTCTCAAGGCATCCATAAAAAACCAAAATCTTTAGTATTACTTAAAACAATCCCTTAATAGGAAATCTGATCAAAACTCCTTTTCCATATGTCACCTGTGAAACTCTGTGGTCACTGAAGACACGTGCTAGTGGCAGCCTGCATCAGCTCTGATGTGCTGTCTGAAGTCTGCCCAGGTGAATTCAATAGGCAGAGGCAGCGCCATGGCAACAAATACTAAAGAAGCATCCTGTCAGGCAGAGACCTAATTCTGCAAAGATACATGGAGCGTATTCTAGCACAACAGGAAGAAAAATGCATTTCAAAGAGTGATAATAAGCAAAGCTTTAAAAAATTTCCTCCTCAAGAAAAGAAGTAGATCATGGTCTTTGGTAATTAGCCATAAAGGATTTTTTCTGAGAACAAAATATATTCCAGATGAGATTTTACAGCCTTTGTTTGGACAATATTCAAATAAATTTCGTGCTGTTGCTTTGTTTCCTTTTTTGTTTTTTCCTGGTATAATCAATGTGCATCTGTTTATTCACTCAAAGCTCTGGAAGTCCTGCCAGTTTTCACATCCACCTGAAGACAGAAGCATCAAAAAAGAAAACCATTCCTCTTCAGCTATTACTTAAGCCCCAGTTTTCCAAGATTTGTGAATGAGCTGTACACCAGGGTACCAAAAGGAGTCCTGAAAATCGTTCATGAACGTAGCTTCATTGGTTTCATAGAACCCTTCATGAGTTACAAAGTGCTCTACACTAGTTTTTGACTGGATGCCAGAATCCCAAACATGATTTCTCCTGCATTGGACATATTTCAGTATGGCTTATAAACACTAACACAATTCTTACTTCATGCAAGTTTTTTTCTCGCACTTTATAAACAGTAATTCAATATTTACTGTAGCTAATGTGCTTTTATCTTCTGAATGCTCACCTACTCTTCAATACATAGCAAAACCCCATGATTTCATTCCTACAGGCTGACAGAAAACATTTAGAATAGATCAAATACATGAAAAAAAGAAAATACTGTGTATTAAGGTAAGTCTCTCAACAACAGAATAACATATAGGTGAATGGCTCCTTGCATAAGTAGTAGGGCAAATATCATAAATATTTCTTACCACTGTGAATCTCTGGGCTCTTCATGTTGGGTCGCTGTGAGGTTGCTTCTTGGAGAAAAATCTCTGTTGCATGCTTTTACAAAAAACAAACTATTTTATTTAGTTTTGCTCTGTATGTCACCCAGCATAAAGAAAACAATGACAGTAAACATAGTGATATTGTCAGAACCAAAACTTTAACTGTTTGTAGCCAAACTATTGTTTAGAATCAACTCATGAACTCCTGTTTCAAGTCCAGTATACCAGTTTAAAATAAGACTAATTTTTGATTCTCACTTGTATGTTCAGTGTAATAGTTCTCTAAACAGTAGCCATTGCTGAAGCAGCAATGTTCTAAAGCAGCAAAGGGGCCAGCTAAATGTGGTCACCCACTCAGCAATTCCAACTTCATTTGCCATGTAGCTCCTTCTGGAAGAAACATCAGTTTGTTTTCAGTGTTTGTTCAGCCATTAGCATTAAACTAAAAGGGCTTTTACTAGGAACTTATGCCAGAGTAAGTATTTCTTTTTTTCTTTTGTGGTTTTTCTTCCCCTAAATAAACAAGGTTAAAGTTACAATAAGGGCTTTTACATGTATTTTTTATCAATTAGCAATGAAAACAGAGTAGATACCAAAGTATCTACATGAAGATCATGCAGAAGAAAGAAACTTGTTATATCCTCCTTGCTCTGAGAGCTCATAAACAGATTAGGTGCTGCTCATAAGTGCTCCTTCACACTGCACTTGAGATCTCTATGTAGCTGGGTGTGTACTCTGCATTTCTTGGATTGCACATATGCTGTTGTGCAACAAGCCTGTAAACTCTTTTTAATTAGCATTCATGTTGCTGTTGCCACTGCAATGAAAGTTCATTTGCCACAGTCTACTATAGTGTCTATATATAATCTCCGTGTATATAGCTACATTCTACATGTTGTAAGAAAATTCATCACTTTGCATTTGCTCCCATGCTTCAATTAGAAAAGGGGAAAAAACAACTTTAAGATAGGTGTGTTTCTTGCACAAATATGTGTTCCAGTACATTTAATACTTTCATTATTCTGAATATCTTGCAGAATTAGTAATTTTGCCAAATGGCTGGCACTGTATAATTTGAATGCTATTTTTTTTTTTAACATTTTAAAACATAATGTTGATTAGAAATACTAGTATAATTAGCCAGTGAAATTATAACTTGCAAGTCAGGAAAAAGAAGTACAGAACAGTTCAGTGTTTAATCTTGTGAAAGGTGAGAGTACTGGCTTTTTAACCAAAATAGGCATTGGATAAATTAAGATTTTATTCCTTTAAGAACAGGAATAAAATCTCAGGATATTTAATACTTCTTGGAATATTCGACCATCTGACTAAAAATTAATATTAATTCCTTGTCCTATCAAAATGTGTGTTCAGAATAGAGACCATTTGTGATTGTAGAATCACAGAATTACTGACCAGTTTGAGTTGGAAGGGACATTTAAAGCTCATCTGGTCCACTCCCCTGCAACGAGCATAGATATCCTCAGCTACATCAGGCTGCTCAGGGCCCTGTCCAATCTGACCTTGAATGTTTTCTGGGATGGTGCATCCTCTGCCTGGGATGGTTACAGGAACTTCCTGACAGATATATACTGTAGATATAAGCATCCTTATAGGAGTTTCTTAGGGGAAAATGTTACCTACTCTTTGGTCCCAGGTTCAACTTGAAAGAGAAACACAAATCCACCCAGTTAAGTGCCTTTAAGATCACTTGGCACCCCGGGAGGGTTTTTCAGGTTTGCTCTTTACTACCTCTGAACCTCAATTCAGATCCCATTTTATGAGAGTAATTCTATTTTTAGATCAGCCCTTACATTTTAGAAGTAGCTAAAATTTCAGAGATACTACATAACATCTTTTAGAGAATCAAACAAAACAAAGTCAATTCCAAATAGAAAAACATGACAAAAAATATTGAAAACACAACTGGTAAACCTGATCTGAGGCATCTTAAAGATGATCTCTTTTTGGCTTTTGGATAATTAAACAGATATCAGATTACAAACCAAAATATCCTTAAAACAGAAACAAACGTTGTCTCAGTGTAGTTACTGTTTGCTCAGTAGGTCTGTGCATACACCTTTTTTAATGATAAGCAACATAAATATTAAAAAGGTAGACTGGCTGTAAATGTAACACTCATAAATGTAAAGTGTTTTAAAAATAATTCCTTTAAAAGAAAATAAATCTGTAAAAAAATGTCCAAGAAGTAAAATGTTATATTGCAACCCAGCAGTGAAATGGATCATTCGACATTCAAACACTTCCACATCTTCCTTGCTAAACATTTACTTCAGTGGGGAAAGCACTGAAGCATAAACTTAGGTATAGTATCAAAATTTAGTTTGATTACATTTTCAGAGCTCAGAGAGTTAGAAGTAGCATTGTATTACACTCAAAGTTAATGATCAGACTGGGAGCCGTTTGCAATAAGTGTATAGCATCAGTTTAGTACAAAACCAAACATCCTCCCACTCCAAACCAAAATGAACGCTTTCAAGGCTTAGTATCTTATAATTGTTTGTTGCTATCACTTTTATCTCTCAGATAAGTTGAATCAAACTTGTTTGGAATAATTAATTGCAGTTATTTATAAGTGTGTTTAGCATCTGTACAAAAAAGGAGGACTAGATTTGACTGGGCAACTTCATTGCCAAAGGTGTGTAGTAAACCCTTCTTGTAACCCATAGCGCAGGTTCCTCTCTCTGGAATCCAAGGCCAAGTTTGAAAAAAAAAAAAAAAAGGAAAAGAAAGAAAGACAAAAGAAAGAAATAGACTAATTAAAATTCCTGGTAAAATAAAAATATTAGAAACCTGAAAATTTTGAAAAGTGAAAATACAGACAGAAAGGTATTCGAAAAACAATTGTTTTCCATAGAATATAAAATATTTTTCAAGCAGTTTTGATCTTTACTTAGCCATTCAGACTAGCAAAAGGAAAATCGTGTTTTTAACATAGACATGCTGTGGACTCTGCCATAAATTGTCTCATTTCACTGGTATCAGAGCAGTACTGTAAGGTCTCAGGTGTGAAGCCCTCAGGCTGCACAGTACAGGAAAAATCTACCTGCTGCAGAAGTAAAATCAGCACCCTTCACTGTTTGTTAGATGACAAAGGCCACGTGATCCTTGAATATTATCTTTGTCAGTAGGAAATTACAGTTCTCTGCAGGATCTTAGATTTACAAGAACCTGCCTCGACAAGAGACATTTTTATAATCTCTATTTCAACTTCCCTGGCTCTCTGGAAAAATACCTCAAGATGTTAATACTGTGAACAAAGACATCTGCAGATAGATTACATCTTTGCATTTCTAGCACAAAACATATTTATTGTTAAATATTTGTCAGTGGCTTTGCTGAAAGCAAATCACTGCAGATTGGAAATCCAAATTATTTCATCACCTCTCCCCTGCTTCAAAGGTTTTTGGAAAAACTACTGCTGGTCCATAGAGATTTCTGAAGCCAAGGATAGATGAAAGCTTGTGTGGAACAACAGTGGCTCTGTGACTCCATGGTTTAGCAAAGAGTGTAAAGCTGTGTCCCAGCACATCCCTGGCAGTCAGAAGTCTGTACTGAGAAAGGCTGGAGGCAGCTGGCAGGGAAAACAGGAGAGTGTTGGGATCCAGCCAGGGCTGCACATTCCACCTGCACAAGCTGGTAGTGCTCAGGTGGCTGGCACTCACTGCACTCTGTGCTGCTGGAAGCTGCCGTGCTGCCTCTGTGCTGGCCAGCTGTTGTACAACTGCCTTTGATTTATGGCTCCAGCCTGTGTGATCCTTGGCTACAGTGGGATATGTGCTGAACCTCACAGGCCAGCTAAATGTGGGGCTGTCAGAGTCTCTAACCCTTCTGCTGGTCATTTTCCTTATTGTCTTAGAGGGAAGGTAATTTAACTGAAGATTTCTCCATGTGGATATGACTTCACGCATGGAAACTGTGAGACCAAAGTGCCCTAAGACAAACACGGCAGAATGTCATGAATGGGAAGTGATGCTTGGCTGTTCTCTGGATACTGTGACTGAGTCCCACACAGAACTTCTGTTAACACTAATTCCCATGCATTTGGAGCACAGACAGGTTAGACTCCTGTGCTGGCACTTCTCAGATTGCACCATAATCAAGAGAAACCAGCCTGAAAGTGTGTGCAGTAAAGCCAGTTCACACAAAGAGCCATATAACTGCAGCATTTTAAGCCCTACAGGAAATAAATACAGTGTCAGAAAGGCAAAAACCACATATACCATGGAGCAAGGACATCAGGACTGATTGCACTAATGATAAAGTTTCTTGAACATCTGGTAATTAGTCTTAGTTTGAAAGGACTGTAAAATGTTGGCTTATATAACCTATTCCATTTCACTCTAGTAAGTATGTATATGCCAAGAGATGTTTCTATGGCTCCTCAGTTGCTTTTAATGAAGTTTAAGAGAAAAACCTAGGTAGAGCTGTACATCCCACTTAGAAAAAAGTCAAAATGTCAAAAATCTACATTGTGCTGAGAGATACCACAGAAAAAGTTTCAGCTTTAAGCAGGGCAGAATCAAAAGATAAGTTCATTGATAGAGATGAAATATGATTCTGCATTTCAGAGTTTGGAATTTATCTGATGACTGCTTATGCATTCCTACCAGGCTGGCATAGTAAGTGCCAATCAACCAAATATCTGTGGTGTTGAAATACTGTTTGATTCAATAGCAATTGAAGCCACCATATAGAATGGAAATTATTGGTTGCCTAATAAATCTTGTCATTTTCTTGGGGCTAAAAGTGCAAAATCTGCTCTCTGGTGTCTCCTTCCCTTTTCATTAAAGCAACAGTACCTCTATTGCTTAAAATTGTTCCATATTAGTCCATGTAATTCCATTCCAAATACTTTGGTATTTATTCTGATTGTAATGTGAGTTATCAGTGCATTTCTACCTGGTGACTTTATTATTAGAATGTTATAGCAGCTCTTGTATCAGGGTTATTTAAGGCATATATTGGTTGTAGCACTCATTGAAGCTTCTCAGATTATCAACACTGATGTAAACACACACCTAAGAGCACCAGCCTCGTGCACAAGAATGCTGCTAGTAAAAGCAGGACAAATGGTCGCACTTCCAAAAATAGTGTTTCACCAGTGTTACCTCTGAGCTAGAAAACTCCCCTGAGAGACTTGTAAACATCATACCCACATTAGTAGTTCTGTCATGTGCAATCAGATCACAATGTGCCAGGTCTAGGCAAAACTTTTGAAAAAGTCAGTATTTTATTTCAGCTGCATAATTATAAATCCAATCCAGTAAAGGATATCTTAGCAAGCAGGCTAGTATAAAATTAATGATAATTTTTTTTAAAATCCTTTTCTGTGACATCAGCTGTTCTAAAATTACTAAGCTGAGTAACAGCCAGTTGGGATAACTTAGCTGTTATTTTGATTGATAAACTTCTATAGCAGAACTCTGAACTGAGGCAGAGACAAGGCAAGCTCTAGTTATTTTAATAATAATTTAAAACAATTATTCTCAACAAAACTCTTCTTATGTATTTTATAAGGATGAATTCTTTTGGAATTATTATCATCAATTTTTCAGAGACAAGGAAAATATTAACACTATCAATATGCACTCTTACTTACAAACAGTCATCTCATTTTCTCATTTACTGATTTGTAAGGAGTATGTCAAGCTATTATAGAAGCATGCTTTAAATCACAATTGTCTTTAAATTGATGAGTCATTTGAGTTTCAGCTAAGGCAGCTCAGTTTGTACAGCTGCCAGCTGGGGTATATGAGGTGGGATACACACACAAGCCACCCTTTCCCCAGAAGAATTTTTCAGGAATAGTTTCTAAGTGATCTCATCACATTTCACATTAGCACAGGTGCAAGAAGAGTAGCTCAAATTAGGTCAGGTTCTCTGAGAATTGCCAGATAAGGCACTCCAGAGAGGAGATCAGATTTTTCTGGTTTGATTATTGCAGTACTCTGGGCTCCTATCAAGTATTAACGCTGCCATAAGATGAAGTTGGTTTATTGCAGTTCACTAAATTTGCTAACATTATTGTTCTTCAGAGGATTTGCAGCACTGACAGCTATTGCATAGCCCTTTTTGCACAGCAGCCTGAAAACCAGGTTGGAATATTGAGCGTACATCTCTTCCCAGTATGGATATAACTCCCCTGAGCTGCTGTAGCCGGTGGAAATTTGAAATCTGTGGAAGTGAAGTGGAAGTGCCCTGAGCTGGGCACTCCAGGCAAGGCCACTGCCCTTGTCCTGAGACTCTTGCTCTTCAAGATGTTGCACCAGCCACTGTTTTAAAGAATCAAACCTTTAAAATGAGATCTGTTCAGGTAGCCAATATTATTTCCTTACAAAAGATAAGAGACCTGAAACACCCTAAGCTTCTGAACCTCTGCAAGATCTTGGGTAGAAAACAAGTTCACAGGTTAGTAACCCTGGTAACCTGTTTTCCACAGCAACTTCCAAATTTTCTCTTCTCTTATGATAAAATCTGATCTTGCTAGGAATTCCCAAATGAGAAGTAAAAATGCATTTAAAAGACAAAAATGCTATAAAAGAAGAAGAGGAGATATTACTTCAACAGTTTTGGAAGGTTTCAAGCCTTTTGGTCCTGGCACAGTGCAAAAAGCCACAACCAAATGTAAATATTTACTGCAAAGCCTGTTTTTTTATATCAAAAAATTTTAAGGATGACAGCCAAATGTCTTGTCAATCCACCATGAGAGCCTAAAAGGGAACAGCCCTTTTTTGTTGTAATATCCAGTGCATAATAATGGAGTAAATTTTCCTGCCAGAAAAATACCTGTTAATTTTCATTTATGCTATCTTGGATCTGGCCCACACCATAAATAAGGAATTAGTATGAAGAATACAGTATTCATAAGAATGCATTTACTATCACTTTCATTACCTCTAGATTTTCTTCAGCCCATAAATGTATTCTCAGGGCAAACATGCAATATACAGGTAGTAACACCACTAAAAGTGTTGGTATTTTCAAATGATTTATGATATGAAATGTTATTTTCTGTGACTTTATGAGCAACATATATCTGAAAAAATGATAACATTTAGAAAATAGATACTAGTTTCCCTAGAGCAGCCATATCATCAACTTCTGTTTTATTGTTTACAACTAAAAGATGTCAAGAAACAATATCCAAAAAATTCCATGCTTTGCAAACCAATGAGCTTATTTTATTTTAAACCCACTAACTTGTGTCATGAGAAAGATAGGAATTGCACTTCTTAAGGAAATGCATTCTAAGGGCTTCACATTAAACATTTACATGGGATTAAATGCTATTGAAAAATAACATTTCTTGGGTGAATAGAAGTAATTCACAATTCCATAGCTGTTTACAGCACAAAAGATTGCCTTTCACTGTACCACAGCAAAGTATGAGTCTTAAGGCAAGTAAAAGCTTTCCCTGGAGGAACCAAATTTTGAACATTTTGGAAAAAAGTCAATAGGAACAAATGCTGCTGCAATAAGCCTGCTGAATTCCCTCTGTTCTATCTTGTAGCACCTTTGTGAATGCCAGCTAGTTGTAATTGCCAGAAAAAAACCTTTGAGAAAGTGTGTGATCAAAGTAGCAAAAGTAAGTGAAACAGCATGGAAGAATGTATTTGTGGACTTCCAAAGATTTGATTTTCATTTTCTACTGAGGAAGTATTGTGTAAGTTTCTACATTTGCAACTCTAAATACTGATAATTTTTTGATAGCATGAAATAAACAATTGAGATTCAGAGTGAAATGCTTCCTAAAGTGATTCTTTAAGGGGCTATGAAAACTGTTTTAATGATTTGTGATTTATTTTATTTTTAATTTTTTTTTAATTTAAATAAATGCACTGAGATCACCTTTGAAATATGTTCAGTTTTTTTATTGTAGTTCACCCACATTTACCTTTCATTTCTTCCTCTGAAGAAACTAATCTCTGAAGTGTAAGGAGCTATTGCTTCAACTGAGGACACATTCACTCAGATAAAGAGACATCTTACAAACTTGGCATTTTAAAGCCTGTGTTCCAGACTTATGAACAGCTTTGTAAAGACAAGAAGTTCTATCCAAACAGAAAACTTTATCTGATGGGCACATTTTGGCATTAAGAAAAGCATGGAAAGTACAGTCAGATCTGTGCAGTGCAGGAAGCTGAAGGAATTTATTGATAGCAAGTAAACTGTTAACATATGAATATAAAACATCCTTTTTTGAATTTCAGATTTTCAAATGAGCTTATTAATGAGACAATGTTTGGGTACTTCACCTGTTGATATAGCTTTGGCAGAAGTGAAGACGGTAGTAAGTAGAGTTTCAACTTTTTATTTTTATTTTTCAAAAATGCTTAATTGTTTAAACTTTTAACATATAAATCTGTAGCTCTAGTGGGTCTTGTGCAGCATAAGTTGTACTAATTTGCAGGGATGTGGACTGGCTGGAAGTATTAGAATAAAATGAAATAACTGTGAAATATTTGTTTCATCTCATTCTTTTCTCATCTCTAGCAGTAGCAGTAGTTTGACAGAGAATACTGTGCACTCCTGGCACTCTATAAGGCTGGATGGAAAGGACAAATTCAGGGTTAAGTTGCTATATATGAATAATTTTTAGAGTTACATAAACTTGTTAAATAACTCCATTTGGTTCATAACCTCCCCAAATTCAGCTTCTGTTACAGTATGAGCAATTTACAATGTTATCTCTCAAGGATTCAAGACTTAGAAATTAAGAATTTTCTAGGAGCCAGCCAAGACATGCTTCAAAATTGCCTAATTTGTGAACTATCCTCTGACCAAAAGTAAGATCACTGCCTTGCCAGAGATGGTTGAGGGAAAAACACAGATCCCTATTCTTAGGCAAGATATGTAATGTGTGAAGAACGCTGCTGGGGATATTGCCTTGTTGCTTTTATCAGGAGCTTGAGATCCCTGTTTCCTACTCCCCAAAGGACTGTGCTTACATCACACTTACTGGCAGCTCTGAGGCATGACACTCATCAGAACTCCACGGGAATTAATTTAAGGTGGTAGGTTGGAGAAAAAGGAAAGAAGGGATGTGATGTGAAGGAGGTAAAGAACTGGGGATTGTGCTGCCCTCAAGAGGGATCTGGATGGGCTGGAGAAATTGGCAAACAGGAATCTCATCAAGTTTAAAAAGTCAAAGTGCCAAGTCCTGTCCCTGGGGAGGAATAACCCCATGCACCAGTACAGGCTGGGATCAAGCTGGAAATCAGCTTTGCAAAGGGACTTTTGCCCTTTGGTTCTGTAAGGACACATTGCTGGCTCATGTCCAGCTTGTCCATCAGCATACCCAGCATTGCCTCTCTGCTCAGCCCTGATGAGACATCTCTGGAGTGCTGGGCCCAGGGCTGAACTTCCCAGGACTAGAAACACATGGAAATACAAGGCCAGCAAAGTTTTACAAAGATGCTTAAGGGCCTGCAGCATTTGCTGCATGAGGAGAAGCTGAGAGGGCTGGGACTGCTCACTCTCAGGAAGAGAAGGCCTGGGGGCATCCTGTCCATGAGCATGAATACTTGAAGTTAAGCTGCTGTTGTGCAGAAAATGGAGGCAGACTCTTCTCAGTGGTGTTGAGTGGCAGGACAAGAGGTGAAGTGCACACATTGAAACAGATGGTTGGGCTCTGGCACAGGTTCCCCAGAGAGGCTGTGCAGTCTCCATCCTTGGAGATCCTCAACACTCAGCTGGACATGACTGTGGGGAGCCTTCCCTAGCTGAGCCTGCTCTGAGCTTGGTTGGTTGGACTAGAGAATCTCCAGAGGTGTTTGCCCATTCCAGCTCTTCTTTTGCTGTTACTCTTCAGCCTGGTTACCAATTTATCACTTGGGGATTCCAGTCTTTGCTCCAAGGAACAGTAGGCCCTGGAGAAAATGCACAAGCAGTCTCTGGAAATGGACAAACTAGTCTTGGATTGGTTTTTGAGCATTCTGATCTGCAATTATATTTTATAAAACCTGGCGGAACAGCCTCCATCAACCAATCTCTAACAGAGGAGTGTTCAGATGCAGATCTTTGACAGAAAATGGGTGCACTGTCTGGAGGGGATTACATCCAATTCTTTAGAACCAGACTGGATTATCCCTGCAAACTCAAAGGCCTCTAAACTCTAGAGAAAAAGGTAGGATTAATATAGTTTGCTACCTTTTGCATTAGCCTTACCTAGAAACAGGTGGTTTCTGTGCAGATATCTGGGGCTTTTCACTGACAATTCTTTTCTGTCGACTGCCCTTGTGCTCCCTTCCAAAGCCTTGTGCAAAGATAAAACCACAGAACTAAGGAAGTTTCTTTTGCTGTATCTAATTACAAATTGACAAACTTACCAAGCCCTAGGGGTTACTTGAAGCACCCAAAAATGCTGCTTAAAACTGGCTGGAAATCTCCATGTTTTGAGCTTTCTGTTGAACTCTAGTAGAAATTCTCACAATTTCCTGGCCATTCTGCAGAATTCAGCTGATGAGACAATGTGAGAGACAAGACACGGAAAAAACCTCATTTGTGAAGGAACTCTCTTCTTTGGTTGATTTTCTCTGAGAGAGCTTGACTGATTATTTTCTCGGTGACGTAGGCAATATGAATAAAATGAAAATAGTAGGTGTAGCCAACAGGCAGAGTTAAAGACAAGCAGACTAGTGCCAAAACTGTTGCATTACTATTGATGATTATTATCTGGCATCACAGACATATCAAACACTGCTCCTTCCCTATACCTACATGGGAATTTGTTTTGTCTTATTTGTCTTACCTTCATAGACCTCAAAACCCCAATGACCCATTCACACTGTAAGGTGCAGTACCAAGTAATTTAGAAGTTTACTTTCAACCCTTTTGTCTTTTTTTTTTTTACCCTTGGAGCAGATTAATTATGGTAGAAGTATTTGTAGCAGCCTATCTGTCACCAGAAAATAATAACACAAGGCAGCTAGAACTGTGCTGGTAGACTTACTGGAAGGGTATTACATGATCTGGTTAAACTTAACAAATTGAATTTGCTCTTATTTTGTTAAAAATCAGTTTCACAATGGATTAGCTAATGAAGTGTGCTTGTGGTGACTGAAGGATGTAAATCAGATATAGGGTTTTTGAGTTGGTCTGTAGTAGAGATGTTTATATCTCACATTTTAAATAGACATAGGGGATAAATGAACATGCAATGTGTTTTTCATCAAACATACTGCCTAGGAACTTTCAGTACTTGAGAAACAGTGCTGGTTGCCAGCTGTATTTCAGATGATCTCCTTATCATGTAGATCTCAGTAACAGAGGAACTGTGCAGACTTAGGAGTTTTGTTATAAAGAATCCAAAAGCCTGTGTCGTCTTTTGTTTAAAAGATAATGAAGCAGAAATTACTGCATTTAGTAAAATTTTGCCAATAGAAATCAAAAAAACTGAGAATTCAGGAGTGGTTTATTCTTTTCATGCTGCAAAGTCTCACTGATTTTAAGAGCATTAGAGAGCAAAGTCTTGAGTCTGATATCTGATGCTGTTTTGTAACCATGAATATATTGAATACAAATGTCTCTTCTGCCAAAACTTTATGCGTCTTACCATGTGAAGGATCAATTTCCCTGGGGAACAAGCTTGGCAATTCTTTGTAAAAGGTGGCTATTTCTGAAATAAGTAGCAAAAGACAAAAGTGCAGAAGACAGGAAAGAGCCTTTTTGCTATTCAAATAGCCATTCTGAACGCACAAAAATATAATTCATGAGAAAGCCAGGGATCTGAAGGTTTTTTCTTAATGTCTGAGATACTCTTTGCATTTGGAAGGGAAAAGTATGGAATATTTCTTACTTGAAATCAATACAGGATACTCAAAAGCAATTCTCATTATTGCTGTAGTTTACACTCATACCTGAATTATAAACTGCAAGTGTATTGCAAGTACATATCTCTTTCAAGTCACCAGAAATTTTCAGGTTTTTTATTGCCTAAATCCAACATTTATGCATTATTAGAAACTGTTTTTCTGTGTCTTCATCTGTAATACTAGTAGGCTGTAGAAATGAAAGTGGTTAGCAGTTGTTTTCCTAAGAATTTTCAAAACATTAGGCACATGCCCAGGGTCAGTTAATATGTCTCAGCTGGGAAGCAATAGCTTTAAAAGAGTGATTGCAGATGTGCAGAAGACCTGATCCCTTGCAGTCTAATGTAAACTGGTGAATACCAACATTGGTATTTACACCTTGACGTTTAAATTTTTAATTAGGGTTTTAGTTGTTTCTTTTTTATCTTTTAAAGCTGAAGTACACTTTCTAATAACAAAATATAACAAACAAGTTAAAACACCTCAAACAACAAGCCAACCAACCAAAAAAAAAAAGTAGGAACCTCTCTCTCTATTTATGCTTCCTCAGAATTCAAACCATCCTTTCTGAAGTCTCTCTTGCCCATGATCCAACATACACTATAGTAAGGAAATATCTCTGAAAAAAATCAGATTTTCTCCACCAAAACTGAAACTTAGCATATATCAGGAATTATATTAGTGGGAGAAAATAAGTGAAAGAAAGGGAAGGAAACAGAAAAAGCCACTTCACTCAAGTGAAATACATTTTAATTACTTCTGGAAAACACGGTTCCATGAGCAGGAATCACAGTCAAGAAGGAGGGTTAATTGTGTGCACTCCAACCTAAGAATTTTGATGGTGTATTGAAATATTACATGCTGGAAAGGAATTTGCAAATAGTCATGTGCTTTCTTAGTCTACTCTAATAATGCCAGAAACATCAGATATTCAGCTACTCTGTTGTCTAGACAAATGGCATATTCTTGATAATTGCAAGTACAAAAAGCCTATTTGAAAACTAGGTTTTATGGTAGTAGGAAATGATAGAAAATGGACTATGCTCTTGTAAGCTTTTTTATCTCTCATTACTTGAGATGGAATTTACATCCTGTGCACAAAATTACACTGATTTGATCAACTATGAATATATGATTTCCAACCTACATGCCTATGAACATATAGATCATATTTTCAATGCTTGTCTCAAGTTTAAGAGTTATTGAAAGTCATCTATTTTGTAATATGTGACCTATTTCCAGTGCTAAAACTTGCCTTCTTAGCCACAATACTTTCCAGCAACATTTAAGAGAATTGTATTGGATTTGTGTTTGTCAATGAGAAGGTACTGCAATGAGGAGAGAGTAATTTTTTGTATAGTCGTTGTTTGTTTTGCCTGTACACCCTCCACATGTATAAGAACTTTCTTCTGGAGAGTTCTTTGTTCTGGCTTTCCTGTTCTGTATCAGTTTTGCCCTGTTTGTCTCAAAGTGAAAAAGGAGATGCTTTGCATGTGTGCAGCATGAGGAATCACTGTGCAATTTACAGTGTGTTGCCACTTGTGTTCAGTTTTTTTCCATGTTACAGAAGAGACCTTATTGTCCATTTTATCTTTTTCTGTGGAACCTTGTGCAAAAATATCAGCAGTGATGTTCTGGAGTGTAACAGAATGATTTTAGCATGTCTGGGACTTCTCATGTAGATGGTACCTGGGAAAAGAATTGCATTCATGGTGATAGCACAGTGTGGATGTTTTCTGAATGCTGCTGTGCTGTCCTGGGCATACTGAACCACCAGATGTATATTGCCCATTTACACCTTTCTAAACTTGCTGATAATCATAGCTACCTGCTCCTGAGTCACCGTACCATGCAAATAGCTGGCATTAGGTTGTATGTTTAAATTCAATACCCATCCCCTCCTGGACTGGGATGACAGTCAAAAAAGTAGGTGTACTCTTGCTCCAGAGCTCATACTATGCCTTTGCACAGGAATACGGCCTTTGAAGTCCTGAAACTAGGGCACTCTACCAGTTGTTGGTGATAAAATCACCCAAGAGCACCAAGATAACACCAACACACTTCAGTGTGGAATCAAAAGATGACTTTCTTGTGTTTGTGCTCAGTACTCACAGCAGCGTCTCTCCAAAAATGAGATGCATTACTGGTACCACTGTGTACCAGCACCTCCTTCTGTGTGATTCTCAGTTAATTCTCCAACATTGTTTCCCTTTCTGAAGAAATAAAAAAACCTTTCCAAAACTATCCCCATGGGTGGTGGACAAAAACAGATAACAGCCTGTATCATATGGGCTATGGTATTTTCATAGCAGGTGGAGAGACAAACAGTAGAAAGCCCTTGCCAGAAAAGCTAAAAAGAGTGTTCCTCAGGTGGTGTGCTGGTGGATGCACCAGCAATACAGGGACGCCTGGGATGCTCTGAAACACTTGCCAGGCCTGCGCTATGCTGTTCACCTGCCCTGTGCCCTGAGGAGGACAGCCTGGGCAGCCGCCCAACAGAGCAGTGCAGGCATTGTCTGCAGCATGAGAGTGTATGGAAGACAATTTGGTGTGATCTAAAATCAAGACTGGAATATGCCATAATAATTGATCGGTCTATTTCCCTATGCATATCTCATTTCATCTCTCTTGGATGGATCAAATTAGGTCCTTCTGGCCCCTGGGAAGAGAAGGAGGGTTCCCCAGCCAGCTGCAGTGGAACATAACGATGTCACATACAGACCCATCTATAGCACTGCGTTAGAGCCGGTCGGAACTATCTTGGGCCAATATGTAAATGGTTGCTGGGCAGATTTGGGTTGCCAGGTAATGCATGATGCTCTCTGGCAATGGCAGAGCTGAGACCCTGGCAGAGGGAGGCTGCCACGCCGCGCTCCGTTTGGGTGCCCTGCAGCTGTAGGGTGGAGATGGATCTGCCTGGGGGTCCCCTGGGATCACCGTGTCTGCGGGATCCTGCGTGTGGATCGGATGGATCACTGCCCTGCGGAGCCGCGCTCACGGCGGATCGGCCCGACAGCTTCCGCGAGAGTTTTCACTCCCAAAGCAGGCAGCGTGAACCACCGTGCCCCGCAGTGAGACAGGACAAACCCCTGGATCCTCCCGCTGCCAGCGCCCAGGTGCCACCCGCGGGTGCCCCTCGGGAGTGCCCGGCTGCTCCGAGCCCGTCCCGTGCCGGGAGCGGCTCCAGCCCTACCCCGGGCCCTGCTCCGAGCCCGTCCCGTGCCGGGAGCGGCTCCAGCCCTACCCCGGGCCCTGCTCCGAGCCCGTCCCGTGCCGGGAGCGGCTCCAGCCCTGCCCCGGGCCCTGCTCCGAGCCCGTCCCGTGCCGGGAGCGGCTCCAGCCCTGCCCCGGGCCCTGCTCCGAGCCCGTCCCGTGCCGGGAGCGGCTCCAGCCCTGCCCCGGGCCCTGCTCCGAGCCCGTCCCGTGCCGGGAGCGGCTCCAGCCCTGCCTCGGGCCCTGCTCCGCCGACCGCAGCCTCGCAGGGACTTCGGTGCCTCCAGGCGTCTGTGCTGGTCCTGTTATCAGGGACATAAAAGGAAAGAGGCACTTACATTCCCCTACGTGACCCAGAGCAACAGCTCCATGTGTGGATTTTTTTGTTCTTTTGGGGAGAAGGGAATGTAGGTGCGTCTGGTGAAATAAATCTCAGGACTTTTTGTTTTGATTAAAGCCATTGTGCAACTACTGCTTGTATTTTCTGTTGTCACATTCCTACAGCTACACTCACAATAGAAGGCAGCTTATTTTTAAAATGAGAGGAAGGCTTGACAAAAGGTTACTGTAAAGAAAGAAAAGCTAGGAACATTGATAGGGTATCAGCTCTAATCCATACATCAGGCAGATATAAACCTGTTCAAAACTGTTACAATGATAATTTGCTTTCTCAAGTGCAATGGCAGGGTGATAGAAAAACAATTCAAGGGTAAATGCCAAAACTAACAGTGTTTTCTTATAAGAAAAACTGTCTCTGCAGAAAAGGCCACATTCGTGTTTAAAGCATAAAATACAGTAAAGGAATAGATGGCAGTATTTAAAACATGCAGATGAGCTCCAGAAACTTGAGGGCATTACTATAACTGACTGCAAAAGAGGAACTATTTATCTTAGGAGTCACTGCATAATGTGTAACATATACAGAAAAGAGAGGTACAAGGTCAGCTCTCAGGAGTGCTGGTGGTTTGGAATTGGAAGTATTCTTTATGAGGCCCTCTGCCATCTAACTTCCAAGAAAAAATACCATAGCAAACAAATTCTTTCAACCCTTCCTTTTCTCTCTAGTTTTCTGTGAAGGAAAGCAAGACCTTCATCTTAAGAGTGCCCGAAAACTAAGAATAGATGAAAGGGAGAAACACTAAACAGCTTCTTCCAGAAAAATTCTTTTATCTGTAGATTCATGTATTTAAAGTTTCAAAGGAATGTTATGATTATCTAGTTAGGACTGCCTGACTGGCTGTAAAACCTCACCAAGTAATCTCTCCATCAAGTACATAACATCTGTTTGAGTAATTGCACACCTCTTACAGAGAAATCTAGTCCTGGTTTATGGGCTGCAAGTGATGAAGTTCTGCAGGCCTTATTCAGGATTTGACTCAATGAAAACATTGGCATATTATGTTCTCTGTCTGCTAGGTTTGAAGCAATAGAAAGATATACCTGGCTTTAAAAACAGATCTGTTTCAAATCTCTATGAACAAACTACAGATTTAAAACAAACTAAAAGAGAATGCATCATAAGAACACTTGTTCTGAGTCTTCTCTTCTGTAAGGACACAAAAACATATTCTATTATTTTTCTTGGAATTTTTAGAGAACATTGACCAAAACAGTTAAGTTGACAGGTGAATCTCTTTGGAGAAGAGATAATAAGAAACACTTATTTAGTTTTCTGGTTTAATGATCTGTAGGAACAGTTTCCAGCCTTCTGTCAGGCTAGAGGTCTTGATTTACATATGGTAATACTCCACCTTCAGTCTCTTTCTAAAGACACTAATGTAAAAAGATTTACAGCAGAGGCACTAACCTTAAGTAGTGAGATAAATTCTCTCTAATTGCCACAGGAATTCAAACTTTCAAATGCTGATGACACTTCAGGTGTTCATGTTTCATACCAGGGTAAAATGATCATAGAACTACTCACTTATTGACAAACACCACAAAAGCCAAAGAGCTCTGTCACAGAAATAAGGATTAACTGGCTTTCTGGACAATGTATCTGTGCCTGTGGTGGAAGCTGTACAAATACATTTGGTTGAATGTGATCAAGATGCCTGATAAGCATATATAGCCAAAAGATGGCATTTTCTCAATAGATGTAGATACAATATGTTCACAGAACATATCTGGATGGGAACCTCTGCTCGTATGCAACTTTAAAATACACATTGTCAGAAATTACTCGTTCTCTTTCAGACACATTAACAAATAGTGGACAAATATTTCAGAATACAATAACATTACCAAAACAGGATCATATTGGTAATCTTGCTTTCCGTGGAAGCAAACATTAGGCATATACAAGCATTCAAACTTGGTAACTCTTCTTTTTGAAATAATGAATGTTTCCAATATTCATTCGCATCATCTGATACAAGAATAGATTTTGCTTACGTCCAGTGATGCCCTGCTATTGCTTGAATTGACTGTCACAGCTGAAGGTCATGAAGTGACTCGGTGCCAATACAAACAGATGAAGTACTGAGAAGCCACTTTTAAAAAATATTAACTTAATAAAATCAAGTACAAGCTCCAGGAAAAAAACCCCAACTTTTAAAACAGAAGCATTAGACATGGCTTCTCAACTCACCTTTCAAAGTTACATCAACATAAAAAGCAATTGTAATATTTGCACACCTAAATAAAAGAAGCTAGGATTGTACTTCAGACCTTAAAAAGAGCTCAGTTGACTCCCTTGTCAGATAGAGACTTTCTGTGTTACCCTGGATAAATTGTTTGGAACAAGGTTTCTGAAAGAATGTACATGACTAAATTTGTCTAGATTTGCATTGGGGTATTTGCTACAGCTTCTTGTAACTAACAGGCACTGAAAATGAATCCATATCTACTTTTAAAATTATCTCTAAGTTTGGTTTTCTTTCCTTGAGGGTTAGTCAGTGGTTGACTAAGAGTTCACAAGCCCATGAGCATGGGCTATCATAAACAGTGCCATTCAGTATTGTTTTTCACTTTGTATTTTGATAAGTTACTATGGTGCCCATGAAGCTTTTGAGAACTAACAGGTGTGACAGTCTGCTGTAGGACAGTAGACTCTGTTCCCCTCTGTAATATGAGAATAATTGTACCTTCACTAGGAGCTATCAAATAAACACAGGACACATTGTGACACAGTCGTGTTGCATCATAATGTAGAGATATTTCAGGACAGAGTTTAGACAAAGAAAAGAAAACTTCCAGTTGCTTCATAAAGAATAAATGTCTGTTCTGTAACTTGCTCTCCCTATTTCCACAGCCCATCAGAGGAGAAAGAAAGAACATAATTTAGTTCTCATACAAAGTATAAATAAGGTAGTGAAGAAGTCCTTGCACCAGAAATTGAGATCATGTAAAGAGCTGAAATCACACAGCTGAGTGTTATTCAATACCTCCTGGAATCTGCTCAGCTTTGTATATTTGTTTCAGACCTGGTTCTGCAAAACTAAATTAAATTAATCATCTCAACTTCTGCAGAATTAATTTGAAATCGAGAGGACAAATTACACAAAAATCACTCAGGATGGGAGGAGGTGCAGTGAGGCTACATGATCTCTAGACATTTGAAAAAGCTCTTTCCACAATGCACATCACATAACTAGGATTAAGCTAATTGCTGACAGGAAGGCAAGTGTTTATTGAACGTGATGTCTCAGAAGCAATAAGAATTCCCTTCATTTGAGGAGCTTGGAAGGCATATCAGGGTAAAGCAATTTAAACATATATTTTGTAATTCTTCATAAGGAGTTGCTATAAGCAACCACCAGAGGTGAGACAATGCAAAAGGTGGTTAGTCCAGTGCTTGACTGTCACAGGTTCCATCACACATATGAGAAATTGCATTATAGTCCAAAAAGAGTATTCCCAAATTTCTGCATCATAAACTTCAACATTTACACTTGTCATTTTTTCCTGCCACAGTGGTCCAGTAAGATGTAACTGGTGAGAATCTTTACGTTGACAAAGTATATGAGAGTATATGAGTTATGAGATTGCTTTATGCCATTTAGCAGTTCAGCTTTGCTATGCTTTTTAGATTTAAAGAAATAATTCTTAGTACTAAAAGGCAAAAAACCATTCCATATTCAAATTATTCAACTATGGTTAGTCCATTTTAATTATTGCATATAAAAGTGTTTTATTCTTTTCCTCAATCAGACTGGCAGAGATCACTTAGAACATTCAACTAGAACAGTCTCAATAAAAACTAATCAAAAGCTCCTGTGAGTTTGAGCATGGGATCTGGTAAATTCAGTAACAAATATAACAGAATTCTAAACATTCATGTTTACAAAAAAATAATTACAAAAATCTGAGTAATAAGTTAATAAAGTAAAATAGTTATCTACTGTTCAGATATAAAATCCCAGCAACTTAATTTACATATTACTATGGCAGACATAACAAAATTGTGAATAATTCTATCCACTGTCATAAGTGGTACTTTGAGATTTCCAACAGAAAACTTATATTTTAATTTTCTGTTCAAATACAGCCAAAAGTAAGAGGCAAAGCCAGCCTAATAGTAATCCAAGGTTCTGTAGGAGAAACATCAACCAGGGTCGCCGTGTCTGAATATGAGTCATTTCAGGAAGCTAAAAAAAGAATAAGACAGCAGAATGAGAGCCAGATACATTCATCTGTGGGAAAAAAAGTTATGGGAAAACAAGAGAAACTTCATTTAAAAAAAAGTAATTTTCAAAATGCTGAGCTTCTGACTATAGTTATAAATGTGTAGCATTTTCTGTACATTTTGACAAAGCTGATCTTGACAGCGAAATATTTAAATTCATCAAATTCTACCCACTTTGATTCTTTTACTAGCACTGACAAGAATGATAAACAAGATTCTGAAATTTGTTAACATCTCAATACTTTGTAGTAATTTTATACAGCTGTCTGCAAGGAAATGCTTATTTAGTAAAATTAGTGATTTCCTTTTGTGGGAATAAACTAGTTGGAGTATTTTTTGCCTCAGTACTATATATAGGGTCAATCATGCTTTTTCTGAAATAACTGGCAACACTCCTATTTACTTGGGCTTTAGGAAATGTGCAAGTAGAAAACAGGACTTTTAAAATACGCTTGAAAAAAACATGTTTAGTATCTTTCTCTGTGAGTTTTAAATCATGTAATGGAGCAACACTTGTTTATAATCATAATAAAAGCTACTTGCATTGACCTTTCACTCTACAGTGAGTTTTATCAAAGGCTTAAACTAAATATGTGTCTAAACAGAGCTTGCAGAAATGGTGCCTCCGGCTCAAATTCTCTTAATATTTCTGCTTTATTCAGGGGAAACACTGATGACTGCTAATAGTGTCACATCAACTCTGGAAATAAATACAGAGCAATAGTCTGGTGCTGACCTCTGGTTTTGGTTGTGTGCTTTTTTTCTGCTTGAATAAAATTACTGAGTTCCTGTGCACTTTGGAGGCTCTTCACAGGAGCTGTAACAGCAGCAGCCACTGGGAGACAGTGGAGTGGTGCTGACCAAGGAGGTAAACAGGAGTGTTTGCTATGCTTGGCCTTCCCTCTGTCAGAGGGGGGTCTCTGGGGCTGCTGCTTCTGCATTCTTCTTTCTCTCAAAGTTGGCCTGGGCTCAAAACAAAACTGGGCTGAAAAATCTGCCTCCACTTTAAAGCTTTGCCTGAAAAAAACAGGGAAACCCAAATGCCCTGGATTTTTATTACAACAAAGCAGTGGTTTAAATTACAGTACAGAAACTTATGTAGTCATATTTGATCAGTGTTTAAAGATAATCATAAACTTTTCATCTAAAACAAGTGTAAACACCTCAAAGTTCTTATGTAAATCAAACTCTGAACTGATGGTTTTAAGTGCTCAGAGCACACAGAGCTTTTTGTGTATATAAGTAAAAACTGTTAATTAAGACCAAGCCTGAATCCACGTCCCAGTCTAGATGTTTAGTCTTTTTTATTTATCCTTATAATCAGTCTATTTTTTCCTCTTCCCCACTGCTTGAGTGAAAAGTTCTCCAAACAGGAAAATTTTCTCCTCCCACTGCAAAATTTAATTTTCATTTTTGTCAGTGACTATTTATTGCTGTCAGTGGCAATTTAGGAGCTGCACACATGCACAGTAGGCTCCTAAGAGAGTTTTCAAAAGGAATTCTTAGGAAGTAGTACCCTTTCCATGTCCCATGCTGATGTCTGCTCCCTCCTTCTAACCTACGTGCATGTAACCAACACACCAACCATTTCTACAGCCATACCTAGTGTGACATCCCTGCTTACCTGTTAAAATAAAATGGCTGCTGTCACAATATCAGCCATGGTCACTCAGTTCTCTCTGAGCAAAAAAGCTTGTGGTACAGCAGAGACAATGTTGTTGTTAAAAAGCATGAGCCTATTTAACCGGCAGATGCAAACCACAAGTTAAGGAAACGTAGCACCACATCCAAGCTGCTGGGAGCTATCACACTTGCTAATGCTTCAAGTCTGTCAGAGGCAAAAGAGGGACTGCTAATCAAGGCACTGCTCTGTTCTACTCCAGCTCATGTTATCATGAGTGCACAAAAGATAAGAAGAAATAGGAAGCAGCATGCTGCAAGAAGGCATGAGAGGCTCTCAGGCGTGTACTGGCTAGGCACATGTGGCATGGCTGCTGCACTGCAACAGTCCAGCAAATCATTTTAAAGACTACCCTCTTATCTTCAAAATTGAAAACATTTTTAAAATTAATCAGAGTAAACTTCAGCTTGTATGATTTCTTGGTGAAAAATGATGGATATAAGTGATTTTATCTTTTGCTCCTTATTCAGTTTCTGAAATTATTAGTCTCTCCAGCTTGCTAATGGAGTTGCAATGCCATTTGTAGGAATGAAAAACCTTTAATTAACCACAGAAGTAGATTTGAGCTACTTTGTCTGTGGTGGCAGCCTTGCAGTGCTGTTCTGTCAACAAACCTCCACTCACACGCCTCAGTGTTCCTCAGTGCAGAAACCAGTGAGGCTGTTCAGTTTTATTTAAATGCTATTCTGACAAGCACATGAATATGTGAAATCCCATAAAACAAGTGCTGAAAATTACAGTCAAACTTTGTGTACTACTGCGTGCTTGTACACCACTGGCAGGAGCACTGATGATTGTTGTTTGTAGATGAGTGCAGCACAGTATAGAACCTATTTCTGTGCAGAAAGTAGAAAAATACACAAAGAATGGCTCATTTTCTCTTGGGATGTACTATACGAACACAAAACTTTTCAGACCTATAGATGCCTGCAGTGCAACATAAATATTTTTAAAAATAAATTAATCCCTGTGATATTTGACACTGACAAACAGGTGAGCCACCCAATGGCAGTTCTTTTCACAAAATGCAGAGAAAGGCTGATAAGAGTCGTCTTAATAAAAGGAATTGAGAGAAATAAGATCCTCCCCTCTCTCTCCATTTTTTCTTCCCTTCTCATCAAGACTAAGATTATGATGACAAGCTAAGAATGAGGCAAAGCATGTCCCTGTCTCTGCCTGGAACTATATTTTCTCTTGGTATTTACAGCTGGCACATTGCTTTGAAGACTCAGGGAAAAACATGGTATTGTTCTAGGAGCTTGTGGATCCTTGATGGATGCCGATCCTACACTGAAGGAAAAATACGTGTACATTGTTCCTAGCCCCATCAGTAAAACCATGCCTAGACAGTTGGTAGGCAGCCTCACTTCCAAATTTCTCTGTCAGAACAAGCTGCAGCTTGGTACACAGTGTTCTTGTCTGTTATTTACTACCTCAGTCAGGACTGTTGACACATCCACAATCCTTTGGCCGTTCCCTCTTAAGCTCTTAGGTGAACTTTATGTTCATTTTCCTCTAGTTACAATAGCAAAAACAGACTAAAATACTACCAAGGTCTAAGATCAATTACTGTAAGTAGAACTTTAAATAGGTCATAATACTGGAATGGCATATCAGATTTAATGTATGATGCCTGAACCTGGTAAAGAGCATCTCAGGCACGAAGTGGTAATGAACACAAGGGAGAGACAGACAGCCTTGGGGAAAAAAACAAAGTAATAATTTATGAAGAGACTTCTTTTTTTCTCCCTCTTGATCTCCTCACTCAAAACATTCCATCTTTGTGGAGGAGCTTGCAAGGGACTTTACATCAACACATGATGGTTAAAGATCCATGTGGCAAAGCTGGGCAGGCATTTAAGGTCTGCATAGCTACAAGTGTAACTGTTATCCATCTCTTCAATAAATTATGTGGTCTGAGGTGTCTGCTATGACCTATGATTGCTCCACATTTTTGCTCAGACCTTCCTCCTACCCTGTATCTTCACACTTTATTTTTCTTTAGACAATCATTGCTATTGAACTGGGTGTATGAAAAATATTGGGCAACTATAAAAAGTTGCGGTAATCTGAAGGCTTTTTTGTTACTTAAGGTCTAATTGAAGCCTCCCTAGGACAAAAAGGAAGGATTCAGGATAAACATCTTACATTTAAATTCTGAAACTGCAAGTTTGTATTGAAACAAAGGATGAAAAATATATAAGGGCAGAAAAAGAAAAAAAAATTTCAAGATCTTGAAATCCCTGAAAGTTCAAATATATATTTTACTAAATAACTAAAAATACATTGTTTGAATGTATTGTTTGAAAGTCTTTAGAAGATTTTTTTAAATACTCTAAAATTCCATTATATCTTTCTCTTATTTTAGTCTCTTAATGATCTTTATTTCCCCTGTTCATTATAATGGCACCTAGCATGAGAGTGACACACAAGAATAACAGATTACTTTTTTAAGCACTGTACACACACAGGGCAGACAACATGCTCTTCCTAACAAGCTCTTTTTGTCTCCAAGTTCATCCTCCTGCATTTGTCTGACACTCATCTATGATGTGTCTATGCTATAAAGAAAATATAAAAATAGACTGAAGTTCTCACCATTTCTGCTAAAGATAAATACAAGAACATTCCAGCTGTAATAGTAAAGAT
Source organism: Melozone crissalis (assembly GCF_028551555.1). NCBI lineage: Eukaryota > Metazoa > Chordata > Aves > Passeriformes > Passerellidae > Melozone > Melozone crissalis. The sequence continues at coordinate 20,762,085 of NW_026535794.1, forward strand.
CCAGTTTTGAATGGATGGGTCAGTTGATAGAGAAAGGCCAATATAAAGTCCTAAGAATGCTGTTAGTGCACTTATAAAATTCATCAAAATTGCAATCTTCGTTGGGAGCCCTGTACTTAGCAGCACAGCAAAATCTCCTGCATAGAAAAGAAGAACATTTATTATTTAGCTGATAAATGTATTTTTAAGACTCTTGGTAATAAAACATGAAGGAAAATCAGTAAGATATGCACAAAAATAGTGAATGATGGATACCTGCCTTTAGAATTCTGTAGAATTAGTTATAAACTTGTCCTGTATGAAATAAAAATCCCAAAACAACAAAGAATTGACTTGTACTTGTTTAGCTGTTCCTAAAGATAGCATACAGTATTGAGGAGTGGCTTTCTGTTAGTTCTCTATGTTCCGTGACATTTCCAGCTTGGATACATGCAAAAGTGAAGTCACATGGTTTCCCAGAGTTTCTAAATCTTTCTCCACTGGGAACTTGCCAGTTCAAATCATGTGGGTATGTTTGCAGCATAGTCTTTAAGTGTTTTACAGGTGCTGCAAGTCAGAGTAATCTATGCCAGTCTGATCCCTGTTTGAGTTTAATCCCACTGATTCCACCCCTAATCACTTGCAGTAAGCTGTACATCAGAACCCCATCACACATTTTTCTTCTAAAATGAAAGACTTCATAACAGGCCAAAACTAGAAGATTTGAAAAATTTTGCTCCATGACTGTAAAAAGGTCACTTTGACACTGGGGCACTATTGCCCCAGAATTAAGAAGGTATCTTTGGAGTAACTGTCAAGTATTTCAATTTGCTTTGCTATGCAAACAAGAGTTACCAGATTTACAGCAATCCTCCACCCCCCCTTTTTGTCTGGAGGAGTTTTCTACATAGTACATGAAATCTTCAGTCATTTAATGATAGAAATGAGAACCTGCAGTTCTCAAATCAAACTTCCCAATCATAAACATTCATCAACACAATATCAGGAGCAGCTTCAGTCATGCTGAAAGTTTTACCAGAAAGAATCAATCAAGGGCAGTAATACAACAGAACAATCCTCCTGTCCTGTCCAAAGTAAAATTAGCAGCGGGAATGAGGGTAGCAAGAGGAATACTTGATTAAATAGCTCTGCTGCACATTGAAATTCTTGGATAACCTGTTGTGTCAGACATGGCCTAGGTCTTGCTTACAGTTTATTATTTTTTGTGTCTGTACACATAAGAACAACAGGTCACTCCTGACCTGAGGTCATTTGCATCTGGAGAAGGTCAAATGGGAGGGAATCCAGTAATGAGTGCAGCAGCCTCCTCTGGTTTTTGTGAAGGGCAAAGACAGTATCAGTCTCACATTGTAACACTGTAATTCATGTTTAAGTTGTTAATTCATTAAGTTCATTAATTCATAATTCATGATTAATTCTTGCTGTAAGCAAGAATTCCCAAAAATGTCATAAAGGAAAGAAATTTTGGGAAACCTGGAAATACAAAGTCAATCAGGAAAAATACATACATATATTTTACATACATATATTTCTTACCCATTTCATGAGGAATTTCATGGCATAAAATAGCAACAGTCGTTGTCACACCTGTTTCTGTTGAGGATGAGAATGCTGCTCCTATTGCCAAGCCATCAGCAAAATTGTGAAGACTGTCGCCCACCAGAACCATTATTGCTAACAAGCTGATTTTTTTACCTCAAAAAAGAAAAACAAACAAATAGATAAAAAGCCTAATATTAACCCACACAGATATTGCAAGTTTTGTTATGTTACCAAAGATTTGGGGTTTCTGGTGACTTTTCATATAACATTACAAAAAGTCATAATAATCAGAGGGAAATATTGTTTAACTGACTTTTCCTTGTTATTGCACTTCCTTCAATACATTTGAAACAAAAAAAAAGTAGGTTCCAGAACAATTCAAAATGAGATGCAAATACCAAGAAATAACTTTCTTATTCTTACTAGGTCAACTATTAAACAAAAAGTTCAGTTTGTGTCCTGTCTAGTGAAGCATCCTAAGGCTCTTTATAAATCTTTCTTTATTTGATGAAATTCGCACAAGTTTTCTAGTTGTTATTTGGGGTTCTTCCTCCAGTGTTCACAGAATTGCAGAGCTATAGTGCAGATGAATATTTGGTCTCACACAGCTGATAGTTTTAATCCTATAAAGCTTGCTGCTACTGAGTAGTATCAGCAGGATCTTGTTTTTTATGGAATTATATTACAGTGAAAGATAGAAATGAAAGACAACAAGCCTCAGAGTATCACTTATAGTACAGGGTTACAGCATGCTTATATCCAACATTTGTTCCAATCAATTAATGGCTGTTATGCTCACAGTGCTCCTATCTGGAGCACTGCTCGTGGTCTGGATGGCTGTTTGTCTTTCCCATGCTGCCCTGTGACCTTGTTTTAGAGTGGAACAGTGTACTGGGTGTTCATGGCACCAGGTCACCTGACATGAGTGGAAAGGTGCTACTAGTGATGCAAGTACTGAAATCAGGCTAGGGAATTAGGGATGGTCTCTCTGCCCAGCCTGCAACAGAGACATCTGGGTGGAATGCTGAACAGATTCCCAGGGAGGCAGTTTATCTCTTCAAGAAGCAGCAAGGCTCCATATAGGTTCAACGTCTAAACTTAGCAACACACAATTGGCTGCCCCATCCTGTATTTTTTCATTCATTTAATCCACAGTCTTACAGTCAGGGCTGCCTAACGTCTGCCAAGAAACTCATCCAGCTTCCCTCTGCACAGAATGGACAGAACACTTTGAAAAGGGTTTGTTTCATGCCTGAAGGAGCAGGGTCATGATTTGGGCCCTAAATATGTATTTTTCTGACTTCTGGTGACCCCCCATCGACATAATATGACAGACTAAGGAGCAAACGTCAAGCTGCACCGATCTGTCTGAATACAGTTATTACCAGGTCTCACTCCAGTAATGTTTCTCTGAGATGACCATTTTATAGTGATGGGGGAGATATTTTTCTCACAGAAACTGGCTAGAACTGAAGTCTTCAGACCATTATAAAAAACACACAGAGCCCATAAAAGCCTAACAACCGTGTTCAGAAAATCCTCCCTGGTTGTCTGGGAGCTCTGTGGGTTCAGAAAAATTGGCAGGTTTGTTAGATTTTGCTGCCAGCTTACAGAGCAGGATGTGGATGTTGCGAGTTTGCACAGTACTCTCTAAACACCATGGGCAGTTTATGATCAATAGTGCAGAGCATGAATTACATAGAAATAGTACATTGCTGCTTTGCATTAAGTTTGTGATTTGTAATAAGCACTGGCCAGGATGAATTCATGGCCTGCTCTGAGGTCTTTTTAGTCTGTTTTGTTCAAGTATCTGATTGCTGGAGAAGATATACCATGATTACTGGAACTCATTCCAGGATGTTTTAATATAACACAGGGATCAGGTTAACATTGTGGAGCAATTACAGCTATAAGCTTTCTGAACTTACTTGACAGAAAGTTAAGATGCATGTATAAACAAATCTGAATGTTTATTTTACTTTACTTTCAACCTATTTTAAAGCAACTTTGTTACTGGCAATTATCTCACTGCATTATATTCCAACACAAAGTATTAACTATTAACTTAGTACCTTAACTTTTTCTACAAAGCCTCTTCTTTTCCATCCAACAATCTTACTTTTTTTTCTTTGCTTAAATAGGAAACCAGAACTCATAGCAAATTCTTTTCTATAATTTTCATAAAACTAATGGGTACAGGACCTCAACCATACACTTCTTAGGTTTAGAATAAGAGTTTAAAGCAAAAACTTATCCATAAATAGATATTTTCCAATGTTTCCATGACTAACACAGAAAAAATATTTCTAGTCAATGTAAAGTGTCACAAAGTACAAGTATAAAATGCTACTGTTTGGTCTTCTCTGATATTGGTAGAACAAGTATAGATATATGCAGAGAGGGCCAGTCAGATGTCTTTTTATTTAGAATTTTTTTTGCTTTCTAAGTTACTCCCTGACAATCTATGTGATTGACCCTTTTTGCAGTCCTATTTGACAGGAATTTACAGTGAAACTGCAGTTCTGGCTTCTCTCTTAGACACACAGATTCCATTAAGTTTTGGGGAAGAAGGACCTCACTCAGTATCAAGATACTCAGGTATGTTTATGCTCTTAGCTGTTTAAAAGAAACATAATGAAACAAACTTTTGTAATTATGAATTCCCCCACCCCCTACAAAAAAAACCCCAACAAATTACCTCCCACCCTTCCCTACTAAGGTTTCATTTATGGAAGTCAGACTGAGGTATGAGAAAAAATTAAACTAAACAAAATTACTGAGACGCTATCCCAAATTTAGTAACTTGGAACAAATAACATTGAAATCACTAGCAATTTGTTGTTGCTTAGCAGGTTATGATGACTGAACCAAACAGAAACATCTAGAGATGAACCATGTAGTCACATTTAAACTGGCATTGGACTGTGTATACTGGAGAGGTGAAAGAGAAGAAATGAAAATCCAGATTTCTAATACTTCAGAAATAGAAATGAAATCCACAAGAACAGAAGAGAACATTAAGAACCTAGAAGAAGATAATGACACAATTAAATAAATCAAACTGATGACCTGAGATCACAAAATAAAGGGGAATTAATTATAGTAAAGAAACTGATTTCAATTAAAATATTATTCTGTCAGTTGAATGACTGCAACTCTACTGAATTCACCAAGGTCACAAAGTACAGTTAAAGGCAAAATTTGGTTTATACTCTATTTTCATAATTTTACTAAGCAGCAAAAAACCACAGAAGACAAGCGTTATCAAAGTTCTCAGAAGCAAATAGATTACTTTAAAACTGAGGCATCATGAGGCTGTAATTCCATACCTGTGATAAATCATTACTGCTTTAAAGAGTCTACTGCTTTACTGTGTAAGAGAAAAAGGATGCAGAATTATATTAGCACAGAAAACCTACAAAAAATGTTTCACTACTTCCAGAAAAAAAAGCCTGAGCTAAGTTTAAAATTAAAAAATATGTCTTGCATTAATTTTTGACTATTTCCCTTTAAGCAAAGACTTTAGGAAAATAGATTGCAACAGTGAGACAGCAAATACTAAAGCAAGGACAGTGTGAGATTAATGAGCTTCACAATTACAGGGTTGGCAGCTGAGAAGGTCTTTAAGCAGAGATTAAATTATGTAGCCAGGCGCCATCAGATGTGATGATGTGTCACACAGCAAACACAGACCTAAGCCAGCTGCACACTTCCAATTCCATCTTAGGTCCGAAGGATTTTCCTGTCTTGTCTAGTCTTTTTATTGATACTAACTTTTTTTGCTGATCACCTTGCTGTCTGGAGGAACTTCAGCAGGTTCCGAATCTTCCGGACTTCTCTAGTTAAAAGCAAAGAGAATCGGTCAATGTTAAGAGTGTCTTCCAGCTGCTGCCATAAATACAGGAAAATATCAACAAAGTTCAAGCTATTTGAATTAAAGATAGTCAATGGTTATTTGCACAGATGTCATTAGAAAAATTTACTGGCCACTGGCAGTGTGATTGGTACTGCAGAAACACATAAAAAAGAAATCTACCTCTCCCGGAGAAGGTTAAGTCTAATTCAGGTAGGAAGAAATACATGCATAGGCATTGTTGTAACCCAGGGAAGCCACATTTCTGCTTGAATGCACAAAAATCTGAGCCAAAGACTAGAAGTGACATAATTAAAATTGCATGTTTTGATTTTGTCATGCCTGGATAACTGTATTTTCCTGGAGAATGTGTCCATAGGATTTCCAGGGAAAAAGAGGTAGAGACTTTTAGCTACTCATGTTCTTCACAGTTTTTGTGTGAAAACACAAGACTTAAAAATATGATCATCAGTAGGTTTCATCCCCTTTCAAAATATAGGGGTTTTTCTTCAGGGGGTGGTGCAGCCTCCAGTGCCTTGTGTCTTGGCTTTTAGCAAGGGCCTAATCTCAGGACCAGGCAGCACTGGCTGGGCATAGCACTTGAGTGCACTCCATGGTGAAATTTACCCTTACTTCAAGTGAGGAAAGAGAAAGTGACTTCCTCCTTATCCTAGAGAGATAAATTGAGGCACCAGCCCTAACATTTAATTAATAGATATTGCAACTGTTGGGAGATAAGGGAGAACATGAATAATCTCTCACCGTCACTGCCTCCTTGGGGCTTTGCTTTCTGATGGAAGAAATTAGAAATTCATGGGAGGGAGAGAGAAGCCAAAAAACTTGTTTGCTTGAAACTAGAAAGACTGAGTTTTAATTTTTGAGGGCTTTTTTCCCGAAAAGTGTGTTAAAACTATTATAGTAGCCAGTGGAGTCAAGAATAGCACAAGAGCTCTGTTAGGGACAGCAGCCACCACTCCAAAAACTGTACCAGAGATGTGCAAACAAAATAGGATATGTTTATTGGTTGTGATGAAGGATATATTCTGTAGAAGCATGAGGAGAAAAGGAAAAAGAATTGTTTCTCATATTCTACATTTTAAAGGGAACATAAATGTCTCTAGTTCCCATGATTGCAGCCAGTCATATGAATTCCAGTAATTGTTCCACTTCTCCTATATTTATTCACATGCCACTTCCTTGAACTGTGAGTCAAATCTGCAAGACTAATTACTGATCTGAAGGATTTATAAGTTCTTCTTAGTCAACCAGTGTTTGTCTTAGTATTACTCACATGATTCTGAAAAATTGGATGCTCTTGTGTAAACCAGCTCAGCCAGGCTAATTCCATATAGATATTGTGATCTATATAGAACTATGGGGGGGATCTTGCATTTGAGGGGAACAAAATGTTCATTCATTATCATCAACAGGAAGCTTTGCCATGTCTCACAAAATAGTAACCATGCTTCACTTCTCTGTTTGATCTGGTTTTTATTGAGAGTTTTCCAACTGTGTTTTAGAGATTAGTGGTGACTCACGAGGATCTTGCCCATCACAACTACATTAGTAAAATGGAGTTCACCTATGCATCAAGATACTGGATATAAACTGAAGACATTTGTTGAAAGAAAGAGAAAACAGGGTAAAATTTATGACTCAATTTAATTTGCAAAGATTTATCTGTCTGGATACTAAATCTAAAAGTATGTAACTTCTTATAGGTAAGCACCATTCCCAGCTATCTAAAGCGTTTACATTACTCTTCAAATCTGTGGAAAAATGCCCAAGAACAGTCCAGGATTTAATCTGTTCATTAATTATGCACTTAACTCTCATTGCAGGAAGTTCCAAAGTTTTTCCTAAGGGAGAGTCTGCCTTTACATATGATCAATGTATAAAAGGAAGGGAGAAGGAAAATATTCAAGAATTTTATCAACAAAATGTATAACAATACAGGAAGCATATTGTTATATCAATCTGATACACACTTAAGAAAAGTTACTGTAAAATGTCTATTCTTGATATGTCTGTGAAAGCTCATTATAAACTTCAAAATCTAGAGATTCTTGACAATCATGTCAAGTAATAAACAACAAATCAATAAAGACTGAAAAATAATACTGATTTATTACATTAGTTTTGTTAATTTCTTTAGAGGAACAGAGAAAGAAGAATTTAAATTCAGGGAATTATGTCATATTGGTAACCTACCAACTGTATGGTTGAAGTAGATTTGCCTCTGCCTGAAAGCTCATTTAATTCAGACTCCACTGGAAGATCATGGGAATGTCCCCAGTGCCCATTAACTAATGAAAGGCCCTGCTGAATGAAGATGCTTTGAAATTAGTTCTGAAATCCAACAAACACAGGTGCAGCATCTCTCAGTCTTTTGTGAAAATTTAGCATTTTTAATGATTTAAAAAAAAAATCTGCTGAAAAAGATCAACATTTCCTTAAATGTTAAAAAAAAAACTGAAAAAAACTCTGAAAAGTGAATCAGATATATCAGTGACAATCACAAAGGTTTGATAAAACTTAATGTATTTTAAAAATAAAATTCAAATTTTAAGCCGAGATGGATATAAAAATTAACTCTGAGGATTCATCTATTTCTCAGTACAAAAGGTTTAAAAATTGGTGGGATGATGATAAAACCCTTCTCTCAAACAAGGAAAAAAATGGACTCCTTTTTACCAAGAAAACAAAATATCACCATCATCAAAATACTCTCATTCCATTAATCTCACATTATATTCTTATGGGTGACTCAAAGGTAGTGGGGATAGGGAGTCATTGAAGCCTAAACCAGGCCAGTCTTCACACTCTCTGTAAACAGAACAAGCAAAGGTTTCTCCTTCTCAAGTGACATTAGGATTGTCTCATGCTGAGAAACTTAATGAGCCATCACATTTTGTGCTACATTCTATCCTTGTGCATATTCATATTTTCAGGCTCCAGTCATACTGAAATAAAGTAATACAATTACTGTAAGCATGGCTGTAGCAAGGAGATCCTATTAATAAAAATTGGGTCTTACTGACTGTAACATACATATTAGATTTTCACATCACTGGGATAGGGATCAAAAACAATTTGGAAATTTTAAGATATCAGTCTTGAAAATATCTTGAAAATATTTATCTTTCCATTGCATCTTTCTCCTCTTCAAACAGAGCCTAGAGCAAACAACAGTCACTGCTATTTCATATGGATACACACTTTTCACCTGCTCCCGTGTGACTCATGAATGCAGGCTTATGGAACATGTTTGATTACCTGTTCCCTTTCTGGAATTATAAATACATGAAACACACTCATGAAGCAAGAACAATCCACAGAGCAAAGCAAAATAGAAGCTGAAGGTCAATCTGGTAGGACCACTTTGGAAAGCAATTATCTTTGCTTCATTTAACCCACAGAAATGATAATTAATTTCCACAATCATTTTAGCATTCTGTGCATTGCAATCTCAAAATACAAGATTTTTTTTTTTTTAAAGGGTGAGTTGTACAAAGCTTTACCTGGTCACGAGGTGTTACCAAAAGAAAGAAACACTTTTCTATCAGAAAAAATCCATGAATTCCTCCAATTATTCCCAAAAGTTTCCAAATATATTCTTTTCCCTCATAGAAATGTTCTACCTCTTGTGCTTCATGTTTATGCAAACCAAGAGTCTAAAATAAAAGAAATAAAGTTAAAAAAAATTAAATGCCAATGTTTTAATTTTTCCTATAGCAAGCCATAATGCATTAATTCATTTTATTCTCAGACTTTTATTTTCCCAGTTCTCAGTTCTGCCAAAGTTAAATTGTGTTTTGAAATAATCAGCTGAATAATAGAGGATGAAATTAATCATGAGGAGCACAGCTACACTTCTTCATCTCTCAGTGGTGAAAGTAACATTATTTTTAGGGACAATTTTATGAAATCCCCATTTATATATACGAGATATATTTTGTTTGCAATATATTGATGCTAAAACTCTATAAAAATTACTTGCATTATCTTAATATGCAAACTTCATATCGAAAATAGATAAGGAGCTACTGGAGAGGGTCCAGCAGAGGACACAAAGATGTTTAGAGGACCGGAGCATCTCTCTTATGAGGAGAGGCTGCTGGAACTGGGCTTGTTCAGTCTAGAGAAGAGCAGTCTGAGAGGGGATCTCATTAATGCATACAAATGTCTCGAAGGTGGGTGCCAAGAAGGTGGAGCCAGACTCTTTTCAGTGGTTCCCAATGACAGAGTGAGGAGCAATGGCCATAAAATAAAACACAAAAAGTTCCAACTCAACATGAAGTAGAAATTCTTTACAGTGAGGGTGGCAGAGCACTGGCATGGGCTGCACAGGGTGGTTGTGGATTCTCCCTCTCTGGAGACATTCAAAAGCACCTCAATATATTCCTTTGGAACCTGCTCTAGGTTATCCTGCCTTGGCAGTGGGTTGGACTAGATGATCTGCAGGCATTCCTTCCAACTCTAACTGCTCTGTAGTTCTGTAACTCTGTGATTCTGTGAAAATGAACCATAAATTAATTAATGCACTATTAATGCAAGCATGCCTTTCTGTTGGTGGGTATGCTTCCTTCTTTTCCCCAGTGTCACAGCACAGCAGCCCTCCTTTGCTCTGAAAGGGAGGGCTCTAAAGGCTACTGGATACATCACTTAAAACTGGCAAAGGAGAATACTTTCACACTTAAAAGGTGTTGCTGAAAGAAATGAATTTTTCTCACATTCAGTGAGAATTGCTTAAACCACTCTCCCAGTTTTGCTTCCAGAGATGATGCATTGAGCATGAAGAAAATTTTAACCAGAATCTGAAGCTGCAAAGATCTCATTCTGTGACCACTGTAAGTCTACTCATAACATCTGTGTCATATCAGAGGAGACTGTTAAAAATAAATTAATACACAATGGAAAATTTGGTTCTGTTTTGCATTTTATCCCATTTTTAAAATTTAGATTATGAATTTAGGAAAAGATCATGTTACCCATTTTATTACAGTTCTAGGCATCAGGATTAATTAGGTTTATAGTGCCTAGTTCTCTGGAACAATCTGTGGAGGGGACTGTGAATGTCTCACACAACCTTAGAACAATTTTTGTTAAAATGTGTTACAGAATCTGCCTCATGAAATAAATTATTACCCATCTAGAACATGCCTTGCACAGGACTTGTGGAGTTACTGATTTTATTTTTTTTTTTAAATAGGAACCTTTCTTTCTTTGAATTCATCAATCATGGATTTTTACTTACTATTATTTTTAATCTCTCTCTGAGCTACAGAGTGCAAATGTCATTGAGGTGCTGGGGGAATTTCATGGAACACTTTATTTATGACCTGATGAGCATTATCCAGGTATAAATGAAACCTTTCTGTTCATATATTTCAACATTTTAAAAAGCACAGAAGTGTCTATTACTTACCTGAGGAATAAGATGTAGCAATGCATCTCCAGAAAGGGTTCCAACAGCCAAACCGACAAACAGCTGTAAAATGAGTGTATAGATTTCTTGACAGGAGTTAAATAAAATGAGAGTTGTACCAAACATAGATCCAATAGTAATAAGTAAAACAGCAACAGTGCTGTAACCATATTCTGTAGGGGAAAACAAATGAAACAAAACAAGGGCACCTTTATTAATCCAATATTTGTATTTGAGTATTTTTTAATATTTGTAATTGTTGTTTTTGAGGATATGTTTTCATACCTCTGTACAAGCACTCAGGAGAAGTGATTCATTGTGACACTATCTGACTTCAGCTGGGATTGAGTTAATTTTCCTAGTACCTGGTACAGTGCAGTGTTTTGGATGCAGGATGAGAATAATGTTGACAGCACACTGATGTTTTGGTTGTTGCTAAGCTGTGCTTACCCTGAGTCAAGGACTTTTCAGTGTCTCATGCTCTGACAGTGAGGAGATGCACAAGAATCTGGGGAGGTGGGGGGGGAACACCTCTGGGACAGCTGCACAAACTGGCCACAGTGATGTTCCACATCACAGAACATCCACACCCAGTGTAGAAACTGTGAGGAATTGGCCTGGAGGGGCTGATTGCTGCCCAGGGGTGAGCTGGGCATCAGTCAGCAGAGGGTAAGCAATTGTGTTGCACATCACTTGTTTATCTTGGGGTTTATTTCCCTCTCTCTTTTTTTGTTTTCTTTTGTAATCTTCCTTTCCATTACTAATTGCAGTAGTAGGAGGAGTAGCATAAATTGCATATTTTACTTTATCTCAATTATTAAACGGATGACAGCTCAACTGATGGGTTTTACTTTTGTCCAGTTCTCCTCTCCAGTCCCTGTGGAGGGAGGCAGTGAAGGGTGGGTGAGTGGCTGCTTCATATTGAGTATCTGCCTGGGGTTAAGCCACAACAGCCACATAGATTTTTCTAGTGAAGTACGAACAGATGACAGAATTAGAAACCCAGAAAACATTCATTTTTTCAGACTTTACATGTAATAGTCTGGTACTTCCAAATTTCAGACCTTAAGAGCTAAACAGAGTGTGGCTATGCAAATCAGAGTCACTCAGAGCAGCACAGTGAACTCTGCTATGCATTTGCTTCCTCTATTAAAAGATTTATGCTTGAGATTCTATGTTCTCACACGCCACACCTGTGTATTTTTACAGTCAACACCAGGTTTTTAACCAAATAATTTTCTGCAAACAAACAAAGGCCTAAAATCTCAAATAAATGTAGTGATCTAATTTAGGTTCTAAGCACAAACATTTTGGTCCAAATTATATTTAAAAATCTGGTGTGGAACTACATCCCTTCACTTAATACACCAGGACCACCAGTCTATTTTTCCCAGATTACTGGGATGTTTTTGAATGTTAGTTTTATAATCTCAGAGTTACATGCTGCTCACATCTCCAACCTTTTGCAGAACATGAATCCAAGTTAATTTCTATGGAAGTCTTATAATGGGAGGTAAAACACTGATAAGAAACATACATAAAGGAATTAATTCCAAAATATTTTAAACTGTCACTTAACGTTTCAAATTTCAATAGCACTGCAATTGCTTAGCACCTCATAAAATCAGACAGCTCATTTCACAGACTGCACATCCAAATACAAGAGTATAGTAGATATATACGGAATGTCAGGCCCTTGGTGACTTAGCCAAAACAGCACAGCCCATCAGTAAAATTAGAGTTCACAGTAAGACTAATGAGCCTATGCTCAGGCCACTGGGTCGCTCGTAGGTCAAACATGGAGTTCTTTATCTGTACCAAGACAGCAGAAGTGTCCCTGTGGTCATGGAAACCTTCCTTTGTCAAAAAGCACAGGGAAAGGGCTGCAGAAAGGGCTCTTATTAATTCCATTCTGCACTTGAATAGTTCAATTTTTCTCATCTCTCACCTTTATGAGATCAGTAAAATGTCATTGATTGGGCTGATGGCTTTAGACTTGGAAGAATACCACTTAACAGTGAATTTTTTATGAACCTTGATGTGACCTGGGTAAGTTCCTTTCTTTTCTTTCTTTGTCCCTCGATTCCTGATCTAAAAAAATGGTCATATCTGTGTAGCACAGAAGAGATCAAAGCAGTAAAGACTGCAATGTGTTCAGGTAATGAGCAGAGATATAAGATAAGAAAGAAGGACTGCTGCCTATTGCAGACCCATAATGATTCTTCCTATTCTGTATGTCTCTACTATAACAATTCTTGGGATATCCATGAGTATTCTCCCATGCTTTTTACTTCTGGGATATTCACATGTGTCCTTTCATGCTTTTTAATTCATGTGCTGATCCATAAGGATCACTGGGCAGCAGGATGTGGGGAAAATTTACTAGACCCAAAAAGATCCAGTCATCTAAAGCTGACCATGTAGATATTAGAATAAAGGTATCAAAGACATTGATTTGTAGCCTAAAAAGTGCTCCTGTAGATGCAGGCAATTATGGTTAGATGTCTGTTCCTTTTTGGTCATTCCCGACTCCCAAATTCCCCAGCAAAATTAATTTCTGTTATTACACCAGCACACCTTGATTTGTAACCCAGATATTATTGGCTTAAAGTGAAAAAAAAAATCCAGAAAACACATTAGGAAGCCCTATATCTGATTCAGCTGACCCTGAATCTGAGTCATCTCACATTCAGATTTTTCTTTTATAAGGTGGATTAAGGACTGAATACAGGAGAAGTGGAATCCATGGAACAGATGGGGCAGAAAACACTGGAAGCAGAGGCATGTGAGGGCTACAACTGCAACTAGAAACAACCTAATTATACCCTCAGTCAGTTCTTGTTCCAGCTCTATCACACAGTCCTGCTGCCCTGTTACTGTTTTTCTGGATGTTTTTCTTACCCCAATAGTATCCTCAAAGCTCCTCTGCTATAAAATATTACAGGCTGAAACACCAGTAGCATTCCTGCACAACTTATCTATATCAAGGTTTTGCCACATCGTGGTATAAATTGCCAGCTAATGTAACTTTGAAGCTTTATGTAAGAGCAATGCAATGATTACAACCTGGTGCAAATTTCACAATATAAGCCCTTACTGCCCAGCAATCCATAGATGAGGACCTGTTATTGCCTACCTGCTGGCAATATCAAGCAGTCCTCTAACAAATGAAGAAAATAAAGCTTAAAACCTTACATGTGGAAATAGAATTTCAAATAGTATAAAATTTAGACTATTGAATCTCCTCACTTCTCAATATAATATATAATACTATTATCTGACATGTATGCTATTAAATGGTAGAATGCATAAATTACAGATGGCATAAATCCCATGTTTTGGATTATTAATGAGTGAAAAGTCTCCAGAAGTCCTTGCACCCCTTTATCTGAATTTAAATAAAAATTTATTAATAAGAACATAACTTACTTTCCATAGTTGTTGGTGGAAGCTTTGTCTGTTTGAAATCAGGAAGCTGACATGAACAACTTAAAAGCTGTTGAATGATAGCTGGACTGATTTGCTTGAAGCGGTCCTTAGAAATGGAGGAAGAACTGTTTTTCAAAAATATCTTCACAAGTTCATTGGCAGAGAAACAAACCTTTGGAGGAAAGTATGCATGGTTACTAAACATGTTGCATATACCTGCATTTAATTTTGAGGTTAAATACAGAATCTTAGAAGAACACAGGGCACTCCAGCCCTAGAAGAAACCTGCTATATATCTATACTCTTTCTTGCTTAAATTAGTTTAATTACTTCAATTACTTTACTTCTTTTCTGTGTAAAATCGATACTAGTATATTTCAGAAAGATCAGAATCTTTAGGATAAACCTGCTCAATTTTTATTGAAGTCACTTAATGTCATTAAGATCTTACAAAATAATATCTAACAATATCTCTCAATATTTTATTGTTATGTGTGCTAAGAAAAAAGTTTCAATGCTCATACAAACCATATTCTTAGCTATTCTTGTGAAACTACATTATTTGCAGTAATAGTGCTACTAATATAAGATACTGCCCACATTAAAGCAATACTGAAATTCGTCCTTGTACTGGATCTTCAGTAAGATATGGAAATAAATTAGCTTTTTAAATTCAATATATGAGGGCATGTCAGCAAACTAGATGTTACATAGTCTAATATTGGTCTAACGATTGCTTAATAATTGTATTATTACAGGTACTTCCAAATTCCAACTACTTTTTTGTTCTTGCTTAGAGCATCTCTTTGTCAAAAGAAAAATTTTTGCATGGAAACATTTATATTTCAAGAATTGTCATGAAGACATTTTGTGTGTTCTGCTCCAGGATGAAATTTCCAGTAAAAACACGAGCAGTTAACACAAGAAAAGTTCTAGTGGAAATTTCTGTAAACACTTTTAAACAGAAGAACTCCAGATCAAATATGTTATCTTACTTAACAAATATATTATTTTATTAATAATCTTCATTTCTTAATCTCATCTGATGAGCTGTGATTCAATATTTAAAACCCAAAAATTTTCTTTCATTTAAATTGTTCTGCATCTGAGACTCGAGGTATTCCTAAATATTCTTTATCTCATTACTGAAGCCTAACCTTCTTTTGAAGTTAAGTATAATTACCTTTAAATAACCCAGATAAAATCCAACAGATTCCTGCTATTGCTTATCCATTAGTGAAGTAAAATATGCCTTATGGTTCACTTTCACTAAGAAACGAAATTAATTGAACACTGATATGTTTTTTCTGAAAACCACACTCAAGTCTTCAGGATAATGGGTGATCTTGTCACCTGGACTGAGTGTGTTCTGCCTTCAGGCCAAAGGAGAGCATGAAGACAATTCAGGAGCTACCATATCGGAAGAGGCCTTAATTTTGCCTGTTCTAGGCAGTGATATTGGCTCTAGAACTAGGGAGCACTGACATCTGGTATCAAGTTGGAAGACGAGGATTTTGGCTGGTCATGAGCAGCATTGCTGACCAGTCAGAGCAGGGATTATATTATTTATTATTTAACACCTTCGCCAACAACTGAGTGATGGAACAGAGTGCACCAGATGGCATTCGCAGGTGAAACTCAACTGGGGCTGCTAGTCAGAATGCTGATGGGTGTGGCTGCTGTTTAGAGGGACCTTACAGGACAAAAAATGGGCTGGCCAGCCCTTAGGGAAGATCAGCCAAGACAAACTTATTGTGCTTCACACAGAATAACTCCATGCATCAATGGAGGCTAGGGAAACTGGCCAGAAGGAAGGCAGGTTTCCAGAAAAAGCCCTTGGGGTGGCTCCTGACAGGAAACTTGAACATGAGCCACCAGTGTGCCCTTGTGGCAGTGACCACTAACTGCACACTGGCTGCACTAGCAAGAGCAGAGCCAGCAGGCACTGGAGAAAGAATCTTGCCCACCTCTCAGGACATGGGAGCCCACATCTGGACTATGTCCAGCCAATAACCAGCAGTGCAAAACACTGGCAAATTGAGGGAAGTCCATGGAGGGCCACCAAGATGGCTAGGAACTGCAGCACATGATGTGCCAGGAGAGGCTGAGGGACCTGGGTTTGCTCAGTTTGGGAACAGGAAGGTTGGTTGGCATTTAAGTCTTCAACTGTCTAAGGTGATTAGAGGGAAGAGATAACCAGAATCTTTTCAGTGAAAGAATGAGAGGTGAAAGGTATTAGTTGCAGCAATAAAAAACTCCAACATGCTATAATAAATAAGGCCATCAAGATGAAGGCAAGAAACCACTGGTACAGATTTCTCAAAGACTATAAACTCTGTTTTTGGAGACATTCACCATTCAACCGTACATGGCTCTGTGAAATCTGATCTGAATTTGAAATTGGCTCTTTTTTGAAAAGTACAATAGACAAGATGAGGTCCGGGATTACTGCGAACCTAAATTTTAATGCGAATTTATTATCAAGAATTTTCAATGAGAATTTATTACCACGAATTTTCAATGAAAAGCAAAATATCAATTGTAAAAATAAATTGTCCACCCCTACATAAAAATAGTGTCTATTTAGTAAAATTTTCTTGTAAGATGCGGGGCATGAGAATTTGCATCTTTTCTAGATGAAAGTCCCAGCCTTTGAAGCTTTTTAACATAAGGAGGCAGAGAACTGTCTCCAATAGAAAAGCAACTATGTGTGTATCATCCTGGAGGATGATAACAAAGAAATAAGCACATCGATTTTGCATATTTTCATGTGAAAAACTGGATGGATGGACGGATGGACAGATGGATGAATGGACGGACGGATGGACAGGTGGATGGATGCATGGATGGATGGATGGATGGATGGATGGATGATTTGGGTTTCCAAATTCCATGTTTGTTTAATGAGGAAGAATAAATGAATACATAGATGTGACATAGTTTACCGGAATGTAAGATCATTTATCATATTAGATTATTTATCATTTACTTTTTTTATAGACATTTGTAATTGTAGAGACAATAATGACTTCAAAAGAAAGAAGTGACCCTTTTTTTTTGGTAATGTTTCAAATAATTATTCCTATATAAAAATTAAATTACAGATCTTAAAGCAGTTAGCAAACACAAGCCAAGTCAATGTCCTGTATGTAGCAGAATCAGCTACTAATGAAGCACAATGGCTATCATAGCTGCAGAAAAACTATCAGGAGACAAAATTAACAACACTGCAGTGAAACATGAAGTGTTCTAATGGAATATGTAAAGGAAAATAGGCATAGCTAAAAAGAACATAAATGGAAAAAAAACCCTTAGAAACTAGGAATTAATACAGAAGAGAAATTATCTTCTGTCCAGATGTTTCTTTGTGATTTTTTTATGTATACAGAACAGTTGACTCCTAAGACTCAGATAATGTCCCTGCACACTTATCCTTTGAGTTAGTCAGTTTTAGAAGTTCAAGAACTCAAAAAACTGAGCTTTAAAAATACTTCAGTTGCTGAAGAATTTTACTTCTCTTACAGATAGGATCACTACTGATTTCTGTCCTTCATAATTTAAAATTCATATGAAACACATTTAAAATGACCTTAGTTCAGGATTATTTTGAGACCCCATTAAAACCCCATCATCATGCTGATCAGCATGATCCTTTCTTGTGGTCAGCTGCAAAGAAATAAACGTATTGATAGAGTATGCATTTCAAATGCAATATAATTACAGAGATAAATATCTATCAGAATAGCATTTAACCAGATGAAATTTGTCTCAGCTCTCCGTCCTAAAATGACCACACAGAAAAAGTCAATTTCACTCATGAAATGACTTCACAGAAAAAGTCAACATCACTCAGTTCTCCTAAATCGAAAAGAAACATTGCCACTGAGTTAATATAAATGATGAAGGGTTGAAAACAATAGAAAAGTGTTCTTTGAAGAATATATTTCAAATGTATACATCAAAATATATACCAATTATATGCTTTGGAGTCTCCTTTTTTGTCTGTGGAATGATACCCCGTCTAAAGGATGGAAGTCAGTTACCGTCTTGATCATTGCCATAAACAAAATTTATTTATTTTCAGATTTTTAGGATAAGGATAAAATCACCTGAAATAAGCCAGTGTCCTTCAAAGTTCTCAGAGAAGATACTTTGGAGTACCTAAGGCTCTGTTTTACAGTCTTTATACTTTCTAAGGAAGACTTCTGGATTCCATAAATGGCTATGAAAAGAGTTTGGAAATGTCCAGTCTTCAATTTACAGAAGCCTTTTAAAAGCAACTTACAGATAAACTTTAACTGAATTTGTTTTTCTTAGTGCAAAACAATCCCTCTTTCTACCAGGTCACTTAAGGCATCCTAGAAACTCTGTAACATAAAACCACAAGAAATCTCTAATAACTGTAAGAAAACATCAAAGCCATGTTAATCCAATCCTCTGAGTCTTGAAGAAATACCTGATTCCAGGTAACACTAACCTGTTAGTCCCTCCCAGTGACTTTAATTGCACATTCAACATCCACAAAGTTTTTTTCCCAATTAATATTTAAACAAATATAGCTATATAAATATATATTTTCATCCATATCTAAATGCCTTTTTGAAACTAATACATTTTAAACTAAACTAAACCTCAGACATATTGCATGGTTTGCAAATCAATTTATTTTCTGTCTGTGAAATTCTGTCACCAACATTATAATAACATAAAAATAAATTAACCTGGTCCCAATCTGTGTTCCTTTCACGATCTTCAAAATAGCCTTTCAGATAGTCTCCTTTTGTATGGTTTCCTTTGACTGGAGTATTTCTTCTTCCAGTATCTCTGATTGCCACACTGTAACGTCTTCTTTTGTGACTGTGAAATTGTCCATTTACAGTGCAGGTCTTTTTGACTCTAAGCACATTGAGTAGTTGTTCTAGTTCTAGTAATTGATTAGAGAACAGATATGTTACCATAGGAAAATGCACACTTAAAAGACAAAATATTTAAAAGGTAGTATTTTTTCTTTCTGTTTGTTACAACATTGATTCAATTCCTCATTTTAATACTCTTTTCTCTGTTTGGTACTAGAGGCAATTTCTGCTTAACAACCCTGGAAGTTCCAGACACTCAGATCCTCAGCCTTTCCCTCTTTACATGTCGCACTCAGATATGACTGGCAGGCAAGTCATCTTTCATTTATTCAGCATCTCTGACAAAGTTATCTAGTAATTGTTAAATAACTTCACTGTTCTTAAAATTTTCCTGTGTAAATGGAACTCCACACTAAGTTGCCACAGCCAGGTATTTGGATCAGGAAACACATCCTCCATAGGGTGTCCTGAAATCAATTTTCAGGATGCTGTGCTGTCCTTGCACTTCAGGAACACAGCACAGGACAGTGAATTTTTTTTCTCTCCTTTGGTTAACTGGGAAGATGCCTGCTCACAGTACTGAAACAGGAAGGAGAGAGCCAGGATCCCTAATCCAAATCTGAGATCATGCACAGATGTACCTCATGACACACCTGGGGTGCAATGGGTGCTTCTGCTGATGGAATGCCCAGTTATTTGAGAGGCAGGCTCTATCCTATCTTCCTTATCACCTTCCTTCACCCCTGCACTTTCAAATGAAGCCATAGTGATAATTCCTGTAAACCTTAATTTGTCTATTAAAAAGTGGTCCACAAATTAATTTTAAAGACATTTAGATTAATGGGAATGTTTCCACATGATAATCCTTTATTTTTTAATCTTGTTACTCAGAAAATGTAAATAGTGTAGTCTTAATGGTAAATCTCACAAAAAAGTTTCTGATAGGATGTTTCACTACTTTCTTTTGGCTACTTAAACAAACAGATCTGAATGGAGCTGTATTTGCAGGTATATTTGTTTTCTAAATACAGTAACATCTAATTTTCTTTTTCTATGCTTCCAAATTCTTACTCTTTCCTGAAATTACTATTAAGAATTTAAATAAATTTGAAGGAACAGTATAATGAGCTTAGACATAAAATAGAGTTACTCTGTAACAAACTTAAGAATATTGTAAGAATATAATAATATTATTATTAAGAATATTAATAAAAATATTAAGAACATTTTCTGTTTTTCTGAATGACATCCTAACTCCACCAAGCATACAGTCCTGCTGTTATCTTCACTGGGGCCATATTTCACCATACATAGCTATTTAGCAGCACTGGGCTGAGATGGCTCTATCCATTCTTGTGAGAATTATTTTACAAGATCTGGCTGGGCAATTTTAAAGGAAGGGCTTTGCTGCCAAACCAGTGTTTGTAAATGCAATCCATAAGCCCCAGTTTGGGCCTAAGGATTATTACTTTTTTTTGTATTTATTTCTGTGATTCAATGTACCTCTGTGTAACCTATGAATGTTAAAAATGTCTTTACCTATGCTCAATTCAATTTTTTAATCTGTTTTAACCCATACTTAATGTAACTTATAAAAAGTGCTCTGAAAAGCTTGTAAACTGTTGCTGTTAGCAGTTGCCACAAAAAAAGAAAAGTTGATGTCTTATAACAACCTTCTAAATCCATACCAGGCCTCTGAATTGATGGTGTAGCTTCTTAAGCTGCCAAGTAGGCACAACCTTTTACAGAAATTAATAGCTGCTGCTGCTACTGCTGCTGAGAGCTTGGCATTTGTTTAGTTTTGTTTCAGGTTTTTTGTTTTGTTATTTTTGGACCTGTTAGAGCACTCCTATACTTCTATTTATTTATGGTTAAGTAGCGTTTCTGATATGTCCAGCAATAAATTTTCCTGAAGAAATGAACTTTGCATACTCCAGCTTACCTGTCACTTGGAGCTCAGTGGTACTATTTAGAGAACTGAAAATATATTTTATAAAGAATTCTGGGGAAGGCAAACTTGCTTTCCCCATACAGACTCCTTGGAGAGCCAGAGTAAGGATTAAAGCAGCCAGGCGGGGAAGAGTGTTTTCATCAGCACCATCTCTGTCCATTATATCAGCATTTTTCTCCAGAGTGCTCACATCAACACACTGAAATCAGGAGAAAACAGCATGAATACAGTCCTGCTAACCTCCATTTAAATAATCAAAGTGACAGGAGGAGAAACTGTGGAGAACAATTTTATAGACAGCCAGAGTAGAAAAAACTGTAATTGCCAGCAGGACAGCTAATCAAAGGACATTTAAAGGAGAACAGGCATAGAATTAAAAATCTTGAACATTTACTCAGTGTCTAATGGGGGAAAAGTACAGTTCCTCATTCAGGTTATTTTTGCTCAGTGTTATTTTCCTGCTGTTTCTATTGTTCCAAGTGTCCTACTCAATTACATCTACATCTACTTTTAGAAAGTGGAAGAAAGGGGATGAATTTTTGTTAAGGCATGAGAAATTGGCTCAAATAATACAGACTGTAACTCTTCATCTCAAACTTCAGAAAGAATTCTTTTAATATTTTTATTTCCTGACCTATTTAATGGAAACAATAATTTTTAATGGATTAATTATCTGGGGACAATATGGAAAGATATAATTTTGCTGATATGAGTTTCCTGCTGGGTGACCAAATGAAAACAGTAGTCAGTTGTATACAACCATGTTTGTGGAGGTCTGCAAACTCTCTCAGTTGCCTGGAAATTTATCCCCCTTTTCATATTTTCTTCCCTTTTTTTCTTTCTTGTTTATTTTCACTGCAAATAGTTGGGTTTGAATGAAACAACAACAAAGATAAAAAATAATTAATTAATTTTTTTTCAAACTAATATTAGCAAAATTAAAAAGTCAGCTAGATGAGCCAGTACAGTAGTCATTTATTTCATCCATACTCATCTCTCCTTATGTAGACCATAAACACTTCAGAGAGGAGGCTGCCATTTCTTTTCCTGCTCATTCACTATACATTAAAGTTTTCACAACCCAAAACTTAATCTCTCATTTCAAACAAGACATTAGGTGCTATGACTAAAGAAGAGAATATTTTCTGTGAAACCAAAAGAGCCACTAAAAATGCTTTTCTTCTATGACTACCCTGCACCATTGGCCCTTTTCCACAACTCAAGTGTTGTGATTCCAAGTCTTATGCTATTATGTTTTGTGTACCTTTCATAAAAGAAAATTCTTTTCCCTCAATTCAGTGAATGAAGTCTCAGTTACTGGACAGGCTTGACAAGTGATTATACTGCCAGCATAAACAAACAGAACCCTCAGTAAAGCATTTTATGGGCTGTTATTCTATCTGGACATTTCAAATACCCACCAATGCCTCTTTACAGTTGCTCAGATACCATTGGAGTCCTTGGAAATCAGCACGTTCACCAAGACTCAGAACCAAAAGTACTGGTAAATGAATAATTTATGGTGGGAAATGACCACACAAAGACAGAGAGAGGAACTGGAGGCCCTCAACATTCTGGACACAGCCAGGTCTCCTACTCATCTTCTGTTTGTGCAGAAAACCCTACTACAGCATGCTGTAAATTAAAATCTAATGAAATGAAAAAATTGACCTTTGTATAAACCAAATTTAACTCAATACATTGAACAGATCTAAGGAGCTGTAAACAGGAGGTCAACCTGTACTTTAGGAGTTATCTAATCTGGCTAAAACCTGTTTTAGTGCCCATTACAAGGAAAAGTTTCTTCTTTGACTTTGAACTCCACAATATTATTCTATTATTTTATAGATCCTATTTGAAAAAAGGAATTCCAAACAGCAGTGAGAAAACTTACAGCATGTTCCCTGAATTAGAAATTATGATCTTAGCTGAAATCCTCATTATGCTTTTTTTTTTAAATTTAAGCTTATCTTTAACAATCTTTCTGCGATGCATATCCATACTTGTAGATAATTAGTCACAAACGTGTTTCTACTGAAGGAAGCCATCATATCTTTGGACAGATTCCTCATTCCGTCCAGCTTTGGATAGACATGGAAGTGTAGAACCTGGCAGGGATTTCATCACAGCAAAATAATTCATTGTTTCTCCTATATCAGCCAGTAATGGATCTGTTCTACTTCATACCATTGAAATGTTTCAACTTTGAACTCTATAATATTATTCTATTATTTTATAGATCCTATTTGAGATAAGGATCTCAAATAGATCCTTATAGATAGATCTATGTCAAATAGATCTCATAGATCACTGGTAGTGTATCTATGCTAAGAAATATTAGAAATTAGTAAGTATTTTCTGTACTTGGAGCCAAGTGCAAGATATTGCATCTACACAGCTGTGCTCTTTTCCATCTGCCCTAAGCAGAGCAACTGCATCTAAATTACCCATTAGGAATGGTCCCTAAAGTGCAGTATTTCACCAACCATGTGGAAGTGGCACATGCCAGAAACAACTCAAAGAAAAGCATTAAGCAGCACAGCCAACACAATCCCAGTGTTCAGCCTGTGCTTGGACACTTCCACCTACCAGTCTTCTGGCACTGGCATAGTCTCTGTACTAGCATAAAGGTATCACACCTGTAATAAAGATGAAGTTATTTTTACATATGTTTTCTTTACCTGGTTTTCAGAAGTTTTAAAATGTTGCCTTACTGCAGCTAAAATATCTTCAGTTTCATTCCGTGAAAAATAATAACAGTCTTCATCATGTCTTAAACTAAGCATACTCTGTAGGTAAAATTTGTAATCCTTATCATTCAAACTGAATTCTGAAGAACACATATCTCTACGATGAAGAATGTAGTAGAGAAGAATAAGAGAAATTCTCTCAAATACTTCTTCACTGAGATGATCTTCTAAATCTCCTCCAGCTATCAGTAACAAAGCATCTGGTTCAAGGCACTGTGAAGAAATAAAAATAAATGGAAATTCAACTCAAGTGACAGCCTGCCAGGCATCTGCAAATACAGATAGGAAGGACAATGGGAGAATACAAGTTCTATATTTAAGGGATCGAACCCAAAACTTCACAAATACAGGCTGATGGAGTGGCAGGAGGAGGGTGTAGGTAATTCTTCAGAGTCCTATGGCTGCAAGATCACACCATGGGGTTTTTACCAGAGCCCCTTTAATTTTTAAGGAAAGTGAAGTGTCCTAGAGATGGCACTTTGAGCAACCTGGTCTATTGGGAGGTGTCCCTACTCATGGTAGGGGGTACAGAACTACATGATCTTTAATGTCCCTTCAAAGTCAAACCATTCTATGATTCTATTCTGTAATTCTATGATTTAGACTCCCTACAATTAGGAATAATTCTGATCAATCATTGTAGAGAGCAAAAAACTTCCACTGGCTTCAGCAGATTATACTTCTGGTTACAAATATATTAGATAAGGGCTAGGCCTATTCATATTTTCATCTGTGCATTCTATATGTGTTTACATGATAAGATAAAAACAGTTGCTGAACTGTAGTTAATTGAGGCTATGTAAACAGAAGTTATACCATATTCAATGCACTGCTGAGAGACATAATTGAGCCTGTAATCACACAGCTATTTTTATGTTTCTCAATGAATTCTGTTACCGGCAACAATGAGATCCAGTGCAGAGAGCCAGCACAAGGTCTTAACCCCATTTAGTCCTTCAAATGCATTTCAAGAGGGACTGAAATTACATATTCACCCTGTGCAGGCTTTACATCTGAGCACAGATTTTAATAAGTGTAAAATTGTAAGCAATCATAGCCAAATTAACTATTTATATACATAAATAAACTAGATTACAGTATGGTTCACTGTGTCCTCTCCAGCCTTCATTGCTTATTAAGGTCTTTAACTTTTCCTAATGCAGTCTCTGAGAATTACTCTTTTGACTAGGAGGAGTCTATTTTCTTTTCTGTCCCAACGACCTCAAGTCAGTCAACCAGCCTTTATGAACACTCAGTAGTAATACAATAAACATATGGCATGAAGTGGAAGATTTTCAAAGAATTCTGTAAGATTTTAAAACCCACCGAGGATAAATTGCAATCAGTGAGTCCATTGTTTGTTCTTGCAGGGAAGATGACTGAAAAGAAAATTGCCAATCAGAATGAAGCACATGCATTGTAAAAGATGCAGCTACTCCATAGTATATGGGTAGCCCATGGTGAGTGACCCTTGAAGTGATATTAAGAGAATATAAAGTGGTTGGTCATTAGGTTTGGTTTTTTCATTTGTTTTTTAGTTTGGGGGGGTTTTGCTGCTACTAATATTTTTACAGGAATAACCATCTGTCCCTGATTTAGAAAAGCTAAACAAAAAAGAAGCCCAGAACTTTGGCACTGAAATCTGAGTTTCTTTTCTTTAAGTGGCCAGAAGTTTAAAAAAAACCCAAACAACTTGTTTACCAATGCAAGAAATATATGACTTCTGTTTGCTTAGGAGATAAAGAAATGTCAGATGCCATCCAACAGCTGCCAGCCCCTGCCCAAAGAGTCTTAGGACCACTATATAACAAGAAACCAGAAGAGGGTCTAAAGAAAGGATTAAACTTCACTACTTTTAAAAGCCCATTAGAGATATCATAAAAACAAAAATTAAAAAAATCTGAAAACAAAGTCATGTGGTATAAACCAGTCCTGGATTTAGAAGGGAAATTGAATCTGAAATGAATTAGCAATTCCCAACAAGTATGAGGAAGAAAATACAAGGTGGGACATTCTGTTTCAAATTTTGATGTACTTGAAGGGTAGTGCTTCTTGCACAGTTTTTGCTATCTTGGTTTACCAAATCTTGTTAAATCATCATGGAAGATTTCAGCACAGTACCAAGTGCGCACCATGTGACTGAAAATGCCATGTCTCTCTCAAGGATCTCCTACAGAAAACCACGTGCCTCTGGTGCTGGCACAGAAACACTGACAGTGCAGGATGCATGCAGTGTGTCAGACTCAGATGACACTGAGGAATACTGAAAATGGTGAAAGTCCTCAAAGTCTTCCTATAGAAAATTTCCAAGATGAAGCCTGAACAGAGTAGCAGTACTGAACAAAGTAAGCCTCAGCTAAGTTTCCCTTCGATTTTGTGCATCCAAGGACACCAACAAGCTCTCCAGAAATGCATCACAAATACCAGAAAAAACCATGCCACTAGAGAAGAAAAACAAAAGGGCGATCAAAAACTTAGTCCCCTATTTTGTGTAGTTTGGGAGGACTATATAGCCATGTTTATTATGTTAATTTTCAGTCTGGGCATGTATCTGATGCATATTCATTGCCCATGAGTGAATAATCTCCTTCATAAAAAATTATGCATTTAGGTAATGACAGGCACCTACAATATTTATGTATGAAATTTCACATTTGGGTTCATATGAAAAATTGGAGCATTTTTAGAAAGGGTCAATAAAGTGAGCAGCTGTCTACTGCACAGCATAAAAAGATTCTCACTTCATTGGCTTGGCAGATTGCTGAAAACAGCACCTTGTAAAAACATTCACCTTTCAGACCATCTTCCTAAGTGTGGTATAAAGTGACACTGCTGTATGTAGGTCACTGAGCAGTGCCAGAGCCAGAGTAATGAAAGCCAAGGCTGGCCAAGCCCTTTGTCGTCCCTTTTAGCCGAGTTGCTCAGTAACACTGTCCCTGTCCTTTCTTCATTGAATCAGGACTGAGTTCTGAAAATATTCTCAAGTAGACAGCCAATCCCTCTGTGCAACTGTACCCTGGACTACTTCCAGTTTCAATTTGGATTTGTAGATTCATTGTTCTGCCTTTCATTTTCCTTGACCTGAACTGCTTACAAAACCCTCCCCTTAATCTTGAATATTTCAGTGAAGTAGCACATAAATCTGAGACAATCCTGTCTGGGTTTTATTTTTATGAAGTAAAATCCAGAACGACAACAAAAAAAGTGGCAGAACTGGTCCCCAGGGTTTACCTATGTCTTTCCATGGTGGAAATCCTGTGCCCCAAATTCAAGCTTATACTTTTATTGTTATACAAGGTATCAGCAGAAAAACTTTTGCTGGAAAACAAACACTTGGGAACTTTAAAAGGACTGCCTGTCGTGTTTGGAATATCTCTTCATGAGCTCAAAGCATAAATAATAATTATTCAAAATGAACCAAAGCAGGGACAAATTTTTTTTGCTG
The DNA here is from genome assembly GCF_028551555.1 of Melozone crissalis. Lineage (NCBI taxonomy): Eukaryota > Metazoa > Chordata > Aves > Passeriformes > Passerellidae > Melozone > Melozone crissalis. The sequence continues at coordinate 20,789,339 of NW_026535794.1, forward strand.
CAAAAAGTTTTTTACATGTTTAGGTATCATATTCAGGACAGTATACTCAAACAAATGTTAGAACTCACTGATGATCCTGTAAAGATATCCCTCATTAATTGAAGCACTAACCAGATTACAATCCTCTTGCATGCCATAAATCCGCTGTGGGCATTCAGCTCTCTCCAGTAACATTTTGACCAGTTCTCGTGAGTGGTTCATGTGGAGCTCAGTGTTTTCAGCTGAGAGAACGCGTAAAACTTCCACCAGAGAGCCTCTGCTGGGAGGATTGCTGCCATCCTGCCCATGCTCTTCCCCAGGCTGTCCTTCAGCAATGAGCACGCTGAATATGAAAGCAGAACATACCACCCCAAGAGCTGGATGCTTGGTCAGAAAACACATCTCCTCTTCCTGCAGTGCGTGATCGGCACTGTGTGTTGGATTGCTGTTTGCGCCGCACAGCTTAAACTGCAAACCTGAAGAATCTGAATGGTAAAGGGGAAAAAAACCCCAACCCTTTAATTAGTGTGAATGCAATATGTTCGAAAGGATTTATTAATTGGTCAGCTAAGCTGATTTGCAATGACAAGCTGTTTTTGAACAACAGGGAGCCTGTAAGGACTTTACAGCACAGAACAGCAGGAAACTAAGACAACTATGGCCTCAAAACTTCTTTAGAATTACCAATAAGAGGTTGTCTCAAAGTGCCCTTCCCACTTCTTAAAAATAAAGTCTATGGCTTTCATTTTGGTGTTATGTTATTGCATTCTCTACTAATTCTTTTCAGTAAGAATAGAAAAATACCATGGCTTTTGCTTTCATTTCATCATGAAAACAGGTTTTTAGTCACAAAAATAGCTGTAAATAAATATTGCTAGTCTAATACTATTATGAATGTGCAGTAATTACGTTACATAGCAATAATATAAAGCAGGTTATATTGTCAAAACACTTTACCAACATCACTAAACTCCAGCTATACTTCACAAAGAAAGAAGGAACAGGATGTACTTAAAAATTAGTGATCGCTACTCAGACAGAAGTATTACAAAGCTGAGGTTATAATTTCACTCAAAGAACTCTGAATAAACAAGACAAACAAGCTTAACTTGTTAACTTTAGGTGCAAAAGACATTTTGTACTATAAATCTCTCTTCTTCACAATCCTTCCTAATAAACCACTCCTTCTGCTTTCACAGTAATCTATCTCGATATCAAAGCACAAGAAATATAAAATAGTTTCACTTCTGTTTTCCTCAGAAGTTTTGATTTTATTGATGGGCAGTGACATACATATTCAGATAGTAAAGTACGTGTTAAACAGCCACATATATGTTCATCTCCTTTGAACTGCAATATGATACACATCTTATTTTAAAGGAAACTTTGTAACAAAGTATTTAAAATTGAAAAAGAACTGCTGAATTCAAACGGGCATTTAGTCCAAAAAAAGTTAATATGCTTTTAGATATTAGGAAATCTTTTGGTGTTTAGATATATTTTAGTGTTAGGAATATGTATCATTGTTATGAGGATATTATGAGCATTTATTTCTAAATGTTATTTTCTTACCTTCTGAAGGGAAAAAGAATGCTCGAGTATCTAGCTTTGTGGCCTTCTGAATCCTCAGAAGTATTTAGCTGCTGGAAGTCCAATGTTTTTAAAATTCCTTGATGGTGCTCTGGAAGCTGGAGAGGATTAGTTTATTGCTGCCTTGAAAAGTTTTCAGTTGCTATGGAGAGAGCTGCCCTTAAGGTAACAATGGAGGTGGATAGGAATTAGTACACGTTCTTCTTGTACTTCCAAGTTCTAAGCATTGCATTATTGAATTTATTTCACATTTTCTAGTAGTTATCTTTTTATGTAAGCAGTCTATTTTAGAAGTACAAGATGTATAAAATCTACTAAAGTAGGTATTTCTTTATGATGGATAATATATGCAAGCAGTCATAACTGTTCTCTGTGTTACTAAATTATTTGATCAATACTACAACAAACCTTAATTTTGTTTTTTCAATAAAATATTACTACTTTTAAAAAATATGAGAACACAATAGAAATAGAAATCTTTTCAAGCACATCCATAGAAAAATGATATTTTCTCTTTGCAAAACACTGCCCATACAGAACAGCCTCTTTCATCCCCACTTATCCTATGTCACATTTCCACTGACTGAAAAAGCTGGGATAGCTCAGCCTGTGGTGAAAAAAATTGTCGTCCACCCACTCAGATTTTCCAGAGGGACACTGTTATGAAGTTGACATTTACATCACCACACTATTACAATATTACTGCACTGGAAGTTAGTGAAAACCGTCACAAGTGACAGATTTCTACAGAGACCAGCAGCACACCAGTCATATCATTCTCCCACCTTCCAAACCTTCCGTGCTGCTGTGGAGGACTATCATCTCAGCTGGCCCAACAAACCCTGTGAAGCAGAACACCTGTAGTAATAGAAACATCATAATTCTCTTTAAAGCTAGATTAATAAAATATCCAGGGTTCTAAAATGTTTGTAATGTCTCCTACAAGGTGGTAAGCTCAAAGGGAACAGCCTTGTTTTAGCAAGACAGAACTGACAACTGATGCTGAGTATAGAAGAATTCAACTGTCAACGCCAGCTTGAGGGAAATACAAAATGTAAACAAATGTTCTCATAAACACAAAGTACAATTACATGTACAGATTCTTGTGTGATGATGAGTATTTTAAAAATCAGTCCTACTTTTAAATATTCTTTTATTTAATTTCATAAATTACCAAAGATATTTATCAAACCAACATTTCTAAATGTACCACTTTATAAAAACAAGAATTACAGAAATTTTTCATATAAATATTTTTATAAGAATGACTGAAAAGCAGAAACACATGATAATATGCATTTCCTCTGGCTTTCATATAATTTGTTCTGTCAAACAAAGCTAACCATGTCCAGATTTGTTCCACTCATAAAAATAATTCTTCAGATAATGGGGGAATAGCTTCCAGCATTTAATTTTGGGGATTGCTTAATCTCCAAACAAACATAGAATAGGATTATCTGTATATAATTTGATGTTTTGTGTATAATTACAAACTGAAACTAAGAATTCATTCCATCCAATTAAAGTGTAAAAACAGAGGGTGAGTTGTTTCAGTTTACTGAGAAAAGCTAACATTTAAAAACACATTTGATGATTCATAACTATGGAAGGCTTCTAAGAGATTTGCATGATAATACTGGCTACAACTTACTTTAATATTTATATTACAGAGCAATGGTAAAAAAAAGAAAACATTCAGTACATTACAAAGCAACAGATAATAATTGGTACAGGCTGCAATGGCTGATCTAAAGGGGAATTCACTTCTCTTTTTATGACTAAGTGCTGCAAACTCCTCCTGGCTTGGAAACGAGCTTCTCAGTGGTGGAAAAATCACTGACAGTGACTCAAGGCTCACCCTCTGCTTTTACCCTTGACACTGTGTTTTCACAGTCATGCCACTGTCCTTAAAGAACTATTATGTCTACACAGCACTTGGATTACTTCTTCTGAAGTAATTGCTGGCATCAGTTGCTAAGTCTTTTGTCCAAACCCTTGTGCAGCAGCATTATTCCCCCACTACTCACCCATCCCAAAGCTGTGCCAACTGATCAAATGGGACCACAACAATTGCAGAGCTGTCTAGTTAGATGCCCATTAGAAATTTACTGATACACAGAAAAAAAAATCATTTATACAGTTTAATATCTTAAAACCTCCCAAAGCACTTATCACTAATATTGTAATCATGTGTTATGAGACTAACATTTTCACTCAGATTTTACTGCGTGCTTTTTGGACAATTTTGATAAAGTGGAAAAAACTCCCTGAACAATACTCATAAGCCAGAGAATCTCCATTTACTGTAGAATGATAATATGCATGGAAGAAAACCTTGAGAAGAACTGGAGAACTGGGGTAACTCAGAGTAAAGTACACTAGCATTCTAACATGACAACAGACATTTTAACAGACTCTCTACAGCAAAACCAAAGGTAGGAGAAATTTTCTGATTAAATAAACAATTAAAAAAAGTATTATTCCATTTTACACTTACTTACATACCTTGGCATGCTAAAGCAAGGATCTGAGATCAAGAATTTTCAGGAAAAAAAATCAATATTTTAAAATTAGTTTGAACAATTACCATGCTGGGGTACTTGCAAGAAAGCAACTAATTGCTGACAGGCATAGGTGTATGACCCAGGGAAAAAAAATTAAAAGAAGAAATAAGATAAAAAGAAGAGTGACAAAAATATGAACTTCTCAAAACTTGATTTCATTACCAGATTCATGATCCCAGACAACTGCATATAAATTTTTTCCACCCACAGATACAATCTTTCACAGATACAATCTTTTATGATTTAGAAAGCTCATACAGCAGCAAGTTATGGTCTTATTAAAAAGGAATGAAGACAATTTAGAAATGGCATAACTAGATATAGGACATGCAGCAAGGCCTCTCTAATTCCAGGGGTTTAGTTAGTTAGTTTTAAGTGAACCAGTAAGACTAACTGCAGCTTATCTGGTTTCTCCCACCTTCACACCTGCTGTGGGAACAAAAGGAAATTGCCCATTCACAAATGCCATGGATAACTGCACTCTGCAATTTACTGGGTTTCAAATGATTGGTGAATAAATTGTGTAGGAATAGGAAAACTCTATTAAGGACTCACTCTAAGATGACAAGGGCATTTCCACAAGCCCTACCAACATGACAAGTGGCTTTATTTTATTTTTACAGTAGAATGGGAGAGGATGTAGGCATAATTTTAGCAAGACCCCTGCTGAACTTGACATCATAGTGGGTAATGCAGCTGTACAACTCTTATTCCTTCAATACTGTGTAACTTGTTTTGATGGAATAAGCAAATGCATTTTTTTCCTTTTTACTAATGGCAGCAATTATGGCAAACAGAAGAGAATCTTCTGGCACCGCCACTTTCCTCTATGTTATTAATGTGATGTGTGCACATTGTATAATTACAGCCATAGGCAGTATATTGACATATGAAAGAACCACATTTTGCATGTAATTTGTGTAGAATTTCAATACATAAAGTATCTTTGCCAATGTAATGCCAGGGTGCTGTAATAAAAAATGTCAGTACTTTAAAATTACCACAGTCGATTAAGCTTTTTCAGACATCACATGCCAATCTTAGCAATATCACATATATTAAGGTTGCTAATGAATTAAAATAAATTAATATTACTGAAGTTATCTGAGTTACATGTATTAGCATACATATATATATATCTCCATATATATATATATATATATATATATACATATCTGAAACAAATCTTGTTTTAGTTCAGGATTACAAAATTCCCTTGTTAGCAGAAAGTTTTCCAAGACAACTTGGAAATCTATTTACATTAACATAGAATAGCAAGAAAGAAGTTAGAGATTACTATACTCTCTAGGCCAGCAAATACTCTTACCTTTTAAGAAATATAACCCCAGAGATGCCTTCTCACACAGGTGCCTCTGTTACCTTACAGACTTAAGGTGACATTTATTGTCCTAAAATATTACTGTCATGAAAAATTGCTTTGAAATTAAACAAAAGTGTTTATTTATATGGAAAGTGTGACCTAAAAATGATAAATCGCCTCCATCTGACTACAGACTTCTCCCTCACACAATCTCTCTATTGCTCTAGCTGGCTGTGTTTAAAACAGAACAGAAAAAAGAAACCCAAAATACATTTGGATGTAGGTATAACCATCAAGACTATTCAGCGATAGCAATTCTTATCAAGAACTTAGAAAAGGAGATATTAATAGCTTGGGTATGAATAAAAGGAGGTTTCATAACTATGAATATAATGTTGCTAATTTTTTACTTAAGGAACACATAGGTAAAAAATGTACTTGTATTTTTTATTCTTAGGAACATTAGAAACCTAACTTTCATGAAGGTATCTGAACATTAAAGTAGAGCACCAAGTCAGTTTCAGTTATCTCACCTCCTGTTATACTAAAGAGATGCAGAAATCAGTTTCAAAGCTTTTCACAGCCTATTGTATGGTTTTGTTCTGCAGTATTATCAGACTGTTTATGTATATTGTTTCTTTCTTTTGTTCCTTTAGTTTCCAAAGAAACTGTGCTCAAAAACTGAGTTGATCTTACTAAGAGTGTGTTACCTGATGCAAAGCATTTACAGTCCTATGAGGTATGTTGAACTATTAATTTAAATATCCCAAATGAAATATTGTGCACTATTACAGTATAGAACATTAATATTTCAATGAAAAAATAGAGTTCAAAATTGAAAACCAACCTTTTGAAAATTAAACTGTTCACCTTGTAGGAAACTGACATATATCGTATGTTGCATTTTTTAGCCATTCACTTCTAATCCCAGCATACTGGTTTTTTCCTTTTCTGCTGATACTCATCAACTTATGCTGGAAAACCACTCAAATGTTCTTTATGTACCTGTGTTTTTTTTTTCATTACATAAATATTCATAAAATATTTCTAAATAATTTTCACTATTAGAGAAATTGAAATAACAAGCGATTACTCACTTGTTTTTTAAACTATGACTCAGTGTTCAGTTCTAAAGAAATTCTCACAATACAGAAGAGTAATTTCAGGGAAAAGCCTGTTGTCTGAGAGATGACTTTTTCTCAAGGTCTTCTAGTCTACCCCCAATAAAAGAAAAATATGTAAGTTTCTTAAGTGTGAATACAAGCCAGAATGAAAGAAGACAGTTTCTTTCCATCTCTTTGTCTTAAATTCAGGAAGAGTGTAAGTGGTACCAACAGTAAGAAGAGTTTACAGAATATGTGACTGATTAGATGGGCTTCAAGTAACAGATGGTGAAGCAAAAAAGGTGAAAAGGACAAAAAAAAGGAAAATCCTAGAATGGAAGAACAATGAAAGAACCTGTATTGATAGAAAAAAAATCAGCTAAATACAAATTTCACTGCATGACAGTGACCTTACTTCTACCTTTATTAAAACTACTGACAAACCACTATCTCTCCGCTATAACCTGGTATATTCATTGTTCAAAGGCTTGGTAACAAGAGTACTGAGAAGGGAGTTCATGATAAGAAATGTTTGCACTTTATGAAAGAAGTTTTTTCACTTTTAAAATAATTGTTTCTCTCTACATAACCATACCAGTATATGAATTCCATTATTCACAATAAATGCACATATGCAACCATTGGATTCTAAAGTAAATGCTTGCTTTTCTCTAACCTTTAAGAAAATACAACATTAACTACTATTTTAACTTAACAAATAGAGTTTGAGTTAAACACACCCTATATCCTTGTAGAATTTTTCTATCCAATTTAGGAACAATTGGTTTTTTATCATAAGAGGACACACTGTTCATTCTGCTCACCGTTGGCCATAGAATTCTTTGTATCCCTAGCTCCTAGAAAAGAATTGTTGTAGGCATCTGTAGGTATCAACTGTCAGTTCAGTGGCCAATCCACCTCCATCAGTTACTGTAGCCTTTAATTCGAATTAGGCTGCATATATTTTGGTGGGTCTATGGCAACTATAATTTTAGAAAATCCTGAAATGCTATCTTCAAAGCATTATACTAAAGATAAGCTCAACTTAAAGCTAACAAATTGATTAAAATGAGGTAAAAAGAGCAAGAGTTAGAAACCCACACAAGTAAGTGTAAGTTACACCTTAAAAAGTAAAACAGCAATCTGAAGCACGGTGACTATTTGGTACCAATACTCTGTGAAGATTTTTCAAGCCTTTCCTTCTGCTGAACAAATTCTTCCAAAAGTACAGAAATGAGATTTATCTTCTCCTTTGCTCCTCATGTCTCTATAGATAAGGACAAGAAAAAATCTGTTACCAAAAAAATAAAAAGAAAAAAAAAAAAGAAGAATTCAGGTAGTCTTGAACTGCAGTCCATGCTAACCCTTTTCTAAGCAAGTGCTTGTACTCTGATTTAGCAGCCAGCAAGCTCTCATGTGTGCTACGGATTTATACTGAAGGGCTCAATGTGAGCAGCTTGTGAATACTGAAAGCAGAAACTTTCCTGGAGCTGAGGGTCTGCTAGATGCAACTTACCTGTTCAGAATTACACTAACCAAGCCTCCTGCAGCTCTGATTTTGCTGTGGTTCTTGTTCCCACACTACTTTCCCCACACTTGGAAATATATTTTGAAGTATGCAAGAATAAAGTTTATTCCAATCGCCCTTTCTCCACTGCCTTTCTTAAATATACACACACCCCCACCCCAGGAATTTGAAAAACAATAATTTTAAAGTGTAATCTTAATTTTCACATTTTATTAAGATGAATTTAAAGTGAGTAATTATTAACAATTGGATAACCTTTCTTACATTTAACAATATACAATCTGAAACCCAGCGTGAGGTTCACAGTAGCCAAGTAGAACAAGTCAATGGCTGGCACTCATAAGCTAGAAAAAGAAAGCCTAAGTGGATTAGTATGCAGAGCATTAGGGCATTGAAGTAATTTTCAAAATTAACTCCCTATGAGGAGAGTTGGGGAATTTTTCCCCCAGAATTTTATTTTTTTAAAAATGGGGTTTTTTCTGCAGAAACCTTCAAAAGAGGAATAAGAGGAAATTTTATGTAAGAGAAGATAACTTAGTCTCTTCATAAACCAGTGACAAAGTGAAGAAAAAGAGCAGTGTGAGTCTGTATGCACTTTCAGATAGATGGATAGATCCAGTGTACTGGGTTTCCTCCCCATCCTCTGAGTGATGACTCACTGCACTGTTTCTATGCCTGCTTTTGAGGGACATGGAACTCTTCTGCAAATAAATGTTGCCAATTAAAGTCAATAAATGACATTGGTATATTGGCTAACTTCACACTTTTCTGTGTGTGCATTAACTTCAGTTTGCTCTCTTACTGCAGCAAGGAATCTGAAATACACCTGCCAAAAGCTCCCTTTACTGTCACTGAAAAAGGAAAATACATGTGCATGAGAGAGAGAACAATAGATGCCACCCCGTTTCCCTCTGGCATGCTCCTTTATGTTATCTCTTCTTTAACATACTGATAAAGCTGAATTAAATCTTTCAGAATGCAAATTTCTAGCTTTTTGTCAACAAATCAATTCTTTAAAAATCTACAAACTTTACAGTAAAGCAGACACCCTTAACCTTCCTACAAGTCTTTGGTCTCTAATCTGAATATTTTCTGTAAAAGCATAGCTCCAAAAAGCCTTTTAACATATGCATGGAAACCACTAATTGTCTTTCACCCATGTTTTTTTTAAAAAGAGAAAACACTTTGCAATGTTTATTATTCATAATTGAGTGTATTCTTAATTATTTATATTTTTATTTTATTTTCATTTTCCCCCCTCATTTAAAAAAGGAGGTTTTTTTTTTTCTTTTTCAGTGTCATCTCCTGAATAAGGGAGGCTACAACCCACATATCTGTGTAGTTAAGATTGGTCTTATCTAAATTTGCAATTTATGGAAGTATCTGGACCACCCTAAGATCCCTGTACAGTCATTGGAGACTGAGGCATTTTAGGAGGAAGTTTGTCAGGCCTATTCCACACCAAGCTTTTGGAAGAGAGGAATTGCACTGTAGCCTCTGTAATTATAACATCCTTGACAGCTAAAAGAGCCTTGAGAGATTTTCTTTGCTGTAGACATCTGTACTATTAATTACATTTTGCCAGTTAAATCCCTCCCTACCCCTGTATGAATTCCCTCACTCCTTTCACCCCAGTAAGTTATTAACAATTTAACCACTTCTAAATATATTTGACAGAAGAACAAAAATATCCAAGATTCCTGCAAGTTTCATGCAAAACAAGGGCTAGAAAAAGCATGATATTAGTACCTACATGCAGGAAAGCTGCAGACATAGGACTCAGCTATAGACATGAAATAAACAAAAAGAAATGCTATGAAAACCCTAAACCATGCTTTTAAAAATAAATCCAAAGAAAAGATCCAAAGCCATTGTACAGAAACATCTTTGTTGCATCTGATACTTGTTTAATTTATAAAGGCTTTCCAATATTTTTACATTCATGAAAAAGAATTCACTGATTGTGAGGCAGTACAACAGGATGTTGACCACTAGAATGTAATGAAGCAATCCCTAATAAAATGCATCTGTAGAAGAAGCAATTTATGATTTCAGGAAAAAATAAAAAGTCCATTTGCTAGTTGAGAAACAGATCTCATATGATTTTTTCAAAGAAAAATACAAATTTTACAGGGTGGAAAGTTCAGGAATCTTTTTGTGACGTGAAAACCACAGTAATTCAAGCCCAGAAGTTAGAAACTATGTATGAAAATAATTTTCTCCTATTAAAGACAATAAATGCTGACATCAACATCATCAAGAAGACAGAAATAGATGATTAGCTCAGTTTTCTTTTAGCAGGTTTTTTTTTGCTACTTTTGCTACACTGTATAAAATATAATAAAAGTAGGCATGCTGCACCATTTTACTACTGCTGCCCTCTGCTGCATGGAACAGTTTCCACCTGTCTTCATTTCATACTAAGCTGGTGAATTATTAGTTTTAGAGGTAGATGTTTAAGTGCATATGCCAGATTGCTTATGTTTATTTCTCTAACTTGCAATGAAGTTTATTTGGCAGCAGAGAAATTAGAATTTTACAGTAGGACTCAAAATTGTCACAGTAAATAAATTATTATCAAAGATGATATATGATACAATGAAGAAATATATTCCCAATCTACTTTTGCAAAGTACATTGACTTACTTCAAGAGATATTTTGACTCAATTAAACATGCTGCAATACTCATGACATTAATGTTAATGTCTTTTTAAATGTCATCTCTCAATGAATGTTATATATGAGGAGGCAGTAAGAACAGAAGATCCAACATGAACAGTCTATGAACAGTCTACAGTACAGTTTGTTCCAACATTTCTCTTTCTTACTCTTTTTTTTTAAATCAATTCATCCATCTGTACATTTCAGAAGAAAGTGCTACTTTCCATACCATACTCCCAACAATAATAAACCTATTATCTGCAAAGATGTGACTTGAACAGCAGGGTAGCCCAGTCATACTGTGACATAACATAGCTTAGAAACACATCCCTAGATGGGTACACATCCAACTACTCATGCATTTAGCTAATAAAATGCAGAGACAATTATGTGATGATTGCCACAAATTCTTAACAATATCCTAAAAATGAAACATTTTTATTTTTAGAGCATAAACCTTAGCTTAGGTACATCAGTAATTTAGCCACATTCACAAATTATGAGGCATGTTTTTTTCTTCCTGTGCATTTTCTGAAACATCCATGGTTTTGTTTAGAACCTTGCAAAAGTCCATGGCTTTTGTCCATTTTATTCTATTTAATAAGTATTTGCAGAATTTTAAATTACTTTTTGACTGGAATAAGCACAAGCTCCAAGGCATGGAAGAGAAGCATGGAAAGTGGAATTCCTTATTAAAGGAATAAGCCAGAGCAGAGGACCATAAGGGCTAAGAAAAGCTCTACTGGCCTTAAGCATTGCTTTACCCTGCTCAGAATTATATTACAGCAACAGAAAATGCTATTTAGACAGTGCATGCAAGACAAACACTGTTTGGGGTCCATTCCCCTCACACACAGCACATGCAGTCATTAGAATGAGCTGTTAGAGAGCACACCCATGATTGCTGCCTTTCATAAATGCTCATAAACATTTTCCACGCATTTAGCTAATTCATCTTGCCACTGCCTTCATAAAATAAAATATTTTTGAAATTCCCCACCTTGTGAATAAAATAGGATTTTCTTTCATCCCTTTAAAGTCAATTTCCTCTTAAATTTTCCTTACTAAATTTTTAGCATACTATAAAATTCAATCAATAACAGTTCTGTATCCATTTTATTCACAACCTTCCTGATTTTGTAATCATTACTAATATCTCTCATGAGCTTTTTCCAGTCCAGATTTAGGTAGTTTTCTTCTAGTTTCTCTCTCATAAGAGAGTTGTTCTACCACTAAATAATTTTGCTTTCCTTTGTATCCATTCAAACGCTATGTGCTTCCCATTTCAAAAAATACTCAAGATGTGAGTAGGATACTACACTCCTCATAGCTGAAATTGAATGTACTTACGTTGGGCTTTTTAGCAGAATCCTTTTTTTCCCTATATTTCTAAGCCAGTACTAATAACAAGTATTTGATTTAGTTTATCACTTTAATATAACACAGCTCCTAGAATCATACTGTTTTGTAGGTCATCTTAACATTGGTATCAATGCATAAAGTCAGTAATCTGCAGCAGTTTTCACTGTTCTCCCACATGTTCTGCAAGGTGCCTGGCTCTAAAAATCAAAAGAAAAATTTGTGCACAGGTGGGGAGGAGGTAGATAAGTATACCATGATGGCCACTAAAGTTTATGGCTAGTGAAGGTGAGGGCAAGAAAACACCTACCTTTCTTTCCAAGAGTCCTGTCTCACAGCATATCCATTGCAACCTGAAGTTACAAGGAGATACCTCTTGCTGCTGATATGGGAGTAAGCTCTATGGAGTCACCTGGTGACTAGTTAAGCATTTTACAGGAATTTACTCAAACTACAAATAAACGTTGCTTGAATTTACCAGATTTGCACATGAATGATGCATCTTGAATTCCACAAGAAATCTTGTTTCTAAGCATTTTCTTTGTGTCTTGGGGCTCATTCTCTGGGAGCCACTCCTGATGCTGTGCCTGATGTATCCCAGGACAGGGCTGGCCCTCCTGACTGCCAGGGCACTGCTGACTCATGTTTAACTTGTCATTGTTAAATGGCAAGCTAAATGGAATCCTTGTTGCACTTAAGAAAATATCACGTCCCCATATTGAAACTATTAAGTTAAACTGCTTACTTTAAAGCTGTTTGCAAAGATATAATTTTCCTTTTATATTATAGTCCTTCAGATTTCAGCTAGTTCTGTGTAAAGACAGGATACAGTCTGCTTTTCTTCTGGCTTTTTTAGCAATACAGTCAATTTTCAACAGACAAGTCAATTGAAAACACCATTAGTCTAAAAAGAAATTAAACAGTCTAAGTAGTGATTCATGTGAAACATTGTCTTCTTTTTTGTAGTGGCTGCTTTCAGGTGCTCTTACCACACCAGTAGCATGCTATACTGGAATAATTTATTGAAAGTGTTTATTTGTCACATAGTGAAACAGCATGTCATGCTGATAAAGGCTTGAGGAATGCTCCACAAATAAGGGAGTCACCACCCAAGGGAGTTTAGAGCTGTTACCCATTGCGCCAAGCACCCAACAAAGCTTCTTTGATTAAGATTAGTCTAATACTCTCCAAGATGTCTAAGCCTGTACCTAAACAGAAACTGCCTAAACTAGGAAGTGCTGGACATACGTACAGACGCATCCTACCTTGTCAGTCCTGGCTGATTCTGTTGGCTACTAGGGGAATAGATCCATCATACTACTTCCACTAATCACATAGTTCAGCAAAGAGCTGCTGTGGAGGGACTCAGTGTGAGGGAAGACTAGATAAATATACTAACTTCCTTTGGAGACTCAGGTACTATTGTCTAATTTGTCAGCATGATTCAGGTGGTGTTTACAAGAGGTAGGATAGTTGAAATGACAGGCACTGACACTGGCAGCTGCAGAAGCAGTGCTGCATGTTGAGAAGGATGAAAGTTTGACAAGAACAAGAAAGTCTCAGAGATATGTATGCTTAGCAGAAAGATTTTTGAATGTAGAGTCCGATGAAGGAATAGAGATGAAAGCAAGTTTTGATATAGAAGAAAAGAATTGCTGAGCCAGTCTTACTGGATAACCAAGGAGGCAAAGGGTAATTTAGTTAGAAGGGGTTTTTATGACTTAGAGCAAAGGATAAAACCACCTCAAACAAGATGATGTTTTTACCAAGCAGAAAGATAGCACAGGCAAACAAGGCAGCAAATGTTGCAAGTAGAAAAAAGGTCTCAGAATTTTCCACTGCAAGAAAACTGGAAAACAACTTCTAGCTTAAACTGTAATGTACTAACTTGATTGGAGAATAGTAACATGAATATGGTAATTATAGTAGTTATGATAGGCTATAGGTAAAAGTTAAGGTATAGATTGGTTCTTCTGTATTAAGATGCTCAGCAAAGAAAAGTATATAATGCATTGTAACCAAAATCAAAGGGTCTCCAGGCCTGCCTGCAGCTGGAGCTGACAGAGCTGTAGGCACAGGCTCTGTTGCTTATGACCCTGCACTGCTGTAACATCTTGGATGTAATAAACTGCATTTTGAAGAGCTGCCTGGAGTCCCACATCTCTCATTCAGGCTCTTACAGCTGCACACGAGAGCAGATGTGCCCTGTCACAGGGATGTGCCCAGGCGTGGCAGTATTACACACTAGTACAGGGGGCATGCTACCACTATGAGGTAACACTGCTTGAGGGTGGTAACTTTGAGTGTATACACCAAGGCAGCCTGTGTCCTGTCAGCCTGCCCAAAGCACAGTCCTTGCCTGTATAAGCAGACAAGGACTCTATATATATATTAGCTGACAGCTTCCTTTACAGTCCATCTGTATGAGAAAATACTGTTGGTTTGGCTGTTGACTGAGAAAATACTTTTCTGTTTGGGATGCACTGGGGTCATCAGTGACGAAATTTTTGAGGTTCCATTCATCAAGAAAATGGACATTTCTGCTTTTAGGTCTGATGTCTTACAGTGGCTACAACATAAACCACACTGTAACAGCACACAACTCCAGTAGCTCGAAGAGGAATCCGGCCTTATTCAACTGCAGGAAACTGAACAGAAGATTTGTACACTTGGTCACATTCCTTGATGTTTTATTTAAATATTCCTATCAAGTAAGAGTTTTAAATTTCAATTTCTAGCCTTAGCTATAACTCAGATTGGGAACTTACCCAGCATACTGCCCAAGGCTGAGAATCTTAAAGTGATGTGTAAAACATCTCCATAATTGGTTAGTTTAGTAAAGAATCCATTTAATTTGATAAGAATGGAGCTCTTAAATTGTGTATCACAGAGGATCATACATGAAATGAATTAAAGGATCACAACAGCATAATAAAAAATATTATCAAGACAAAGAATTCATTAGTTTGATTACATATTATTGTACAAATATGGAAGACAGCTGCAACACTATCACTAAAACCTACCAAGCTCTCTTTCTTAATATGGCAATTAATCTGATGAATATTCATGAACTCTAACTGGTAGTGATTCCACAGTTCATTTGTTGGCTATGTGATTTGCAACATTGCCATAAAAATCCAGACTAGTAGAAAACATCAAAGAAAACTAACAGACTGTGCAAATTTTCCTTCTTTCCAGATTGTCTCTTACTCCCTATGCAGCAGTTAAGTACCATACTGGAGATCCTGCTCAGACTTAAATTCTTGTCCTTTTGAACAGGGAAAGAAACAGACCACAAGAGAAGTTTATCCTTTAGAACTATGTCATTTGTATGTTTACTTTTTTTCTGATTTATCACAGTTTAGAGAACTGGATTTAAAATTTTTGCTTAAAAAGATGGCACTTTCAATTATCCATAACTTATCTACTACAAACATAAACTAGAGATGAAACAGTAAAATTACTGAACATTCCAAGTACTGCCCCTATAACTTTGCATAATAATTGTTTAATCTTGGCAATAATTCCTGATTAGTTTCTTAGTAGTTTAATATAAAGTGCTTTAATATAAAGGATTAATGTTTAATATAGGAAGAAAAGCCCTTCTTATAAAAATTAAAATGTACAACTAGATAATAAGTGATTTCTACTGTATAATTTGAAAATATTTCTACGTCCAGAAGTTATTCATTGGTGAAATAAGTTATCATAGTTTGTTACCACAGTCTTTAACAATGTTGGTTTAATGATAAATTGTGGGATATGCACACAAGATAAAATCACTGAAACCTCTGCTGAATTTATAAAACTGTAATGGATTTTCCTAACAAAATTTGCATAAGTGCAATATATGCAATTCCAAAACCAATTTAAATACAGAAAATAACTCACTGGTTGAGACTGATATTTGCCATGAAAAATCCATCACAAAAGATGTATCAAATTCCCTTGAGACCCTTTCACAAGGAAAGAAAGATAAAAGTATGTCAGCTAGATGTTCACAAATTATTGGACTTGAATCTACCAATTCACCTCCTCTATCATATTTCTGTAGGGCTCCAGTCCTGCCAGTTACTGCATGATGTGCAGCATAGAGCATTTTCCTAGAGTAAGCAGAGCCCACACAGGAGCACAAATAAATACAGTTTGTATTAGGCATAATAAACCCAGATTTCATTTTCAGCAGCAGTGAGTTTCAAAAAATTTCTCAGGAAACAGCTGTACATGACTACAGGCTCATTTACATGTAGCACTCTTATGTCAGTTTTGAAAGTGATATTTAAACTGGTTTCACTAAAGCTGGGAAAAAAAAAGATGTTAAAGTATAATTTGTTGTAAACTTCAAAATTTTGACTTTAAGCTGACTAAAAGTCAAGTCACATTTTAATGAATATGAGTGTGTCCACAAGGCACACATCTCTGAACAACTGACAGGGTGGCTGAATGGATGGTGGTTGGAAGGCTGCTACCTTGAAAAGCATTATTAGTTGCCCTATCCTAGATCTTTGTAGGTTAAGCAACTGGCATTCCAAGCATTCTAAGATTTGAGGGGCAAAGTATTTCCAGCATGCTGCACAGATAAACACAGTGCTGGAAGTTCATTACTTAGTCACAAAGCAAGATTAAAGGATATTTTTAATCTAAGTGAGAAGGAATAACAGGCCCATGAAGGAAATCTTGCAGGAAATAAGAGCATATTTCTGAAACAAAGCGGATGTTACAAGAACAAAGCAGGGAGACAGTTTAATGTGTTTCTGTTGTTGATGGTAGTGGAAAAATATGTAATCTCTGTAAAATGATCAAAAGATATGGTAGAAGAATAGCCTGACATGAATTGACTCAGATCTAAGTCATACAATCTGGTCTCTGATTAAAGGAGGCAATTATCACGCTGTTTTCTGACCTTGAAATCTATTAATCACTTGTGTTTTATAAATATGTATTTGAATACAAGCAAGTTGGCATGGCCCTACATACTGGCTAAGCATGTAAACCAATGGAAAAATATCAGTGGAATCACAGAACCATAGCATGGTTTGGGCTTGAAGGGACCTAAAAGATCATCTAGTTCCAACTGCCCCATTGTAAGCACCAGATCAAGAAACACTCAACATCTTCAGAATACCAAACATATGGATTTCCATTCATGTTCTGAGCTCACACTAAAGTACCAGTATGGAAGTCCTCAATATAGTCTCTTAGTAAACAGAGCTGGAAGTCATCCCAGATGAAGTACATATGCAGCTTTCAGTGCTACAGAAAGTGTCTTTTTTGCTTGTCAGTACAATCTATCTCCATGAATGATTCCATAAAAATAAACAGGTCACATTTCAGGCTTGTTTTTAAATGCTGGAAAACCATTATATAAGCAAGCATAGAACTTGAATGAGTATATTCTGCAATAGAATACATCTGGCAATATCTTACGAAAACATACATTTTCTCTTCCAAGACAAAATAAAATATTGCTATTAACTGTCAGAATCCCTGACAAAGGAAAGTTAGCTGAGTACTTCAGACAGTAAAGAAGCACTTTAAAGGAATCTACCCAGTGGATACATGTGAGAGAGAGAAATACATTTTATAGCTAAAGTTGCTAATTTTAGCTGTCACTGAACTTGCAGTTTAGTTTGAGTTTCATAGCACTAAATTTAGTTTCCATTTTATTATGCCATAGCTCAGCAGTGGAAAAATCTTCTGCAGGTATCCATACTCAAGCTCTAGTTTTGGCCACCAAAATGTGAATACATGTGAGTCACCAGTAAACACCATCACTACCTCTTTCTTCCAGGTGATTTAGGACATTTTGAATACGGTATGATCTATATTCTCCATATTTATTTGATCCTTCCAGTAGAGTTGTTAGGCCTGATCTTCCAATATAAACCACATATTTACTCTTCTATAAATTAATATATCTGTCTCCCAATTCTTTCCTAATTACTGTTTCTATCAGTCTACCTTACAGAAAATTAGATTAGCCATCTTAAAGTACTCAGGAAACACAGAACTTGTTTTAGAGACTGATGTAGTATTTGTGTCTTGCTATTCCTCTGGCATTGGTAATGTTTTCAATAACAGATTATGCAATGCAATAGAGCAAACAGCAATTTCTAGTTCTTTCAGAACAACTTTTAGGATACTTCCTAAATTTTTTTTCTTAACATATGTCAAATTTGAGGAGGATGTAATTAATGTTAGAGTGACCTTCACCCAGTACAACACTTACAGGGCCTTGTGTTCTTAGGATGGATTAGCCTTCTGTTGTGAGCTTTTGCTACAAAAAGCAGAGATGGACACGCATTATGCGCTGTCTACATGACTACCCACCCATACAAAAAACATTGTGCAGATAACTGAATATTCTTGCTTCATTTGAAGTCTCTCAATCTGTTGTAGTCAATTCCATCTTAGCAAACAGTTTAAAGAGTCAACAAAACCAGAAGTACTGTTTGCAATTACACTGATGCTCTCTGATGTGTCAAAGCCATATTGCTTCTAATTGCAACTCCATTTCACTGCCTCAGAAATCTGTAAAGAAATAAATGCACCTCATTAAAGTCTGAAAAAAAGCCCATAAAAACAACACAATGGACATTTACTGAAAGACAATAAATGGACATTTACAGAAAGACAAGTGATGCAGTCAGCAAAATATCTTCATCCTGACATTATGACAAAAACGTTGGAAATAAAAGTGACCATATTTATATCCCCAAGAGGAGGAAGTCTGGTGTGTAAACAAGTTTCTGAAATTGAGCCAGGAGAATTCCTGTCAGTTCTGTATCTCTAATGATAATAAGCTAATGTTCTTTGCATTTCTATAGACTTTTCAATTTTAAGATTTAAAAGCAATTACCTGATCTTGATAATGCTTCTATGAGACAAACACACATTATGCCTTTATTAGCAAGGGAGATGGAGGCACACAGTTTTTCATTTGCCATGTAATGAGCTGCTAACCAGAACCACCAGTGAATCACTCACACATCCCCTCTGCTTGTTGCTAATATTGTTTAAACTGACCCTAATGTCATGTATGATGACAAATGCCTACCTGGAACGCTGCTGTGATGGTCCTACAAGACTTGTGATTAGGGGGGGAAAAAAGGTAGAAACAAAAGAGAAACTGAGGAAAATTACCATTATTTTACTAGTTCTGCTTCATTTACAGGTCAAACATAAGGAAAAAAATTATACATACAACCTTGAGCTATAAAAACAGACAATATTAGAAAAAAATTATACATACAACCCTGAGCTGTAAAAACAGACAATATTAGAAAAAAATTATACCTACAACCTTGAGCTGTAAAAACAGACAATATTAGCTGGAGAGAGAAGACCAGGTCATTATCTCATTCATCAGCTAAAAAATTAACGATGGCTCTGAAGCCGTTCCCTCTCACCCCCAGGGCAGCCCATTCCCCTGGGCCCAGGCCGAGCCTCCCAGGGCCTCACGCGTCCGCTGGGACCAGCCCGCGGGACGGGGCAGCGCAGCGCGCCCGTGCTGGGCACATCGCGGGCACCGCGAGCTCGGGGATCCGGGCCTGCCGAGTAAAACTGCCCCGGCCGAGGCTCAGCCTCTGTCCTTGACCCCGGGCACGGCAACAACCGCGGGGCAGCCCGGCCCGCCGGCCCCGGCCAGCGCGCGGGCTCGCTCGCTAGATGGCGCCCCTGCCCCGGGCCTCATCTGCCCTGCCCTACCGTGTCCTCCTCTGCCATGCTCTCCCCTCCCCTGCCCTGCCCTACCCTGTACCCTTCTACCATGCTCTCCCCTCCTCTGCCCTGCTCTCCTCTACCCTCTCTTCCGCCCCCCTCCCCTCCCTTCTTCTATCCTGCCCTCCGCTCCGCTGCTCTCCACTCCTCTACCCTGACCTCCCCTGCCCTTCCTGCCGCTCCCCTGCCCTGCCCTCCCCTCCCGTACCCGCCTCAGCGCCATTCCCGGCTCCGTGTCGGACTCGGAGCCCCACAGAGCGCCGCTGGCTCCCGCAGCTCCCACAGGCGGCAGGGGAGGCTTGCAGTGCTTGAGGGCAGCGGGGCCGCTGCTGGCGGAGCGGGCAAGGCGGGTGTGAGGTGCGGACCCTGCAGCCCCCGCCGGGATGATGCCCGCGTCGGGAAGGCTGCGGGACTTGGAGCCCGGGGCTTAGTGAAAAGGAGAGAAGAGAGAGGGTTCAGTCTCCCCTCGCTTAGGGGCGCTGTTCCTTTGTGAGGCTTGGCCGAACCGGACGCCAGCGTGGCTACCTGGGCGGACGGAGAGCGTGGCCCAGCTACCGAATCACCGCAGGGTGGGGTTGGAAGAGGAATCACCCAGTCCAGCCCCTGGCACCGAGCGCGGCTGTGAATCTCTCCCAGCCTGGAGACCCCACAAGCCCGCAGTGCCAGCCAGTGTCAGACTGATTTGGAGGCACCCACCAAACCTGGGTTCTTTCATTGTTCGCAAGACACACTCTCCAGTGGTCATTCCTCAGCCCAATAACCAGAGCAATGAGAGGCGTCTAGAAGTACTCGAGGATGGAGAAGATCCTTCTTCACTTGCTTTGCAGTTCCAGGAGGAAACAATAAAAGCTTATTTGTCAGCTGGTCTTCAATGGAGCCCCGTCCTCAGTGCGTAGGTCAGGGAATATTGGGATGCCAGTGCCAACTGTCATCTGAATGTCAGTGTAGGAAAAAATGTCTCCATTGTGCAAGTACCTGGAATATACCTGGAAATACCTGGAACCTGACTCAGACAAAGTCCAGAATAATGTAAACCATTCAATTTCTCTTTTATTAAAAAAGGGATCAAGTAATGAAGTTGAACAATTTTCTCTGAATATGTGGCAAAGTTATAAACAAGAAATTACGAAGTTAGGAACAGCTGGGAATTGCAGAAACCCACTAGTGAGTGGACAAAAGTAATGTTAAGTTAGAAAAAAATGTCTTGTTTGGTTGTGCTTGAGTGCTAAATGAACATAAACTGTATCATATCTCAAATTTCAAATACTTTCTCAACCATAAAATTTGCAAAATATTCTTAAGTGTTTAACGAACGTACTGAGATTATTACATGAAGACCTTACATTTAAATATCTTTCCAAATGTGTCTTCTAAACTTGTATATGGTAGATGGAAACTTTGGGAAATGGAGTGAGTTTTCTCTTAGAGAATCCTACAACTATATGACAAATTAGGTAACAGCAGTCACCAGTCCACTTTCCTTGATGTAAAAAGAGGTACTGAAAAGCTGTGGTGTAACACTTTGATCTCCTTCTAACATTTCAGTTTTGAACTTAATACTAAAATCACAGCAGGGAAAGAAAATTAGGGGGAGAAGAGAAGTGCTTGTTAAGAGGATGGTTCAGAGCTATGCCAGGAAAAGTTCAGACTGGACATGAAAGGAAATAACCCAGTTATTGGTGGTAATCATCACTGGCAGTAACTGTAAGCAGCTGGCTGCTAAAAGATATCTTGGATGTATTTTGGAGGGTGAAAAGTCAGAAACCAGTGTTCCTTTGAAAATGTTTTTAAAAATATTTGTTGAGACAAAATTTATGAAAATAGCAAGGTTTGGTAGCATAAAAAGAATAAATTGGGGAAAAGGAGAAGAATGTAGCAATAAATTAATTTCATAGAATCCTAGAATGGGATGGCGTGGTCCATGACTTTCTGGGCACCCTGTTTCAGTGTCTCAGCACACTCACAGTCAAGGATTTCTTCTTAACATCTAATTTAAACCTGTTCTTTCTAAGTTTAAAGTCATTCTCCCTTGTCCTATCACTACATGATCTTGTAAAAAGTCCTTCTCCAGCTCTCTTGTAGCCTGCTTTAGCCAAGGCGCTCTAAGTCTCCCTGGAGCCTTCTCTTCTGCAGGCTGAACAACACCATCTCTCTCAGTCTATCATCATAGCAGAGGTGTTCCAGCCCCCTCATCATCCTGGGGGCTCCTCTGGACTTGGTTCAGCAGGTCCATGTCCTTCCTGTGCCAGTGACCCCAGAGCTGGATGCAGCACTCCAGGTGGGGTCCCACTGGAGAGGAATAGAGGGGGAGAATCACCTCCCTCACTCTGCTGCTTACACTTCTACTACAGCCCAGGACGTGTTTGGCCTTCTGGATTGCAAGGGCAAATGGCCAGCTCATGGCCAGCTTCCTATCCACCACCCTCAAGTCCTCTCAGCAGGGCTGCTCTCAGTCCATTCTCTACCCACCTGTATCTGTGCATTTGTGCAAAAAATCTGAAAATTATTTGTCAATACAGGTCAAGTAATGAGCCATTTCTGATCACTTTTTGCCAGTGGAACATGGCATCATTTGAAACCATTAGCTGTATAATTCAGAAATGGTTCCTACATTGCATGAGAACAGCGTTGGGTAGAGTGGCTGAGATATACAAATATTAATAGGTAATGATATTTAAATGGTAGTTAAGATTTACCGATAATATTATGTACCTATGCCATATGACTTATCTGTGGTATTGTGAACAGAACTGGGGCTTACAGAAATTAAAAATAAATTCTGTCCAGATTTAGCTGAACGAAAAATTGAATAATTCTTGGTAAACAGCAATTTTCAGCTTAGTGTCAAGATCATGGATAGAGAAAGAAATAGATGGGAGAAATATAAACAGAGTATAGCCAAAGCAGGTGCAGTGATTTTATGGCAGTCTGTGCAGAATAGGAGAGGGAACTTTTATCAGCAGCACTCTGTATGGGACTGAGCAGTACTTCTATGCTCAGTTTTTCTGCTCCGTGTATCAGTGGTGGAGACAGAAGTGGCAGAGCCCTCATTTCTGATGCTCAGCACAACTTAACCTTCACAGTACCTGCCTGGGGAAACAGTTTGGTGTGCATTAAACACAGAGATTGTATCAAGATTATAAGCAGACACACTTCACTGATTTTTCACCTGTTCTGGCACTAGGTTAGGAAATGTTTATGGAGGTACCAAGGCAGATGCTTGCCTTGGAAGTTTATTTGTAATTTTGTAGGAGCTTCTGTCTGTGTTCTTAGCATTTGCTTAAGAAATGCTACCAGCTCAGTCTCTATTCTGAATTAGTATGCAAAATAAAATCAACAGAATTTTTTTAGTTTGACAGATGCTTTGTTTCCAAGAGTAATGATTTTCAAGCTAGGGGAAAAAATCTACAAGGAATTGTTTTGATAGAAGTTTTCCGAATAGCCTGGAGCTATTGATGATGAATATAATCAACTAAAAGCTATTAGTGTGTTTTGTGCAAAATTGCATAAGATATCAGTTAAGAAGTGGATCCTGCAGAACTCATTTACTGTGAGATAATTGTTTTAGGCTTTGTGTCAGAGAGAGTCTAGAGTTATCTTCACTCTCTAGACCAGATCAAGTAGTTGCACTGTAATGCATCCATCCTTCTGTGCCGACCACAGCGCTGACCTTGGGTGAGTAGTGCAGTTAGATATGGCTGCATTTTAGACATCTGCATTTTGTGAGATGAATTCCATCACCTTCAGGCTCCTTAGATAGCTGAGCCTACGTATGAAAGAGATTATGTTGTCATTGCAAGTGGTAATGATTAAAACTGGCGAAAATTGGGCACCATTTATTTATGAAAATGAGAAGAAAAATCCCACATCACACACATTAGTATGAAACACATCAGTGCTGAGGTGTCTTCTCCACTCTGAATTTAATTTAAACAGCAGCATTCACAATAGGCAATTTTTTTCCTATTCCCAGCACTGAACTGACAGGACGGTGATTTTAAATACACAGGACTTTGTGGAAAGAAAAGAGAAACATGCAAACAACTTACTTGAGCAGAAACACTGGGGTTTGGGATTAAGCATGGTAAGACCTAAGAGCCTTCTTTGTTTTGTGGAGTTTAACCAAGTGCAACCCAGCCCTCTTCTGTGTCTGAGCAGTGTGTGAGGTGTGTGGGCAATGTCTTACTCATATCCACTCTCAGGTCCAAATGACAGATGCAGAAAAGTCTGTGCTCATATGCATTGGTCCCTTCCCCAGTGGCTGTTCAGTTCTTTGAGAGACCATAGGCTGAATGATGTGTCCTTGCTCTGGCACTGCTGTCCCACGCTGCAAACAGCAGCTAATGGTGACAGTGGCTGCCAGGTGTGTGCAGATATGGTCAGGGCTATGGCTCTCAGCTCCTGGCCACAGGTGTGAGCACCACTGCACTGGCTCACTGTGTGTTCATTTAGTTTCACTGCTGTTCTCACTACAATACTCTCTGTCTTTCTGTAGGAGGCATTTTGGATCAGGCTCTGGTCTCTCAGTACTTTGCAGGGGGATCAGCAACATGTCATCCTGTCCAGTTTTTGTTCAGTCATGATGTTCAGTCCAACTATAGAGTAGCTGGACAGAAAAATATACACATATCAAATATTTTCATGTGATAACACAATGTGCTGGTATGCAGAGCAGCCTGACTGTTGAGCTCTGCAAGCTTCCTGTGTGGTGGTGCCAGGCTTCCTCTCTGAAGGTCCCAGAATTAGCAGGTGCTCCAGGTGCTGAATTTGGTCACCAGAAGACTTCTGTCACAAACTCCCAATTTTTATAGTTAACTTACAAATACCTTTAAAAAAATCAGTCTTTTTGATTATATGTTTCCTTCTTTTCTTTTGGGAAAGGTAACTTTAATTTATAAGATTCACTTAGCTGGGCATAAATACAGTAGGATCAGCCACATGTACTGTTTGCAGACATAGACCAGGAAAAGTGCTTGCCTTATTAACTCATCCAAAGGGCAAGCAGAACCCTGTATTCCCAGATATCTGTAGTACATACCAGGAAAAACTTTTATCTCTAGTCACTTCTGTGGGAAGCAGGTGTTGTTTTTCTCATTTGCAGAGTTTTGTGCAAAGCTCTCACAGCTATTTCCTATTTCCTCCTGAAAATGGCAATGACTTTCTTTATTGTAAGGAGCATTACAAGACTTATTATAGTAACTTAAGGGACTGTTATCTCTGAAGGCTGTTATCTCTGGGCTTTACAGTGTTCAAATGACATAAATTGTAAAATAGACTCTTGGTTTATTTAATTTTTCATTCTCTTTTAAATAACCTGTGGAGTTTTCTGTTTGGGTTTTTTTGGTGGTTTGGTTCGGTTTGTTTTTCACCAGATTTTTATGTACGATATTACTTGGTTAAGTAAGAAAAGGAAAGCCACATATTCTTTGGCTATCTTTCTGGTTCTGTGATTGGTGAGAGTTCTTCACCAGCTTAACCAAAGATGTAGAATAATGTGTGGAATAATGTGTGTCCATCCAGCAAAGGAGTGCTCAGGAAAATTGAACTCTCAAGAGGAAATGTTACCAGAGGTGACCCATGTTTCAAGATAGCCCTTGTTAAAATATCTGAAAAAAATATTCCTAGAGGAAGGGGGTACTTCCATTATAAGTAACTATCAATAATGTTTTTAATTAGAGGCCTTTATTGCTTGATGGATATCTGAAGAAATGTAAATAACAGAGGTAATTCAAATATGTTCTCAAGCTGCTCAGGCATGGACACAAAAGTCCTGCTGCAGAAACCTATTCCACTTATTCCAGGTATTTTCTTCCCTTGCAGAGATTTTTAGTGTGGCCACATCTTTTTGTCAGTCAGAGACTGTAAGTATGTGGAGTGAGTGAGAAGTTCTGACAGAGGGGCCAAAGAAGGAATCTGTTGCCCAATACATTCATTTGGTAGAAGCTCCTCTGCTCTAGTCCTGCTCCTCCATGTGGCCCTCAGTGTTAGTGCCACATGCCCTCTGGTGGCTTGGGGAAAGGTGTTTCCATTCCTCAGGAGGGGTGATGCGTGTCTTAAATATGCAGAATGATGAAATGTCCCCTGAGGCAAACCCTGCTACTGTGTGAAAGTATGGAAGAAAAGCTGAGAAGGGTCTAGGCAGCACCTTGTCAAACAAAATCACAACAAAGAAGAAGGAATGTATTTTCAAAAAGTATATCTCTGCACCGAAGAATTACAGAAAGCACTATAAGACAGCCATTTATTATACATGCTTGGATTTTAAAAGGAGTAGCTCTGTATACTAAAAGAATCATTACTGAAATAAAACCCAATGGAAAGATCATCTCTTGTTCTATCTTTAATATTAATTTGAACTGCCAAAAAATAGAGGTATTTGCAGAATACTAGAGTAGTGCAAGGCAGTAGGAAATGGCATAATTCAAAACTCTAGACTGGAGGTTAGATTAAATGAGCCTCTTCAATTTTTTTACAATTTTCTGTCTTTTTTTTGTAGACAAATAGTACTTAATGCACAGATGCAGGTATCATAACAGATTTTACATGAATGAAAAGATAGTATCAAAAACTATGAAGCTAAAAACCTGAAATGAATAGTGTTTCATAGGTTGAACTTGATGATCTCAAAGGTCTTTTCTAGCCTAGTTAATTCTGTGATTCTGTGATTCCCATCATAGTCTAGATACCACTGAAGTAACACACAGGGAAAAATAATTTAAAGTAATGAGAAGTGTTTCTCTTGTGTGTAAAAATGGATAATTTCTACACTAAGCTAAATAAAGTAATTTTCACATCATAAATATCTGTCAGATTTTCCCCATAACATCTCTCGAGCCATCTTTTCAGCCATGTCCATTTGTATGAAAAACACATATACATTCCCCAGACTAAACAACTCTGTAACACTTTGGAAGGAATTTTGAAAGATATATGTGTATTTGAGAAGAAAGGAAACTATTGTCTGGGTAGGAAAACACAAAGCTGGGGTAAGATTTCACTGATTTATAGCCTGGTTTCTGGTAGTTGGATCACATGGGCAGTTGGTCAGACTACATGTCTGAATGTGTGTCTTTGACTTGAATATCCACAGTTGCTTCTGATCCACTCATTCTGGTTGAAATATGTGGCAGGTTTTGTCTTTTCCTCCTCAAGCAGAAATAAATTACGCTTCCAGCTCCAGCTATAGAAAGGGCTAAAAGAATGAACAGCCAAATGATGCCAGCAGAAAGTACTTTCTCCATTTTCTCTTCTGTAAGGATATGCAATGGAAAAAAGGTTTAAATATTTCAGAATTTAGCAATAAATGAGAATTCTGTAACAAGAAAGCAAAAAAAAAATCAATGTGCATGTAGATTTCCAGTTCAACATGTGCTTTAGTTTTTTTTTTTATGAATACCAAACAAAATAGAATTGAATCTGATCAAAGCCCAATATGAAAAATATAAACATAAAAGTAAATCAATATTTACTTCAGGATAACTTCTATATCCTATATTGGGATACAGAGTAAAACTTTATGGATTTTTTATTTTTAAACACTCTCACAACAAATACTGTGAAGCTATGTAATTCTATTCCTGTTTTATTTTAGCATGCTCTTATTATTCTACTTAAAAGTCTGTATGCTTACCTGTATTTTCTGTTGACATTTCTTTCTTTTCAGGAGCTTTTGAAAGGAAAAAAAAATGTTTATTCTGAATGCTTACAAAAAAAAAAAAAGGCATTTCAAAGTTCCTAAGTACCAGTGTTTCTGACAATTTCCCCTGAATTCATGTGTTGGTGACAGTCACACTTCCAGAGGGATGGAACTAAGCATGTGTAAAACTCTAGTAAGTTGATTTGGTCTTTCATCCTAAGAGCATCTGATTTCCTTAGTCATGACACCCAAAACAGCATGTAGAGACAGACTTCTGTTATTTCAAAAAATGTTTTCAAATATGTTTATTTCTGAGAATCTCCCCACAGTATCCTTAGTTACTTTAAGGTATTTCCTGAAAGGAGGTCTTGAGTGTTAGCAATGCATCATGAGCATTTTACCTGAGCTGAAAAGACTTTTCTATTGTTGTAGCCCCTTCTGTCAGAGACAACTATTCCATGTGGATGTAGTTCCTATGGTAGTTGCTCTTCCTGAACTTAGCAGGTAATACAAAGGTGAACAGAAACATGAAGTTTAACCAAGCAAAACGTCCATGTTCTGTACTACTTTGATTTAATCTCAGTTGCTAACCTAACTAATGCATTTTCTTACAGATGATAATTTTTCTATCAGGATGCTATCAGTATTTTATTAAACATGATTCTGTGATACTGTAATAAAGAGTGCCACCAGAATGTTTGCCATGCTATTCCTGTAATCCATCAGATCAGTGGTCAGTAAGGAAAGGAATCACCAATTCCAGCATTTCTACAAGACAGTTTGTATTGCACTCATCAGAACAAGATTTTGTTTGAGAATACATTTAGCTGAAATTAGACAAAGTGTTGCTTTTGAGCTTAGCTTCCACCTAAACTCAGGGGCCTGAAGTATTTGCGATGGCTGCACAGTGCTGACGGTAGTTCTAGAGGACACAGGGGAGGTGCAGCCTTCTGAGAAGGCAGTCAGAAACCATACAGGGCTTGCCAGTATTCAGGCAGCCATTAGAGTCAATTGGTTTTGCACACAGACTTAGAGTATTTTACATTTCTGTGTTGTACAATGAAAATACATTGTTAGACACTAAACTTAACATATTAGAAATGCTACTTACTTTTAACTTTTTTACAAATATATCCTTTTTTGAAAGAACAGAGGTTGGCGTTCCAGGAGCCAGACAATGCACATAGTTCTCCACAGTCTTTAAACCTTTGGTTTGATGGTTGTCCCAACTGCCAGTTGACAAAATTCATTGCAGATTTGTCTGTCCATACCCACCGTCCTAATATTAAAAATTAACATGTATCTATAAAATACGTGGATCTAGACAAATACAATGAGTTGGAAATGAGAAAACAAAAATTTATAACATGCATAGCTAGTTAAATGTTTCAAATATAATTTTAAGCATATTTAGGCATAATTTGAAATAAACTTTGTGTAATTTTTATATATATAGATGTATTTTCAAGTGTACAAAGTTGATTTCTTTTTAACATAACATGAAATTTTGTTTGATAGGGTAATGTGATGAAAGATATTACCTCTGTCATTTTTCTTTAGCCCTATCCAAAAGTTCAATGATTTTCCATGGAGTATCTTAATGGTTTCTGACAGAAAGTTTGTTTCACTATAGTCTCCTACCGATACCAAATCAGCGCCTGAAAAAATATAAAGAAACACATCACACTGGGTGATTTTTTTAGAACTCAAGTCAATAAACACATAAAAGATATGCAAAAGTATATAAAAGACACCAACTCTTCTATATTGTTCACTGGTCTTGTTGTGGGTATTATATCACTGTATGGTGATTTTTTGAGCATGACTGTGTGTTGTATGGATGCAAATCTGCACAAAGATATGGATTTTCTAAAATTTTCTGGATTTTTTTAGTCTTTGCTATTTTAGAGAAGAACAATTGCTCTCCTGTAATACTTTTTGGACAGGCCTGACCACAGCCCTGATTGGTGAGCTAGAAAGCTGAAACTTGTAGTCACCACCATGCTTGCCACTACAGCTTTGTCCCTCATTGGTCCCTCATGGGCAGCAGTTTTGGCAGTGCCTGATGATAACAGGTTAGGTAGGATGTGTCAGCAGATGAAGATTGCAGTCCAAAAGATGTCCAGAAGTTGATTTATAATTGTCATATGCCCTGGCATTGGAAGTACACAAAGCTGTGTTGGGAGTACAAGGAAATGACCACCTTCCTGGCCTGGCCGACGGGTAACAGACTGGCAAAAGTGTAGGAATTTAGAACATAAAGCAGTGTCCAATTGTAACCTTTCATCCTGGTTATTAGTGTAATGTTTACTTTTTGTAGTAATTATGTGATTTATCTTTCTACAAAACCACTCCAGGAATTCTGTTGCCGTACAGCTGTAGAGCAAAATGACTTTACAAAGCTATTTTTTCTGTTTACTCAGTTATAGGTCAATGTTTTCAGATATATGAGGCAGTGCCTTTGGAAATGTATAGGATGTTTCTTATTCTTACTCACACTGAAATATGTGTTGCATTGTACCAGTTCTCAGAAATGTGGAGCAAATGTGTCTTTTCCCTTCCCTGATGAAGACACTGCTCTTCTTTCCATGGGGGCAGCATGGGGCTGTTCCAGAGCAGCAACTTCATGGCTGGGTGTGTTTTACTGGTTCATGAAATGCAAGCAGCTCCTCCATTTTATTTGTTGTCCAGCCACTGAGGTCCACTTAATGCCCTGTGCCCTGTAACTAACAAACACAACTATCCTATGACTTTGTGTCTCCCAGACTGCATGTGGAGTCCCTTTTGCTTGGGGAAGGGAAAGCCAGTGCTGCAGCCTGTGCTTTAGTGGGTCTGTAAAAGTGTTTATTTCCCTATCTAATTATTTTTTTGCCATAAAACTAGTAAGAATTCAATATTTTTGAGGTACTCATATTTCACCGGATATTTGAGATATGAGATGCTGCTGTCTCTGACAAAAGTTACATCTATTGTGCAAAAGCATGCTCAGAAAAGCAACGAAAAAAGCATTAAATGTGACGTTTTGAAGTAATTTGAGGGTTGCTTAGCAATATTATCCATTATTTTATTTATTTAATTACATCGTCAATCTTTCTAAGACCAAACACTCACCTAGTCGGGCACATTCCTCGTGAGCTTGAGACCAACTTCTTTTCTTGGTGGCCTCAAAGTAATAGCAGTGTCCAGAGAAAGGTATCCAAGATCTGTGTCCTCTTGATTCAGGGCATTTTCCAGGAAGTTGTGGGGGTTCAGTAGGGGCCATTACTGATAAGAGATCAGGTAGTTAAGTCCAACTATCTTATATAACTTGTTTTACCCTTTGTACTAGTATGACAAAACTAATGTTAGGTTTGTAATTTTAGAGGAAATCAAGTCTGTTCTAAGAAGAGCTTGAATATGGTTCTGACTTTCTGTTTCAGACAATTTTTTCCTTCATATTTATTTGTCAATGTGATTTGACCATATCAAAACCTTATAAAACCTTACAATAGAAACGGTGATTATGAATGAAAGTGTTGTTATATCTAAACATAGCTTGCAGGACTTTATTAAACTGCATCCTGAATACATTCCATGGTCACTTATATGATAGGAAGATTTTGGATGGGTAGATAAATACAGATGGAATATAAATTATATATTCTGCCAATTTACCTTTTCTTCCTGTAAGTCTTCTACAGTCTGTTGCTTTCCTCTAAGGAATATTTAGCTCTCAAATGAGATTTCCAGAATCATAAAGTGAAAAGAGACATTATATATGAATTTTGAAGTTTCTTTGTAATATTAAAACATCTTAGAACATAATTTGTCATGTGAATTATGATTGAAGATCTTCCATGAAGTTGAAAAATCCAAGAATATAGCTAAAATTTGAGTGTAGCATGTCAATATTTATATTTATTTCCATATAAATTATACAAGACTGTGCTTTCCAAGGGGTTATTTACTTCATCTTTGTGCTCACAGGTGACATGAAGCTGATATATTGTTTTTGACAGATATTAGTCCTGTCTGTTCTTAGCAAGCTGTAGTGATGGTGATTTGCTGATGTGTCCAGAGTATTTATTAAAGACTTTTATACTGATAAAATCAGGTTTTCCTTGCTGTATTTAAGCCTGTTACCCCTTCCAACTCATATCAGACACATAGAAAAATTAAATTCCATCCTGTAAGGCTCATTTTTTAATATTTAGTATTGATAATATGATTTCTCGTAGTCTTTGATGTCTTAGTCTTTTGTCCAGCTCCAATCTTTTCTTCAAATTATTGTTACCCGGTGATCTGAAAACCCAAGTTGACCGAGAAGCTTTTCAAACTTTGGTACCCCAAACTGGGTACAGAATTTCCTATAATGCCTAATAAAAACAGAACCTATAGCAAGTTAATTACTTTTCCTAATAGGATGAATAGTTAAAAAAGTGAATATTCAATCCTTTGGTTAGGCTTTTGGTAATTACTATGAATCAACTAACTTTTGGAAAGAATTCATGTCAATATTTAGAATTATTTAGGTAATTCTGTCTTCCTGTATACTGGTATATTAAACAAGTATTTTTCCAGTGGCTTACAGCACTATACAGCCTCTAGTCAAGATGCATGTATGGAGTTACTCACCATCTGATTTTTTACAGACAGAAAAGAATTTTTCCTCGCAAGAAGCTGTCTTCCAGGTGCCATCGGTGTCTAGGTAGACACATGCTAATGTCTGCTTTGGTTCTCCACTGGCCCACTTGCTGTAAACTAAACTCCACCTGTCAGTCCATTGATACTTGCCATTGGTCTGGAAGTAAAATCTATATGGTAATTTCACGTTTGCTTACAGTGACACAGCTACTAACAGGATCCTCAAGAGGACTCTCACATAACCTGTGTAGAATCATCTGCTTACCAGTGCTTCTTCTTAGCTTGTAAATGCTCACTGACTAAAATGTACAGTGTCTGTCATCCACAAATGTGAATGCCTCCAAAAATATCTAACATTAATTCAGAGCATTTTTTTGAAGCGTTGGGAAATGGAAGGGAGAAAAGGGGGGCATGAGAAAAGGCATAAAACTAGGAGTCAGATAAGATATCCTGTTGGTATGACCACCCAAACATCTGCATGGAGAATGGGAGTGTGTGTGGGGGTGCTCTTAAGCAGCTCTGATCACCATTGCTTTTGTTGTAGCTGTCGTGACTGTGATTCATGATGAAGAGTGTAGCCTGTCAAAACACACCTACCATCCAAATGCTCACCCTCTCCTGTCATACAACTGATGCAGACATCTCACAAACAGAAGGGATTATTTTTCCATAATATTCTAACTTCTAATGGGAGCAGTTACGCCAATTGTATTTTCAAATTAAAAAAAATACAGCCGTGGTCAGTGTATACCATGAGATATAGCCTCAGTATTCCTTTTACTAGTATTTACCCCACTTTCTGTTCACAGCTGTAGCTTGCTATTGCTACCATAAATAAGACCACTCTAGTAAAATGTGCAAGCATAAACACACACATAAAACTTGTTCCTTGTCAGGTGACAGGTGTGTGACCTCTGATACCTTGTGACTGATCACTGAGGTACATAAACACATGGCAGGAGGGCAGAATGTACATTGTGCCTGGAATCACTTTTAGATTAAAATCAACTCAAAATGTAGGAAATTTTACAATTTATATCTGAGATACTTTAAACAACTCCAAACAACGCACTGCGCTGTTGTATACTGGTTTTACAGTAACATTTCTTTGTGCTAAAGGAGATCTCTACTGTAGGAGTCTTATTTGAAGATTTCCAGTGCAAATGGCTGTTACATTGATGTAACATGCTGTTTTCAGCAGTACACTGGCAGAAATCCCAATGGGCAACAAGATGAGAGCATGAAGTAAAATCAGGTTGTGTGTCAGCCTGACTGTGTGTATGCAATGCCTTTGTTCTTACCCTGTTGCTGGTCAGACCAATCCACAGAGGCTCTCCATATTCCTTTGCAAGTAGGAACAACAGTGCCTGGCTATGTGGCTCTAAAATGCTGGCAAGTTCTGAGGCATTGTTATTGCACTTTTGGTGTGCTTCCTCCCAGTTCATTTTGGAACGAGTGACAGAATAGCTAATCCCACTAGAAGGGGCAAAAGAAAAGTCCAGCACTGTTGCTTGTGATTTTAAAAGTTCAGGATCTGTAGGAAAAAGGAAAAAAAAAGAGCCCCATGAGCAGTTAAATCTGGAGTCACATATTTGACTTGTGGAATTGAGTAGCATCTTCATTATTTACAAACCTAATATAAAATTACGAATGGAATGGAACATCTTCTTAGCTGTTTATAATTAAATATAGCATCAAAACAACACTTCCAATAAAAGAAAAGTGTTTTCAACCTCTGACAATTTTGAATCAGTAAATACACAGTATTTTACATTGCAGAGGTAAATTTACCCCATCATACAAAAATAACACACCTGTCCTGCCTGCTTTTAAAATACTCTTTGCAGCTTAATGACTATCAGGTGTTTATGAATAATGTTAAACTTACTAGTTTTGATGCCCTAAAGATCATCATGAACATATGTAATTAAAATTGTTTGGGCTACATCTATTAAATTACACTTTTACAAATAAAATAATTTTCTTTTCCCATATTTTGCTATGTTCTCTCAAAAACATTGCTAAGTAACACTGGAAGGCAAAATGGACCCTTAGGTTTTACTGATACTTTACCTAAAAACCAAAACAAACTGAAACAAACTAAAACTAAACTGAAATAAAGTGTGTTAAACAAGAAAACTTGATTTAATCTGTATGTTATTATTTTCAAGATTAACATAGCAGAACTCACCACTACTCTTCTGGCATATATACCCTCTGTACTTATAACACTCCTCATTATTCCATTTTCCTGTGTCATCAGCAGGACCTCTCTTCAGAGAAACACAGTCAAACTGTTGGAAGTAAGGAAAAGAATATACATGCCTATTAGAAGTTATAAAACAGAGTACTATAATTGAGTAGTTTCAGGTTTGGTTTGTTTTTTTTTTTTTTTTTTTTTTGTTCTGGTGTTGTAGGGTGTGTTACAACTCTAGAAACGCCTTTCATTCATCCTTCTCTGTCCTTTCTGACCTCCCTTGTGGTGGCTAGTTCCCCTGTTTTACACTATTCAGCTCAGCCTGCTTTTTCATTTAGTTATTTTCCAGGAGAAATACTTGAAAGACATTATTATTTTCAAAAAATTTCTTCCACATTATCTATCCCAACTAATGGGTGACTATCAGTAAGGTTTTGAATAAAGATGAAATAGAGGTTGTACTTTGTATTTCACTTGCAAAGACAGCTAGAAATAGTGCTGATTCTTGACAAAATCACCTGGATTACAGTCCTTGGCAGAGCTCTCATCAGCTCTAATTCTTAGAATTTCTCTTTCAGCTACATGAGATCAACTTAAGAAGCTGAAATTTATTACAAGTTTATTACAAGCTGCAATCTGCTCTGATAATCTGCCATGGGGTAATTGTGGGCCTTTGAAAAGGATCCTCTGAAGGAGGGAGCTGTTAGTGTGTTGAAGGTGAAGGAGAAAAGCAGGATGTACCTTTGCACATTTTTTTTCCTGCTTGGTATTTCCTAGTGTTAGTAGAGCTGCAGTGGAGCTCTGGTTTGTGCAGTGTCATTTATGTCTTCCTGCATGCCTTCACCAATGGCTAATGGGGAGGAGCAACATGAATTGGCTCAGGTGTAGTCTAAGCTGGTTGCCCAGATCCCTGACTTCTCTAAAGGTATGGATGCAAAAATGGTGAGAGAATGGACTGTGAGTGGAATGATACATTGTGAAGGTGAGTTTGGAAAGCAAGATATAGAAATAAATAGAAGATAGGCAATGTGGCTGTGCAAATCAGTCTGTATTGGTATGGTTATGTAGAATGCTATTTTAATTACAGCATTATGAGGTTTAGTTTAAGTGCTAGCGGTGGAGAGGGTTTGATGGGCTTAGAAAGTAATTGACATCTATCGGCCCCTAGTAATTTAATTACAATTTTAAAATGAGAAAAAGATAAAATGCTTAAACTCTTTCCTCTTGCATCCTCTTCTCCCTTCTTAATAGACATGAAAGTAATTGTGTGTTGACTTCTAGAATTCCGATGTGGCATTTATATTCTCTGAAAAATTAACAATTTACTATGAAAAAGAAAGTAACTTTGCTAACTTTATTCAATATATCCAATCCATTATTCAATCTGTCCATTGCTGAGATTATGGCAAATTCTTTGACAAAATTACAGCAATGCCGTTTTATGCTCTGAAATAGCTAGAATACTCAAACACTGAAAGGTTTTATGTCTAGTCTTGGAATAAAGATAGATGACCAACCAATGCAGAAGGCTGGGGCAAGGTCTGCAGTGGTGTGAGCTGCTCACTGGGAGTGGTATTGCTCCTCAGATTTAGACTCGATGGCAAACACTAAGCAATATTTACCTGTTGCCGATTTTGGCCATCTTCTGGATGCAGACTGTCATACAAAATAGGTTCTACAAGTTTTGGGGAACCTTTAGCCCAGTTTGTATATGAGACAGCACTTCCATCAGACCAAACAAAGTTGAGTTCACTGAGCAGATCATTCAAGCCAATCCAAAGATCATTTGAAGCATCCTTCAAATGGTACGTGAGAAAAGCTAAAATAAAAATAAAAATTGAGGAGAAAATTATTGTGTTACATGATCAGTCAAAGCATCAACTCATAAATACTTCACTGTTTTTTTAATAAAATCTTATAAAAACATTTTAATTTTATTTGATCAGAAATTTACCTGTTCTCATTATTTCAAGGTTATGCCAAGCCCTTACCCATGAAAAATCTCAAAGAGTCCAAGTATTTGGGAACAATGAAGCAAGAATGGAAAGAGGAAGAGAAAAAAAAAGCCTGTCTGACCACCATGATATCTAAAGAGTTCACTTATTTCAGCAGTCAGGATGAACCACTTGACTGATGGAAATATGTACAGCTGCAAATGGAAGCCAGGGAACACAAGCAAGGTGAAAATGTCTTTCTCTGACATTATACAAAATCAAGTTGCAGAATTTAGGCAGAGGTATAGATGCACATCCCATTCTATTTCTGGCACAAACAGACTATGCATTCTGTTTTTTCCTTTGTGCCTAAAGCCATAAATGCCAGATCCAGATTTTTCATTTTATCTTAATTCATGCCTATAAATAATGTAATACACTTTGCATGTAACATGAAGAAGCAATCCTTAGCATGACTAGCATGCCCCAAACAGATTGTTCAGTTCTAAAAACATTTAATGCCATGGGCATATAACCATCATTTGAATACAAATTATAAAAAGCAATAATTTACATACTGACACTTGCCTTCTTTGCAGGAAATGTCTACTGTATACAGAGTAAAGGCTCTCTATTACCTAAGGGGCTGTTGCACAATACCTTGAACTTGTTCGTTAGGAATGCTTGCCAAGTCTCCTCCAAGGCTCATGCAAACTCTTCTTCCAGTACTCCAGAAATCATAGCCAGAGCCAAAAAATCTGTAACACTAGGGAAAAATAAGTATAGTCTGTTAGAGTGACAGGACAAAGAATTTAGGTATGAATTACACTAGTTTAAGTAAAAACCAGCCTAATTCAGACCCCCAAAATATTTTTTTCAGTTAACTTGGATCTGGAGCCAAATCAAAACCATTTACAAATTTTAAGCTTGCTCTCTGTCTTTCTGCAAGGGATTGAGAAAGTCACAACAAAACTCAAATAACTATTTACAAACACAGTAGGAGTCTGATGAGAATCTAATGTTTTAACTAACTCAGAGATTTCTGGAAACCATACACCACCACAAGACAAAGTTCTAACTGTAGGAAAAGCCCAGCCGAGGTGTGGAGTTGCTGGAACTTTCTGAAAACCCTTTTTGACCTGGTGTCTGTGGTCAAAGTACTCGTGTGTCTATTCAGCCTTCTTCATTATACAGATCTCTCATTAATGTCATTATACAGCTCTCTCATTACTGGAAGTATGTGACTAATTTCTTAAAAACTGTATAGCCATCACATTACCAATATGTATTCACCCTCGAAGTTCTGATAATTACCAGTGTGCCTCATGTGCCCACCATGTTTGCAGCTCACCCTCTGCTCTGTGTCATGCCAGTAGCACAGTCAGAGAATTATCTTGCAAGGTTTGTGGAAATGATAACTTTGATGACTGTAACCTGGCATAAACTCACCTGGTGTGATATCTGTGGGTGCCTAACACATAATGCTGTATGTGTTAGGAAAGAGAGCCCTCAGTTATTAAGCACATCATGTTTGTCTCTTTTGGGAAGAGGCAAGCATTACATTGCAGCCTATTTAGAAAAAATTTGTCTTATTTCTGATTTGTTCCATCTCAAATGATTGATTTTGTGCTATGCCCAGTGCTTTCCGATGAATTCAGTTCTTCAGTTTTTTGAAACATCTATACAATATAACAGTTTTCCCAATATGCCTCAGGTGGCCACTTCTCAAGAAAACAATTTAACATCTGTAAAGCCACCATTTTGCAGTAATTAGCCAATGGGTTCATTTTTTAATGCAACTGACAAAACATATCTGAGAGACAGAAGGCCTTAAGTGTATCTTTAAGTATCTTCCCAAGCAGTAATATCATTGTTCTTAGTGAAAGTGTCATACCTGATTTTTAAATAAAATCCAACCTGCAGGACATCCTCCAGGAGCTGAGGGTACTGCTGAAGGAAGGGTTGCATTTATAAAACTTCTGTGCCTCTCACAGATGTAGCCATTGGAAAAACCACAGTTGACATCATTCCACAAGCCTGAAAGCAATTAAAGTTTAGGTACTAAGACACTGAATAAGATTGAAATTTGTGGGAAGGTGAACTGGTTTCTGAAGTTCAGAAGCAATGGGAATGTGGGGTAACCTGCATTAGCTCAGCTCTGCCTCCCACTGTTCCTGTGTACAGGGGCACTTTGGTCCTGCTGTCACTGGGGGAGAAGTGGCCACATGAGGTGGCCTCTCAGTGAACCCCTCCCTAACAGCTTTGTTGCACTGAAAGATGCAAGTGTCAAGTAATGCTGAATCAGTGAAAGCACTACAGAATGTGAAAATCTATATATATTCTATTCCTTTGCTAACAATTCTCTTATTACTAAAAATATGATCTAATTATTAAAAATAAATTATAAAACTATTACTAGAAGTTGAAATACTTTCTATTATTAGGAAATATTTTCAATTCACTATTATCTAAGTATAATAATTAAAAAAAATAATTGCTGTTGATTTGAATTGAACATTTTCTTTGTGCAGCTGAAACACCAGTGATGAAATTGCCACTGCATTTCCCATTAAAATCAAATTCTTAGACTCCACTTTTATGGATAATATTGCCCCTGAAGAAACCTCAGATATAACAACTATTCTTTATAATGCATATAATGCATATTTCTCAAAATCTCTGGTAAAGAATGGGTGAAAATTGACAAGAGATTTTAAACGAACATTGGAAGAGCAGCAGCCATAAAATTACTTTACAAACCATAGTTGTGTGACTCACCATCTTTTTTATTTAAAACCACGCAATTTTCTTGATCTTGTGCAAAGTTGGGCTCACCCTGTGCCCAAGCTGCATAGTGCACTGGGCTTCCACTCATCCAGCTGAAAAACAGAAGTGGTTGCTGAGACCATATCCATGAAACAGTTGAGAAAAATCTTCCTTAACATATTAAAAATATTTTTTAAAAATTACAGCTGAGTCTCGCCATAAATTGAGTTTCCATTAGGATTAAAAGACCTTATATAATGAAATTCATGCATAGCAAGTCAAAGACAAATGTACCTTTATTTTTAACAGATATTATCAACATATTCATAGCACACAAAAGTTCCATTTAGAACTATGTTTGTACAGTGTAGTTTAACCAAGGGAGAGCACGCATTCCAACAAGCATTATCACTCTCTGAATCTGCATTTAACTCCTTTGCAGTGGTTCCTCCAGAAGGAACTTTGGCATTACAATACTCCTACAACTGCTCTTTATGGATCTTGATTAAGCTTATTTACCTACTTGAACTGTTGATCAGCATTCTGGATTAATCCTATGAGATATGAGTTCAGTTTGCCATTTTTTAAGATCTAAGTATAAAAAAAAAATTAAATTAGAATTTTATAATATAAAAAAGTGTAAATATTTTTCTACAGAAGAAAATAAATGAATACATATTATTTAAATGATTTTTTGTGCACAGTCACCTGAGGTACTGTAAAACTTACAGTTTTGCTTTATTATTATTTTTTTTTTGATACATTCCCATTTTTGGCCAAATTACTGGTAGGATCAAAGCTTTCAAAGTTCTGTTCTCAATTTAAGAAGAAAAGGTCATAGAAGACTTGAGAAAAACATAAAGTATAGAGTTTTTGATCCTTTCCTAGTTGTAAGCAGCTATGTAATTCTTGAGTCTCAAGCTGTCTGAGCTCTCCTCCTGTCATATCATTTCCCACACAATAAAAGCAAACATCTAATAGTGTGGCTCAGAAAGGTGATTGTGTGGCTATGTTGGTATTAGCAAACCAAGCAGGATTATGGCAGAGGTTTGAGGTACCATCCATGCTATGAAGTTGTCAGCATTCCCCTGCTATGCTTCAGTCATGGAACAGGAAAACTGATCCATGAAGAGTTGTTGGAATGATCAGTCTGACCTGGACCAGCCTTTCTTTGAAAAGCTCTTTTGGAGGGCAGCATGACCATCAGGCAGGACCATCAAAGCTACACTGGCAGCTGCCTGCCTGATCTATGTGCAACACTGGGTTCTAGTATATGATATTCAGAGTAGAGGCAACCACCCTGCCAGAAGGACAGTTTGCTGAGAATACACCTACCCTGCCTGTTCATTGCTCCTTATCTATTTGCTCAGAACTCCATTCAGACTAAAATAGACAATACTATCTGAGTAAACATTAAATTCTTTTACATGTTTTTTTTTTCCTGAAGTGAAGATTCATTTAGTAGAATAAATATTTTTTCATAGAATCTTTAAACCTAATCCTAATAAAATTTTAGTAGTAGTAATATTTGGTAAAAGTGGTAATATTATGCAACAAGTACATTCTTCTGTACTTCACAAGCAGAGGATATGTACAAAGGGTATATAAATCATGTAGTGTATAACACAACAAAATCTCCCCTTACGTATTTCCATAAAAATTTTCTTTCACTATTATTTCCAATAGTAGCAAGATTTCCGTGATTGTTTCTGCAGAATGTTCTGGCTTTCTCCATAGAGGTCTTTTCTGGGCTGAAAAAATATTGTTTGTCCCCTTTTACAATCCAGCCATCTTCTGTGACTTCATATGCTGCAACACAGAAGAGAAATCTGCATTCTTCTCAGTTCTTGTGCAAAGCTGCTGGTGGTACATTGCACCACCCTTCAGGTAAGTGAAAATAAATAGAAGCTTACTGGTGGAAGGGCCCAGAGGTTCTGGTTTCAAGGGTATCCCTGTAATGAAATGGGATAAAAATAAGATGATGTAAAATATTTCCCAAACTTTGAGCCAGTATGTGTTCAATTAATGAAAATTATTTTAATGTCTATGAACTTTTCACATTTATATATTCAATGCAAAATATAATTATATGGAATCTTTGGTGCAAAGTTAAAAATGGATGCTTGATGAATAAAAGATGCATTACAGGCCTACATCTCTGTCTTGGTAGATTTTTGATAAGTGCATCTTGAATATCTTGAATATTGCTTAAATTGGATGGCTGAAGTTAGTCTGAATTACTATTTGTTTCTGAAAGAACACTAAATAGAGAAAATACTCCAACATTGGTAGACTTGGAACAATTCTTTATGGACATTGAACAAGAAATTCAAATACTAAACAAATTTTTGCTTTTTTACATATATCTATTATTTGTATGTAACTTTTTATTAGTATTTATTTGTTAGTTAAACTTTTTTCTGTGTAGCTGCTTTGGCAAGAATTACATTACTATTTTTTGAAAAATAATTTAAACAAAAAATTTCCACATCACATGGAGCGTGATATTGGAGAAATGTTTCTCTAAACATTTAAAGCCAAGCGCTATAAAAGTGTAAAACAAATGTCACCTTTATAATCTCCAGGCCATCTGAATGGGGCTCTGAGCAACCTGGTCAAAGGTTGGGGGTTGGAACTGGATGATCTTTAAGGTTCTTTCCAACTCACCCCATTCTGTGATTCTATGTTTTTTCCCCACAGGAATTTATTGCAAAGTTTGTGTTTCTGTATGTGTAAATACATTTTATTAAGTGTATGAACATATGCTTGGGTTAAAAAAAAATATGTCAGCTTTTAAAAATAATCTATTGTATTATTGGTTGCAACCTTAAAAATAAAATTGTTACAAGATTGAAAAGAAAAAACCCCTAATTTATCTGTTCTGGAAGTATGAAGTAATCTGTCTATTTCAGCATGCCATTCTGCACTGCTGACTAATGATGGCAATTTCTTCAGGCTGTAATTTCTGCCATTCATGTGCTACTACTAATTAACAGTAAACAGCTACTATTGACACTTTGCTAATGAATTTTAGCCGTGGTGATTATGCAGGTGAGAACTCACAAAGGAACTTAGCAGGAAAAATATCTTCACAACATCTCTCTGAGATAGAAGTCTATGATTATTGCTTTATAAATATAAGAAGCTGAGACTATGTGCCTTGGTCAGAAAATTGTTTTGAATAATTCAGCAGCACAGAAATTATGTCTTTTGGAGAAGAAGCAATTGAAACTAGTGTGAAGGAGCCCAGGGAGCCACCAGAGGAACATTGCTGTTACTGTGGGAAGTAAAATATGCAGCCCAACACATAGCTATTCCTCTCTAATTTCACTGAATACTTTCCCAACAGTAGCTAAGAAAAAAAAAAACAAACAGAGAAGTAGAGATTTTTCTACTAGTATGTGATGAAGATGTGAAACTGTCTTAAGTTTTGAAGCTTTCATTACTATCTTCTTGTTACAGCAGGCCTGTTGTTACAGGCTTGTCTTTTCATGTCATCATACAAAAAGACTGATTCTATAATGCTGGCAGTGTTGTTTAATTTAGAGTAGGTGGCTACTGTGCCACTGTGTACCAACATTTGAGCAGAGGAGTGAAGTTTCACTTCACAAAGGATATGGAAATTCAAAATTATATTTTTCTTCTTCTTTTTATCTTTTTTTTTTAGTTTGAATTGTAGTCCTCTCTTCCTCCCTCAGTCAGAAGTTCTGTTTTGACAAAACTCTGCTTTTGTGCAGAGCAGTGAATACTGCAAGGTAAGCTCTTAAGATTGCTTTCGTCATATTTTCTATTATTACACAATTACATAGAGAAGTGTAATTTTAGTAAAGCTTATCATGGAATATACTTTTTATAATGAAACAAAAAAGTTTATTGTTAACAGCTGAAATCTTGTATACCAAAGGTCTTGACCTACTTTTCTGTGTGCAAAATTCCTGTGAAATAAACAAAACTTTCTACCAGTATGTTACTTGTAGAGTTTCCTGTTATGATAGAATGGATTTAACTTGAATTTCTTTATAAGGTGAGTTTAGAGTAAAAAGTAACCTACCTTTTTTTATTTCACAAATCCAGTTATGACTGTATTCACAGTGCTCCTTAATCCATGATAAGGAAGGGTTTTCACTGATTGCTCCACAATCTTGGAATGCAGCACCGTAAAAATAGTATCTTGTTTCATCTATATAATTCACCTACAGAGGAAAGACACCTGTGGTTTTTTTTTTTGTAAATCTACAGGGGAAAATCTGTCCTCTGTCAGGAATGAGAAGTAGAGCAAAAGTTTCCAACCACTCTTTTTCCTCCTCCTTTGGCTGTGAAGGCAATGTGAGCTACTAAAGTAATTACAAACACTCCGCAAGAGGAAAGAAGGGCTCTGAGTTTATGCAGCATCTAACAGACTGTAGCAGTCCCACAAAAACTGGACTCAAATGAGTCCAGTTATAAATAAAAAGCAGGAAAAATCTCTGGCAATTTATCACCAGAGACTAAGAAAAATCAGGAGAGACCTTTCTCATAAATTTGTGACTTCAATAATAATTTCTGTAGCTGAAAGCTGTCCTTTGTCTTTTATCACTTTTGTAATGGTATAATCTCAGTGTTTATTTGCCCCTTTTGTTTTTTCCCAATCTAGTATGAAGAATAATAGTTCAGAGTTACCCAGTTGCAAAATAGGCATTTTTGGAAATTCTTATACACCTTTTATACACGCCAGTCATGGAAACTTCAACGGGAAAAATGTCAGCACAGAAGGAAACCGGCATGGTGAAACACTCACCGGAGAACCATC
This sequence comes from Melozone crissalis, assembly GCF_028551555.1. Classification (NCBI taxonomy): domain Eukaryota; kingdom Metazoa; phylum Chordata; class Aves; order Passeriformes; family Passerellidae; genus Melozone; species Melozone crissalis. The sequence continues at coordinate 20,833,112 of NW_026535794.1, forward strand.
ACTCCAGGAAACTCCACCATCAGGATCCAAACACTGCAAACCTATCCAGAAAGGCTGAAATGATGGGGATTTCTTTCTAGAGTGTGAAAAAAATGTAAAGTTGAAGAGGATTTATGTTGTTAGCTCTGCTCAATTTTATAAGTTACATGAGACAATAACTCTGACACTTATTGAACATTTCAATGCAGAAATTTTAAAAACAAAAAGTATTATTGGTCAGCAAACTCCAATTGGCAAGTACATGAAGTTCACACCTTAAAATTTCCTGCTCTGCAAATGGTTGTATTGAAAACACAGCATGTTATTTTTCTGCATTGATGTTGGGATTATAGTGTTTTTTTCTCAGAAATAAAATGTTCAGGGTACTAGAAGACAAAATTTGGTTTCAAAATTATTCACTAAGCAAACTTAGAATAGGATCTGTGGAGAAACATTCAACAAATTCTGTTGTTGGACTGGTTTTTATCTGAATTTAAAATGTTTGCAGGTTGTGACATTTTAGGAACTCCAAAAATTCTTTTAAAACATTACTCATATGAGACATTTTCCCAGTTACTTTTCTTATTGTTATGGTGAAAACCAGATAAATTTTTAAATAATTATCTCAGGAGCAAAACAATAGTACCATTATTTATTACTGTGTCATGTGTTGTCACTCCAAAATATCAATTATTAGACAGTTTGCTTGCTTACTTTATTAAGTTTTCTATCACTGTTTGCTCTTCTTCATTTCTAATGGCAGCCAGGTCTCCTCCTATTTCTCTGCAGAAATCTCGGGCTTCAAACCATGTTTTCTTTTGGTCTTCTTCTCTCACAAAACCCTATAGATGCAGGTAGAACACTGTGTTTTCAGTGTGCTAAACATAAATCTGCTGGCTGTCTTGCATAAGAAAAATAAGTAAACCTTCCATTGTAATTACCCATTACAATATGGATTCAAAAGTAATTGGATGCCCTTACTTATCACTGATAGAGTGAAAGCTGCAGTGATATTTGAATAGTTGTGTAAAAGCTTGCTACATTGTGCCATTCTGTGATGTTTAGACTGCCTATTTATTTGGCAATAATTTGGCAATTATTTTGCTGTCCTGTTTCCCAGGCAGGATTATGGCAAAAAACAATACTTACTCTGAAGCAGGAATTAGTGGTATTGCTTGTATCCCAACCCAAGGGACATTTGGAATCAGAAACTGTTTCAGAAACAGCAGGAACAGTGACTTTTTCAGCTAATTTTTTGCAGAGAAATTTTGCCTTTACTTCACAGTTCTGAACGTCCCATAGTCCAGCTGCATTTCCAGTCCTAAGGGCAACACAACCAGCTTCATGCCCTTTACAAGATAAAAAAGAAAGTTGAAATGTTTTCTAAAGAGGCTCTTTCGACATTTTTATGGCTCATGTAATTAATTTACAAAAGACTATTTGAAATATTAAGTGTAGTGTCCACTCAGAGGAGGAGCTTTGTGAAAAGAGGAAACCAGCAAATCCTTCATCATTGTCCCTTCCCTCTGAGTGCAGGAACAGCTCCTTGCCTCCCTCTTTCCTCTCCCGCTTGTGGCAAGGCTTTGGCAGCACATTGCTGAGGCTGGAAAGGGTTTCATCCTTTCTGCTCAATTGGATTTTGATCATGGAAACAATGAGAAATCAGAAAATAAATATTTTCATGGCATCATAGAAAATCACAGGTTGGAAAAGATCTGTAAGATTGTAGAGTCTGACCAATTAACACAGGTTCACCACTAAACCATCAGTGCCACATCTACACATCTTCACATCTTGTAAATACATCCAGGGATGGTAAATCAACCACTTCCCTGGGCAGCCCATTCCAAAGCCTGAGCATCTCTTCTGAGCTCTCATCACCCTGGGATGGATCCCATCTGGGGCCATAGATTTATGAACATCCTCCCCCCTCAGATGGAAACTAAACTTTGTTTATGAAAATATGTCTTGAAGTTCTATTTTTCGGCCTTAGTTCCAAGAAAAAACAAGATAGGATGGGGGCCTTGTATCTCCTGGGGCTTGGAGCTCTGGAATATGTTTTGTCCTTCTGCATAGGGACAAGATAGGGAAAAGCACTGGGACTAGCTTCTAATATTATAATAAGCATAATATATGTGTAAAGAATACAGAGAATCTATGAAAAGAAAAAGGCAAAAATCATTTGGCATCAGTAGAGTACCAGGCATTGCTGCATTCCAGTTTGTGTACAGAACACCTTCACCAGTCACCCAATTGAAAATCCCTTGCTCTTGCATGTCTGAGAGACCAATCCAAAAATACTTCTCAGAGCTCAGACCAATGAGGCTGGTCAGGTAGGCTTGCTCATATCTGAAATGACAGGAGTCAGATGGGATTAAGCCCAGCTTTCCTTCCATCTCCCACTCCTCAGCATCCAAACTTCACACAGTGAAGTTTGAATAGATTCAAACTTCTACAATGAATAGATTCTCCATTAAATTTCCTCTAATGAGGAATATGTTGTTTAACTGGGTCCCAGCTGCAGTAGAGGGTGGAGCTGTGCTATACTGAAAGACTATTCCTTACAGAGCCAAAGTTGCTGTTGTCTGTTCTTTCAAAGTTAAGTACTAAAAAACCATTGAGGTATAAATAGTTTTTAGTAAGAAAAGCCATACTAGGTTTATTCATTTTTTTTCCTTCAGAAAAAAGATATTCTGGAGTTTTTGGTTTGTTTTTTTTTTTTTTTTTCCAGAAAGTTCTCAACTCTTTTCTAAAATTCCAATATTATTGCATAAGATACACAATTTTTAAACTCTTTCCATACCTGTCTGCTATACTTGTTAAATAACCACTGCTCCTTTCACAGGTTTTCTTTGCTTCTGAAAATGTTACAGAGGTATGTCCAACCAGGTAGCAGTAAAAACCATATCTTTTCCAACCCTGTCAAGAACAAATGAAATAAACTTGCAATTACAAACAACATACGTTCTAGCACTTGAATTTCGATGAATACACATAAGCCAACATATTTTTAATATAAATTAACATGATTATGTATAAATCTGAATTCCAGTGTATCAATAGAAATTCAGCTTAGCAAACATTCAGTGCAGAAAGAAAAGATTTAATGCCTATGAGTCTCACTTTTTTTAAATGAATGGATAAATTTTTACTGATAAAAAAGTCAGAGGGACACAGAGATGAATAAAGTTATTCTTTGCTCAGAACAAAAAAAGGGCAGTCTGTATTATAGTAGAGATGCTGACTCAAGTTTCCTATGTTTTCAAGGCTAAAGGAACAGTAAGTAGACTAATTAATTGATTTAATACATCACATCACCTAAAAAGTCTGACTGAAGAGGCAACATAGAAACCACTGAATAGCAAAATACTCAAAATTACAGCTGAATTCCAAGTCACTTTTGCCTTTTATACCATCTCAAGATTTGCTTGCTGCACCCAAGAAAGGTAAATAAACTCTGTGTTCAGTATTTGGCTGCTGCTTAATTCCATCGAGCACAAGTCTCAGCTCGGTTCCCCATATGGACTTGTGGGAAAGGTTACTAAATATAGGAGTAAATAGGAAAGTATAAAGAGGGAGAAAAAGGGAAAAAAAGTGGTAGGATACAATAACTTGCTCAAAACAAGTACACTTATAAAAAGGACTTTATTGTCTTGATTTGGCTTCAGTAGTGAGATTTGTCATCATCTTGTATCATGTTGCACAGTCCAGAATTGTTACCAGTCCCTACTACGTGTTCAATAACCACATATGGTTGTAGAAGAATATAACAAATATGCAGACAAACACAGAATTGGCTTTAGCCCCTTTCACAAAAAGTTCTGAGAGGTAATAGGCCTGACTTATTATTATTCCTTATATGGGAATGTAGTGAAAATTATCACACTGAATTTGTTCTGCAATAACACTTGTTAGGAATGAAAAGGAAAAAAAAAAGATCATTTCAATGTCAAGATGAGCTTGTGAAATTTTGCTAACCAGATTCTTGGTTATGCTTGCTTCTTACCTTCAGGCAGGCAGGATCAGTCTTTGCTGTTTGAGAAGCTCCTTGTATTGGGTCTCTTCTGCAGATGTAGCCTAATTTCCTGTCACAGGCACTGTCTGCCCAGTATCCATCCTAGTTGCAGTTTGGGAAGAGGTGAGAAACAGTGAGGCAGAACCTTTTTACTTTAGAAACATTATCATTCTTTTCAAAATACTGTTTCATTGTGACTACTGTACTTTTTAGTGGATTCCAGGTATTTGAGCTTGGAGGTTAACTGTGTTAAGTGGCACAGCCAGACTGTTAAGGTTTGCTTGGCATATGATGTACACTCACAATCAGATATGAACGTTTACTATTTATATGGAATTTCATTTTAAATTTAATTTAGAACAACCATATGTCTGAGTGAATGAAGATAACTTTCTTTGATTCTATGCAACTTAGCAATTATATTAAGCTGCATTAAAAATCTCCCTAGAAATATAGACAAAAGTCAAATAGTGCAGTGCTACACTGCATGATTCACGTGGAGTGATTCACCTTTCCTGCCATAATGACACAATCTTCTTGGCCAGTGACTTCATGGGTTGGTTCTCCAGGCAACCACTTGGTATATGTCACAGGAGTCCCATCACTCCACTCAAAGTACATTTGGGTTTTGAGGTCATTCAGGCCAATCCACAGCTCATCCACAGCTCCTAAGGACAGAAATTAATTTGTGTTATTACCCTAGTTGAAACAGTCCATGTGAGTAAGATTTTATGGAGATGAGCTGAAATTGCAATGTTGCAATGCAAATTCATCTCTATTAAAAGAGATGAATTCTTCTTTCAAGAAGTTAAAAAACCAGTAGGAAATGAGATTTGTCAGCTTTACCAGTAAAGTACATTACTGTATCTACAGCTACAAGGTGTCTGATGCAGATAATCCACTCAAATGCTGCAGTGACTAGAGCTGTTATTTCCTTCAAGTGATTTCATGCAGTGAAAAACAAATGAAAATCAAAATGAAAATAATTAAAATGAAAATGAAAAGACCATAATGACTCCTCTTGTGAGTTTTTGGCTTTCAGGTTTTTCTAACCTATATATCCGTGGCTCTCCCTATAAATATTCATAAAAAGCAAGAAATAATTATTTTATTTAAATCCTGTAAGATTTCTAGTAGTGCAGTTCTCTGTTGGCACCCAACACTGCCCTGTAGAAATACTCACTGTAGCCAAGCTGAGACAGTATGAAGCCATGCTCCTCAGGGTTGTGGATACTGGCCAGGTCACCACTACTCTCATTGCAGGAAATTTGGGCTTCTCTCCATTCTTTGGGGTCTCTATGAATCGTGAAACAGTGACCTCCATAGGGCAACCATTCTTCAGGGCATTTAATGGACTCTACATCTCCTCAAAATCAATAGATATTTCAAGTTTTTAAAGGGTGCAAACTGAAGTCTAGAATAACAGCAATTGCATTTGAAATTCAGCTAATTAATGAATTAGAATGAAAAGGAGGTGGTAACAAAGAAGCAGTACTTCATTCCTCACACACGTTTTAGTCTGTATGCTGTTGCTCATGGTACTTTTAGAGAAAGCAAACTGCATTTAAACAAAAGAGAAAAAGGTGGAACCAGTTTTTACTGGGTTTCACTAGTGTGAAGTATTCACTGGCCAGAGGAATATTTTGGAACTTCATAGGCAGCATTTCCACACAATATACCCCACCCAATTATGATTTATATATTTCATAAAGGAAAGGCATTATTACTGCAGCACAAGTCATTCTCTGCACACATGGCTTTCCATGCCAACTCCCACTAAATAAACCAGAGAGAAGTATAGCAGAAAAGTGGTCCAAAGGAAACTCCTTTCTGCAATCTTCTAGATCAAAATTTTAGAAATATTTATGGCAATCTAAAATGATTGCCATCTTTTTGCCATCAAAAATTTGCTCTGAGCCCACTGATGCCATTTTTCCAAGCCTTCTGTGACAAACCTCAGTGTTTCCATTAGAATGCACTGCAGGAAGGGTGAAGCACCTCTAACTTTATTTTCATGTTTATGCAGACCATGATACTTTCATGAAACTCTGTGGCTTAGCCCAGTGCCTCTGGAATTGTGAATAATAACATAAAGTAAAAAATGCTTTTGTGGTTAGTGGGCTCCAGGAACATTTCTAGTATTTAAATATATTTTGCTAAAGAAATAAAAATATGCTATGTTCTCTACCTGTCATCATAGCAGAAAACCAAATTTCAATGCTTTTCTTTTTATTTTAAATAGCCATTAAATTTAACTTTAGTGACACAAATTATGCCTTTATCAAAAGGTTTTTTATTTGCTTGACATACCTGATGGTAGAATTAAAGGATCCTTTGTAGATTTTTCCTTTTTACAGATATAGCCAAGTTTCAGCTCACAGGGCTGGTTTTCCCATTTAGCATCTCTTCTGGGGTTTAGTACTGCACAGAGTTTTTCAGACTCAGGCTCAGGGCTTCCTTCATGGGATAAAAACCAAATTATTTTTATGTAGCACAGGCTTTATGTCAGCAGCTAAAAGAGCAATTTACTGATCACCTTTTCATGTGTCAATTATGGGCTCATTATTTCACTCCTGCAATTATTTTCTACCAGAGATAATGTAATGTAATTTAGAGGTACCCATCAAAATATTTCTTTTGATTCTTATTGCATAATTCACACATTTGATTACAGAACAGTGGTCCTTTTTGCATGTCCCTTTGCAATTTGAATGCAGATTTGCTCCTTGCTGCAAGCAGAACCTCCTGACATTCCCTCACAATTGCTGTCTCTCCTCCGCCTGCCTTTTCCACCAACACCCCCAGAGTTTTTCCAGAGGACGCTATCCCTGGGGAATGGTCAGGGTTTTCTCCTCAGAGAGGCCTACAGTGTGATGAATTACTTTTTTTTCCCCTTTCCCCACAAAAGTTACAAATAATTCTGCAGTGAACGGGAAGTGTGAGGAGCACAGCAGCTCTGTGGGGCCACGGGAGCCCTGGGGCTGTGGGCTCAGTGACCTGAGAGCTGAACTCTCCTCTCAGCCCTGCAGAACTTGAGGAGTTTGACCAGCTCAACAGAAGGTAGAAGATCTTCCACCAGACTCAGCAGCTCTGGGCTTTCCCTTCATCTTCTGTGCCAGGCAAAAGCAGGTGGCACCTCTGAGTCTTGGGAAGGCTGAAAGCTGGACTATGCCTGAATTTATTCAGAATTTGCTGCAACCAGCTGTTGCCATGGCAATAATTGACTTTCAAAGATAACCTGTCAGTGCCATGAACTCTTGAATGAGAGGAGAAGAGTAAAAAAGCTTAGGAAGTGAAGAGGAAGGCTTTGCAAGAGCAATGCTCACTGGCAGCTGAGTCCTTGCAGGATGCAGGGTCTGATAACCCTGTGCAAGTTGTAGAGACTCAGAGGATTTCACTGGCTTGGAGGCATTCCCAGTACCATACAGCTCAGCTAGGGTATTTTACTTTATCTGCATCTGATAGGAGATGAAGTTATTGAGGTCTTCTGCTTGAAATTCTGTGAGTTATATATAGTGAAGAAAAGCATAATTCTCAGATTATAATTCAAAAAAATTGTTTAAAAAGATTACTACCTGGTGCCCAGGAAAAGTATCTGAAGGGAAAGCCACCACTCCACTGCCAGCCACTGTTGAGATTCAGACTGTTAAGCCCAATCCAGAGAGAGGATCTCTTGCTGTCAATCAAATCTAGATAACCAAAAGAATTTAATTCTAATGAGATTTGCTAGGAAAACTTAGCATTTCTAAAGTTTAGTAGAAGATAGTAAAAGTATGCCTAGTGATTGGTAAGTTCAGTACAGAATTCATGTTTCCTGGTAATAAACTCAGAGGTTTTTTTCTGTAGATAGAGGCTAGAGAATTGAAAAATGTTATTTTACATATTTTTTTATCTGAATTTAATGCTATTCTACAGTTAAATATAAACAATAAACTTCGAAAATTGAAAGATTGAATTTCTATTATTAAGACTGTTATACGTTTTCTTTCTTGAGGTGCAATTGATATAGGACCTTTGTTCTACAGTGTGCATAAATCTATAATCTGTATAAAATTTGTATTCTATTTCAAAGCAAGTATTTCATTAGGTATACATGAAAAATATTGATTTATTAACACAAAATATAACACAAATCATAGAACATGTCATATAATGTAATTGCCATATAATGGCTGTCTCCTAAAATGTTTCTTCTTTTAATTCCCTTTTCTGGGAGTTTTCTGGTGTTTTCTGAGCTTGATCTAACTTTTGCTTATTTAGCTGGAAATCATTAGATATTTTTTATATTAAAAAAATAATAATATAAATAATTTCAGATAGTAATTCCACAACTTACTGAAGTTCCACAGATAAAAAGCTTAATGTACTGTAGGTTTTTTATTTCTAATTAGTGTAGATACCATTTTCTTACATCAGCTATTTCCTGTAATGTGATTAAAGCATTGAAACATTTGTAATCAGTCAAAAAAGCCTTTTGAAAGAGTTTTTACTGAATCTTGCTTATTAGTTCACCTCTTAGATATATTTGTTCGTGTATCTCCGTGACACTTAATAATTCTGCATTCTGCTGCTGACAGCTCTTCCTTGCTTGGTGCCATGTGAGAGCTGACTGGTGGTTTATCTGGTAGTAGGTTCCTGTCAAAGGATCTGTACTCCAAAATCTGTCAATGTCTGTGTGAGAGAAAGGTGATTTAGTCTCTGCGTTTGGAATAAACATTTTAGACAATGTGTTATAGCAAAATTTAACTGCATGCTTGTTTGTGAAATAACATTTTGGAGCAATTAAGGATCAGACCACAAGTTATCTTAATTTTTGTTAAGAAAAGAGGGTGTGTCATTGACATTATCAGTGATAAGCCTTTCACCCTTTATTTGCACTTTTCCCTCCAAATTTAATAATCTCCAGGAGAAAAAGAATATTGTAAAGAGGCCAACAAATCAAAACTGTGTCTTGGTCACTGTCTACCCTGAGAACCTGTTCAGAAGCTCATAGGCTATGCCCAAGTTTATTCTTGGCTGGAACACAACTGAAATGCAAACATTTGCACTAATGAAACATTTCTTGTGAAATTATGCCATGAGTAACCACATTAACAATGCTATAGGCTTGGGGAAGATAAGATGAAAAGGTGTCCAATGGAAATGGACCTGGGGGTGCTGGTTGATAACCAGCCGAAGATGAGACAGAGAGTGCCCAGGTGGCCAAGGAGGGCAACACACTTGGCCTGTATCAGCAACAGTGTGGCCAGCAGGAGCAGGGCAGTGATTGCCCCTCTGTATTCTGCACTGGTGGGGCCACACCTCAAATACTCAGCTCACTCTTGAGCCTGACTGCAATAAAGCACCACTGAGAATGGCATCTCAATTTTCAGGTGATTCTATGCTGAAGAGAGTCATATTTAAAGCACACTGGTTTTTCCTCAATCTTAACTACTGATGGACCCACCCTGATAACTATCAACCTTACTGTAGGCTGTTAGCAAGTAGATTTGTTACTTCTGTCAGGAACGTTATTACATGAAAAAGACATTTTTTGGGTAAAATTTAGGCCACTGCAAGGTTTTTCTCTTCAACATTATTAACAGGATCCCAATATTAATATATTTATGTAGCAGTGTTGTGTTAGAGGGTCTATGTCAGCATGTGGGACTTACTGGCAGCTGGACAGAACCCAAACAAATGATCCTCATCGAAGTTGGGCGTTGTTGCACACCAGAACAAACCATCTGACCTGCCAGCAGCTGTGCACTCAGCATACCATCTTCCACTCAACAGGAAGGGAAAGGCACACGGAGCTCCATTGGAATTTCCTAACAGTGTAAACATGTCTGAGGGGGAAAAAGAGAAGTTTGAATATAGCTTTGTGAATATGTGTGTCTGTACCCTCCATGAGACTACGTGGAGAAAGCATGACAAGTGTTACAGCAGCGTAATGGGGGAACTGCTGTCACCAGCAATGTCTTCCACAGAAGTTCTTGGTAGGTTTCACAATTTACCCTTTGCTTCTGGGGTACATCATCAGCTCTACCAGCTAGAGATTGAGCGGTTTCATGCTATAGACAACTATGGAAAAGCTGCAGTAATTTGTATCTCAGATATAATATTATACAATATATAATATATAATATATAATATATAATATATAATATATAATATATAATATATAATATATAATATATTTATTTTTATCTCATATATAGTTTTCTAAATATAATACTATATTTTTATCATGTGTCTTAACTTCCACATCGTGTGGCCTAATGTTGTGGGATTTTTTGGCATCTGAAATTTCATAGGGCAACCGAAGGTACTATGCATGGATTTATTTCCTTACATTTAATACTGATGTATTAAACTTAGAGATTTTTCCCTTTCATCCAATAATACTAATACAATCTCAGTAGAAATAGTATGCAGCTAAATAAAGTGCTTTGATTGTAAAGTCACAGAATCACAGAATGGTTCAGGTTGGAAGGGATCACAGAGGGTCATGTGGTGCAAGCTCCCAGCTCAAGCAGGGCCATCCCAGAGCACATGGCCCAGGATGCTGTGCAGGTGGATGTTGAATATCTCTGGTGAGGGAAACTCCACATCATCTCTGGACAATCTGTTCCAGTGCTTGGTAAAAGAAGTTCTTCCTCTTGTTCAAGCAGAACTTTGTGTGCTTCAGTTTCTGCCCATTGTGTTATTGCTAGGCACCACTGGGAAGAGTGATTAACACTAACAGTTTAAAAAAGATCTACATCCACATTTGCTTTAAAAATAAAGAACAAAACATATGCACATTTTTTGCACATACTGCATTCTGTTTGAACCTATGCAGCTGTTTTTCTCTAGGATGGAGTGATATGGGCCTGAATAAATTAACAAATCATTCTCTAGCCCACCATTGCGTCAGGGGGAAAAGCTGGTATTAGGCTAAGGAGGGGAGAAAACAAAAGACCCTATCTTGATGGGCAAACAAGTAGATTCACTAAAGCACCAAAAATAACCTTTAAACTTTACCTTCGTATCTTTGAGAGCACAAATTATCCATGGTACCATAGATCTTCCATTTATCCTTTGCCTCTGATCTTGTTTTCAGCACAATATTTTCTTTTTTTTTGCCAGCACTGAGAAATAAATCTTCCCCTTGGATCACCAAGGCTGCATTTCTGCATTCCCATCTCTGGAATTCACTTTTCTTGTTGCATGGGTACAGAGAAACTTTAGCCTGGTTTCTCTTGTTGGGCACTCCCAAGCATTGTGCAAATGCCATGCTCATTAACTGATGATCAGAGACCCACCTGAATTTTTGTAAATCACTGCTTTTCTTGCAAGCAGCTGTTGTGACTGCCTCAGAACTCTGAGCAATTAAACAGGACTTAATATCCTCATTGAATATTAAGAATATTTCCTTGTCTGTAAAACAAAACATTCAGAATAACTGGTTAGGGTGAGCACATGGTAAGGGGAGCTTGTGAGGAGAAACATGTGTTTATTCTATGTTGATCTCACTCATGTCAGAAGGCTGCAAATTTTTACAAGGATCAAATGGCATTTTCAAGACACATTTCATTCAGGGAAGGAAAAGTAAGTACAGCTCAGTAAATACATAGGAACATAATACAGGCGAATAAGAACACATAAACTACATTAAGACAGCTTCAAATATGTGATTATAATAATGGAATTTTATCTTCTGAAATGCACATTTCATTCAAGAATTCCAAAAGAGACCTTTACTGAAAATTTGGAAGTTGGCCATCACATTCATGCATTATAGATTTAGCTCCTGTGATATACATCTCCATGGGGTCCCAAGTGTGCTTAATAGAGTTAGTGAGTGAGCCTTCTGTGACCCTTGCTCCTTCTGGAATTTACATGTTCTGTTATGGTTTGGGGATTTTTTTGGAATTAAAAACCATGTAATGGTGACTTGTTACCTTGCCTTGATCCACTATCCTTTTCTTAGCACATCTATCATAAGAAGTCAACATAATTTGCACAATAAATCACAAGCATTGTCACAAGAACAATGACATAGATATAGATATTATATAGATACTATAGGTGTGGGCCTGTGCATTGTGAGTGCCACACAAAATAGTTTACACTCCCAAAGGGTTACAGGCAGCCTGGTGTAGTAATCCATAGTAAATCCTGCTGGGAAGGGCTGTCCAGAATTCCAGCTCTGCTGTGACACACAAAGTAAATCCTCATGGGCAAACAGCTGCATGCTCCTAAAAATGTCGTGTAGCATGCAGCTCTCACTGGCTTTGGGTCATGAGGGATTGAAGTTTGGACTACAAGGAATATTCTAGGACCTATAGAACATGAGAGCAAGGTTTTGCCCTTCAGCCCTCTGCGCCTCAAATTCACACCTGGAAAGAGAGATGCAGCATCACTGCCATGTCCATCTGAGAGAACAGCTCACAAGAGGCAGTGAGATTCCCCTCCACACACAAAAGTAAATTTTTAGGACAAGTGTGGATGTTAGGGCAAGCCAGTGTTGGGTAGTGAACAGAGGAGAAAGTCTCTGGAAAATTCTGGGAGGGTGTGACAGAAAGAATAGTTCTTGACCTCTTCCAGAAGGTCCCTGTATTACTTTGATCAGCTCAGTAATACATAGGAGTTTCACTTCTGTAAATCTAAATTTGAAGCTGAGACTTAGTTTCTTCTTTCCTTGTCCATTTAGGCAAAAAGTTTTAAATATTATAAAATCTTTAATTTCTTACTGCTCAGTAAATAAGTGCTTGGTGTAGCCCCTTAAGTACCAGCTGTCATTCCTCATCAAATTTTTGATCTAATAATAGGAATTCTTGCTGGAAACTGTGAGGTTTCTGCTTTTGGGTTGGGTTCCCAGCTCACTGAGCAGGAGGGAGACCCCCTTTTTGCACAGGGTGGTGCTGTCACAGCTCACATGGAGCAGTGCCTGCTTTTGGAAAGATAAAATAAACACATCTTTGAAAATTATCATCATACTTACTTTAAAAGGGAGCTGGGATCTATTTTTGGCCAACTTCAGAGCCTTGAGTATCCCTCTTATCTTTACTCTTACTGCTGTAATGGTATTTCCACAGCCGTTCTTGAATCTCAAATATTTCTAATTTTTTTTAATGGCTTCTTCTCAGCCACATTGCTACACCTTACATCAATCCACAAGTTCCAACACATCCCACACAATCTCATACTAAGGCTAGGAGATACACCTGCAACACCCTGTTTAATTCCTTTATCCTTTTCATTTTTTGTCACCCTGTCACACATATAGACAAAGACTATAGAGCACACTGTGAAGTCCATCTACTTTATAGTAGCAAACATAACCAATAAATAAGTTGTACCCAAAAGGCAATCTTTATTCACAGATGTGACTCAGTCCTGACTTCTGATTCTCAGCTTTACCCCATTTTGAATATTCTCCTCTCTTTAAAAGTAAATCAACATCTCTGTTTCTGTTTTGTGGAAACTTCTGTGGACAGCTCCCATTAGCAGAAATATGAAATGTAGAGCAGTAAATCTATGTGAAAATCTTTAAGATTCTGAGAAACCAGCAAGATAACAAAGATGCCCACTTTCACATCCACTTTTGCAAGGGGATAGTAAAAAATAGACTCACCGAGCGTCTGAAAAGCAGTATGAACAAATGAGAGGAAAACTAAAACTGTAGAAAATGTCAAGATTTTCATTCTATCTTCTTATTCACAAAGAGATGAGATGAAATTAATTGCTGCAGTAGAGGTCCTTAAAGAATCAGTTGGTGCTGGCTTCTTCTCAGTTTTGGAGATTTTTAGTTAAAAGAGAAATCTCTGGGCTCTAAATAAGGAAATATCCTGTCACATGTGGTATTTTGAAATCTATAAATTACAAAATTCAAAGTTCACATCTGAAAGTGAAGTTTTCATCCATTCAAATGCAAGTGGCAAAGTTGGAACAGTTCAAGGTCATTCCACTGAATTGCTTTTAACTTTCTTGGTTCTGTGCTGGAATTGTAACATTCTGACCCTCAAAGACAAAGAAGCAGGGAGTGCACTTTAAATGGATGGATCTTAAATGTCAGATGTACGTACCTGAGAAACTCAGAGAAAACTATATGCAAATTTCTTAGCCAGAAAGATCTTCACTACTGCAAAAGATATGTTGATTTAATTTACTGCAGTGAGCAATATTGACTATTTCAGTGTAAAAAATTAACCCCCACAGGACAATTTAATTTTGCTCGGTGACTTGACAAAATGCATACACCTGCCTTTATCTATCTGATGTATCAGCTAGTAGACCTAGTGTGCTGTTATTTCTTGTGAATTTATCTTAGAAGAACCAATACAAATTAGTCAAATCTTTACAAATCTTTCTGTGATTTTGGAAAAAAAACTGTTTTTCAAAATTATTTAATTCATAAAGTACAAATGAACTTTCCTACTTTATTCTTTCTTTGTACCAAGCATAAATGAGACAAGAATAGAGGAATAGTTTCAAATTTTACAAGTGAGCTTCAGTCATTTATTAAGTGGAAATGAACTACAGCTATGATGTACAGTCCCTTAGTAATTTGAAAAAAAGGGAGGAAAGAAATTCAACTGAAATTGCCCTTCACATTTTCTCTCATTTTTCTTGGCTTTATTATGAAGACAAATATCGCAGTATTTTCTGCAAGAGCAAAGCATTACGTAGTAAGATAGAAGAAACTCATTCACACAATACAGTCTTTGGAATTGTGTTATCAATATAAAATATAAAACATTTAAATAATTATATTATGTTGGATTTTTTCATCTGTTTATTCTTTCAATTTACTTTGCCTTTATCAGTAGCCATCAAACAGCACAGAATCCAGTTCCATATTTGTTAAAAAAAGAAAAATTGTATTCTTTGTAACTTACACAAGGGCTAAAAAAGAAGATCAAGACGACTGTCATTAAAAGTAGTTTGAGTAAAAAAATGCCTTTATTCCTCATTCTCTGCAATATGTTTTGTTTAATCGACATATGTCTAAATTTTCAATCCAATGTAACATCTCCTCTGCAGTTCTTATGCACTTTCTAAAGGTTTGTAATTCCCAGAGATGCTCGAGATCTTTCTTTCTTCAGAATGCCATAGACAACAGAGAATTCCTAGAAAACTTAAACATCTCAGTAAATCTCTAAAACATTTCACTAGCAAGGCACTGTTTTGTATCCCACTCTCTTACTGGCCAGAATCATGGACACAGTGCCCAGTTATTGGTTCATGTATCAGAGAAATGGAGGATAGTAAGCAAAGCTATCTTAAAATGAGTGATCAAGTGGAAGAAAACCAGGAATGCATTATTTCAAAATTTATTTGGCAACTACTTTATTTTATAGTTTATTTATGGATTTTTTAGTCATATGCCTTGCTCACATTTCTGTCTCTTCCTGTCAGTGTCTTTTTTAAGGAAGAAGACTCATTGGATCAACAAACCATGTGTCATCTCCACATGCTAATTAAACATTGAAATGTTATTGTGTAATATATAGATTGTTTACTGATATACTCTCATGTTCATAATTGATAAAAAACATTCAAAGTCATAGAATAAGACTGTACATAAAAATTTATTTGTTTTGCAAAATTCAAGTTGAAGTCATGAATGAAGAACATGTATTCGCATTTCACTTACAATACTATCACAAGGAAGATATTTGTGTATAGGGTATAAGAAAAGGGCAGCAATGTGGGGAAACAATTCATGTAAATCCCTGTTTATTCCAAACATCACTTAAGTAAGAGTGTGCATGCTTCAGAACAGTAAGGTGAGGTACTCTCAAAGTGCTGGAACTAGGGCTGGTGGCTCTGCAAAAAGTGCTCAGTGTTAGTTTTGACTCTGTATGTGATGCTGTCACAAATTCCTGAATAAGTAACCCATAACTTTAAAATCTAAATTCCCACTAGTTATTTTCCTTGCTTGCTTAATTAGCCATTTTGTACAGTTCTAAGTCAATAAATACATGAGAGTATTTATTGAGGAGCATACAGCAATAGTTCCTAGTCTTCACAAAAGGAATAACTGCCAATTTTAGTTCATAGTAAAAGTTACATGCTACAGCTATGAAAGTTACATCTAAGAGAGACTAAGGTTTTCTTTTGTTCAGCTATATTTTTTCAGCTTAACCATTTTAGTTTGGCTGTGTTATCCCATCAGACAACACTGTGTTCATTTTTTTCTTTGTTGCTGGTAGCATCACTTCCATTGTCCTCTGCACTTAGGGCACGGGTGTATTCCAGCTGCCTGCTGCTCCGCCTCACCTCTCTTCCAGTTCCACTTCCAGGTTTGATCTTGAACAAGAAATAAATCATGAAGCCCATCCCCAATAAAATTATGAGGACCAGAGTAAGTAGTATCCACATATTCAGGTGACCACTGGCTTTGTTCTTTTTGGCATCTGTAAATAAATAAAAAGTACATAGAAATGAATGAGCTGTAGCCACAAACAAGTGTAAGACTACTGAAAACTATAATTTCTTCCTTAATTAACAAGTGGAAAACCTATTATAATTTCTCTGTGTCAGTCTTCCTCATAGATATTACCAAAAGGAGGATCAGAGAAGGGGTGATCAATCTGCCAAGTAATTTGATTATTTTGGGGCTTCCTAAGGGTCTTGCAGCTACTGATAAATTAGTCTGGGAAAGAATTCAATGTTAACTAAGTAAATAAAGCTCATATTAACAAAAAAAAGGAAATATATATATATATTATTTATTTATTTATTTATTTATAACTAAATAAATGGTATTAAATTTAAGCGCATATCTTTGAAATTAATTGGAAGGGAAAAAAATCCTACCTTCCACATCTCCAGCTACTTTAAGAATAGCTGTCAAAGAAAGAGACAAATGTTTAGTCGAAATCTAGAAAGGTCACATTTTCTTCCTGACAGTTTGATATTAGCAAAAGGTCTGGTAACCTGCACATCATCATCACTTCTGGAAACGCATCTGCTAAATTAGGAGAGCTGAAAAGGCATGAAAGATTTTTAACCCCATATTCCCTTCAATAAAACTGCAGTGTTTTGCATATTGAATCCCCCTTCTTGCTTCTTTTGTAATAACAAGAACATCTCCAAGCTGAGTAGTAGTGGCTTCTGACTGTTTCAAGAGGACTCTTCTCCCCGATTAATTAACCTTGCCCTTTCCACCGGCTCTGCTTCTTGTGGAGTCTGGGAAAACCTAATCGACTGCTGAGGACAGTTGAGCTTTCCTGTATCACACACAACTCTTTTGAGACCCAACAGGTCTCGATTTACCATAATTTATTTGCATCTATAATTACACGTATAAACTCAAGCCTTCTTGTGCCGCTTTTCCCGGCTGTGCACAGAGGGCGCCGTCTGCAAGGCTTTCCCCGGCCGGCTGGGTGGGACCTGCTGGGAGCTGCTGGGACCTGCTGGGAGCTGCTGGATGAGGCTGGGAGCTGCTGGAAGCTGCTGGGTGATGCTGGATGATGCTGGGAGCTGCTGGGTGATGCTGGATGATGCTGGGAGCTGCTGAACGATGGCCACGACTCTCCTCATGGGCAGTGGGAGCCCAGGGATGCTCCAGGAGCCGGGCAGCTGCAGCAGAGCCAGGGCAATGCGTTGGGCTGCTACAACATTGGGCTCTGTGTGTTTGTGAGCAGGAAGGAGAAGCAGCTGTTAAATTTGTCTAGAGCTGGCTGAAATGGAATAAACTCCTGTTCTGCTGGGGAAGCTGGTGTCAGGGAATAAATACCCTCTGTACCCTGGCATTGCGCATCAGGGCCACGCACAGTCAAACCCATCAAACAAAGTGTGTGGTGATAGTGAGTTTCTGCTTTCTGTCGTCTGGCAGCAGAGAAGTGGCATTCAGTAGTGTCTGTTGCCTGCAAAGAAAACTAGGCATTGTCCTCAAAGCAGATTTTTCCTTTAGAGAGCATGCCCTGAACAGTGCTGTGGTTGCTGCTTCCCCCACCAGCTGCAGGTTTGCTTTGGTGGGGGAAAGGACTGAACCTCAGAAACATCCTGAACCTTGGAGTTGTGAAACAGGGCAGGAAATTGGACTTTTCTGCAGAATTAACAGTTAAACTCCAAAATACCACATGCTTGCTTGGCTCACAATATTCTGATATTTCTACTTCCTGACTAAAGCAGATGGTGCTCAGTTATACAGAAATACAATATTAAAAAAAAAAAAAAAAGCTAACCAAAACACTTCTACTCTTTTCAAAGGTCACTATATGCTCTCTGGATTGCACTTCCACTCCTATTTAAATAGAATTGCTTCATCCATCTCTTGCTGGAACAGCATGTATCATAGTACAGCAAGAGGAAGGATAGCAAATTATTGATGCCACTCTTGTTGCATAGAAAGAAAATAGGAATTTCAGTAGAAAAAAATGTGTTTATGTTGGAGGAGAACAAAAAAAAAAAGAAATTTGGATTTTTTCCAGGAAATATTTATGTAAGAAAATACAGTGCAAGAAAATCTGAGGTTATGAAGCAAGAAATCATAAATAGGGGAAACAAAAAAAAAATACACTTGTATTATTTTTGTCTGAACATTGAAACATTTGTGCGAGTCCTTTGCAACACTCACATCGTGCTATTACTACTGAAATAAAGCCATAAATGGAAAGAGCAAATATTAAAGAAGTCACTTACTCTTTGGTTTCTTACAAATAAAGCCCTTTTGGGAAGAGCAGGGCAGGACACTCCAGTAGCCCGTGGCTGCAGACAGCTCCACGCAGAACGCCAGCTCGTCCCCCGAGGGCTGCCCCTCTGCCCAGTTGACAAAGTCTAAGGCACTGTTGTCCTGCCAAAGCAGCTGCCCTGATGTGGCAAATGTTAGTATCAGTGCTAATAGATCCACAGGAAAGGTCTTCACCTCAGTGAATATTGACATAATATTACTTTCTCCAGCCTATAAAGCAATACTGCTTTCTTCTGAAATTCCATCTGTGGTTGGTTTTTTTTGATGCATTTTAGCTCATTTGATTCTTGTCCCAAAAACAATATAATAGCTTTCCCAAATAATGATTTGCAGATTTATCAGTTATAATAATATCGCAGTTTTAATTTATATTTCTCTGTATGTTTGCCAAGGATATTAAAATTTCCAACTGAAAAATGTTGAATTTGGAATTCTATAAAAAATTCTCAATTATTATTTCATCAGCACTCAATGAAAATCAAGCAGCTTTTACTGCAATGCTAATCGTACATTTAGTTAAAATGAAAACTTTTTTTTCTATAAACTCTAAAAAAAATGTTGATGTTTCAATGGGCTGAAAATAATCTAAAATAAAACCCTTTCTGACTGCTTGTTGTCTGATAACAGTGTTTTCTTCCAGATGCATATTTTCTACTGCATGCTTTAGCAAGCAGCCTAATTTTCTCCCTACAGAGTCACAGAGGAGCTTGATGCTGTGGGCTCTGGCTGGACTCCCACAGGTCTTCCCCAGCCAAGAGAAGATGGGAGCCAGTCAGGACTCTTTCCTCAATGGGAAAAGCTTTCTCAGAGACCAGGAATAGGAGACAACCTCTGAGACAACCTTCAGACTTAGGTCTGAACTCTACTTCATTTGGTTGCTTAAAACCTATCAATTTCATTAATATTTTTTCCATTAAATAAAGTCTGTTTATTATTATTTATAGAACTTAAAATAGTTACCATTTACATTTCTGTATATTCCTATCCAGAGGCCACTTGTCTTGCTTGCATATAAGTCTGCATGTTCTATTAAAAAGTTTGATTCATACAGATCTTCTACGGAAGCCAACATACCACCTATAAAAAAAATGGAAGATGATATCCCTGACATAGTTACAGCTTTTGAGGCAGGTTAAGGTTAATAAAAAAACCTCTCCCACTGGTAGGGAGTAAAGAAGGATTTAAATAGAGACCACAAGGCAGTGTCCAGCTGTGGGGAACAGCACAGGCAGTGAGAGATCTCCTCTAAGTGAAAGACACACAGGCACAGAGAAGATGGAGAAGATGATGGCTTTTAAACACCAGGCAAGGTGCACTATGTTTTCAGGTGACTGGGTGTTATTGTTCATAGGAATGATGAGTGATTATATGTTCTTCATGGTTTGACAGAATAATATGTAGCATGAAATGCTGTGCAACAAACAAATCTGCAGTTCAAACCGATGTATTGATTTTTGTGGCAGTGGTGGTAGCGTAAGAGGGCTAGGAGGATCTAAAAAGGGATGAAATAAAGGATCCATTTGTTTTCTCTTTCCTGGCCTCCTGAGACATGGATGAGACAGCTGATGAGTCAGCAGCAAAGGTGAAGGAGTGCCAAGGTTCTGCTCCTGGTCCTGGCCAGGAACAGATGCCTCCAAGGAGAAGGAGGGAAGCATTTTCCCTCCCTGGGCTCTGCACTCTGCCAGGGAGCCCTGCTGGTAGAGCAGGGGCTACCAGGCAGCACAAGAAATCCCTCTTGGATCAACCCCTTTTTACACAGAGCCCATGTTAAAAATGAGTGATTGTTATTATGATATTTACTTTGCCTATTGTGTAGAGAAAGATATGGAAAAGAAGGGATAAAACCAGAAAGAAGTGGGTTTTTTCCAAATCACGTAAAATTTAATATTTTACTAAAAAGAGAGATTTTGTGAATGAAGAATTATAACAAGAAACAAGCACAGCTGGAAAAACAGAACAAGGAAATCACCTTAAATGCAACATAATTGAAAAGCACATAACAGTAAAGAATAAGTGAGACATTTATTCCTTATTCTTAATATTTGTAGATTTTGCATTACTACTTTTCAAGATTTTTTCAAGACTTCTTTTTAATGTCAAGATTGAAGTTCTATATTTGGGTAAAAATAATAATTACCTGATTGAATGCACTGAGTCACAGACTGAGCCCAGCTCATTTCATTGGCATTGAAGTTATAGCAGTGGCTTCGGAAAGGAATCCAAGATATGTGATCAGATTCAGGACATTGTCCAATCTCCTGGGGGGGGTCAGAAGGAACTACATCTAGAGGAAATGAGATATTATAAATGCTGTCATTCAGTAAGGATTGCAGTTCTTCATATATGAAATCAAACTTTAAAACCACCTTTTCTTAAAAGCGTTTAAAGTATTCTTTGGAACACAGCGCTTGAATTATCAGTGTCTAAGTCAAGAGTGATAATGAGGATCAGGACTGGTCAGCTGTGAGAGGATGACTCAGTGTGAATCTGTGCACTTCTCTGTTACTAACTAAATCAAACTTGGATTGTTTCAAGGATACTTGAGTGTTCAAGAATTTTGGTTCTAGTTTGTTTTGTTATAATCAACAAATTTATATAAAGAAAAGAAGCATTAAAAAGCATAATAAACACCCCTAGAAAACTCCCAAATTCTCAAAAAGTTCAAATAAGTTTTATTTAAAATGAAATATCATATAATAGAAAATTCCCATTTAATATTTTCCTCAAGATAACAATTCAAATTTCTGAACACCTTTATATCTGACAAAGAATAGAGTAATCTGAGGCTCATTGATAATTTATGTAGTAACCCCTCATTTTCCTACAAGAAATGACATTATGAAAAGGCAACATTGTCACTTAGTACTTGTGGTTTTAAAACAAAAGTTGCAAATTAACAGCTATGAAGTTCAAAGCATGGCCAAAGCATGGAAAAGAAAATAAAAAACAACCAACCAATTAAAAAACCCACAAAATATCCAACCCAAAACAAAACAAAACAAAACAAAAACAAATCCAATAATCCCCAAATAAACTATTAGTTTCCATTAAGTGTGTGTCACTAGAGCTAACAGATGTTATTCTAATACAAATGAGAAAACAAAAAACCCAGTCCCATCCTGAGATTTGCCAGTAGTTTTACTGTGTAGTATTCTTCCCATACAAACCCTATGAAGTATGAACTTTTTGGGGGCCAATAACAGACCCTTTTTTATCAGATACAACTCTTTCTCCTACATCCAGTTTTTGGAATCCAATAGCAATGAAGTAACAACCAGTGTAGGAATGATGTGTTTATATTGAAGAAATGAAATTCATTTTATACTCAGTGGAATTCACTGATTACCGACCTTCCCATAAAACCTCTGTCAGCAAAACACTTTACATTCTAGAGTTAGTGTGAGATGCCTGGTGTCCCCACAATTTCTATGATCTGTCTGCCTTCTCCCATGGCAGCTATTACTTCAATCCAGTAAAATGGCAAGATCTTGGCTGGTGAATGCCAACTCCATCAAAATAACACATTTTCATGCGAATTAAATGTATTGACTGTACATACCCAGCCTTATTATTCTTGATATATACTTAGAAATTTGTAATTCAGGCAAAGCATATAAAGCAAGGTTTCTGCCATAAAACCAAAAGTCATTGTCATTGCTTACCTTCAGATTTTTTGCAGACAGGAAGATGTTTCTCATCACAATGTGCTGTTTTCCATCTCCCAGAGAGTGCTAGATAGACGCAGGCTATTTTCTGTTTTGGTTCCCTATAGTCCCACTTAGAAAAACTTACTTTCCTTTTATTGGTCCATCTATAATATCCATAATTCTGAAATTGAAACAGACATTTGACACAACTTTTGTAAACTCTTATCTGCTGTTTCACCTAAATGCACTCATACAGAAGCACATTTCCAAGTGATACAGGCAGCTCAGCTTTTGTATCTGTGCTAGTACTGTTAACATACTGGTTGAATCAGGACTCAGCAACATAAAAACCAGACCCAGCAGGATGGCTCCCATGCTGGAACAACCCATAGAAGTGTTTCAAAGGCTAAATAATACACCCTGGGGACTCAGTTCCTTGTCAGACAATGTTGTAAGGGGGAATCACCATCCCAGAAGAGTCAGATCTCCAGGAAAAGCAGGAAGACCATGAAGAAGCAGGAAGACCAAGAACATGAAACCAGTGGAAAGCTTAGGTGGAAATGGGTCTCAGAGTTGGCTATCACACAAGGACTCTGAGCTCCAGCAGTTCTGAGGAGAAACGTTCAGGAGTAAACTGCAGACATCACTATGAGGAACCAGAGAAAATGATTAATTTGTGAGAAGCAAAAGAGAAATATGTCGAGGAGGAATTTTTGAGTCTTTTTTCAGTCTTTCTTCTTCCTCCCCTTTTTTCTTTTCCATGAAGAATCAGAAGAATTACAAGGAAAGGTGAAAAGACACAGACAATATATTGCTGCCATTAAAAAGAGGGGGATAAGATGTGATCTCACTGCAGTGTCTAGCTGTGCCAAGAGGGATGCCAGGTGCACAAGGTCATACTGAGCTTGACATCATCAGGGCAAGGTCACTCACTGCCTGGGGAAAAGGAGGAACCACAAAGCTTGACTCTGCAAGATCAAGGATGGCTTGTTTATAAGTACCAGGGGACTGTCTGGTGATTCAAGCTTGATCAAAACGGGATTTTAGCTGCTTTCTAAATCATATTGCTAGGACTAAAAACAACCAACTTTCATATTAAGTGAACTTAAACACTATTATTTTGGCTTGAGTAGAGATGCCCTCTGGACATTTGCAAATTGAAGGATTTCTTTTAAGGTTGGTGACTACCCATCACTTATGTGAGCATTTTATCTGGTGGAGGCAGAGATGACACTGTTAGAATAGTGGAAATATGTACTTTTCAGCAACAAGTTCATTTTATCAGACAATTTTTTCAGCCTTCTGAGGGACTTTATCAGAGTGTCGCTGCATCATATAACTGGAAATGCTATTTTTACACAATATTTATTATACCTATCCCTAGGGATACTGATTTCCAGACATGTTTTGCAGTGTTACATACCAGTGTGGAATAACAATAAGTAAAAACAAAGAATAGTTAAGAAGACTATTACTGATGAAAAGGCTCATTTTTATTATCAGGGAGGTTTAGTCAGATCAAAGAACAATGAAATAGAAACATGATAATTAAGTGCATTTAGCAACTGCATATTCAGTGGAGAAGCTGAAGCTCAATTTGTCACTCAGTCACAGAGCCAATAAGAGTGATTGTCACTCGAGTGTTACCTTACAAAGTGGTGGACCTAGATCTCAGTATTCACTACTTCTGGTGCAGTATAGCTTTTACTGATTTTAACCTTTGGGACCCAGCAGGTATAACAAAGAATGTGTGTTCAAAGGTGTGTGGTTTGGCTAAGAACCCTTCTGAATCAAAACGTAATGGAAAAGCTACAGCTGCCAATGATCATGAGGCACTGCCCTACTGATCATCTTGCACTCTTTGGGCAGGGGTCACCTCTCCTAAAAATGGCCATCTGGAAGTTTACCAAATGTTTTTACCTATGTTTCCAAGATTCACACAGTCCATCACCACCAAAGTTTCCCATCCCTCTCCATTGCCTACAATGGAGTTTAATGATTTAAGATTGATGAAGTCAAAAGATGTGAGACTGTCCACCATTCCTAAGTTTCTAAATCTGTTCATGCTACAAATCTCCTGCTAATAGTAGCAGCATTTAACTTTATCAACTATTAATTTTTTAATCTTACCACATTGCTGTTGAGTCCAATCCATAAGGGCTCTCCATACTGCACTGCCTGCAGCAGCAAGAATATATTACTGTAATAATCAAAAATGCTAGCAAGCTCTGAAGATTTCTCCTTGCATGCTTTTCTTGCCTCTTCCCAATTCATTTTAGAAGGAATGATTAAATAGCTGCTGTTGCCATAATGGACAAAATCGAAATCTGGAGCACTTGTGGGGTGAAACAGTTCAGGCTCTGTAGGAAAGAGGTACAAATTTGAAAGGAAGAGGAGAAAACAGTCAACATTTACAAGCTGCTGGATAGCAGTATTACTTTTGAGTAACAGATGAATATAACATGGCAACAGAAGCATCAAGTAACAGCCTTTCCTACATAAAACCAAAGTGATTTATTTTAATGGCAATTTGGAATTATTTTAATCTGTGGTGTAAAAACACATTCAAGGATTAGAGAGAGGCAGAGCATGAGCTGTGTGTATCTACAGACACAGGCTGTCCAGATGAAATTATGTCAATACTAGTTCCACCATGATCCTCCTCCCAAATCTCTCTGTGTTCCCCCACCACAGTGCAGGTGAAGTTTTTCCCAGGCATGAGCACAGGACAAAGATCTTCACACCACTTCAGTCTCAAAATAATTTCTTTCTAAGCAAATTTTAACACCATGCTGCTACATCTTCCCTCACAGGATGAAGTGAAAAAGGAAACTGTATTTGTACCTATAATTATATATGCAGAAGTAGAAGGCAAGGGCCTAGAGGTAGTGATGGGGGCAGAAGAAAAGACGTAAACTTTGCTTTCAGTCATTGTTGAGGATGCCCTGGCAATTGTTTTTGCTGGTGGCATCCTCATGCAGCTTTCTGCACTTGCATGGGACAGAGCTGTGAATCATCTGACCCAGCTGTGGCTTCTTCCTCTATTTTGCCTTGCTGCTCAGCAGTTCCCTGTTCTTGTTCCTGCAGACTCTGCAGTGTAGCTGTGCTCCGGATGTGTCTCCCACCTCAAGGCCCCATGAAGAAAACTGGAACTTTTGCCCTTCTGAGTATTGCTGTTCTTTTGATATGAAGGCCTTGCTAGAGACTGATGAGCAAACCAATCAGTTTAATTGGCCTTGGTTGACCCCCAGCTGGGGGTCACTGGGGGATTTGTCTTTTTGTACTGTATCTGCAAAATAATTGCGTTCAGCCACCTGTCTTTGTGATGGCTGGGTAAAGCACAGATGGCCACACATTTCTGTTAATAGAGAAAACAGGCATTTTGAAGGCAGAGACCTTCTAGGAACCTGGTTTGGGCATTTTTCTTATGATTAAGAAGGTGAATCCTGTCTTCAAAGTGTCTGTGTGCCAGGCACCTGATTTAAGTGTGGATGTCCACAGGGCAGGGGAGGTCAGCTTCTCTGAGTTGTAATGGTTGCATTGTTCAGTAAATGTTTTGCAACAAAAGAAAAAAAAAAAGTGGAAAATAAAATTTACCGCTGTCCATCTGGCAAATATAGCTTTTATTATGCTGGCAGTCAGTATTTTCCCATAATCCTGCACCATCTACAGACCTTCTTGTCATTGCAATGCAATCAGTCTGGGGGAAAAATGAAAAATAGAATTGTTGCTGATAAAATGCAAAATTTCCAGCAAAATAATAGAAATAGGTGTGAGGAGAAAAATTTAGTAGCTTTCTTTTCTAGTTTTCTGGTTCTTTTCATGTATTGCTTGTTGGAAATTAAATGTATTCTATTATCTATCTTAAGCAGATGTACTTTCATTGGCAGATTGCTGCAATAACTTTTGTCCATTAATTAAAATTCCTTGGAAGGTATTGAAGTTATTTTTACTATGGAGTTAATGATAATCTGTACTGAATTTGTTAGAGTTTCATTTCGATTTGCATCATACAAGGAAAAACAATAAACCAGAATAAAAAGCAAAACTAGTAACACTGCATATTTTCACTAAAATATAATAATTATAGAAAGTGTAATTAATTCTAGCAGTAAAGATTCTTTTTCTGTACTTCTAGACTTTGACAAAGGAGAGTAAGCCTAGATAACAAACAGGCATATTAATTTCTGATTAAAGCTTTAAAAATTTGATCTTTGAAATTTCAGTTCACTTCTGCTTTAAGCTATTAAAGATCAGATCTTTGCTGAGACAGAGGTCAGGCTGGTATACTCAAACATTATGTCATTTATGTTATGCATTTTCTGATTTATTTCTGTTTACCTCTATTGTAATATACTTCCAGTCAACCACCATGAATTTATCTCTGAATGGGAATCCTGGGGCCCAATTTGAATAGTCAAAAGCGCTTCCATCTGTCCAGAGATATGTATTCTCACTGTTAATGTCATTCAGCCCAATCCATGTTTCACTGGCAACATCCTTTAGGTGAAAGGTGAGGAAAGCTGATAGAAAATAGATTTAAAAATAAAATAAAAAGTACCTGAGGAGTTTTCTTTTTTCCAAATTCCATGTAAATCAAATTACAAATAAAATAACAGCCATTCATCTTCTAAATATATTGAAAATACTAACTTCAGTATTATTAGGCTATGAGTGAATGGTAAAAGAAAAAATTACAATAGGTAATCAAGCTGAAGCAGTTTGATTTCAGGGAAAAAAGAAGGGGGAAAAAAGAAAAACATTTTTTGATAAAAATTATTTAGGCTTGTTGGAAATATTATAGACATCACAGCCAGAAGTGACTTCAAAAGGATTGTCTTTCCCAAGGTAGCATTAACTGCACATATGTAATTTCAGATGGATGTCTGTTTAATGTCTAACTTGAATATCTGTGAGCATTTCATGACTGTAAACTATTACAATTTATTCCACCTTCCAAGACCATGGGGAACAGATTATTCTGTTCCTTCCACAGATGACATTTGCCAAAACTTGGGAAATGTCATATTATCTTACTCCAGTCTTCCCTCTGGATCAAACACCTCCAGTTCTTTCTCCACAGGTTATTTAGGTCTGGAGGTAGGTTCAGCCTCACCATTAGACAGTGAAATATGTGGCATCATACACAGTGCTGTAAGGCTCAGATGTCGTACCTTGCACTTGGTTATTGTGTATAGAGGCCAAATTTCCCCCTAATTCTCTACAAACACTTCTTGCTGAGTGCCAAGTTAGTTTCTCTTCTTCTCTGGATCCAAATATTTTATAACACTGCGGAGAGAATAAGGGATTAGAGAGACGTTCAGGAGTCAAAGAATATTAAGAACATTGATTTGGATTAATTCTGTGCTAGTCCCTGCATGCAAAGAGCTGCAGATGGGGATCTGCTGGAACACAAATACTGTCAGGCAGCAGGAATGAGACCCAGCCAACCCCAGTGCACAGCACTTACAATCATGGGGGGTCACTGCTGGGAAAGAGCAGACAACCACCAAAAGCTTTTGAGGAATTAAATTACTGAAAAGTAAAATTTTTGAAGGACTGAAACTGTTTCCTGATTGTGAACTTAATTTGGAGCAGGTAGTAAATTCTCAGGTCAAGTTTTTTTCAATTATATACCACAGATGGAGTGCTAAAACCTCAGCTCATGTGAGAACTCACATGAGTGGAACAGTGTCAGGAAGAAGTGCCCTTCTGAATAGGTGTTTTCCCTGAATACCAGTGTAAAATATTTTTTGTGTATCTTCTGAGGGACAGAAGACACGGCTCCTCCCTCTTGATGCCCTTTGAATGCATAAAAACTTTTCCTATTGATTGCATTGTGGAATTGACTTTTGGGTTTCCTCTGTTTGTTTTTTGGGTTTTTGTAAAAGTTCATATGTTCAAGTTTTTTTGCTTAACTTAGCAGAAAGCAATGCTTGCTTCTCTTTTATATTTGATTTGACATTTATTGCTTTTTGTGTTACTCAGCTTAGGATGAGTTGCTGTGATGGCCAATTACTTACGAAAAGTGTGACCTTTCATTTTTTCATCTTTGTTACTCAGAAAAACAGGGTTACATTTACAGATAAGGATAATGGATCAGGATTTCCATGCAGTAACTATGCCTAAAATAAGCAGAAGTATCTAGAAGCTAGAAAAGTAGCTATAGCTAAAGGCACATAGTCATTTACAAAAATTATAATTTCAAACATTCAAATCACCTCTTTTTGAATACTTAATTAAATTGTAAAATTTAAAATTTGATATTTAAATATTTAATATTTATTACAAATTTGCCAACCTGAAAATGCAGTGCACTGCTAACTACCATACTTCTTAGTAAATTGGTGCTTAAAGAGAGAGAATTTATTTAATGAGATAAAAGGGATAGTTGTTTTCTTCACCTAGAACAAATTTGCTAAATTTGGCTGATAGTTATTGCTGTACCTTATTTTTAAACAAAAGCCAGGTTTCAGGACATCCTCCCAGAGGTTGAATCACAGGAGGAGCAAATCCTGAGTAAGTTGAATTTTGCCTTTCACAGATAAAGGCATTTTGCACAGCACAACTTATGTCTTTCCATAAGCCTGAAAAAAATGGAATACAGATAATTGTTTAAAGACTGGGGAATAGAGAGAAACTCTTGTGTAACCACTACAGCAGTCAGGCTCAGATGGCATTCATAAAGCACAGATGAAACATGTTTACCCAAATACACTCCTCCTTCCTCTGCAATGTTTCTTTTTTAAATTATGTATTGTTGAACTACCTCTCTGTGGGGAAGCCTCAAATTTAAGTATGTACCAAACATTTTGGATTTTGATGCTAAATTTTACCCAAATATTTATTGTTGCTATTTTACTCACCAAAATCTTCTGACATTACCACACAGTTTTCATCATTGTTTGCAAAATTGGGTTCATTTGGAGCCCAGGCAACATAATTCACCGGGCTGTCATCCAGCCATCTGGAAGAAACAAGGGGACAGTGGCTGCCAGCAGACATCTCAGCAGTTACTCACAAGGTCTGTTTGGGCACAGGGCTAAGCAAGGTGTTAGCAGTGACCAGAGGGCAAAAACTCTACATATCCTGGGGAGGACGTAGCCACAGCCCTGCTGCTGCCTCTCATCTGTTTAATTCTACCACTTTCAAGGCATGGATGGGCATCTTCACATCCCATGAAGGTGTCCTCCTGAAAGTCTTCTACAAATGGATTGTTAAAACAAGTTTCCTGCCAGAAATTTCAGCAAGCTGTTGGAGTATATGCTACTCATGCTTCTAGCTTCCAGCTCACATAACTTGAACCACGTGGGAATCATTTGATTTAACGCTTACACAGATATTTTATCAAAACTTCCCAGACTTTTTCTGTAGCCATTGGAGATCTGGTTAGGGTGAATCTCACCCTTAGGTTGATGTCAAGAGTGGGTCAGGTAAATAACATCTTCAAATTAGCTGCTTCTCCTCACTACTTGTGCAGGGTTGCAGTTCTCACTGTGTAGGGCATTAAGTGAGCTGAATCTTAGCCATGAATTTTTATTGGGTTTGCTCTCCCAAGTTTGGAAGGAAAATGCATTTCTCTGCATAAACATAGAAGAATGCAATACTTTGGATCTGAGACATCTCCTTAAAACTATCCAGAAGTCAGTTGTACAACAGTTTTTAACTTGTAAGTGAAAGCACACAGAAATGCTCCCTGAAGATGAAATTACCAAATTTGTTGTCCATTACCAGTTTTTCTTTACTCACCTGAATCTCTGATCAAAGCTGACAACTAAGCCAATGAAAAATGATTTTCCTCTGTGTTTTGTGTAAATCTAAAATAGAAATAATTAATAGTTAAGCTCTAAATTGCTCCTCAACGTCAAGTAAAAATCTGAAAGGCAATTAATCATACCTGTGATTTATTTTTCCTTTTTTTTTTTAATTTGAGTCTCACATAAGCATATGGTAGGTTGAGACTTAGGTTTCAAGCAGGCAACAGAGAATTATCACTGTGCTGAACACTACATATATTAGAAAAGATAAGCAACCTGGGCCTGGACTATCCTTTGCTGCACCTTTAATATTTGCACACCTCTTTAATATTTGCATTTTCCTCTACCTATTAAAAACAATAGTAATTTTACAGGTGCTGAACAAATCTATAAAAATGTAATGTAGGACAATAGCTCAGGACTCCAGTCTTCCTAAATACTTAGTATGTTCCCTGTATTTTATCACCTGCTGTGCTTCAAACTTCAACTATATATAATTAATAGACTTCCTGCTTACATAGTGCCACAGAAATCGTCTTTTGCTTTCTTTCTCAATGACAACAAGATCAGCAAAGTTCTTCTGACAAATTCTCCGTGCTTCTTCCATATGGACATGCTCTTTGCTGAAATAGTACTGCTTATTTTCATATATAATCCATCCATCACTCGTGAGCTGATAGTCTGAAAGATAAAGAATCATATAAAATGCTTTCCTATCTGGTCTGTACAGAGTCTGAAAACTATACAGTAATTTTTGTGAAAGAGGAAAAAACCTACCAAGCTTGTAGTTTGCTTCAGGCTTTATCAATGTACCTGTAAAAGAGAAGATTTTCATAAGCAACATCCCAAATTAAAAAAAAAAGAAAATCAGAGACATTTGCTTTAAGTAGTTTCATATGCTTTGTAAAATAGATGGGGAAAAAGTCAAACCCACCAGGCGAACTATGAATCAGATAATGCATTTTCAAGAATTTAGAGCGCATTCTGCCATATTAAAGTTAGTGTATGGTTTCGAAATATTTAGCTAGTGAAAAATATGTACGTTACAGTTATATATTCAAAAGTACTGTGTCAAAAAATCCATGTTTCACAGTAAATTAGTTGTAGATTAAACAAAAATTACTTTGAAAATTTGTTATAGCATTTTCACTTGATACTCTATAATTACTTTTTTCTTTTAAATATTACTGGGATTGGAGCCAAACAAAATAATTCAATATAGTAACTCCTAAAGCTTACTGAGATGGTAATAGACTACAAGTACTGAAAATGTAATGCTGGTTTATTGCTAATGTCAGATGTAACTTCCAGTGTGTCAATGAATTCTTCCTTTCCTGATGACTAGGCTTTTACTAAGACAATCTGTTTTTAATAGTCCTGGAGAGCCAGGAGATATCAAACTCAAGTATCTGATTACAAATTGAACCAGGAAGAAGTAAATTAGCTGTATTCCCAGAGGCAGCTATAGCCTCTCAAAGGAAACTCTGCTTTCATATGAATGCCTGTTATTTTGTACCTCTGGACTAATGATTCTCACATTTCTTCTGTGGTTTGATGGACAGAAACACATTATTATAGAAATGACAGAAATAGTTTGATGAGAAATAAACAACAAAAAGAAAAATCAAGAAAAATTATTCTGGGATCATTTAAACACTTCCTTCTTAAGTATTTAGTGAACAATAGAACTAAAATTATCTCATTGTCTTCATTATTAATTTATATACTTCTGGTAATTTTGGTTTTATTGTTTAATCCTAACATAACTGTAACATTCATTGTTTTTGGAAAGCTGGAATATCTTTTGTGAATAGGTGTCTTGAGTGCACATGAGGGAATTCACATCTGAGAATGTCTTCTCTCATGTTGCTCATCACAATATCTAGATTCACAATTACAAGATTAATTTCTTGATTTTTTTTTTCTTGCTTTTGAAAGGTCATCTAAGATCAAGATAAACTGGTCAGAGTCTTTGTGTCGTGGTTTCTGAGCTCCTTCTGAGCCATCTCACCAAGAGCAGAGGGACACATCCCTACAAAGCAGCATGCTCAGTGTGCCAGAAAGGGCTGCACAGGATGCGCTGCTGTGAGCTGGTATGCATAAATCAGGGCTTGGATGGTGCACTTGTGTGACTGATTTACCAAAAGGGAACAGTGATTCTTCCTTTTTGGTTAAGCAATTTTTCAATGTTACCATGGTGCCTTAATCACCCTTCAAGGGTTTTGTTGGCAGAGTCATCAAATATTAGATACACTCAGTGTTTCTATGAAACTGCTTATCCCTTCCCCTTCCTATTGTGCCTCCTAGTAGTTCCCTGTGTACATCCAACTTTCTTTTTGTTTCAAGAAAGTTTTAGAAATCTCCTTCTCCATGGAGATGCATACAAATAGTTTACAACCAGGAAGCAGGGATGTAGAACTGAGCAAGCAAAACAATATCTTTCACTGTCAGCTGTCACTTGATCTCTTCAGCCCATGCACATCCCATTTCTTTCTCCTGCTGGGGGGCACCCCAACATCTGTCAGGTCCATTTTGTGAGCCTGGCACCAGGTGTGGGAGTTTTGGCACTGGGGCCCAGCTCTCCAGGCAAAGCTGGAGGATGCAGGAGTCCATCAAGGTTACACCAATCTCCCCTTTTGATCAGATTGGGTTTTCAGAGTTGCTGGTTCTTATAGCAACTGATCCCCCCTTGCTTCCCATTAGTTTTTTCACAGTGTGTTTTTTCACACTAGTTTTTTCACTTCCTTAGAGAGAACTCTACGTCCTGCATCTACAGCTATTACGGATAAACTTAAAGCAGATAGAAATAGAGGGAGTGATAAAAGGAGAGGGGATAAGTACCTTTGCTTCACAAATTTATTGAACCCATGTTAGAAAGAGATAAAACTAGAGATGAAGTAATAGGGTCACTAACTTCCTGCACCCAAGGACAAGAGAAATAGTTCAATTCATTCTGACTGCTTCATGTGTTGCCTTCACTGCAACTGGTTTTAAAATGAGCAATTCTCAGTGTCTTTCTTCCTTTCAATTTTTTTAAATCCATAAAATTTGCTTTTTAAGCTTGTGTTTATTGCTCCAATTAAATGGGAAAGTAATAATACCTTTTTTTGTTTCACAAATCCAATTAAGTAAATGTTCACAGCGCAAGTCGTTCCAGCGCATTTGGGGTGATCCATTAAACATAACACAATGTTCAAGTTCTTTGTAGTTGTTGGGTTCACCTTCCTCCCAGTTCTCATAAATTACCTGTGTTGGAAATACATATCAATTACTGTGTGAATTGAGCTGAATAGAAGTAATTGAGATTGCCATGGTGACACGATTTCAGTATCTCATCATCTCAAGTACCTTTTTTATGGGATCAGGAGGAGTTCAAACAGACCTGAGAGGGCTGTGAAGGTCATGCTGGCCAGGTTACTTTCCCCACCACCCCCTGAAGAAGGTGAAGAGACTTCACGGTATAGAAAACCATGTGTTTGATAAAAGAAAAACTGATGGACAGAAGGAGTCACATTTATCTTGTTTTGTGAAAGTGGGCAGCTGGACTTCCCTGTGCTGCCACACAGCAGCGCCCATTTTGGGAGGCTGTGAATGTCTAAGGGCACAGACTATCAAAGATGGGATATAACATGGTACCAGGGATGAAACACAGGCAACACTGTGTTAAGACAGTGCAGTGCAGCTGCTCAGTATATATTCTATTTTCTAAAAGACAGAAAGTCAATTAATATCCAGCAAATAAATACTCACAGGGGAGCCATCAATCCAGGAAAATCCTTCATCAGGATTTAAGAGAAACAAACCGATCCAGAAAGCCTGAGTGTTCAGTCCTTTGTCCCTAAAATAATTCATACAATATAGATATATAAGCATAGAAACAGAGGCTGGGATATAAATCCTGGAAAGCACAGAAATATCCTGCTTTCTGTCACACCTGAACTGGGAGCTGTGGCCCAAAGCCAAGCTCACTCCCTGCACTCTATCAGAGTTTTGATAGTGTTCTGTTTTGGGCTAAAACTTCTCATATTTAAAAATAAGTTAAAGTGATGTGGCCCGGAGCCAGCTCAGGTTCCCATCCCTGTGGATGTAGCACAGATCTTGGTTGTAGTATGAGGTCAAAGACAGAGACTTTAGCAAAAGTAAAGCATGAGTAGATGTTTATTTAACTTATAAGAATAGTGAGGAATGATTTTCAATTGTTTTCATTTGCTTCTTAGCTCTTCCTAAGTAGTTTAGTTAATATTTCTTGCTCTTTATCTTGTCATGCCTATGGACCAAATAAAATTACTATTTCAATCACTGCATAACAGAAAGATTTCCTTCCACAAATATTTTATACTCTAAAGCAGAGACTTAACAGACCAATAAAACCACATTCAGGTAATCACAATACTGAAATATATTTAAAATTAAGGGTAAGATCACAAAAACTTCTCAATAGGAAAGTTTTAAATCTGTTTCAGAAAGTATACCTCAATTCTCCACTATGTGAAACAGTTTGGGTTAAAAAGCTGTATATTTTGTGTCATTGACCTGTCTTGACATTATGGAATACAATCAGAATATTGGTCTAATTTGAGGGGAAAATAATGTCACAGTTTATATGTCATGAGCATGACATAACATCTGCAATGCTACCAAAGGTTAATTAAAATTAATTACTCTTTGATTTCAGGATTCTTCAATTTATAGTCAGAAAAAAAATCATGTCAAGTCCTTGCATTTTGGTTTACATTACACAGTAACTCAAGGGATTTTTTGAATTAGTTGGTTAAAGAAGAATTGCAAGCAGTTACAAAATGCCAGTTAGAGCTGAATATTTAATTTTCTCCCTTTAGGAAGAGGGACTAACATGTAAGAAATTGATAAGGTCTGGAGCACAGCCTTTCTAAAACCTTTGATGAAAATTACCAAAATATTAAGCCTCTTTGAAATACCCAAGATTTTTTTTAAAGCAATGTTACAGGATGCTAAAATCTTGTATTAATGTAATTTAAATTTCATTGGTTTTATTCACTCACTTGTTCAGCTCCGAATATGTTTTAAGTAATTTTTATTTAACATAGCAGGAACATGAAAAAGAACCTTATGCAAGTACTCACAAAGCTAATTGCCATATTAAAATTTGATCTTCTTTTGTATTGATTGTGACCAGATTTCCACCTATTTCTCTACAGAATTCTTCAGCTTCAAACCAAGACTTCTTTTGGTTTCCCTCTCTCACAAAAAACTATTGAAAAAGTAAAAATAAATTAGTGAATTTGTGAAGCTTATAAAATATGTGCGATTAAAATCAGCATCATTTTAGCATGCCCTTATACTTGAGTGAGACAACCTGACACCTGTCCAAGTCTCTAATATTAAACATTAAAAATGTGAAGTGTAAATATTTTTTCTTAGCATCAGCTATTTTAAAATAAGGCAAATGTAGTATAGGCATCTGAGGAGAACAAAAAGTATCATAATGTACAGAAGAGAAAAAGCTTATCTGTAACTTAATTCGAACTTTGTCCACTGAAAGGTTCAAAAAAAAGATGAAAAAACTCAACCATTTTCAGTAGAAAGCAGATTTTTGAGAAAAGGAAGGGGAAGGGTAAGTCAGTGAGTTGGACTGGAAAAGATAAAATGGATACAGAAAGTTGTTGTGGATCCCAGCTGAGGAAGAGGTTTTTGTGTTGAGGTGAAAGCATACAAATACAAAATACACTTTCTGCCATGGGGAACATACATTCTTGGACTAAGGATATGTTTAACAGGACTAAGTGCTTGACATTTTATAGAAATGCTAATTAGCAATTTGGTAAATGGCAGAAACAATTTAATCATAATTACATGTGACATGGAAGCTCAGACTCCTGTAAATACAGGAATAAAATCAGATCTGGTCTCCCAACAGGCAGAGACTCTCAGGAAAGAGAGAGCAGACTTATGTAAAGACATGGAAGAGCAATGTTGCATATTTATTTACTTGATCTCTATTGCCTTTTCTTTCCTTTTTCCCTTTGCAAAAAGGGAGAGCTTTTTAAGGCATTTTTAGCTAAATCAAGAGAATGCTCAAAAGTTTTACTTGCTGTAAAGAGTCACCAACTAAACCTGGATCCAAAAGTATGGCTACGAGTACCACATGCTGTGTGAGAAAAGGGTGTCAGAGGGGAATATTTTCTCTCAGAAACATTGTCTTATGCAAATGGCACTGCATCTCTTTAGATGTAATAAATACTATGTTGGTTTTTTTTTTTTTTGAAGTTCCAAACACCTGGAAGCAAATAAATTAAGTGAGGTTCTCACTTGGAATTTAGGTAAAAGAAGGCATAATTCTAGCACCCTGCATTCATAATTTTCCATTTTTGACTTTCGTTACATTTGATGGATCTTTTCCCCCATGTTTTCTTGCTTTGAATACCAAAGAGAAGATCATTCCCAAACAATGCCCCGGCATCCTGGTGAGCAGGGCACTGTGCCCTGGTCCTGGCCATGCTGGGGCTGCCAGAGAAGTGGGCACAGACTTACTTTGAGGCAGGAGCCAGCCCGCGGGGCTCTGTCCCAGCCTGCGGCACACGCGGCCGCAGGGACCTGCCCTGGAGGAGCAGGAGATGGAGCTCCTGCTGCCCGCTGCTTGCAAAGGTAATTCCATGTCTTCTCACAGCTAACAACATCCCATAATCCAGCTGCAATTCCGGTTCCCATGACAACACAGCCTTGCTCTTTCCCTTTGTGATGTGGGAGAGAAATGAGTAAAACCAAAGCCTTATTGTTGTGTAAGGAATGAGACCGTTGCTTTTATTAATTGAAAATTATGAAAAGAAAGATGCAGATTATGAATATGAAAAATATCCTGGATATAAAACTATTTTTAATATCAACTGTCAGAGGCCAGGTATGGGCCAATGAGTCCCACAGACACAGCTTTGCCAAAACCAGAGATTTGAAGCTCCAGAAAACAAATTTTCCTTATCTTGCCAACCCAGGGGAAATCACGGGGAAAATGGCCCTTGATTAAATTTACATATGTAATAGATGACCTGACAAGTACTTTGGAGTTCTCGATATCCTGGTAACTCAATTTCAAAAGGGTGATGTCAAGTACAGCAGGTTTCTTTTAAGGCATAACTAGCTGTGTGAAGGCAAGAGCTCACAGGTAGCTGCTAAGCTGTATTGCTGAAATGCCAAACTGTTTTGTTTCGTGTTCACTGCTCATTTCTTACCTATGCACAGTGTGGGTCAAAAATCTGTCCAGAATAATTTTTCTAAGGCTGCTGAGTTGTTGTTAATTGGCGTTAAAAATGGCAAAAATAATTATACCATGGACCTTGTTAACTCCTCCACAGCATTGCTTTCAGTCTAACCTACCAAAATCTGTCTCTGTGCACCTTGGCAGGAGATTGGCTTACACCACCACCACCTGCAGCTCAGCTGTGACAGTGCTGGGTGCACTGGTGTCAGGCACAGTGACACAGTGGTGGTGTTGGCCACCTACAGCCACAGGCACAAAACACAGTGCCCACTCTAACTTCTAACCAGGGGAATGGGAGCACAAACCTGTGTCAGCTGCAGCTGCACTGCTGTGGCAGGGGCTGAGCCCACGCAGAGCTTACCTGGCATGGCTCTGTTCCAGTGTGTGAAATGAGCAGTTTCTCCATTGGTCCACCTGAAACTCCCTCGTTCTTCTGTGTCAGAGAGACCAATCCAGAAATAGTCTTCAGACCTCAGCCCCGTCAGACTAATCAGGAAGGTTTGCTCGTTCCTGCAGTGGGAAACAGTGTCCATTCGCAGCCTGTTAGTGTGCAATATTCATCTAAGTGATACAGAGGAGTGTTAACATGACCCAAAAACAGAAGCTCCTCAGTGAAGTCCAAGCAAAACCCTGGCAGCCTTTAAGCTGCAGTCAAAAGAATTTCATGAGGGACAGCTTTCTCCTTACAGCTGAATG
This sequence comes from Melozone crissalis, assembly GCF_028551555.1. Taxonomy (NCBI): domain Eukaryota; kingdom Metazoa; phylum Chordata; class Aves; order Passeriformes; family Passerellidae; genus Melozone; species Melozone crissalis. The sequence goes on from NW_026535794.1 coordinate 20,871,108, forward strand.
CATCTGAAACATCACAAATTGCTGCTCCCATGGGCTTCTAGTTGTATTCTACTCTTTTCACTGTCTTTCCAAATCTCTGAGGTGCCTCAAGCAGACCACCAAGACAGGACCAAGCTGTCAGCTCTGCTACCCATCACCTCTGAAGGCAGTCCTGTTCCTCAGGAGCCATGTAGCCTCTGAAGCCTGACAGGGATGTAGGTAGATTAGAGATGATCCGTTCTGGCTGTGGGAGAGGGCAGGTTCTAGGGAAGATTTCCTACGTTTCCTCAGAATTTGCCTTAGAAGGTAGTTTAGGATAATATTTTTATTAAAGCTTTCCTATCAAAATGAGAAACCACCTACCAATAAGTAGATGAAAATTGTAGTACCTACTTTCCAACAGAAAAAAATCCCAGCAAACCAAAAACCCCAAAGAACCCAACCAAACAACCAAAAAACCAAAAAATCGCCCAAAAGTCAGAAGCTGCTTTAATTATGAATTGAAAGATAAGAGGAAAATGACTCAAGAAGCCCTGAAATTTGAAATTTGCTGTAATAGATTAAGCTATAGCCAGACAACATTGAGCTGTTTGGTTTGGGTTTAATTTTCCTGTGTGGATTATCTTTGAATGCCTTGCTACAATAATTGTTTTTGAAAATGCTGATAAAACACTTTGATGGAATCAAAAAATGGAAAATTCTTGGGAGTTTCTCCATTAAAAGCACTCATTTTTAAAGAAGTTATTTTCCCACCTGCTTTCCACCGTAGCTAGATGGGCTTTGTTCTGTTCACATGTCTTATTTGCTTCTGAGAATGTCAAAAGTGCAGAACCCACCAAGTAACAGTGAAAACCATATCTTTTCCAACCCTGTGACAAACATAAGATTTTTAATGTGCAATGGAAAGATACTTCAATGTAGAAATTTCTCTGCTCTTATGTGTATAAATATTAAATGCTCAATTTGCTGCAGATGAGTTTAAAACAAAGATGAGACTGGGCTGATCTGTTAGTAAATAAAAGGGGTTTTTTTTATGCTGTTCACTCCTACAGGAGGCCTTTTTGTTTAAGTGATGACATGAAGATCTCAGTTTTCACCTCACTTTTGCACACATGAGTTTTCAAAGAAAATCATGACTATGCTGTTTGCTGTGGCTTTCCAGTGCTCTGTAAGGTTGAGATTATGCAAACTGAGTCTATAAGGAGCCTGTGAATTATTCAGGGAGACCTGCAGCTCCAGCTTTCCAGAGCTGCACAATCAGACATAATGAAATACCACAATATTGCAATACAGAAATTAATTCACACATAAGCACAGCCCCCCAGAGCTTTCCCTGTCACTCCCAAGTACAAGGAGTGAAGAGATTTTCTGAGCCAAGAGGAATCCAGAAGTGCTTGTTTTCAAGGAGAGCAGAAAGGGGTAATATCAATAAAACAACCCCACTTTTTGCTCTTACAGAGATCTCTGCTGACCAATACAGACTCAAAGCTTTTCTGAACCACAGGGCAGCTCATCTGGGGATGGAGGGCAAGGCAGTATTCACTTACACATACATGAATCTCAACTTTCTTGAAAATTTTCAGAACAGAAATGAAAAGTGGTATTAGTAAACTGCTATCAGGAAGAGACTAGGTTGCCTCAACAGTAGATTTTTTATAAGATACAAAGACATTATCCAAAAGAAGCAAGAACAAGTAAACTAATTCCTGTACATTTTTTCAAAGATTATTATTTATGAGAGGGCATTTACTTTCTGGCAGCCTAGGTCCTCGATTGTCTCTTTTTCAGAGGATTGTGATGAAGGCTTCTTTTTACAGATGTAACCAAGTCGTTTATTACAAGCATCGTTTGCCCAGTATCCATCCTAGAATAGCAGGGAGAAGGAAAGAATGTCGAGAAAGGGCACACAAAAGCACAGCTAGTGGTTTTTCTCTTTCTTCATAGGGCCAGATGGAGATTTGTTTTAAAAAGTATACACACCTGTAAGTACTAGTTTAAAATTCATTTAATGCTGTTTTCAGGTGAAAGAAGGAAATTAACATTTTGAGGTCTCAACATTACTTCTTAGCATAACTTTTAAATGAAAGTGTTTGTAAAGATCCATCTCATCTGTGCTGGTAGGATCTGCTTTTGGAGCAAGATTATTTCACTAAAATGCTGGAAAAAAGATTAATTAAACTGAACTAATGCACATCTGCTGGGGTTGCAGTAAATCTAACTATTTTATCCATCAAAGAATCTGAATATGACAGATTACTTTAAAAAAATATCGTCTATTTAAGAAGAGATTCCCCCTCATCCCCCCCATAAAATCTGATTTAGGATCAATTATTTTGGTGCCTAATACTGACAAACATTAACATTATTCTATGACATAAAAGTTCTGTCAATAATAATATGCATTTAATACCAGCATTTAAAATCTTTTACTTTCAAAATTTATGACACTTTTTGTGTGCACATACATGTGCATGCACATGCAGGTAAATGTATCAAACAACCATGTGTTGCAAGAAAATTAAGCTTGTGAGTCAAGCAGTCAGAAATATTATAGAATTTTACATTATTTTTTGGCAGGTAGATGACAACTGGAGAAACATGTCCTGGTGTCAGGTCTCTGTGTCTCAATGCCATGCCTTGGTGACATGACACTGAGGGACAAAATTGTCTATCTGATTGGAATATGAGGTATGCAAATAGCATCTCTGGTATCCACATAGTTGTAAACTAGTTCATCCCTATTCCTCTCCCAGAACTTAAACTTTTTCTTTGCTGAAACCAAGGGAAAGAATTTAATGTAAAATTTCTGGATCAGAATTTTCACCAGACAAGGATTTCCAGAAGGTGGTACAGGGAAAACGCTTCTTCTCCTTCTGATGTCTCCTGACCTCTGAACTTGTCTTCTGGTTGATACCAAATTTTGGAGCAAAACTGTTTCAAGGTAGCATAAGGAATGATCCCTGCCTAAGCACATGAGTGATTTTGGGTGGGTGCAGTCAGTATTTGCAGAGCTGTGAGAGGAGTGCTCGCTGTACCTGCCCCTCCATAGCGGCGCAGCGCTCGGCACCGCTGGTGTGCGCGGGATGCCGGCGCTGCCATTTGGTGAACGTCACGGGGGTCCCGTCACTCCACTCAAAGTAGAAGTGAGTCTTCAGGTCATTCAGACCCAGCCACAGCTCTTCTGTTGGCTCTGAAGCATGACAACAAATAGGCTTGGTTATTTTCCATCGTGCAGTGAATGCTTCCCCATGCAGAACAAGCAGGGAGTAATAAATTTGGCATGTGGTACACAAGAGGTGGTCTTGTGCTTTTATAAAAATGCTGTTTCCTCTCAGGTCTCTATGAGAGATACATTGTGGAAAAAACATCACATTCCATTCAGAAACGTTGAATTTAATGAGCATAAGGCTCTTTACAGGTGGCAGAAGATTTTTGCAAGCTTTGTGTGACTCAGAGCATCAAACTAGTCCTGAGCATGAAGACACTGAATGTCTGTGGGTGTCCCATCTCCCAGGAGATCTACTGAGTCCAAGCCATGAAGACGCCTGCCAGGACATTAGAGAACTTGTTGGCCCATCAGGCGTTGGCCCATCAAGTGTGTTCACCAAGGCCAGCATCTGCAGTGTCAGGACTGGTTACTACAGATCCAAGCAGTATCAGAAGTGAAAAGATATTGTTTTCTTAGAAGGATATATAACAAGAGGTTAGCATCAGCAAGAGGTTTGAATCTCAGCAAGAAGCTTATCTTCTAGGTTTGTAGCTCAGTTCTAAAGCCTTGTACATAGAATATAGGTGCCAAAAGTGCAATCATTAGAGATCTTTATGTATCTCTGGATAGAACACCTTTTTCTGGTTTTCTTCTCCTCCTTTATGCTTTACAACATGGATTATCCCTTAATAAACATATAGTTCTGTATTTATGAACAGCAACAACATAAAAGAGTGGTAAGTTGGATTCAGCCTTTCACTTGCGATATTTCAGAGAAATATTAAACTTTAATATGAAGTTCAGCTTTTATGTCACAAATGGAGCAAATGCAATACAGGCTTACACATATACTCACTGTAACCAAGCTGTGACACTAGAAAGCTGTATTCAGCAATGTTGTGAATGCTTGCCAAATCTCCATCTTGCTTTTTACATGAAGACAGAGCATCTTCCCATGTTTTGGGTTCCCGGTGAATGCTGTAGCAGTGATCTGCATACGGCCACCAGCCATCTCTGCACTGAACAGGCTTCAATTCCCCTAAAATCAGAACACAATTTTTCAGAACAAGATGAAAATAGAGGACATTAAAATGAGGTCTCTTGAGTGCTCTTTATGAAAATGGAACCATATGAGTAAACATAAAGCTGTAGTTGGCAATGCAAAGTACATTCAAATTAAAAGCAAATATTGTTAAGACACAGGATGCTAAATATGTAAATACAATGAATTCTCCTTAAACAGAGAACCACTGAAAAATGCCCACATTGTTTCAGAAATGCAATTTGAAATAAAGATCTGTGAGAAAAGAGAGAACAAAGCAGACACCAGCCTCTCCTCTCTTTGTCCCCCAAAGCCACTCAGTCTCGTGCTGACTGTGGTGACTCACATTGGCTCTGCCTGCTGGTCTATGGTTTCTCACAAACTTATTTTTAGGTAAGGAAAAGCATGAAGCAGTCCTTTGACAACTGCAAGTCAGCAAACCTTGTAAATTAGCGGGGACTTTGCGTATCCTCTCAGTGGCCTTTTTATAACTTATATTCTTAAAAACATACCTTGGTCTTGCTTTAAAACTAGAATCCTGTGTTTCTTTTTAATGTTAATGCTGGAATAAAGATTCTCTGAATTTTTTTCTCTACTTTGTTTAGTGTAACTCATTCTTTAAAAGTAGATTTTACAGCATTCCCAGGTGACAGTCTCCAGAGAACCCCTCTCACATGGCCATGCTCACAGCCATGCTGGTGCAATGGGATAACCCACAGATGCAGCAAGGTCTGTGTCAGGGTTGCTGCTGCTCCTGCTCTGCTCATAGGAAACCAGAGCACTGCAAACTGCAGACATCAGACACAGGAGGACTTTTTTCATGAATATATGAGTAACTGTAGGTATTCATTTGGAGCGAAGCAGAATAATATTTCTACCATATTTATGCAAATTGCCCCTTTGGCTCTGGCTGCCATGATGGAGCATCTACAATCTGTCTTGCAAGAATGAAAGGCAGAGTGATGGAACAAAATAATAATATTGTCCTATGAATGTTTAATACACAAAGGGAGAAAAAAGGCAGCATATAAAAGTCTGTGTGTTGTGTATAGCTGTGTTTTTCTAAAGTTTCTGACATCTTTGTTAAAAAATAATGTTGCATACAAGTTTCTCTTTCTAGAAGTCATAAAAAACTTTCTTTTTCTTTGACTAACCTACCTTTGGGCATAATGTCAGGCTTTGAACTGAAGGATCCTTTTTTACAAATGTAGCCTAGTCTTTGGTTGCATGCCTGGTTTTCCCATTTACCATTCTTTCTGGGATTCAACAGTCCACAGATTTTCCCAGGGAGCAAGAAGGGACTTCCTTTAAGTAAAAGAAAAAATAGAATATCACAGCAAGAAATGAATAAAAAATATTGACAGAAACATCATATTACCAGTGGACACATCTTTTTATGATTCCTTAAATCACTAATAGGAAGAAGCCCTTCCTTACAGGATAACTGCCTTGAAGTTGATACAATGCTACCTTTAGTCAATAGTCTGAGAGAGAAATAATGACGCTCCACTGACTTGGTTATCAGGATAATACTTATTCCTTTCCTGGCACTCTTGTTCTTACAGGAAGAACTGCTGAAACTGGACGCATACCTTGTGTCAAAAACTGCCAAACTTTTGAATATGGAGTTTTAAGCTATATTGTCCTTCCAGTATATTTCAAGAGTTTCACAGTTCTGCTTTCCTCTGAAATAGCTTTTTTATTTTCTGTTGCAGCATGTACAAACTTCTGTAAGCAGCAAAGGAAAATTTCCTGATACAGCTCTTGAAAACTTAGAGGAGAATTTAATTTTTCCTTTGACACCTTGAAACTTTTCCAAATCAGGAGGCAGCTCGGAATACTCATGGGACAAAGCAAACACAGAACCAAAAAAACCCAAAAAGCAAAGAGAAGAGCTCATCCTGTGTGAGGAACACCACAAACCCACCCCATTTCCCTTCCTGGAGTGGCCCACTGCAATTTGTCATAAACTGTTGAGGAATTATAAGCTGCCCTCCTAAGCTTCTCAATAGTGTTTAGAATTTTCCCCAAACAACATAGGGCCATTATTTGCTAAATATTTTGCTACGTTTGGAAGATTTGACCTATGTTCGCACTCATGGACAACATATTGTGGAAAATTCTTATCTTTGACGTGTAGGGTTATGTATCACTCCAATGACACTCTGCTTTCATAAACAAGCTCTCTGTTTAGATAAGAGAATGGAATAGTATGCTATCACTGATATCCACAATGAACTTCGTAATTTGAAAGTGTTAATCTTAAAACAGGGATCTAGATCTTGAGCTGTTGTAAGTCAGAATGGGCTTTCCTGAAATAAAGTTAGGTAGGGCAGTTTATACTAGTTGTTGTCTTACCAGAATTAATTCAAAGATTACAAATTAGATACATCTCTTACCTGGAGCCCAGTTTAAATATCTGAAAGGGCTGCCCCCAGCCCATTGCCATCCACTGTTGAAATCCAAAGCATTTAATCCAATCCAGAAGGCAAAACCAAATTCTTTAGTTAGCTCTAAATGAGAAAAAAAAAATCCATCAGTGGCATCTCTCTATTCTTATTCACAGTAAGATCATCTAAAAGAAATTAAGTGTAAAGTAATAAATTAATATTTCTTATTTTAAACCAGGCCCAGATCAGTACTTTCTGCATTACTGAGATGCATTGATTACAAAAAGTAAAATTTATGAATGAATCTATATTGATTTACCAGAGATCTTAGTAGGGCAAATCAACATCTTATTTCACTATTTAAATAAGACTTTTTCTCAGTAGCTTTTATTAGAACACAGGATATGTAAAAAAGCCCTGATATTCATAAGGGAATTTTGCTAAAAGTCTTCTGCAGATTTAATGGAGTAAAAGAAAAAGTCTATTTGTCAACAAGTTTTTTTTCCAGCTTTTTTCTCTATGGGAGTCCTTTCAAAGCCTCCTTTACACTATTAATAACCAAAGAGATGTTATGATACCTGTACCTGAAATCCACTGGAGTTATTTGATTTTATGTATGCAAATGCATCCATATTAGGACCAATCTAACCATCACCATATGTTCTACTGGAAATATTAATCCTTGAATCACAGTGGGAAAAGTGAATTAGAGGACCAGCCCATACCCTGGTCAGGTTTGAGTGCCCTTGCACAAAGGTGAGCAGAGGAAACCCTTTCCCTGGGACCGACTGCAGGAGCTGCAGGAGCTCCCATCTGGACCTCAATGCTGCCATGGGGACATTTCACTGCCAAAGAGGCTTGTGAGCAATGCTTCATTAAAAACCCCAGGCAGTGCAAGGGCAGTTCAGACCATCTCCCTTTGGTGGCTGCCCAACCACCCCTGGCACCCTGCCCTCTTTGATCCCTGAGGGAGATGACAAGGCAGCCCAACACTTCATCACAGCGTTTTTTAAGGTCTTGTTCTCTGTCCTTTTACCTCCTACATATGCCTGCTCCTGAGCCTCTGTAATGCTTAGTAGTTCTGCATTTTGCTGCTGACAGCTTTTCCTTGCTTGGTGCCATGTTAGAGCTGATTCTGAGTTTATCTGATAGTGAATGCCCGTTGAAATATCTTCTGTCCAAAATCGTTCGGTGTCGTCTGGAAGAGGTGACATAGAGCACTGTTCTAGTGGACTCACATATACCAATTAAAAGAAAATAAAGTGTGTAATAATGCAAAATCTCTAAAGATGCATGCTAAGTATCAGGAAAAAAAAATAAATAAGACTAGGCATCAAATTACAGTAATGTATATTTTTTAATATTTAAAGTATTATTTAAAATGTCTATATTTTTAGAAAGGAGTGAATTTCTTCCCCCAATATTTGCTTTTGAACTTTCTCATACTGCAAATGCAATTCTAGGTAAACCAGACATATCCATTGATTGAAATAAAGAGATTCCAGGGTAAAGTCAGAGGAGAAAAGCAAGTATGTAAGTGAACTATGACCCTGGAGGCTCTTCATGTTTCCAGGGTAGGAATGGGTAGGAACTCCCTCTTAGCTCACCATAAAGAGAAGTAATTTTCCCAAAAATGACAGAAAGTGGCCTTTGACAGCTTGAGAAACAACAGAAGAACTCCATGTAACACCAATTTACAGCTCAGCGGCTGTCTTTGCAGAGCAACTCACCAAACCTGGTGAAGCTGCTGTGTTATTGGGAAGGGCATTGGTGAGACCAATGTTTGTGTCCTGAACTGGAAGGATCCAAACATAATTTCAGTGCAAGACATAACAAAGTTGGGAGAGGAAGATAATTCTCACAGCAGCATTTTTGTGTAGGCTGGCAATAGGAAACTAGAATAAGGTAGAAAATTAAAGGGAAGTGAGTTTAAGTGAGAATTGACCTATAGGGAATGCCTGAGGGAGGAAGAGAAATAGGAATTTTTGAAAGGAAGATGAATGTCTAAATAATAATATAGATGACTAAATTCCTGCTGTTCATGCCATGCACTTAAGTTCCACAAAAGAACCTCTTCACCCCTCTGGTTCACTGAGGGAAACTGTCACTACAACATTTGAGTCAGAGCCTTTCTGGGCTGAGCCACTCTTCGATGGCACCTCTTGCTCTCCATTCCCTTCAGAGAGAGCTCTTGGCCATTGGGACTAGTGTCCTGTCAGGGGATTTTCATTTGGGCTACTCTAACAAGGTCAGACAGGCAGGTGTGCAGCTGGTGGCTCATAAAAGCCTGGTAGCTCAAAAGATGGTCTGCTCATCATTATTTCATGACAAGTTAATGAATAAAATGCAAGACTTACTTAGCAGTGGGCAAAATCCATAGAGTTTATCAGCATCAAAATCTGCAGTTGTTGCACACCAGAGCAGCCCATCTGACCTGCCAGCATCTGTGCACTCATTGTACTGCTTGTCTTTGTATTTGAAAGGGAATACACAAGGCTGTCCATTGGCATTTCCTCGCAATGTAAAAGTAACTAGGAGGGAACAAAAGTGTTAAAGCACATGAAAATAATAATAAAATCATATCTGTAAATTTCTAGTAATGGATCTATCTATTATATATTTGTCTATCTAAATTGAGAAGTTATGCAATCTTTTAAAATTTCTTTTTATTACAATTTCCTCCCTAGAGTGGCTACAGATTTTAAATAAAATGTTTTAGTAAAATGAGAAGTTTAAATACTGTGGTTAGAGTTTGATATGTATACACTGTAAGCAAGTCAAATTCTATGATGAAAAGTTGGTGATAACTTGTAGTTCCTAAAGAGAGAAAAATTGCAAGAATAGAAACAACAATAAGTTCACTGCATTTTTGCTTTTTGCACAACTCAGTAAGTTTGCTTTATTTGCTATATTACTCTAGCCATAACCACTCTTTCACCCCACCTATTCCTTCACTTTTAAAAGAAAAAGGGTGGCTGACCAGAGAAAATACAGACCAGATTGTCATGAGCATATTTACAGTGAAAATTTTAGGTTTCAGTTGCACATTTCTCCACTTGGAGAAGTCTTTCAGATTCATCCTAAACTCAGATGCTTTAAGGTTAGCAGTGTTTCATATTTTTAAACTATTACAGTATAATGGGAATGTTCTCTTATGGTGACATTTCTGATATAGACACTCAGTCTCACATTCATGCAAACTTGTTCCTTCACTCACTCCACATTACTGCTTTACCATCTCTCTCTATAACTATACCCAATGACTGATAAACATCTTGAGAGTAGAGCTGTTCTAATTTGGTGAGGCTGGAGGGGAGGAGCCAGTTCTTCCTTCTCATACCTCATGTTGTGGGGCAGAAACAGAAACTCACACAGCTATCGTGTAAATGTATAAATCCCTCAACTGATCACTGCACCGTGGGTGTGATGAGGAAGGTAAAGGGAAAGTGGTCCATGCTTCCTCATCTTTCATTTCCCTCCCACACAATGCTTTCTGATTTAATATTTCCACTGAAAGAAATTCCAGTTTAAAGATCCTTCTCTTATTACCTCAATTTTTCCATCATCCCTACACATCCCACCCTTTTATTCTGTGAATTAAGAACTGCCAGAGTACCCAACATACTTTTTAGATCATGTGTCAATCTGATAAAAAATACAAAATAATCAATCTATGCATTAAAACTGTAAAGCTGCCTAAGGTAAACCATTTCATATCTAGTTCAATACAAAACTAACAGGAAACTTACCTGATGACTGTAGGGAACATTGCATGAAGGAAAGGAAAACTAGAAACCTGGAGAAACTCATTGTAAATGTAATTTGCTTCCCATTCTTCTGCCAAAAGTTGGATTGGAAGATTGGCAATATATAAAAATCCTTCTGTCTGCAGATAGTGGTGGGTCCTTCTCTGTGTCAACGGGTTGATGGATAAAGCTCTGTACTCTAAATAAGGAAATGTCCTGTCACATGGTATTTTGAAATAACTGGACTGCACACTGTAAACACTGCTCTCTTTGGAGAGCAAGTCCCTTCCAAAACTGAAGTCTCCATCCTTGTAACTAGAGGTGGAGACATCTGTCATCTTCTGTGACATTGCTAACATTAATTCAAGTTAATTTTTGGAGTGCTACACAGGACAGACCTGGAAAAGCAACTTGAGAACTGGGGACAAGAAACCAGCAGTGAAATAGCATCGATTGAAGCCCTCTTTTTTAACCCTTACATCTCAGAAACAAACAGACAAAATCCCAGTGGTTCAATACATTGCAATATGTCACAGCACTATGTATATGTAGAAGAAAGAGAAAAAACTTTGCAGAAACTGCAGGTTTTGTGCATTATGAGCTCTTGCTCACTTTGAGGCAAAATTAGCATTATTATGTTGGTTTATTTGATCCCAGTTTGGGACTGGTTTGTTCATAATTGCTTATCAAAGACCTGAAAAATGTGATGTTCAACACTGTAGTCTAGTGGTAAGCTTCCATGCAACAGAAAGGAAATTTTTGGCTGGAATACTTTAAAACTTTACCAAGTAAAAGGATATGTTTATCTATCTGAGAAATTCCTAATGAGGCTGTTTCAAAACAAAGCCAAATACAAGCTAAATCCCTTTAACCTGTGAGCAAAGTGCTCATCTAAAGACTTGTATTGGCATGGCAGTTTTTGTACAAATATGCTGCAAAGCCCTGCTGCAAATGCTCACAAGTCCTGCTATTCCTTGTGCTTATTTACATGGGCAAAATTAAAAGTTGTGATAACTAAATTGAAGAAATGAAGATGTGAAACAGCCAGCAGTGAAATATATATATAGCAGCTGAACAGTAGATGTCATAGGAGAAGCAACTATCATTGCTTTTGTTTTTAAAAGAGTGTTGGGGAAAATTATGGCAAGAACCAGACAAACTTGTTGACTTGGCTGTAGAAAGTAGTAAGAGAGAAAAACATTTTCTGAAAAAAAGTGTCTGGACTTCAGCAAAGTTAGGAATTGAATGAATTGTTTAATAATAACTATTTTATTTGCAGGTCACATGAAGGGAGGGTTTAGCATGAGCAAATCTTCCAAGAGTAGCTCTAAGTCATAGAGCTGAATGGTGCCACAGGCACCAATGTGGTGAGGTACAAACAAAAGCTGACTTTCCTGAGTAAAACCATATTTCAGATACATCTAAAATAACAAAATTAAATTGCTCTGACAAAGGAAATCCCAAGGGAAAATACTTGGAGGAAATAATTCCTGCCCAGTTCTCTCATTTTGCTAAGTGCCAGCCTGACTCTAGTTCAAATTGGGCTTTCTTCTCCCTCTGGTATAAATGGATGTTTGTGAGGATTCCTTCAGGGTTACAGAGGTGGGGAAAGATTAATGCAGACACTGGGGTAGGCTAAAAGAGGAACTGAGTACTTCAGAGCTCCCTTTTTTGGCATGACCAACTAGCCCCATGCCAGTTGCAAACTTTTTGGGGCCAGTGTCTTGCGTGCTGCATAACACATTGTGCAATAACCTGTTCTCAGCAGTGTCCTACACTCTTGCTTATATTTACACCAAGAAAACTGGATTTCAGTGCTTAGGAAAGCAATTTCATTAGTTGGTCGGGGTTTTCTTTCTGGTTCTTTTTTTTCTTTTTCCCAGCTTTCCAGCCTGCTCAATAGACTCTGTGCAGCCTGGGGAAGCCTGGTTGTTTCCTGGGGATATCTGCTAAGCACACTTTCTCATAAAGCATTTACTTTGCATTTACAACTCACTTAAAAGCTATCTTGTAGTGCTTTCTACTGTTTTTCTGACATCTAAAATTTAGTCTCTTACAGATTTCTAGTAGAGAACCATCTGCTGCATTCCTTAGTTTTCAGTTCCTTTTTCTTGCATTTAAAAATGGGAAGTTGGTGCTTATTCAAGCTGAATTCAAAGTGGTGAGGAGACAAGCTCTTCTTGTTATTGACACAAGAGTTATTGTGCTGACAGGAGCAACCCCCTTCCCCTTTCTCCTCACTTGGGAATGCTGAAGCTGAAAATTAAACTAATAGAAAAATTATTTATTTGTTTGTTGATTTATTTATTTATTTATTTATTTATTTATTTCAAAGCATTAACAAAAAAGAAGCAAAAATGTCAGGGTAAGAATATTTTAATTCATGTAAAGGAACATAATACAGTTAAAAATCGCATCATTGAATTGAAAATGATTACAACTTATACCTGGTCCTAATATTCTTTGGTGACATTAACTGTGTTTTTCACAGCAGAAAATTAACATGACAAGGTTTTCTATCCCAAAGTTTTCTGAGAAAAGAATGTGAAGCAATTTTATAAGTGTAATAGGATTTACCCATAAAGAACAGTAAAAGTACTGGTCTGACACAGTGAAGTTTGTGGGGTTAAATGCATTCAGGTTTGCAAAAGAGTTAGGTTCTAATTTTTGAGATTTTTCAGAATGCCATTTAGAACAGCAAGGCAGTTCTAAATGGCATTCACACTTTATTGGGCATTCATTCTTACCAGTTGACTTTCATAGTCCTTTTTCAGTACATGTAATTGTTTTTGACAAGTTTTTTTGCACAACCATCCTTGCTAAGGCACTTGAGAATATCTTGACCATTACAAAATTGTAACATCAAACTCTAATTCTGATTTTGTAAAATATGCATGATAAAAAAAAACCAGCTAATGCTAAAAGAGGAAAGTGATTTAATTTGTGTAATGTTTAATGTAAGGTTACACTAGATCTCACGTTAGATCTCACTACAGACTTTTAACAGATACATCCTTTAATTTCAGCAGTAACTTGCTGCTCCAAGTAACATGCCACAGTACCCATTCTCACCAATTCTTCTGTCACCAGGACATCATCTTAATAATGTTTCATTGCCAGAATCTGTTGAGAGCTGGTTTTGTCTCTTTCTTTTGTAGAAATAGGCTGCCATGCCAGCTCCAAAAACAGTTAAAACAGCGAAGAAAATGAGTGGCCAAACAGAGACATGAACAGGTGGGCGAGTCTCTTCATTCTTTTCCTTGCCTGAAATGAATCCACATAACTGTGAGAAACCATAAGTTTTTATTTCCACATACAGCATGAAAAGCATGAAGGAGATGCCCTCTCCAGCCTGAACTTGAAGGCTGTAAATCTGAGCCCTGAATTGCTGCTGATCAGTAGCCAGGTCTCTGTTCCTAAAGTTAATGTGGTTTTAGTGCATCTGGGGTACAGTGATGTACAATGCATCCAATAGATGCTCATAAGAATGTATGAAAATGTATGCCTTAGATGGATGGGGGATGCTAATTATTGGAAATAAATTTTACAATATTTTTGTTACATGATTTACGATAATATCTTTGTAAGAAACTTTCATATACATCTACATAGTTTATAACAGCCTATTAAAGCACTCTGTAGCTGTCCTCAAAGTTCTTCTCAAGTATGGTCACTGTTGAGCTTGCCAGCTCAGGGTTAGCCCTGAGCAGTCCCACTGGCCAAGAGCAGGTGAGTGCTCCTGAGCATCTGAAAGGCACCGTGGGGTCACCCCGAGTGACTGATAACTGTACAATCCTCAGTAGAGCTTGTTCTCTAAAAGACACTAGTTTCAGAAAACTCATTTTAAGTTCTTCCTCTATTTAGATTTTTCTTAGTTTTCTTATGAAAACTCTTACCTTTTTGCTTTCTAGGACTCCCATTCGGCTCAACTTCAATGAATTTCAGAGAGAAATCACATGACACTTTATTAGAATCTGTGTGTTTGACTGTTTGCAAAAATAGTACAGGAACAAACCCCCTGAATTACTACCATTGCGTTAGTAATATATATGTCTGCTATAAAAGGCAACAAATTGAGGCAAAAATACATTGCTAAGCTTTCACCTTCCTACTTAACATTACTTTATCCACTTTTGAAACTCTGTATTGTTTTTATATTACCAACTTTAAAATACTGATTTTTTAATGTTAATTCAAAACATCTTTTAACATTTTCCCAAAAATATTAATTTTAATGCACTAAGAACGTGATGTATCACTCTGGAGATTAGTTTTACATGGCATATTTTGGGAAGATCTGCATGTCTAGCTGCTACAAAATTTTTTATTTCTAAACATCTTTCCAAGAAAATGCCTACTGAATCACATGAGTAATCTTCCTATTCAGCTCTGTGTAAGACAGAGAAAAATGAAAAACCTTTATAACATTGTTTTGTTTCTGTTGAAGAACTACAAAAAACCCCAGTTTGGCACTCAGAAATGAAGAATTATACACATAGACTTAAGGAGTTCTGAATTATCATGAAAATATTTCTCCTCTTGGATCTTCTACATTAGTTTGCAAACACCCTTGATACCCAGAGGAGAATTTATAAAGGCAAAATGTAAAGTGAAAGCAAAGCAGAATGCAAAATGAATAGTAATCCCTACTAAAGCAGGAAATAGTACATATAGGAGCTCTGTATGATTCAATGGATGAACTTTAGAGATTCCTTATTATTTTAGTACTATGTAGGATGAGATGTAATTTGGATGTTTTTAGTAAGTCTTTAATAAGGATAAATTGACTTTCTGCCATGGGCATGTGCTGATTTAAGCACAGAAATTAAGAGTGCATGGGAGATGACAGGAGACGACTATTTCTTGGTTACAGTTCTGCATCTTTTTCTAATTAAAGACTACTTGGAAAATGAGTAAATGCTAACCCTAAATTTTCAGTTATTTTTTCACCACCTACCATGTCTTGAGATGTCTTTAGCATTGAAATAAATTTTTTTCAACTTTTCATCTGAACAATAGAATCTTAAAACTGGCTTTATCACTAAGGGTTGACACACTGAGGACTCACCTTTGGGTTTTTTGCAGATAAATCCTTTTTCAGCAGAGCAATCACTTTTGTCCCAGTAGCCAGATGGTGCAGTTATTTCCACACACTTATGCTCCACATCCAACTCTTTCTCCTCCCAGTTAACAAAGTCCAGGACAGTATTATCTAGCCACAACCACTGACCTACAGAGCAACTCACAGAGTAAAAAAAAATTAAAACTTATCTATTTCGTTAATATCTTACCTCCTTAGCTCTGCAATTTACTTTTAATAACTATAGTAAAGCCACTCCTCAGGAGAAACCCATGTTGTTGGGGTTTTTTTGTAAAATACTGAAATCCTCAATTTTCTTATATTAGCAATGAACTTTTCTATTAAAAATTGAAATTTAGACATACCTTCAACATTCTGGTAAAGTCCTATCCAAAAGCCTCCTACTTTATTTCCAAGTGGTTGAATTTTATGAGTCAGAAAGTGAGATTCATCTGTGTTTTCTACTGAAACCAAGGTAGCTCCTGAAAGACATTAATAAGCAAATAACCGTAACCTACATGAGTAACCACTGTAGTGACCTCCTCTTTTTAGTCTGTACAAACAATAGCTCCTGCACTAATGCTGCTCTGTTGGTGTCTCCAGTGCTTCTTGCAGAAGACAATGACCTGGAGGTAGTTAGAGGCTGTGGCCCCCACTGCTGCCCCAGGATGGTATCCCACAAGCCAGGACATAATGGGGAGCTCACACACAGGGAAGCTGTAGACCTGAGAGGACAGAAGGCTGCACAAAGTGACTCACGTCAGCTTATTTTCATTGTGCCAGACTCAGAATAGCTTAGTAGATAAAAAAATTATATTCTTGGGGTTTTTTTAAATCAATATCTTTACATTTTTATGATAGTTTTGTATAAACGCTGGTACAAATCTTTTTAGTTGATAATGAAGGCTCTCACCTAAGCGAGCACACTCAAGGGAGGCCAGCCCCCAAGTTCTCCCATCTGATGCTTCAAGGTAGTAGCAGTGATCATGGAAAGGGATCCAAGCTTGGAGTTCATCTCCTTCAGGACAGTCCCCAGGCAGCTCAGCAGGGTCAGTAGGAGCTGTCTCTAAAGAAGACATATGGGATGAAATTGGTATTGCCTTGTGAGTCATCTCTGATTCTATGACATGGGTGTAAGTAGTGTAGGATTTCTCTCACCCCAATTTATTTGTCTTGACATCTGCTCATGACTATTCCCACATTCCCTCAAACCAGACAACAGGGAGAGCCAAGCAGTCAAAAGTGTTAAACATCTTATTTCTCAAATCACATTTCTCAGGACAAGGAATCAAATTGCATCCTGCAACATCTAACTAACTGCCTTGGCAGTACTGTGAGGAAAGCAAACCCTGGGGGATGATACACATCTCAAATTTGCATTTTCACAACACAGAAGCTGTTATAGGCTAATGAATCATTAATGCCACAGTCCCATGTTGTGTGGCTGCTTGGTCTCTTAATGTTGTCACTTTATAGATTAAAAAAAGCCATCAGTGGAGCATGCCTCTGCCAAATCAGACTCTGTTTCTGATCATGGGTGCAACTCCAATTCATTTTGGATATTGCACTGCATAAGCAGACCAAATGTATGCAGCCTTAAAACATAAAGGAGGGAAAACAGCACAATTATACAAAATCTGGATGCAAACATGCCTCTGCATATATCTGCAAAGAGTTAAAGTAGCATTCACATTGCCAAGGCTCTTACAGTTTTAGCTCTAGCAATAGTGAATGAAGTGAAGCTCTTGGGACACTAGAGTGTGACCTTCCCCAGCTGAAGTTCATACAGTCAGTGCACAAACCCAGCACATACTACACAGACTCGTGTAATTTATGGTCATGGCTTGTAAAGAGCAAGATATACCTTGAAGATAGAGCTTCATGTTATGGAAACAGCTTTACCATTATAGCAGTGCAGCCATATGGGTTTGCACAAGAACCTTTCCTGTGCCTAAATTCAGTCATCATCCAATAGCAAACATCCCCATTCTTATGGTAGGTGGGTGCTACCCTGAAGCACAGTCCTCTGCAGGGGTAGCCCAAACCAGAGCAAAGTCTTATGGAATTAGGAAGGTGTCTTTGAAATTGTTACATGCCTTTGCTTACCATCTGATATCATGCAAACTGAAAAGTAGCTTTCATTGCAAGATGCTGTTTTCCAAGCACCATCAAGATCAAGGTAAACACAAGCATTGTTTTCCTTTGGTTCCCCAGCTGCCCATTTTGTGTACCTGGTTTTCCAGTTATTGGTCCATTTGTAATAGCCACCAGTCTGAAAACAAAGGAATTCTGGTAATAGTTGTTGTTGGTTTTTTTTTTTACATAAAAAGTTCTGCCACATAAATATAGTGTAAATATAATCATATGTCTATTTGATTTTTTTTGGAAAAAAAGGGCCATTTTTTAAAACCCCATTCACTGTTCTAAGCAAAGTCCCCAGGCTTTGAGTTACACAAGAACTACATATGAAAAGTGTGCAACACTGCAATGCTTTTGGGAGGGTTTTTCTGGAGTAACAAACTTCTACAATAGGGTAAGAAAGTCAGATAAGGCCATCTTAGGTCATTTAGTAAATCCTACATCAAGAGAAGCAATTACAGAGAATTTGTCCTCTCTGCTCTGCTTTATTTAAATTAAAATTCAGAGCTATTTGTGCATAAAGATTACTTGACATTAAACACTAAACAGTCAGCTTAAATCCTTAAATATCTCCCTAATACTCACAGTAACTTCTATTAATATATTAATAGCTCTAAGTATCCTCCTGTATAGCAGGGTGTTTGACTTTCAGGGTGGCCGACAGTCACTTCATGACAGCTGCACTTTCTAACTCTCAGTCTGCAGCTTGACTTCTGTTACTGTTTCTAGAACTTTCTGCTTTCATCGTTTGCTTCTTGCTAGCATTTTCTGTGATTCTTCACTCTGTTTGGTGATGAAAATCCTTGACTTATTCTAACAGTACCCCTATATTTCTGTGCATTTACACAGTGAAGCCATTCAGAAGCCATCCACTGTTCAAAACTGGTCATCCAGAGGACTGTTAGAGCAGGAAAATTCCCTGAGCACCTGCGCCTCCCATGTAGCTAGCGCTTACCATATTGCTGTTAAGACCAATCCATACAGGTTTTCCATATTTCAGCATCTGGATCCACAAGAATGAGTGGATGTAGGCATCTGAAATGCTGGCAAGATCCGCAGATTTGTCTTGGCAATATCTTCTGGCCTCTTCCCATTGCATTTCAGATGAAATGATTGAATAGCTACTGTCACCATAACGAGTAAAGCCAGAGGCTGGATTTGTTGTTGGTAATTCAGGCTGTGAGGGAACTATGGAAGAAAAACTGAATGAATGAATTTACAACATGTTGCTCTTCAGCAGCATGCAAGCTATGAAAAATTGGTCAAAAGGTCCTAGTCAATAAGTCAAAATCTTTTTTAAGCTCATGAACAAAACAACATCAAAAACCAAAATAAAAACAAACAAACCAAATAAACCCCCCCCCCCCCAACCCCCCAAAAATGCCAAGCATAACTTTTAAGACATGGAGCAAATTTGTTAATGTAATAAGATGAGTGAAATCCTGGATGCCCTGAAGTAGAATATACTTTCTATAGACTTGACTGGTCCAGTCTAAGACTCCTAGATTGCATATTTCAGATTTTGTGCTTTAAGTTATTTAACTAAATCTGAATATCTGAGTATACATTTATTTCTCATCACTGGTGGATAGAACTTAGGACAAGGCATTTAAGGCATTAACTGTTGTAATCTCTAGACCTAGCCTAAGACTTTGAGGCCTGTTTTTAATTGCTCACCACTTGCTGTTCACTCCAACTTCTTGGCCTATCTGTAAGGGTTGCCAGAATGTTGCCTGCATGTTTGAGTCAGGCAGTGTACATTTCCACCCTTGTGATTGTAAATGTATTCAGAAGAGCTGGAACTGGGATCATGAAAATTAAAAATACCTCCATAAAACTATATTTGCTGTGCGGGGAGAGGGTCTTCTTACAAGCATGTAAGCTGTGCTGAGAGTGAACAGGCTGAAATGATGGATCAGGGAATAATTTTTACTTTACTGAAGCTGAGGCAAAATTTTTTTGTTATCAGTGCTTTGCCTTCTCTACTCTTGTTATATGCTTGGAGAGCTGTGATTTGTATAATTAAAATTCTACAGGAGTAAAGTCAACATTCATTACTCATTTTGGTGTTCAAAACATAACAATACTCTTCTACAATAACGACACATTCAAGAAGCTGTACATTTTGATTGGCATTGTATAGCATTCAGTAGAAATTGTGAGAGAGGATTAAATGCTCTGCTCAGATTCATCAAAGAGAATGGAAAGATTACTGCAAGAATATGATTTATACTGCTCTTAGGGTGCCTAAACCTCTTACACTTCACTGAGAAAAAAAAAAAAAAAGCCATTTTCATTTATTATTCTCTAGAATTACTCATGATTAGGCACAAAACTCCCGATTAAGATAGTGGTTCCTCTCCAGCAATTTCTGCTCAAAGCTGGAAGGAATCACATCAGGTTATATATTCATCTTATCTAACCAAGGTATTCTTCCTCTGTATGAGACTGGGTGGAACAGAACTCACGTGAATTCATCTGGCACACGTAGCCTCTTTCGTTGTCACAGCTATCATCTCTCCACCTCCCATCTGACTTCATGATGAAGACACAGTCTGTCTGAAGGGGAGGGGAAGAGGCACAGCCATTACAAGAGGCAGTGGGGAGGGGGTGAGCTGAAGCTCCTGTGCTGCTGGTGCAGCCCTGATGGCAGAGGGGAGGAGCGGAGCTCACTGAACACCTGCATAAATTAGTTCAAATTTCCTAGGTTTCTGCCAAGCAGCTTGACCTGGTATTTAGTAGTGACCCCTTAAATTTGAACCAGGCTTCCTCTGATGCCAGTTAAGGTCTGAAAGAAGTCAATTAAAACTCATTGTACCAGTTTTATTAGGAACCCCATAATGATTGCATAAGAGACTAAGGTACCTATAATAAATCTTCTATCTTCTGATTTACAGTTATGGAGATCTGTTTCAAAATATTTTTATCAATGAGAAAAACAATCTAAGAATTACTGTTAAAAGCTCTAGTCTACACTAGACTAATTGAAGCAGACTCTCTTGCAGAAAGCAGATGCTCTTTGCTGGCTTTTTATAGTCATTATCAAGTCACCATTATCTGATGCAACAAAATATTTTCTCTTTGCTTTCTTATGTTTACTTGCTCCAGTATTTCCTTCATGACTCCTCTGATTTCAAGATTGGCCATGGCAGTCTTTTGGCATGTCATCCAAGTTTCTCCCTTATGCTGATTTAAATAAGTTTTAGTCATCAGCTAAAGTTGACTGATGGCAGATGTTAAAAATCTTGGGTGAATAACTGCCAATCATTTCCTCACAAATTACCACCTTTGGAAAAGAGCCTGAGTTTCTGCAGTGAAAGAGTAATTTCACTGAAGATTTCAATTTGTACCATCAGAAATGAGTAAAGCAGTGTGGGAGAACATTAGCCAGAAGTTGGACATACACACAGCCAAATTATTGTAGCATCAAAAATCTTGATTTTGGTTTATCATACCTTTTCTTTGTTTGGTGTTGCAGCTTTAGTGTTTGCATTAATGCAGTTTGGGGAGGAACTGATATAAGTTTCTCCAAGCTTCTTTTACAGAGCTGTTTTTTTGGCAATAGTTCAAATGGAAGGCTAAAAAATCCTCTTCTACAGAATCTTTTCCAAACATTTGAGTGTATTTGGAATCATTTTTAGATGATTTACTAAACCCCATTGTGCTTAAAAAGGACTTGTTTCAGCATCCTATTATTACTGCTGTAAATTTTCTTTTAGGAAAATCAACTACCTGCCCAAGGTATAGAAGTTACTTAAATTTCCTGTACCTCCAGAGCATCATCTGTCACTCTTTCAAACTCATAATAGTCAAAGTAGCTTTGCTGCTTTTCTGGTGCACCATTAACCCAGTTGGTGTAGGAAACAGTGCTTCCATCTGCCCAAAGAAATGTGGACTCTCTGTTGATATCATTCATTCCAATCCAAACATTAGTTGTGGCATGCTTCAAATGATAGAAAATGAAAGCTGGAGAGAAGCAAAGATTTCTCATTAAGGAAAGCTCATCATGACTTGCCTAAAAGAGGGGAAATGTGCAAAAGCCCAAAGGGGGGGATGTAATAAAAGGATAACATTTTCCCCTACACAGCCCATCTGCCATTAATTAAATGTTTAGATAAGCATCCCTTCCCCACTGTGTATGCACACATAGGGTTTCCGAAAGTCCTGTTGCCAGTGAGAGAAACAGGAAATACAGATTTCTGTCAGTATGAGAGATCTGTGGAACCACCCTCAGAACACACTGGAAGTTTCATGAAAACAAAGCAGCTGAAAGACCTAGAAACAAACTTTATTTCTTATATGTAAAAATTTTAGCTATTGCCTTGGAGTTTGAAGTTAAAATAAACCATGGAGTGACCTGGCTAATAAGCAATTTTCATCAGGTAATCCCGTATTTTATATTGGAGAGTGCAGCAGTTTCTTTAGTGAGAGATAGAGATTTTTTCTTTCAATAGAGCCCAATACATACCTTGCACTTGTTCATTTGGTATAGTAGCCAGGTTTCCTCCCAAATTGAAGCAAACACCTTGTGCAGCATGCCATGTGAGATTTCTTGTTATGTTGGAAGCAAATACTTTGAAACACTGGAAAAAAATCAAGCACTTTTCTCAAACTAGCAAAGACTGGAACTATTATATGTGAATGTTATCAATTAGCTCTGAGATGTACTTTTCTGCAGAAAAAGAAATCAGGGCTAGAATGAGTGACAGAGCTCAAAGGTAGAAAGTCTGGATAGGCAGATCCAGGCATACTCTTATCCCTCCTCATTGTACAAGATGTAATCTGGGAGCCTGGTATCAAATGAACTGATTGTAACGAGGTCAAGCACATAATCACTTTTCACATTTTCATCTGCCTTCTTCTGCAGTAATAGAGCCATCATTTGAAACCAAGAAAATGTGGCTTTGGGTGACACAGCTGCAGGGAATTATCTCTGCTGGGCTTTGTCTCCCTTCTGATGACTGTGGTTACAACTGTTCATCCTGCCAGAGGCTGTGAAATACCCTTTGGCACATTGACCTGGAATTCTGAGGATGCAATAACAGCACAGTGTACATAAAGTAGACAAAATAGCCTTTGGTAGATGGAGCTTCAACTCAGATTGGTACTAACTCTTGTCTTACAGCGATGAGTACTTCCAGACTGTGACTGAATGCAAAACTGTCCTCAAAACAATTGTAGGAGGCATCATCTTTCTGAATTCAAAGCTTTGTGAACCCCTACAGGCAGAAGGGATTGCTCAAATATATTCTTTCTAAACCTTTCCACCTTTTTTTACAAGATTGACCATTACAAACTTGCATTTCTAAACAAAGTAATGTACATGAACAGAGGAGGAGAGGTTTTCTTAACAGTAATACACAGTAAGAGTGTATTTTAAGCCTGCACAAACTATGCTCTCTGAAATGTACTCAGCATACACCTACTTTTACTTTGCATTTCTCTGCAAAGTTAGATGTCTAAATCACCTCAAAAAAAGCCCATCCATCCAGTCTGCACATTTTGACTAAGCAATTACTCTCCAGATTTACTTTATATTCATTAAAAAAATGTGAGGTTTTCGGTATTTTCTCTTCAGTTCTACTGCTTTACTGCAATTTACTGAAGAAGTTTGTTGACATACCTTGTTGTTAAAAAATATCCAACTTTCTGGACATCCTCCTCGAGCCAATGGAGAAGGAAATGTTGAATTAATAGAACTGTTATGTTTTTCACATACAAATTTATTGACAGAACCACAGTTAATGTCATTCCACAAGCCTGAAAAAAAAAAAAAAAGAAAAAATTCAAGATGTTATAGTATTTAATATTTGGTAATAATAATTTAACACTTTTTAAAAAATGAACACAATTTTCTCTATTTTGTTGTTCAGGCTGCAGCTTGATCTGAAGGCAAAGCAACCTGGCACCTTCAAGTAAGCTCTAATAGTAACAGTACTGTAGCCCCTTGTAGTTAATTTGAGCGCCTTGACCCATCTGCTCCTTGCTCAGGGCCCTCTCCACAGTGTCTATACCTGTTCATGGGGGTTTTTGTGAGCTCTGGCATCATCACATTGCAGGCAATGGGGGAAATACACCAGTAAGCAAATTTAAAAAAAAAAGGTTCAGAAATTGATGAGAGAAGAAATACCAGATCAATCTAATGGCACAATAGATGTTCAAACATGCTGCATTGATTATTTGTAAAACATAAGTTTAGAGATCAATACATATGTACTAAATTCCCACTAGCCTCATTAAAGTTACAGAAATAGACCCAAGAGGAAGTGGAGCTCTAGGATTTGCAAGAAATTTCCATTCTGGTGTATTTGTAAACATATCTTAGGACATTAGATGTATTTCTTTCCTCATTGACTTGTACATTCAACTCCAATTTCCTGTAGCTGCTGTAAATGTTTTCTTAAGTTCATAGTAGAGAAGATAGACTATTCAAATTTTTACTGAAAGAAGTAGTGAAAAGCCCTGTAAAAAGGAAAAAACCTAGAAGGAAAACTCTGCTTTAAATGACTTGTGGTACTGAAATCTCCCCATTCTAGGGGCATAGACTCTTCTGTGGCTGGTGGTCTCATGACTGGGAAGAGCCACTGCATTGTGCTGGTTTATCACCGGAAAGAAATTGCAGAAAACAGCTACCAAAGGCTGGCCACAGTTGACAGCAGATGTTTGACAGCACTAGTTGTAATCCCAGCAGAGACAAATAAAATCTAATAGTTGTGTATTGTCACTTACCATGCTCTGACAGCATAACCACACAATTTTCCTCATTATTTGCAAAGTTGGGTTCATTAGGGGCCCAGGCCACATAGGTTACTGGAGTTCCATCCACCCAGCTTAAAGAAAAGATAGACAAGTATTTATTAATTAATATATCCATTTGTGATATAGTGGTCTTAATGAACACCTCATGAGTAAGAATGTCTATGAGGATTTATGGAAACTGACTACAATGGGAGGGGCTATTAGAGATTGCCCTTTCTTTACTTGATTATTCTAATTTGAAGACATTTCTGTAAAAGATTTCTGGTTGCAAATTAGAAAAATAATACACCAAGCATATTTTATGTTAAAGGCCACGACTGTTTTGACAACATTTAATAAGAGTAATCAAAATCAGTTATTCATAATACATATTAAAGAGAAGGATATTAAAATTTCATCTTAATAGCTATTACAATAACTATTTTATTCCTAGGTAACACTATGCTTTTCAATCTGAGCATTTGTGGTGTTTTTATAGGTGAAAACAAGAATGAAAGTACTTTTCTCTGGATTCACTCTGCTCTATGGGGGAGTAGGGGGGAGTGGTCTATTTTTCTGTAAACTAAAGGACATTCTGTCAGCTTTAAAACCATCCTTTCTAAAGTACCAAAGTTGCAACTTTTTCCTCAATGTTTACCTGCTTTTTACTTTAATATATTTCTGTTGGAGGAAGAGGAGTTTTTCACCACATTTTAATCATTATTTCAGAATTTAGATCAATAAGCCTGAAGTGGGAAAAATTTCAGCTGCATCATCTATGTCTTGCTGCTGATGATACAATTGTTCTAAATAAAGGAGATTATCACTGGATCCATGGAATTCTCTATGTCCCTAATTTGACTCCTAAATCAGGAGGTTAAAGCCATTTACCAACTCAGTCACTATCAACTTCTCTCCCCACTCCTCTTCTGCCTTTCTCAAGGTAAGTGACCTACATACATTCAACAGTGGCATTAAAATAGAAAGGTTAAAGTCAAATCTCCTCTAACCTTTTCCAGATCAACCTCAGAAGGACTTTTTTTCACCTCCCAGGTACATCCTAACTAGCAGGTTGGAAGGTAAGCAGTGTATCATGCTCTTTGCTATCTCTTAGCTTAGTTTTGAGTTGATTTGTGCATTGGTATTTTCAGAATAGTTGTTACTGTTTCTGTACTGTAAATTTCTGCTGGCTTTTCTCCTGGAATAGGAGTTTGCAGAGATTGCCTTTTGTAGTCATGGCCTGTGTCTTCCTAACTCTGGAGAACCCCTCTGATATATAGATAAAAAGCACAAGAAAGCCAAACCCTACGATATAGGGCATGTTTTAAGTATATGTGTGCATGTTCATAGGTATAAAATTCAGTATAGCAAAATATCACTCCAATTTATGGGACAAATCTCTGGAAGAAACTTGAGAAAGTGTGTATGGAGAGTAGAGCCGCCAAGATTTTCTTTGGCTAAGTGCTAACTCAAGGAAAAAAATGTTCTTTTACTACTTCTTTTTGGGGAAACTATTGCACTTTAGAATATTCTAGGACTATTCCATTTTGCTTTGTACATGGTATCTGCAGCAGCCTTCAGACTTTCAAGAGAACATATTGAGTCCCTCCAGCTTCATATTCTACATGTTAGAAGCTGCACCAATGATCTTAACTTACCTGAACTTTTTATCAAGGCTCACTCTCAGACCAATGAAGTATCCTATTCGCTCTCCCCCATAGCTCTCCTAAATCAGAAAGACACTACTTTAATTTTAAAAAAATCTTTGAAGCAAAACAAGCAGAAATTGATACAGCATTGATTAGGTCCACAGGGCAGCCGCTGAAGTCCACAGCAGTAAAGAACCTGCTTGCAGTTAACCGCTGCAACGTGTCCACATGCTCAGGCACAGAAGTCAGGTTTTCATCTGGGACATCAGAGCCAAGACCTGCAGCTCTGAAGACCCTTAGGATGGAGTAGAAAAGCAGCAGATTTTGAGTCAGAAACTGGTGCTCCTTTTTTATTCTCCCTCGAAGGCCAGCTGCTTTTCAAGACAGTTGGTACCTTCCCACATCACTCTTCCTGTCAACTGCATCAGCACAGCTGGGGTGGAGCTGGGGAGGCCAAATCCCATGGGATCAAAGGGTGTTTTTGGGAATATTTCATTAACAAAACTGCTGATGCCTCTGCTTCTGAGATAGTTTTACAAGCAGTTTGTCAAAAGTGTTTTTACTTTAGGCAGTCTGTTTATAATGATTCTTACATTTTCTTTTAGTGCTCTCTTCAGGAACCTTCTCTCACTATTACTATTAACAACAGCTAGGTCTGCAGAATTCTTCCTGCAAAACTCTTGGGCTCTTTCCATGGAGACCTGTTCTTTGCTGATATAGTAGAGCTTATCTTCATATATGACCCATCCATCCGCAGTGGTTTTATATTCTGGAAGATAAATAAGGTACCCTTAAATTTTATATGTGTTGAATGCAAAAGGTTTTTCTAGAATAACAATTTTAGGAAAAAAATATTTATAATAAAAAAAATAGATACAAATACCTACCATATGTGTCAATTGGTTCAGGTTTTAATAACACTCCTGCAAAAGAAGAAATAGAAGGCATGATACATCTCTTTAGAGTGTGTTATGATGTACCTTGTGGCTGACTGCAAGAAGAGGGAGGAACAAAGCAGAATTCTTCACCCCATTGCCATTGTCTAATAAGCAGGCTTAGCCACACAGTTCAGCTTCACATTGCTCAAAATGCAAGGTCATCTACTTTAACTTTGCATCATAAGCAGTGCTTCACTTCAGCAAAGTCATGGCTTTGGCTGAATCACATTCCTGCACAAAGCAAGGCAAGGGAAAATTGTTCTTCCAAGCCTGTAAGTCACAGCAGACTTATCTGAAACACTTTAAACTGTGGCATACAGCTCATTTACTGATCCATAACTAGATATTCTATAATTCACCTGGGGGTATTTTCATCAAGAGGGAGAAAATCTCCACTAGATTTATTTTAGCTATATCAAGAAAACTCTCTGAGTAATATTCACAAGCAAAAGGAGATATGATTTTATGAACGTGCATATACATATCTAGGCATAGATATATAAAATAACTGTTTGTTATTTCTGATTGGGATAGAAAAAGAAATAGCACTGCTATGAACCATTGCTTTTCCAAAACCAGTTGAATCCTGAATAATTCTACAGGAGAACCTGAAGTACCATGAAATCTGACAAAGATATCATACTTGATTTTAAGCTTCACCTGTGTTAATATAAAAACCAGTATTGTAAGGAATACAATGCTAGCCCTTACAACTCCTTAACGCCAACATTACAAAAATAAAAGCAAAAGATACTTAATATCAAAAAAATCTGTAATCTTGCAAACATATGGATTATTTACACACCCTATTTTATGTAAAGAAACATTCAATTCATTCTTATCAGTCATAATTGAAAAATCTCAGCCCATAATATGTTACTTAATGCTCCTGACCTCTGTTTGGAAAAAGAAGTTCTTCAAAATTTTGCCTCTTTCTCCAGTAACTTAACTTAGAAAGCAACTAATAATTGAAGTTTTTTAATCTTCTTGCCAAAAAATAAGAAATCTACCTTGTTTTATTTGGCAAACCCAGTTATGCTGTACTTGACAGACCGAAAGAGACCATGGTAGAGAATTTCCCCCATCATTGTATAAGCCACAAAACTGGAGTCGTCCTCGGTTCCTTGGACTACCATCCCAGTTTGTGTACCTAACCTATAGAAGAAATCAACTTTGTTACTCTTTTCATCTCCTTTGGTAGCTGTACTTTCAACTGGAAAATGGAAATGAATTGCTTTTGTCTCAAAGATCCTGGTTTTAGCTAAAAAGAGCTGGAAATGCAGGGAGAGTGTTTCACTCCACTTCTGGCCTGGTTCAAAATTACATTGTCCAGCATCTCTCTGGTGGCAGTGACCATGTCATGCATCAATTCAGCATTACTTTTTCCCTTCCCTGCGGCTAATGAGGACAGGACTGTGACTTAAGGGAGGGAAGTCATGTCCTACAAATCTCAGGGATATACCTCTGAAGAAACTGACATCCAAGTGGTAAGGGAGACATATGTGATACAACCCACCTATTATTCCAAGAACTTTTGATAACATCCCTTTCTTAAACTTTTGTGGAAAGAAACAGGATATGACAAAAGGTCCTTGCTTGTGTTAGAGGAAACCAAAGAATAGGGACTAGTAGTACATGGAGGGTAATACAGTAGAATCCTGCAGGAATTTTTTCACAGTTGTTGATATTTGCATAGTCTCAAGAGATGACTGGATAAATTCCCAGAAACACATAAATTAAAGTTGCAGACATGAGCTCCAGTTCTAAAAGACCTTGTGCCATCACTTACTGGGGGATTCAGGAGTACACTGGGCAACATGCTCGCTGTTTCATTAACTTTTTAGATATTTATGTTTTTATGTTTTGACCTTAGGTGTAAATATTATCTTCTTGGAAGAGAAAATAAATTGGAGTGTTGCACAGAAAACCTACAGAATCTGCTGAGATGCAGATTATTTCCATATATTCAAATGTTTAGCTGTGATATTAGTCATAACAATACAGATTAGCAGCCACATGAATGTTTTAAGATTGGTGGTTTCTTTAATGAGGATAACAGCAAAAAGCCATAAAGTACATATACAAATCCCAAAGTATCTTAAGCAAAGAAATATGATGAAAAATTAAGATACTCACTGGAGAGCCATCACTCCAAGCAAATCCTTCATCTGGATTCAAGGAAAATATACCAAGCCAAACTATTTCAAACAGACAGTGAGCAGCCCTAAAAGAAAGTACAGAACAGAGCAGTGAGTAAACATCAGCACAAAAACCCCCAGAAATACGTAGTTGAAATTCCTAGAGCACATTGTAAAAGCAGTGAAGTTGCAAATTTCCCTATTACCTTCGGTGAAGTGCATACACATGTTCTTCATAGAAATGTGTAACATTTCTCTGGTTCAGTGTCAATAGCTTAGTTGTCATACTTATTAGTAGTATTGATCATGTATTGTCCCAATGTACTATTCGCTCAGGGAAAACCTTCACAGATTCAAAAAGTCATTTCAGTACTGAGCACTGAAAGGTTGATAAATACCTACTTCAAGTAGATACATTGATCATATTTTCTATCCTTGTGGAAATACTGCTAATTTCATGTTTCTAAATGAAATCTAGTAATCTTGATACTGGTGGAGATTTTTAAACATTTTTCTGGATACAAATCACTCTCTTTTTTCCACAAAAAGGTTAAAATAGTACTGAATAGATATATTTCAAAATATCACAGGTCTTTTGGCTTTTGAGGAATCCATACATTTTAGAAGTCATCTAGGATCATTCATAATAGTTCATATGAAAAGTCTTTGAATCTGGTAAGACAAACACACATCAAATACCAACCTCATTGCTTGGATTAGGAATGGCATCTCCTCCTTAGTGTTAATGGTGACTAGATCTCCTCCTATTTGTCTGCAAAAGTCTCGGGCTTCAAACCATGATTTCTTTCTAGTATGTGATCGGCAAAAACACTATGGAGAAATTAATTTAAAACATATTATATACATGTTACAATAATAAAATAATTATAGTCTTGTTTAAACATAAATGAGATTTCATATGAGTCGAGTAAAAGTCCATAAGAGAAATAACATTTCCCACTGGTTCCTAGAATTTTTACACTACAGCTGCCTACCTACTCAGCATAGTGGTAAAAAAAAAAGGAATTGCTAGAGGAGAAAAGGCAATACTGCTCCCCAACTCCCTTTAATTTGTTTTAACTGAAGAAGAGCCCAAGCCAGCTTCCATATGAAGGGAAAGAAGGGTAGCTGTGTTTGAGAGGCAAAATGGTCTGGGAGGAGTCTGAAGATTCAAGCAAAATAATGACCTCATGGTAATTTACAATTCTCATTTTACATTTGCAGAATGATGTCTAATTTATTTAAGAGACAATAAGCACAGATTTTGACCAAAGTTAAAATTATGATTTGGGGATAAAGGAGCTCAAAAAAATAGCATTCCAGATGAATTTGAAAGAAATAAAAAAAAAAAAAAAAAGGAGAAGGACTCATTAATTCAATAAAGCAATAAAAATATTAACACCTTGTACTTAGCACATTTCAGCTTTGCATGATCCCAAATCACTGTTTGCACATTACACTCATTTCTTGTTCAAACTCCTTTTTTATACCTGCTCAGATACAGCTGACTGTATTTCACAAGTTTTCGGTAGCTTTGCATGAGAAACTCTCCAGTAAATGTCCTTCATAAACACTGGTTTAATTAACTTTTCATGTGACTTTTTATCCTTTTCTGGTGGGGTAATGTGCTGATTTTAGCAAGCTCCAGCCTTAGGCATTGTGCTGCTGGATGCTACACTTCACTGTTTCTCTGTTTGTTCCCTGAACTGCCCCACGTCTCAGGCAAACACATCTTTGCACAACAGACATAAAGAGCAGCCCTGACAAACCAGCTTTGCCACCTCTGCTGTTTAATATGGAATTTTGACATTTTCCTTTTAATAATTTTAATACAGAGTTGTTTCCTATTTTTTTCTTTTTCTTTTTCTTTTTCTTTTTCTTTTTCTTTTTCTTTTTCTTTTTCTTTTTCTTCTCTTTTTCTTTTTCTTCTTTTTCTTTTTCTTTTCTTTTTCTTTTTCTTTTTCTTTTTCTTTTTCTTTTTCTTTTTCTCTTTTTCTTTTTCTTCTTTTTCTTTTTCTTTTCTTTTTCTTTTTCTTTTTCTTTTTCTTTTTCTTTTTCTTTTTCTTTTTCTTTTCTTTTTCTTTTTTGCTTTTTCTTTTTTCTTTTTCTTTTTCTTTTTCTTTTTCTTTTTCTTTTTCATTTTCTTTTTCTTTTTCTCTTTTTCTTTTTCTTTTTCTTTTTCTTTTCTTTTTGTCTTTCTGGGGCCTTGATATTTATGTTCCTCTTCTTCCATTTCCTGCTCCAGTTCCTTCAACCTCTGAAGTACAAACTTCCTCATTTTCTTTCCTGTGCCCTCCTCCCCTCCCTTCCCTTCTGTTCCCTCCCTTCAAACTTATCTTTCTTCCTTAGTTTCTCCCCTCTCATGGATATTTTACTTAGAAGAATTTTGGGGGTTTTGTTTTTTGCTCTATTCCAATCTCAGATATTGCAAAATTAAGATGTCAGTTCCTTTTTTTTCCTTGTTTATTTTTTCCCCACCCAAGCTGATTCTTTAACTATCCAGGCACTTACTTTAAAACAGGAACTTCTATAGTTGTTTGATACCCAGCCTTCAGGGCATGTGGGGACCAGAGCAGTAGTTGGGACAGGTGGAACTGTTGCACCCTTTGCCCATTGTTTGCAAATATATTTTTGCTTTGTCTCACAGTCAAGAACATCCCATAATCCAGCTGCAGTCCCTGTTTTCATGGCTACACATCCTGGATTATTTCCTTTAGGGGAAGAAAAAAGACCACCAAAAAAAAAAAAAAAGCTGGATATTTTCTAAAGGGTGAATTATTTAATTCTGTCAAAATCTTTCAGCAGCAACCATTCACTTTTTGCCATGCAATAACATTTGAAAAGAAAACTTGTATTTTAGGTTTTAGGTGGTTTTCATACAGGCAGAGAAGCATTTTCTGTTTGAGGAGGTCATGATCAATACACAATTCCACATTTCTTTTTTTCTTTGCATTTTGAATATCCTGCATAATTAATTCTTTGGGTAGAAAGTAGAGTGAGAGTTTTTACAGTGAAATCTTGTGTTTTCAAGTGAGAATCTCATTTCTCTTTATGTTAAGCCTGTTTTACATGAGATAACATTACCTTGGTCATGAGTGGTTTTCACATAGATGGCAGAAGCCCCACTGGTGCATACAGAGGGCAGGGATGCAAACCTAGGCAGCTTCAGGGCGAAACTTGTCCCATGATGTTTGCTGTAATTTTAGATTGTTCTCTCAAAGGGAGACAGAGCTGCCTACATCACACAAGATGCAGTCAAATGCACAAAATGGGCTTATTCAATGGCATATTGGTGTTTTTTCTTAATTTCCTATTTTTAACATTTTATTTAGGGATTTTTGTTTGTTTGTTTTTTAATTTCTGTTGAGCACAGCCCTGATGACTTAATGGACCTGTTTACCATGGTGCCATGAGCTGAAATGAAATTCAGCTATAGATCCATCATTTTATGGCAATTTAATACTTGTGTTTGTTCCTAAGAGCATCCTTTGCCTGCATCAAATTCACCTACTGTTTTACTGATCATGCTCAGTCACCTACTCTTCTGATACCATCCTGAGTTTCCTCACAGGCACACCTTTGCTATCAGAAATAATTTACTCTCATCAGCAAATCTTGTCACTTCACTATTGCACATTTTCCATATGGTCTGCAAATATATTGAACAGCATGGGCTTTGGCACAGGTCATTATGGGGTTCTGTTGGTGAACACACTTCCCTAGTTAAAAAATAGCCCTCATTAAAAAAATTCACCTTCCAGTCAGTGCCTTTTTATCAATATTTTTATTCATCTAAGAGCTTTTCTGTGTTACATTAGATTAGCTGAAAGACTTTTGGTAATTGAGATAGACCACACTAACTAGATTTCCCTCATTCATATGCTTTCACATACTGTGTGGAGCTCTGAGAGATCTATGAGCATGACGTCCCTTTCCAGAAGTGATTTTATGTATCTTTCCCACTGTTTGTTCTTCATTTCAGATCCAGTCTAATTTACTAATGACTTATTCATCTGTATTTCCCCATATCTCTCTGTAACCATTTTAAATGTTGGCTCCAAATTTGTCTTCTAGCAAAGTTTAGACGTCAAGGCAGCTTTAGCAGGAAAGCTAAAGCTAAATTTCTCTTTACACATTAAAGAGAAGGGTTATTTCATGTAGCCTTAACAGTTCCTGAATACTTCTGCAGCCATGCTTAGTCCTGACTTCATGCCATCAATTTCCTCCATAATCTATTTTCTTGATATTTCAGCTTGAAATAGACTCTTCAAAGATACCCTCACAAAGAAACTTTCCAGCACAGAAAGTCCATTTTCTTCTCAGTGAACACAGACGCAAGGAAGCAGATTTTTCTTTACTATTCCAGCCTGATTGTTGAGGAATGCATTTGCCATGGGTACTTTGGTTTGCAATCTGCAGTGCCAGCTTGAGATTGAGCTCTGGCTGGTGGGACCCAAGGCAAAGGGCTGTGAACTGGTGCTGACCCTTTGCATAGCAAAGGACACAGGTATCAGAGGTCCAGCCAGGTGACTGGACACCCAAGGTCTCAGCAGGGGCCAAGGACCCCAGACATTGCTGCATTTAGACTGTAAAACAGCCCAGGGTTTCCTCTGCTCATGGTCCTTCCTTGGAAGCACTCAGCTCAAGCTGTTAGTTTATTATAGCACCATGATTGAATTATTTTAGCAACCAAAAACTCTGGGGAAACCCGGGTTCAAGCTGTTGAGGAAACCTTGTCAGGCTGTGTGAGTGTGAGGATGTAGCTGGGGAGGACCTTGGTCCAGCTCAGGTGGTGTGAGTGTGACTCCAGAGTGGCCCTTGGATGGCCAGAGAGGGAGGATTCCTTAGCATGACCTCTGTGTGCTCTGCTCATGCTCTGATCGTTTTCTGACAGCATAGACTCCCTGGCAGGATTTCTTCTTATGGTATTTGCTAAGGTTCTGTTAGTCTTTGTATTTCATATTTTTTATTGGTTTTATTTTATATTTTATATCCTCACTGAAGGTTTTCAAGAAAGTCTTCAGACAAATAATCACTGAGGGGAACAAAAAAAGCAGATTTCCTCATGGCATAATGAAATCTTGTTTTCGGTGCTTCTGCACAGTATGAACCCATTAATGCAGTTTTCTTAGTAGCACACATAAAAATAATAATGGCACAGTGATTTTTGATACTTTGGGTTTGGAATTCTAACTTTAAATCCATATTCCAGTTGCCCTGTTTCAACCACTTCTCCCAGGCTAACTTTTTCACTAGAGGGACAAGTGTGGAATAGTCTTCGGACTCATTTGTAACTCCTTTTATCTTCCTATGAAGATGGGCCAAAAGTTAATCTAATGGGTAAACATATCAGATGTCCTAATATAAAAGTGCAGTTTGAAATTTTGCCTTTGAAATTAGAATATGGGATATGAAAAGGGCAAGTACTTATAAAATATACCAAAAGTTTAAAACATAAAATTCAGAGGACTATATACCAACACAACCTAAATGGGGGCCACATTGTCAGAGAGCACCCATCATCCCTGATCACAGCACCTACCAGGCATTCCTGCATCCCAGTGTGTGAAGGAGACAGCTTCACCATTGGCCCAGCTGAAAGTGCCTGGATCCTGCACATCAGAGAGACCAAGCCAGAAATATTTCTCAGGCCTCAGCCCGACAAGGCTAGTCAGATAGGCTTGTTCATACCTGGAAAAGACATCATCAAGATGCAAGTGAAAACAAAGGTGTTTGCCCAAATCCTGTCAGGCTAATCTGATTATGGAATTTTTTCTCTTACTCCTTGCCTCAGGCTGGGGCAGAAGACCCCACATAGGATTCAGATTCCATATGAATAACAAAAACAAGCAAGACTTTTTTGTTATTCAACTAGAGACCTCATCCGTTACTTAAACATTTTGCTGCTTGGTGTTGCTTTAGCTTTTCTAGGAATACAATCTTTAGATACTTAAAAGCAAGAAAAAGTCATTATCATACCTACTTTCAACTGTGGCTAAGTAACCTTCTTCTCCTTCACAAGTGGTGTTTGCTTCTGAAAATGTTGCTGGAACATGTCCAATAAAATAGCAGTAGGTCCCATATCTTCTCCAGCCCTGTAATATGATTTTAGGGTTTTCATACAAATTTTAAATAATTGGGGTATCATGTATTAAGTGAAATATGACATTTAAAAATTAATGAAGCACAATGATCATTAATATTTTGAATGAGAAACTTTTTGCAGTGAAATTACAGATTTCTCCTAATCTGTAATTTCTAGTTACAGATTAGGAGAACCATAATTTCTAATGGTTTCTACAGAAACCATTACAGGTTTCTGTAAATGTTTTTTTAAAATTTAGAGTAACTGAGAGGGAGGGAGAAACTCAATTATAAATAAAACAGAAAACCCTTCCATGTAAATAATACAAATAATTCAAATAATTCAAATGGATTCTCAATGTACCTATTTTATCTGAGAAATTGATGTTCCATTCTCCCATACTTACTTTTTTGCAATCTGCAAGGCTACTTTCTTGTTCTCCGGCTGTTTGTGATGTAGCTTTTCTTTTACAAATGTAGCCAGCCTTCTTCTCACATACATGGTCTGCCCAGTAGCCATTCTGCGTCAGGAAAAGTTTGAAATAAAAAGAAGATAAAGATGAATAATCTAAAGGGATAAATAATGTCTTTCTTTATAATGAAAATTATTTGTTTTCTTTCTCCTTTATTTTTAAATTTAGTATTTTTCTTTATCTAATTTTCCTACATGATATCAAAACCAAATTTGCTCACCAAATCTGTGAAACAGTGGACTGGTCTATAGCAGTATAGCCTCAGCTGGCAGGGATAAGAAGGGAGGAGGGTGCATGGAGCTGCTCCCTGATCTGTTGTGCTGGGTCCTGCACAAGCAGTTATGCAGGCAAAGAAGCAAGCAAAGAGAAGCCAACAAGAATCAGAGATCCCCATATACCATCATTACCACCAGAGGAAAAGGAGGTAATGTTCTCAAAATACCTTCAGAGACCTGGTTTGTAGCCCTAGTAATAATAATTTCATTTATGACTCTCAGAAGTACTTAAAGAGAAAATTTCACCAGTGATGCAGTAATGCTTTTGGTGTTTTTAAAGGCCACATTCAATCTCATTCTCAATCTCATTCAATTCAATCCCTGCATCTCTTCTGGCCTTATCCATTTGCTGAAATAGCAGAGCATGTTATTCTTTTATTAAGTATTTCTTTTCAGTATGGAAGCACAATATGTACTGAGAAATGTCACCTGGCCCTTGATCAGGACGCAGTCTTCTGGCCTGTTGTTTGTAGTGGATGGCTCTCCCAGGTGCCATTTTGTGTATGTCACTGGGGTCCCATCACTCCACTCAAAATACATTTGAACCTCACGGTCATTCAGCCCAATCCACAGCTTGTCTGTTGGCTCTGAAGATGGAAACAGAGATAAGAACTCTTTTGGGACTCCATCCTTTTCCCAGTACCAACCATTAGGCTTTGGACATACAGGTCCTTTCACAAATTTATGAATCATGTTCTATGATAATTTTATAAATTAATAATTTCATATCGATATAAAAATTAGGACTGTACGCTTTGGAAAATTAGGCTGTAAGGAAATTCTTGCACTGAGTGAAAAAATTTTGCTCTTCCTCCCAATAACAGTGGGTGTGAATAACCAGCCTAATGCTGATATGCCACGATGGTAGGATAGAAGTCTGAATAGTTACTTTTCAGTTCCATTGCACTGGTCAAATTTTAGAATACTGATTTTATGTAGCTTGGAGCATGAATGTTTTAAGCTTCTTTCAGCAAAATGAAAAAAAATAGAAAGCCCCTAAGCCCCGCCCCCCAGACCTACATCAATTAGTTTGGCAGTAAGTAAAACAATAATTTTGACAAGATGCAGAATTCAGCAGGAACTACCAATTCAGCTGTCTTGTTTTCCATGCAGGCAAAGGCAAGAGACCCCCTGGAAATACTCACTGTACCCAAGCTGAGACACCATGAAGCTGTGCTCCTCAGGGCTTTGGATGCTGGCCAAGTGACTCCCTTCCTTCTGACAAGAGGCCAAAGCTCCTTCCCATCCTTTGCTGTCCCTGAAGATCTTATAGCAGTGATCCACATAGGGCACCCACCCAGCTGGGCAGGTGACAGGCCCAGGGTCACCTAGGAACACATCCCAAGACTTAACAGATCCAGTTGCCATGCAAGGGACATGACACTGAAAATATTTCCACCTCATCTGTGCAAAAGTCTTAAACTAAGAATTTTCTTTTGAAATTCTCATCATTGGAAGATGATAAACACAAAATACAGTAGATACAAATGTGATTCTCTAAACCAGGCAATTTTTAGCTTGGAAAAGGAAAGCTTTTTAATAAAAGTAATATCTAATACAAATTCTAAGTTTAGTCAAATGTCTACAACAAATATATTAATTTTGTAATGTAGTAATCAAATATATTATTTTTGTAATTCTTTAATTTTATTAATTTCTGTATCACCTAGTACTTATTTGTCAGATAGAAGAAATCAGACATTATCTGCAGCTAACATAGAAGGTTTATGAATTTTTAAAGGATTGAGTATATTGATAGAGTAAAAGCCATCAAGACAAATTTATAGCTAGATAAATACATAGCGTCACACCAACAGGGAAATCTTCATACACTTAAAATATCTTTTCTCACTTCAATGTGTTGATCTTCCACTGTCTCAATCTTCCACCACTTCTGCAGTGAACTCGGAACTTGCTTATCTGGATGCTGGTTGACCACAAGTCATGGAGAATGACTTAGAACTGCACTAAGTTATGCATCTTTTTTTCTTGAGCTTATGTTTACTAATGTCCCATTTCTGAAAAATAATTTTAGAGTTGTTCTCCCTTTTGATAGTCAGTAGTCTGTGGACATAAAGGGGAGGCCTGGCCCCTGAAACACAGACAGGAATGACTAGTTGGAAATTCTTTGCTTTTGTCTGTTTCAGTCTGTGTGTTGTGGAACTGGAGATCAGACTAAAAAGGTTGTAATCGTTGTAAAAAGCAAACCAGAAAAACAATAAATAGTTCTATTTCTAATAAATGTTCATCTTTGTCAATATGTTTAGTGATTCAGAAAACAGCTTCTACTTTAATTATCAATATGTATCAACATACCTGAAGGAACCAAAGTAAAATTCCTTTTCTTACAAATATAACCAAGTTTCTGATCACATTCCCAATTTTGCCATTTAGCTTTTGTTTCAGGATTCAAAACTGCACAGAGCTTTCCAGATTCTGGAGATGGACTTCCTTTGGGAAAAGTACAGAGAAAAAAATGAACTTTTCTGAATGAAAAACAGAGCTCTAAGGTCTAAAATGCACATGAGAGACCCCTCCTGGATGAAATGATGGAGGTCATGTCTTTCCCAGCTTTGGTAAGAGCTAAGGTATGTTTCCAGTAGTGGAAATGTCTGTATGAAATGTGTGTATGTTAGCTAAGAGGACACAAACCGGTAAACTCATACTTTATTTGTTAGTCAAGAAATGGAAGACTGAATATTTTTGGGACAGGCAGTGTTGCTTTCACTGCTAAAATATTTTTGCAATACGTTGAAGGTTTCTGTCTTATATTGCTATAGAAAAAGAGATTTTTCTAAAGCTAAAGCAATAATAGCTAAAATACTTATCTCATAGCATAAATATCTGATAATATAGTTTACAGCAGTATTTGAAGTATGTATCTTTTCTCTTTGGAAATACAAAATCAAACAAAGTCACATCTACCTGGAGCCCAGTTTAAGTACTGGAAAGGGCTGCCTCCAATCCACTCCCATCCACTACTCAAGTCCAGTCTGTTGAGTCCAATCCACAGTGCAGAATCTGTACCTTCTGTTAATTCTAAGTTACAAAAATAAGAGGAATTATTTTATAAATCTCTTTTGTATTAGCAATGGTCATAACAACATCTCTAGGAAGTCTTGTATTCCTGAATAGCAGTTGTAAATATCTGTCCATACTATTGAACCGAATACATTGAAAGATGCCAAAGTTTGAATACTGTAAGAAAGCAAACAAACAGAAACTCCCAGCTTTATTCTTTCAACTAATGCATAATGAGCAGATTATATCCACAGAGTATATCCAAAACAAAATTGTTTCTGCAGAATAGGTTAAATTCTGTACATTGAATTACAATTATTGGTAAAGTATAAATAAAAACAATAACAAAAATTTGTTAAAAGGTAAATGAATCCTTAAAACCAACAATAAATATTTCTTCCATATCATTTCTTCATCTAGATGTGGATACATAAGACTGCAATTTGATATCTGTAAATAACTGATATTTTTCAGTTTGCCAAGCAAATGAAAAAAGGAGCTGTCAAAACGGCATTTGAAATAAAGCAAGTCCTTCTTTTAGTATAAAGATTAACCTTTTTTCTTTCTTTTCTTTTTTTTTTTTTAAGTTTCTTTTTGATCAAAACTAAATCTTTAATTTACTTTTCAGGATTTTTCCCCCCATTAATATATATATATATATATATATATATATATATATATATATATATATATATTTATAAAATAAGATTTGTAACATTTGTAAATATGAAGTCAAACTATCACACTTGCAGGATGCTGGAATACTTTGAATTCTATGTAAATTTGGCAGCAATTTTGATATGAACTTGCAAATTCTAAAATATTTTGTTTTCTTGGCCACACATATTTAGGTCCAAAGGCAATGGCCAAAATAATTTTAAATAATCCTTAGCTATTATGATGGCCTGGACAGATCCTGAATGTAACCCAGGGTTTGCTTTACTGCCTTACCTTTAAGGTATGTTTGTTCATGAATGTCTGTGATACTCAGTAATTCTGCGTTTTGCTGCTGACAGCTCTTCCTGGCTTGGTGCCATGTGAGAGCTGAGTCAAAATTTATTTGATAGTGAACATTTGTTGACAGATCTGTAGTCCATGTGCTGTCCTGATCTGTAGAAAGAATAATAACAGCAGAGGTATAGTAACTTGCCTACAGAAAACTGAGTTGCAGGTTCTTGTTCTGTGTAGCAGGTTCTCATTCATCTCCTTAAATTTCACCTGGGCTGCTCTTTCAAGACCACTGAAAATGCTATGAGCAGATGGAGAAGGACAAAATTAAGGCCAGTAAGCTGACAGGTAAAGGTAGCTGCCTCCTGTTCCATGAAGAGAGACAAGTCAGGATTTACCACAAGGAAAGTGATTGCACAGGAAAATACATTGCATGGAGTGTCAATACATTGTGTGGGAGAAGTCCCAGGAGAACATTTTGAAATATTTGTGCAACATTTCCTTCTCTCTCTGGACAGCAGCTCCCACTGAGAGCTGCAAGCACTACCTATAGCCCTGAATTTAGCACCAAAAAATTTCATAGATAACTCCCATTCCCATTCAAAGAGCCTCTGGATGTGCCTATCACACAGCAATGGTGCTGAGCAGCACCATGCCCCTCCTCTGATTACCTTTGCATCATTGATTTGTTGAAGATATCAACATTCACAATCAAGCACAACACAAAATTTTATCAGGTAGTTGATGGTTCCCAAAACTCAGTATGAAGATGAATTTTAGAAAAAGAACTAGTTGGGAGTACCTTTCAAAAACTCTGAAATTATTCAATGACCCTATGTCACACCTTCAGGGCTCAGTGTGTGAGGTATCTTTGAAGGAACCTGGAAAGCACAGCTGACTAGGGATGTATGCCACACAGAAAGTCCACTTTAAATCAAATGGAGTAAAGGGACATTCTGATAAAAAATGACGATGCTGAACAGAAGCCATGGGGAAAAATACAGAGGAAAGATGAGATGTGTCAGGTGGAGATTTCAATGTCATGATTGCAAAGCTCTCCAGGCCATAAAGGGAGATAGAGGGGCAAGTGACCACAGAAATCAAAGAAAGTGACTGAAATTGCAGAGAAATGCCAGGCAGATATC
This sequence comes from Melozone crissalis, assembly GCF_028551555.1. Classification (NCBI taxonomy): domain Eukaryota; kingdom Metazoa; phylum Chordata; class Aves; order Passeriformes; family Passerellidae; genus Melozone; species Melozone crissalis. The sequence continues at coordinate 20,912,101 of NW_026535794.1, forward strand.
AACAGGGTGGAAAGGCTGCTTCCGGGACAATATGAACAGGGCTTAAAAGCATGGTTTAAAGGACACGTTCCACTTTAGCAAAAAGATATGTTCACATGAGAGTCATGCAAATTGAAACATTAACTTCAACATCAATCTTCCTACAGTCCTCTTTTTTGTGCCCACATCCATCACAAACAGGAATCCTCAGAGAAGGGCTGTACAACAGTGACAGCACATATCCTGGCTGGGAAGCAGTAAGGAGCTCAGAATTATTGTGCTGCTCAGCAACACCCCCACAGCAAGTGGGAACTGAATGCTGATTTACTCTTCAATCACTCTCTTCACATCTTTGTGCAACATGTCATTTCTTCGCATGAGCTGCAGCCCGCGGCAACGCATCATATACTAAACTACATCCTTGTGAGTTATGAGTTGTTATTATAAAGATAATCATATTCTGCCCGTGCAGGTTTGCCAAAGGCCCACTGAGGGCTCCAGGGAGGAGCAGGTGCCTCACCTGTGGAGGGGCAGAGGCCGTATCGCTGGTCTGTGTCGTAGTTGGCGGTGGTGGCGCACCAGAGCCGGCCGTCGGCACGGCCCGCAGCCGTGCACTCTGCCCACCACTGCTGACGGTACACGAAAGGGAAAACACACGGCGCCCCAAAAGCGTTGCCCAGCAGCGTGAAGGTCTCTGATGAGGAGACAAAATATAACATGAGTATGAAAAGTAACCAATGTACGTAAACTAGGGAAAAAGTAAGGTCTGGGGCAGAATTGCATCTCAATGTGCTTTCCATAGCTCCTGTCCCATAATCATAAAAAACCCCCAGCACTTTTCAGACTTCAGCTGCTGACTTATATCTTAGAACAGTGCTATTCTGATGTAAAGTGATATATCATAGATGGAGTCTATAATTAAATTTCTGACCAAGACTCTTTTACAATCTTAATAAGGATCCAGAGCTCTACCCTAAGATAATTTCTATTTCAAACAATGTTAAGATTTATATAACATGCGCAAGAGCAGGAGCTAATATTTATAAGTCTTGATTCCTGGGGAAAAAGTAAACATATGTTAGACTATCTCTCTGTGTTTTTATTCCAGTGACTATTCTAAGTACCTCGTACAGTGAAGCAGCTTGCCACATGCAAAGCTAAGAGTTCAGTGCTCAAATAACCTGTGAGGGGCTTTTAGAGCATTCATTCTAGATGTGGGAAAGCCATTCAGAACAATCAGACTTCAGCAAATCAGAAAAGGTAATTGCACTAGTGACTGTAATTACTCCATGAGCATCCTCATCTGCTGAATCAAAAAAGCCATGCTTCCTCTGCTTAAATCAGAACTTACTCAGCACACCCATATTGTCCTTTATTCATGGGGATGTAAATTTCATATCCCTGTGACTGTATAAGAAACTTATCAGTGTTTCTGTGCTCTGTTAATAATTTAGTGACACATTATGGTGAGCAATACCAAATTTAGAGAATACTTATACATAGTATAGAATGCTATACATAGTATGAGAGTAAGTATGTATATACACATTCACTAATAATATGTGTTTATAGAATATATAGAAGGTACATGTAATACTTACAGTACTCGAAATACCAATGTACTATAATGCATAGACTAAAAAAGTGTGTGTATATAATACATGCTTGGACATAAATATTACATTAAATTCAAAGTTAAGTACCTCAATGCATGGATTTTCTAAAATTCTGGTGGTCAGTGAAGGAGTCAGAATAGTCAGAGCCAAAGATCTTAAATATTCTAACACTCACAAAGTAATTAATGCAAAGGAGGAAAGAATAAATTTTTTTGTACCTTCATATCCTTGGGAACATAAAACATCCATGGCCCCATAGATATTCCATTTATTCTTTGCACTTAGTTCCTTCTTTAACAAAACGTTATCATGCTCTTCATTGCCAGGACTGAAAAATAAATCTTCTCCTTGGATTGCAAGGAGGCTTTCATTTCTGCATTCCCACCACTGGAGCTCACTTTTTGGATTACAGGGATACAGGGTGACCATGGTCTCATCCTTCTTCAATGGCACCCCCAGGCATAGTTTACGTTTCACACTCATAAGCTGATGATCTGTGATCCACCTGAATTTTTGTGATTCGTTGTCTTGATTGCAAGTGGCAGTTCTGACTGACTGTGCAATAGATGCCTCAAGACAGAGGCTGCTGACTTTATTATACACTAAAAATGTTTTAATATCTGTAAAACAAAACAACATATAGCAAATAGTTATTATAGACTATATATGTGTAGTGGATATGTGACATTATTCTGCTTCCCATTCACATGAACAAGAAGTCATTGCATTCATGTCAGATAAAAACATTCTATTCTTCAACAGGGTCCAGAGCAACATCAATTCTACTGATTAAAAATAAAGTAGACAATAGAAAATGTATGTGATGGCTATACATCACCGTGCTGTGGATCAGTGGTGGGCAGCAGCAGCAGCCGAGCACAGCTTGTTGGATGGTTTTACATCAGTGAATTCCCTCAGCCACACTGCCATTACCATTGCCTTGTTCCATCCAACCTATCCTCAGATTCATGGCCTGGTGGACTTCTGGCCTTTATGAACTTTTCTCACCCTTCCAGATCTTACAGGTCTCCTGCTGGGCACACAGCCAATCTTTGCTGAGCCATTTGCCTCCCCTCCCCCAAATCCACCTTTCCTTTTCATCATATAAATGTGGGTGAACCCTTCTGGGCTTCTCAGGGGTCACTCTGGGCTCCTCAGCCTTGCTGACTACAAGATCTGCCATTCCCTACTATGAGCCATGGACTATAAAACTAGGAATGACTTTGGGAAGCCAGTCAGTCTGAGAAAGTAGCAAAGACTGGGGAGTAGCAGCATCTGGCACTTGCCAGGGTCTAAAGGCTGGTGGAAGTTAGAAGGTGCACCTGCACCAGAAATTGGGTCCCCAGCTCTCCAGGCAGTTTATCTGATCAAGCCTGAAGTGCTGGCTGCAAGGTAAGGTAGAAGCAGGGGAGCTAACTTCAGTCCTGCAATGAGTTTATCAGCAGCAGTTGTGAACCATGCCTGTGAATTTGCTCTGCTCCCTTGTCTTGTACTTCGTGACCCATCTGGTTGTGTTTCCTGCCAAAGCTTGTGGGATTCATAACCAGTGATACATGTCTTGAGCAAAGGGTGTCATAATTATTAAAAATCTATTTAAGAAGTAAAGACATTTCTTTAAAAAGCTTGCAAAAAAATTGAAATCAATGTAATTTATAATAGCCAGGACACTGAAAATAATTCTTCTGGCCTGCAGGGAGACTGTGGTGATTAAAAAAATACCATATACTCTGAGACAATCTATGCCAATCCTCAGGAGTTAGAAAGCTGAAAGGATTTAACCTTAAACATTCAGATTTGCAGAATACCTGCAAGAGAAGTGCAGCTGAGGGGCTAGCAATTCCACAAGAGTTTTCCTAAACTTAATCTGATTTTATTTTAAAAAATTTTTTCCATCCACGTTATCAATGCCAGTAAATTCAACGAGTCTGTTCAAAACAGTGAATAAAACCCCCTTTACAGCCATCATCTGTGAATATCTTAATATCCTAACAATATTTCTGCATTTCACCATTCCTGAAGATTTTCCCTGCCTGATTTTGCAAAACATTACCCAGACACCAACAGCTCAAAAATCAGTAGTAAAGAATTAAATAATTTTTTTAAAAACAGCATTTAAACATGTATTTTCTTAGGTCTGATCTTCTGGGGTTATTGAAATTATAGTGCCACTATATTTTAATAAAACCATTAAGGATTTAGTCTCTGGTTCCTTCTCTAACCATTACTTTTTTTCCTGTGAGGTTGTTCCCCTGCCTCTTGCCTGCCATTAAGAGGTTCCCCATCCCCACACTAACAATGTACATATTGGCAGTACCACAGAGCCACAACCACCCAGAAAAGCCAGAGGAGTGGAAGCACTTTCATGGCAACCTCCACAGGAAGCAAGCAGGAGGCACTTACCCGGCAGCTGCAAAGAAATGTCAACAAGAGAGAGAACAAGCAAGAGTCCAGAGAACATAATTGGAAATGCTGTTTCCTTCCCTTCCCTTCAGCAAAACCTGGATGGGGAGAGTTGCTGGTGGTAAAGTCCTGCTGAGGAGAGGACAGTGGCCAGTCTTCCTCGGTTTTGCAGGCTGGACGGTTGGGTAAAAACTCCCAGTGCTAAATAAGGAAACATTCTGTCACATGCCACATTTCTAAAAAACAAGACTACGTGGCACAAATTTTACCCTCAAGAAAGAATGGCATCTCACTGGGGGCAAACCATTCTTCCTTGGGACAGCAGGTGGTCCAAAGTTTTTATCTCACTGCATTCCCACTGTTTCTGCTGAGGAGACGTGTGGAACTCATGGGGTCAAATCAATAACTAAATACTAAAGACAGAAATTCAGCCTTACCTTTTAAACCTTACATCTGAATGCTGGTTTGCAGATACACCCATCAACCTTTTGTACCACCCTTTAACCACTTCTTGTTAACTGAGCTCAGCAATCATTGGAAATAATCAGCATGCATTTTTGGACCATTGTTTAAATAATGGATAGTGGAAGAACAAATAATTAGTCGAGTCATATTTCCTGGTTAGCAGTATGCAGTTATAAAAATAACAGGAAAAATGCCTGTTCTTTATATTATCTCTATAATTAGTCTTTGTTTTCTTCCTTTGCTTTATCACTGTTTCCTTTCTTATTAAAAAAAAAAAGTCTATACCATTTTTCCATTGGCAAGCACTTCAAGGAGCATCTGGGCAATACCTTTAGTCATATAGTTTAGTGTTAGGGTGTCCTGTGATGAACATGGAATTGTCCTTGATGATCCATATGAGTTCTTTCCAACTGAAGGTATTCTATGACTCTGTGACATTTTTTCCCAAGATTTTTAAATCCTTTTATTTTTCTAAAATTCCCTACCAAATTTAAATACCCATTTGGACTTGAATATCTTAGAAAAACATGCTGAAGGAGGAATGTTGGCAGGAAAATGCATTTAAAACATTTTCTTACCCCACTGCTTGTGGATTGGTAAGGTTCAGAACATGATTTTAAAGATGGGTAACAAGGGTGTGTGAAAAATTCCATATCTGAAAAACATCTAATGCCCAATACAGATTCAGGGCCTGACCTCTCTGTCAGTCTCTGCTGGGGGGAGTGACTGAAGTTTCTTTGCAACCACTGGAAAAGAAGACACTGGACTTCTTCCCCTCCTCACAAACCTTCCAAATACAATTGTATCAAGCCTGTTTTCTGAAAGAGGAAGGAAATTTCATAATTAACAGCACAGAAGGAGATAGCAGAGAGAGAGCAGACATTCACATGGACTGTTACCAAAGGAATCTCTTAACTGCAGAACTATTAAAAGACATGTAGGGTTTAGGTTTTGTGGTTTTCTTTGGTTTGTTTTTTTTTTTACCCTGGTAGGTTGCACACACTAGTTCAAATAAATTATCTAAAGGAGTTCTGTAAATAGCTGTAAGGGCTGGCTTTAATCTGAAGTAGTTTCCAGATTTCCTTGTTATAAAGGGCATCTAAATCTCTCACAGCTCTTCCAGGCATAGTCTGAGCATTGTCATATCACTGCAGTGCATTTTTTTCTTTTTCATTTCCTTTTGTCATTTGAATGTCACTTCCTGCTCTGTAGGAGCAGACAGTGATTTGCTTATGGCTCAGTCATCAGTTCAGTTTACCTACTTCTCAGGACTGTCTAATGCTGCAACTATCACCTTACTTAGCCTGAACATGCCCTGGGCACACTATGTTGGTCACACCATTTGTGTAGAATCTCCTGTTTTGGAGAGAAAGACACCTATCCTTTCCCTAAATTAATCCACATTTAGGAAGAAAATCAATTGAGTGGCAAAGAGCTACGAGGGTGATGGTCATGGATGGGATTTATAGTTCAGATCCCATTTTCAGGACAATTTTTGTTTGCTTTGTTAGTGCTGACAATGCAAGCTACTCGTGCTGCAGGGAGTCGAGGCCAGGCATGTGCTAGCCCAGCCACCAGCCACGGGCATCCAGTGAGAGCAGCCACTCCTAACCCTTCTCTCTCTCTTCTCTCACCTACTCCTTGCTGTACAGACACAAAAAAGGGGTGGGGAATTATCTTACCTGAGTTTAACCCGGCACCACATTCAGGAATTTTGGAAGAATAAGATTCATCTGCCTTTACCCATTGCTGGTACTCCACAACACCTTGACTATTGTGAAGAGGACAGTCAGTAAACTGCAGCCACTGCTAGCACCTTAAAACCACCATGTGTAACCACCTTAAAAAATATTGCATCAGACCAGAGCACTACCCAAAGTTCCCTGATTTTGAACACGTGGGGAAAAAAAAAATTCATCTGTTCCCGGCTCTGCCCTTGTGCCACCTATCAGGTGCTCCTCCCTTCCACAGTCAAACCATAAGTCCTCTAGTTTTTGCATCTGCACAAAATTATCGTTCTGTGAAGCCTACATGACATCTAGAAAAGTATTTTCAGTCCTTCAGATACAAGACTTTATGTCATGGTACACTGCATTAAAAACTGCTGCAACGATCTGAATCTAGAAAGCTGGTGAGCCTTGGTCAAAGCTTCAAACTCAAGTCAGAGCCAGCTTCCAACTAAAGGACTATCCAAGGCCACATTATTTGCAGCCAATGCCAGGATTTTTTCAGTCACCACTTTTCTCTGAATATTCGTCAAAGTAGGCACATCATCCATCAAAGTAGGGGTTTTTTTTGGATGCTGTTCAGATCACTGCATGTACCCTTAATTTAGCTGATTTTCCATATTATGAAGCCAATGTGCATTTAAAATGAGTTGGAGCTCTTGCCCACATTTTCAATAATCTCCCACTTTTACTTGGCAGCATCACAGTCTATCACACTTATGTCTGTTCTGGAAAGCTTCAGTGCAGAATACATTTTTCTCCTCATTTCACATGAGGCAGTGTTGCTGCACTCATGAGCTTAATGCTTCCTACCAAAACATAGCATGCAATGTTTAAAGCCTGCTCTTCATTTCCATAGCATTTTGTCAGACACTTCATTAGGAGGCCTGTAAACAATGGAAGATAAGGAAATATTTGCAAGACCATTTCCTATACCAAGAGCATTGTTTAGTTTTCACAAATTGTGCCCAACTCTGTGTAAAACAACAGGATAGATTAAAGATGAAACCCTGATGTGATGTTTGGACTGCAAGGCAACCCCATTTTTTGGTTTTTGAATTTGATTATTTTTAACTCTTAGAGACAAGCTGTAATACTTAGAGAAATTGGCAATTCTCAGTAGACACTGGGGGAATCTAGGCAAGGTTTAAACGTATCAAAACACCAAAGAATTATAACACAGGCAGACTAACTTGAATTCCTGAAAAAGTAATAGAAAAAGAAGTACTATTTGCTTATCATGAGATGATGACTAGATAATAAGGAATCATAGTCCTAAAAAAGAACAGTAATTAGTAGCTTATGTTGAGTTGGCAGGTGTACTGACAAGGGTTTTATGGAAAGATTTGGTGCCATTCTACATGTTAACAGCTCAAATAATGGGAAAGTGTACTTAATAAATTATTTAAGCTTTGTTTCATGGTTTAAACCCAGCTGGTAACTAGGCACCCTTAATTAATTTAAATTAAATAGGACTCAGGAAAAGGCAATTGCAGAGCTGTCTATTCTGTAAATGAGTGCAGGCAGGTGTCCTTCAGCCATGACAGTGAACACTTCCCCAAAGGGGTTTCTAGGTGCTCTTTGGCATGTCCAGCATCCCAGGGACCATTCCCATGAAGCAGGTTGAACACAGCTGATGCCAGCCTGCTCTGGAGCAGCCAAGAGATTATTTGGGCCACTCTAGCCCAGCTGTGCTGAGGAGCCAGCAACACAGCAAAGCACTCCAACATTATCAGTACAGAAGTACTAATAATTCCTGGGGCAAGGCTGCCCCAGAAAGAGGTGAAATCATGGTTGGTGTTGGAAATTTTAAAAGAGGTGCTGGATCTTTCAGCAGCTGGTCAGTTTTAGCTGACACTGCTTTTGGCCAGGACCTTTTCAATTCCCTATTTCTATAACATATATGATTGTAGGCTCCTATTCACAGGGTATACAAAATTTGAAGACCTTTTTACAGAGACCAATAGGTAGTGGGCACTCATTGAGGGACCCTGCACATCAGTCTATTAATGAAGAGATGGAGGAAAACAGGCAATTGCAGGGGTTAAGGTACTAACAGGAAGCAGAGTACTGAGAGGCAGATGGAAGTCTTGGAAGATAATCTGATACTGGGAGACAATATAAGGGACTGTAGAATGACAAACAGGTACCCACAGCCACTCAGAAATATGAGGATGAGGAAAATATCTGCTTTTAGCTCCTATTTCCTTACTTTCTTTTCACAATTGTGTTCTTTGGATTGTTTTATTGTTGTGGTTTAATTTCACACTTGCAATAAAATTAATTTCTTAAAGAATTGGGACTCCAATTTCTTGAAAGCTCACATCTGGTTTGGACCTTAATTTGAAATGCAACTTTTACAACCTACTGGAAGCATTCATCTACTTGACAATGGGATTTGAATATATGGGAGCATCAACCCAGTTTTCCAAGTGGGTTAATGTAGTAAATGTAGCCACAGGAAGAGACTCAGGATGAGTATCTGACATAAGACACTGTCCAAAGAAAGAATCAGTGAACTATAATGAGTAAAGATACACAAATTTTGGAACTATTATTGTTTTATAAGCATCTCTCTCAGTTGTTAAACAAACAAAACAAAAATCTGGATTTAATACTTGATAGAAACTATTTGACAGTGTTGGAAAAGATAACCCTCTATTTGTGTACCCTGATGACAAGCATAGCACGCACTCACGCCCTGAGCAATCTGGCTGTGATGCCAGGCACAGCTTCACTGCCAAGTTGCTCTGAGCAAAATGTCACACAGCAACTGGGGAATCCAGACTTGCACATCTGTAGTCTTGTTAAGGACTCCACTCAGTGGTAAATGAAAGATGCTGCATCTCTAAAGTGCAGCAGCACGTCAGGGAAGCTGCTTGGGGTCCACATGCCAGAGACATTGACCCAAACTGGCCTGGGATCACCTCACTCCTGTCTGCAACCAAAGCCTTGTGCCCAGCTGATCTGCTTCAAAGGGCAAGAAAGGTACCAGAGATCCTCGTGTGCTGTCCTTGCACCTGCTCTGCCTCTGGAGAGGCTGGAATGTCCATGGCTGACCTCATTGGCATTTCAGAGCTACAGCAAAATCACTCACTCACGAATGAAGAGCAGACAGACAGCTTCCCCTGAACACAGTAAAAATCATGAGAATATGATAAAAAATAGAGTAAGGAATTCCTTTCTTTCACTACCATCTCCATCCCTATTCCAGCAATTGCAGGACTTTTCCTAAAGCATTACCAGTGATACAGGACCTTTAGGTCATGTTGTCTACAGACTAATTCACAAAATAGGATGGCTTTTCCAAATTTCTTTCATTTTTACTCTTTATCAGTAACTGTACTTAATAGTCACACCAGCATGAATGTGGCTTTTCATTTCAGGCATTATTACATATGGAAACATATGAGGACTATTTTCACTGCTGTTCAGAAGATGTCCAGTCCTGCAGTTTCTGGGCATGCACACTTCCTGATAGAGTCCAAATAGTGGGGCACAGAATGGCAGCAGGAAGCATCCAAAGAGTAAAATACAGAGTGAACTTCATGAAGAATATACAGTAACTGACTTGAGAAACTAAATGCAAAATTGAAGATTCCAAAGTAAGGAAAGACTAATCAGAGAAAATTTCTTTTAATGAAAGTAGTAGTGAAAAATACACATACAGAGCTACCATTGCTCTTCATGGAAAGGAGTGAATCCACATTTTATTCCTCTGAACTAAATTGTAATAGTCTACCACTAGGCCATTTAGAGAAAAGAAGTGTATTGTTCTTCAGATATGTTCCTTTTAGAAGCCATCAGTTGAAAAATTATGAGTCAAGCTGTGTTGGCATGAGAACAAGAGTAGAATGTCATATTATGTTGAACACACTAAATGTGAGAACAGGCAGAAAACATTTATGAAATTCACTCTGAATGACATTTTAGTTGTCTGAACTATCAAACACCATATGAATAATTGAGGAAAAAGCAAGTTATGAAAAGTTGGGGTTATAAAAAAGTACTCAACTTCTGGAATTGAAATTGTTATAGTAGCCAATGCAGTTTTGATCAAATTATAAAAGCACACAAAAAGCAATGGAAAATTATTAAAGGAAGAAAATTCATAGGCTGTGGTTTTCTCTTGTGATTCTTGAAGTGAATGCAAATGGCTTTCAAACAAAATTTTAGGATTTCCTTCCTTTTTATCTTGCTTCCTCATTTGTTTAAAAGACCTTCCCAATTTGTGTCACTATGCTAAGTTCTATATCATTGAATTTCATATATTCAGTACAGTAATTATAATGTAGCCATTTCTTTGTGGCATAATCAATTTCTTTTCATTTTTAATCCAACTAAGAATAACAGTTTCACTGTTATATGAAGTAAATGTACCTGCTTTGGCAAATAAACAGTCAAGAAGATAAATGGTCTCTTCCAGGCTTTTGTTATCTTTGCAATATAAGGAGATTGCACATTTCTAATTTCCCACTTCCTGTTAAAATTTTGTTGGAAATGGATTTAACTCTGAACAGACCCTAAATTTTGCACACTTTTAAATGTATGATTAAGTCCATGTACAAAGCAAGCGGCGCCTTTGACAGAAGCTTACTTTCAAAAGCAGCCTGACAAGCATGACCATCTCTGCGTGGTAGCTCTGAAATGAAAAGCACTATTATTAGGAGAAAAGTTTTGTTCTGTACTATTCCCACTGCCTAGGATTTTAAAAAAACCCATTATCTCTCATGTGGAGTGGAGCAGAAATCCTTGGGCAGATGGGAGATGTGTAATCGAGCCTCATTTTTACTATCCCATTTGACAGATTATTCACCCCCCTCACTCCCATCACTAATTACAGGCTAATATACCTTTTCTTTTGACTTTTGTTCTCGTTTCTCAGCACCCACTGAGTGTGAACGCCAAGGGGGATGGATCCAGCAGGTTGAAATATGAACCCTTTCTCCAAACTGAGCGTGTGGCAGAGGCAACGAGCAGCAGAGGGTGTTTGTTCTCTAACAAGATGTTTAAAAACAGACATCTCCACTTTTCACAGTAACTTTGCAGAGAAAGTGCTTGCTGTAAGCTTTCTCTCAGTGGCTTTTTGGGTTGCAAAACAACCCACACAGTTCCTCTGTAGCACTCTAACAAAAACCTCTTCCTTTCCACTGCCCCGGAGGCTTCCCCACAAGTCCACTTTCTGTTCCTCTTAGGAAAACCCCAGGTTCCCTCCCGACCTCTGCACTCTAGCCTGATGCTCTGAAGCATCAGCCACATCCTTTGCACACTCACCACTCTCAAGAAAGAAACCATCACCTCATTTTTCTAGGTGGCTCTGTCCTGTGAAAGACATCAGGAGCCAGAGATGCCCCAGCTCTGATTCCCAGCGGTGGCCTTTCCAAAGAACACAAGAATACCCAGGCAAATAGGAACAAACATACAAAGATCTTACACTCTCCAGCCTTTCCCCATCCTCACACACACACTCTCTTTCCTGGTCTGAACAGTGTTCCTGAGGCAATAGTTCACTTTACGTACATCAGCTTTTTTTCTTAATTCTCATATGCAAAGTATGTTCAACCCTCTATTCCTTCCCCACAACCAGAAGTCACATCCTCCTGCACTTTTCCCTGCAGGATCTGCATTTCCCAGATCTCTGCTTTGCCATGCTCAGCCTCGCCAGTCTCTCCTAGGAATGGTCAGCACTTCTGGCTCAATTCAAACTCCTTCATTTCTAGTTCAACCTTTCCCTTCAATCTCCTTTGTTTGGACACTTTGCATTGTATTTTTGTTTGCCATCCTCTTACCAGCCTCAGTCAATGTTTCTCACTGCACAAATTTTTTTTCCTCCAGTTCCTGTTATTATTCCCTCATATGTCTAGAGCCTCTTTGTCATAATTTGCCTCTTCTTGTGGGCAACAAAACAACTGCAAGTCCTCCACATATATTCCTGATTATCAACTATAAACATAAAATTATGTCAGTCATTTCTTAAAGTAGGTGAGATGGATTTCATCTAGATGTCTAGATCTATAGTCTGGGTAAAAAGCCAGCATAATGGTTGCACTGTGTGCTTTCTCCAGAAATGAGAGCAAATATTTCCTCAGAGGAACCAGAACCTCTAACCACATCCTTAAAACACTAACCAACTCCTTCAAAAGATTATACAACAGATAGTGAATAGTTGTGCACAGCAAAAACTTGTGCCCATAAAGCTGGATATGTTAGATAAGGACGCAGCTGTGAGGGGACAAAATGAACACTAACTCTTCCTCTGTCCGGATGCAGTGACACCGGGACAAAGTTCTGCTTATGGAGCACTTTGCACCTTTCCCATTGACCCCGGAAAATCTGGCTCTTGCCCATTGGAATCTGGCCTGAAGGCACTAGCTCATTTCACATCTATCTATCTATTCTCTTTGTATTTAGAGAGCTTCCTTACATTTTGCTCCAAATTACTCTTCATTTCCTTTTTCAGTCCCCTAGTTTCAGAAAATTAAATTACAAAAGTAAACACTTGTAGTTCAACAGTTTCTTTTTAGACTCATGTTTAGCCAGGGGCCTGAATCTAATAGGCACTGATACTGATATCAAATTTAGCAAATTTTCTTTGTAAACTGGTATTTTTTTGGAGGAGAAGGATGCTCCATTCTTCCTTGTATATGTGTCTGCCATGACTCTGTCACTGTCTGACCTTAGAGAAAGTTACAATGGTGAATTTTTCCACAGCTTTTTCCTTCCTTAGAGGCAGTTACTACTTCTTACATTATAGTAAGTTCAAGTAGAGAAACAATTACTTTTTCATCCATGTTATAGGCTAGAGAAATAATGAAAATAGGTGAAAAAAGGCAGGACATTCTCTCTAAAGTACCATCCTCATGTAGAGAAAACAAGGGCAAGCAACTGAGGAAGTCGGTGCCAACATCTCTGGAGAGGCATTTTACAAATGATATTTTGTTGCATGTAAGACCAAATCCAGAATCCATGTGGAAGCAGGACAAGTTGACAAATTGTGTTTCCCACATTTCTGTTTACAGCAGTGTAACACCAAAGGTTCCTTGGCCTGGTGGAAAGATTGCTTTTACCACTAAATTCTGTGTCCAAGCATTTGATGAGTATCTCTTTCCTACCTCCTCACAAGTAGTCTGTAAACTAGGTACTGGACCTCTCTTGCTTGATGAGCATTCTTGGAGTTGGTCTACTAGCTAGGATTTGGTAGGAAATAGTGGCAATGACAGCTTTTTTCAGAAATCTAGCTGCAGGAGAATAATTTGTAATAAAAAAACCTACAAGTAACCATGAAGTTTGAGAAGAAAATCCATCAAATTAGGATGTATGGAAAACTAAACTTTCTTGTAAATTCCTGCTTCATTGATAGGGAAGAAATGCAGATCATAAACTGTGTTTCTTAAAACAAGTTGTTCCGTTTGTTTGGGTTTTCCTCTAACAAGCTGTTGTTATGAATAGAATAAGCTCCTCTAATAACAAGCAGGTAAATATTCACATAGCAAATTCACTTATTCAGTCACAGAGTTCACAGGCAATGATCAATATTGGTTGGACCAATATTCTGAAACTAATCCCAGCTGTACACTCAGTTTCAAAGAGCCATACTGGCACTCCAGATAATTCTCAGGAGATGTCTGGAATGTTCCTTAGAGAGTCTTACTTTTCAACACCAGGCACCAGCCACTTCTGTCTCCAGTATGGTCCAAGATACAGAATCCTCTCTCTGCTGATGCTTATGGGCACTAGAAATTCTGTACAGACCTGGTGAACTCTGGGTTCAATTCTCACAAATGCAATAGGACTGCTAAGGCTTATCAGTCCTTGGAAACTTTCACTAATTAAATTCTCATTAGGCATATTTCCTGGGTTTGGCCTATTGTTTTCTGGTAGCCACTTTATCCAAAATTATGCATCCTGTGGAACCAATTCAGACAAGCCAGACAAAAGGCTCCTTTATCAAAGGTGGTACAAGGATAGATTAAATTTTTTTAATCTGCTCAGTGCTGCGAGGATCTCAGCTGAAATATCTTATCTACTGGTGCAGGGCACTATCAGAAGGACCTACTTACCACAGCATGGGGTCCAGAAGGGAACAGCAGAAGGAATGAGAGACCTGGAAGGTGTAGCAAATGAAATGCAGAAGGAAGAGCCAGAGTTGCTATCAGCAAATATTGAGAGGAGATATGAAAGGGCTATCAATATATAGAATCCGTCTCAGAAACTACTAGTGCAGACCAGCTTAAATTACAACACTTTCATTAGACAAGTAAAACCTTCAAATGTTACAGATAAAGGAAGCAATGAGACAGTTTCACAGATTGGTAAGGAACATTTAAGACCATGGTAGACTAGGAAAAGTGGATGCTCATTTGTGTATAAAAATTTAAGAGCTCCATCCCTCCTTTCTCTTTTTTCTGTTATGATAAATTGTTGCAGACATATTTTTGTGAAAATCCTTTCTTAGGATTTTTCCTGCTGAAGCTGAGAATTTTCAGCAACAAAATGTAAACAATGATTATCTGCTGCTGTGGAATGCAACAGACCCATCTGTGATTGGCCCATCTTGGATGTTTATAATTAATGGCGAATCAAGGACCGAGCTATCTCGGACAGAGGCCGAGAGAGCTGCCTTTTGTTATCATTCTTTTCTTTTCTATTCTTAGCTAGCCATAAGAAGAAACCTTTCCTGCTATTTCTTTTTAGTAGAGTTATAATGTAATATATATATCATAAAATAATAAATCAAGCCTTCTGAACATGGAGTCAACATTCTCGTCTCTCCCCTCATCCAAGAACCCCTGTGAACACTGTCACAATAATTTTTTCTGTTTAAGAAGAGACACACACTTTTACTTAGAATCAGCCTTTTAATTCCCATTTAGTGAACCAACGCAGAATAAAAACTTATTTACATATTTTTCATACACACACAAAATATTTTAACTTAAACAAAATTAAAACCTGTAAAAAGATTAAAATATCAAAAAGTATCAAATTAAATAAGGCCATCCACTGCACTAAGAGCTTTGAGCCATTTGGTTTTTTGCATTTGGCATGAAAGATGCTCGGAAGGTGAAAATTAAAAACACCTGTATGCAAGCCTATTTTAAGGTTTATGAAGCCTGAGAATTATACCAGTAGACCAGTATAAGATGCAATGCCATAAGATCCATCATGATGGAAGTCTAGAATGAGACTCAAAGGTTTAAAACAGACTTGCACAGGGTGAATTTGGTTAGAAATTAGAAAATACTTTCTAAAGGTAAGTTTCATTAGGCGTTGACAAAATGGCCTGAAAATTTATGAAATCTACATTGGCATTGGAGATCTCAAGAATACTTTTTATGCCAATGTTCAGGTGTGAATTAAGTATAATTTCTCTTTCCTTCCTGCCCTTTTGCAGCATCCTTTGGGATCCCTACTTGACTGTTTATGATAAACAACTATATTCACAATACATTCCCACCTCTCATCATAGTTGTTCTTTCAATGCATGTTACAGAACTACAGCAGAAGAAATACAATTTACACTGTGCTTTCATCAGTCATAAACAGAGGAGGAAATTATGTTAATTCTGATATTATGGGCAACACAAAGAGTTTCTGTGGTGCCTCAGTAGCAAAGAGAAGACATGGACCCACAGCTCTGGAGCAGTTGCCTGGCTGAGGCTAGGACCTGGTCTTGCTTCAAACAGGGATCTGCGCCAGGTGAGCTTGGACATCCTGTCCTACCTGTGCAATTCTGCCAGTCTGTGCTGGACATCAAGAGGACACTTTCAGGGTACCTACAGGTCTGGATAAACTTTTTGGAACATGCTAAGGACTATATTCTCACAACTGAATATGATGAACGCAGTTCTCGTGCCTACAGGTGATGCTGGATGTGCGTGGTGGCTGGAGCTGCCTGGGTGTTGGCTGACACAACAGAGCTCCAGGTCTGTGTGAAAGCTCAGCAACCCTCCCAGGTACTAAAGTTTGTGAGCAGATCTCTGTATCTGCCTGGCAAGTTTGCTTGTTCCTGCTAGTAGAGAAAGCAAGAAGCACCCCATGCAAAATTAAATAGAATTTACACAGGAGAAAATTGCTTTCCTTTTCCTTAAGGATTCTTATGTATGCCAACACTTTAATTCTTTTCAAAATCAAGCCCAAGATTACCCCACCTATTAAATTGTTGCCTGCTCATTTTCTTCAATATTGGTCACAAGACAATTTGATTCATGAGTTCCAATGTCACCACGGTATATGGCATTGTCAAACCCAGCTGTAAACATTTGTCGATCACGTCTTCTTTTATAGAAACAATACAATGTGAGGCCAGTGCCAGCCAGCAGAAGGAAGACCAGTACAAAAATCATCCCACCTAAACCACTGGATGATGAAGCAGCAGGACCTTCATTTCTTGATGCTGTAGAAGACAAAACACAACAATTGCTACAGATGCCCAGAGAGTGCTGTTGCATACAACAAATGTCTCTCTAAGTAAGAAACTGAGTTAAAACAAAAGTCCTGAACAATCATAATAGCAGTTAAAATTGATGCATGTTCCATCTAAATAATGCAAAATTTGATTCAATCTCTTCTAAGGAACATTATGTTGTACTAAATATACAACTTGTAAGGAAACAAAGAAGACATCCAGTTTGAGAGAAGTGCTCTGATTTTAAAGAGATTTAAAATAAAATAACCGTAACAGTTAAGTGGGTATTTAAATGAAAATTTCTGGAGGAAATTCCACTTATAAATAATGAATGCCTATAAACTTATTGAAATTTCTGTTTATTTGGCTCAAAAGAAACCAACTTACCATTATTGCCAGATGAATCATGGGTTGGCTCAACTTCAGCAACTTCAAAATTAAGAAATATGTATATTATACAGTTTGAAAGCAAGAGTTCAATGAAATAAATTCAGCATACATAATTTTTGCTTTTTGTTCATAACACAAAGTTAAAATTTTTAAATTTTTACTTTTAAATAATCATAGAATCATAGAATGATTTGGGTTGGAAAGAGCTTTAAAGATCATTGAGTTCCAAGCCCCTGCCCTGGACAGGGACACCTTCCAGAGACCACGTTTCTCACCAGCCCCTACCCAACCTGGCCTTGAACATTTCCAGGGCTGGGCATCCACAACTTCTCTGGACAACCTGTCCCAGTTGCTCTTCACCTTCACATTAAAGAATTTCCTCCCAATATGCAATGTGAACATATTCATTTTTATTTTAAAGTCCCTTGTCTTGTCTTGAAAAAGTCCCTCTCCAGCTCTCTTGTGGGCCCCCATTAGGAACTGGAAAGTGCTATAATTTATGTACCTATAAAGAGTTTTCCTGGACTCTTCTCCACTCCAGACTAAACAACCCCAGCTCCCCCAGCCTCTGCTCGTATGGGAGGTGCTCCAGCCCTCAGATCACCTTCAAAGTCCTTCTCTGAACCAAGCTGAGTAGGCTATTTTAAAAGTAAGTTATTTCAAATGGTTTAAAAATAATCTAGTTGAGTTTTTCTTGTGCTGGGAGTCCCAGAGCTGAACAAAGTATGCATGCATGAAAAAATATATGAAAATGTGTTTTGACAAATGATGCTGAATCCATGAAATACACTTGCTAAAAACATTTGTAAAAGAAGAAAACCTCAAGACTAACTGTCGTCATTCATTGCTTTGACCACTTTTTATGTAAGGTAGATTGTGATCAAAGTTTTTACTTTTCCACAGTGTAAGGCTTAACACTTCACACTAAAGAATTCCAGTTTTAACATTAGCAAAAATGAAAAGCACAGTTGTACCCAGCACTTTAGCTGTATTTTTAGGCAGATTTATTTTCCTCCCTCCATTGCTTGGAGGGTATGATTCAGTTAATTGCCTGCTGATCTGACTGGCTGGGCCCTAAGAAGTTCATGGATGACTCCATTGCCAACCCACCAACATGTGAAGATCCACAGGCAGAATTACATTTGTGTGGTGGATCTGTTTGCCAGTAGCAAATGTGACCTATTCCACACTGTCTCCCAGCTGTTGCGTGCAAACATTGACCATGACAGCTGCATGTGTGCAGATTTACATCCTCCACATTTTATGCAGTACTGCTGGGGAAGTACTCGCCCCAGCCTGTGACACCCAGATTCCTCATCAGCTGTCATCTAAAACACCACAGGGCCACAAGTACCCATTACAATGAAGCATACCATACTGTTTGGTTGTACTGACATGTCTCACTGCGCCCCTGTCAGCAGAGAAAGGAATTGGGCCCCACTGCCCACCCTCTGATTCTTTCTTCTTGCTCATCCAGCAGATCCCAGCACAATTCTCTATGTTAGTACTGTCCCCACCAGCAGCACCCACCTTCTCTCTGCAGGAGCTCAGTGACTTTGCACTGCTTCCCCTCAGCTTACCCATCAGGAGAGTATCTGCTTTTCTTCTCAGCACTCTCTAGTTTAATCATCTGTTCATCATCTACTGCTCCTTGCACTCTAACCATAATATCCATGAACCTTCTCTGCACTCTCAGCAGATTACTTGTCCTTCCCTACGCCAGGGCCCAGTAAATGCCCAGAAGTCAATGCTTTTAAACTGACAGGAGGGAACAGTGACTCAGATTATTCTCCCATTATTTCTCACCATTTTAAACAGAAACTACTCTTGTCTTTCATTCAGATGCACATGCATCAGCATCATTGCATGAAGTGTACTCACTGCCTAAACACTGACTGCCTGATGTGCATCAATCACTTCTTTGTAAATAACCCAAAGCACAGAAAGTCAAAACTTACTTTTGGGGATTTTGCAAATAAAATTCTGGTCAACAGAGCAGTAATAGGTCCTCCAGGTTCCACTTGAGACATCCATGTCAACACAGTGTTCATCAAAAAGTACTGTAGGCTCTCCTTTCTCCCAGTTGACATATTCTACTGCACTTCTGTCCATCCATATCCATTCTCCTAAAATCAAATGTATTACCTAGTGAGTGAATGAAGTGGAGAATAACTCCTAGTCTACTGCTCACAATGACAGATCAGATCAGATTTGGGATTTTTTAATTTATTAAACTGGTATCACAGAGCACCTATTTCTCACTCTAAAGCACTTATTTCTCACTCTTTTAACACCCAGCACTTTTCAGGTGGGAGTGTACCAAATGCAAGTTCTCACAAAATTTACTTCATTAGTGTTCACAGCTGTCACTGATGTATGGACGACCTGTCCAGCTTCCCAGGGACCTTTAGCTGGAGCCTGCACCCTGGACTGTGCCTGGGAACCTTAAGGAAAGCAGAGCACCTGTAAAGCCAGTATCAGCAGTGCCAGCATACAGAATGCTCAGGAGATTTTCTTTATGTGCATATTCAAGATCAGCAAATAACTACTTTATTAGAGCTGGATTAATTAATTATCTTTGCAAATTGAATTAGCTCTCTCTTTAATCATCTCATCTGCTGACTGTCATGCATCTCTCATCAATTAGGAATAATAGCTATCTTCCCTGTCTCTATGTGTGCTTTTGTGGCAGCATATCCTGGTATAGCCAGCTGCCTCAGTGCAGCTTCCTCTGTCCCTCCCCTGCAGCTGCACCTCCCTCCTGCCCCTGCTTGCACAGTATGGAACACTGTGACACTGTAGGGGACAGGTCAGGAACAGGTCACTGCTTTTGTAGTGCCCATTTTCAGCTAGAACAGATCAACCTGGCCCACCATTCCTGCTGGTGAGAGACAGACTTGAGCAGAAGTCGGAGCCCGGTCTAGACTCAGTCTGGAGGTTTACCCTCAAAGTCTGCCAAGAAACACTGGATTCAGAATTATGATGATATAGAATACAGTACCAAATTTGCAGTTACAGCAAACAAAAACCATTAAGTATATTTGGATAAAAATTAAAGGTTCCACCAAAAATTTATCGAATAAACCACTGAAATTTATATTAATAAATTTTTCTAAGCAGCTCATGTGAGATGCTATGGCCTGTGTTGTCTAGAAATAAATTTAAATTTCATTTAACTCAGCATTTAATGACAAGACAACCTTTTGTTTAAAATACTACAGTGGTTAAATGTCAGGTATTTTGAGTTTAAAAAGGCAATAAGAAACATTTTTAGTCAACTACTGCAGCGCTAATCTAAAACCTTTTACAGACGAATATATTCTAATTGCAACAAAGATACAGAAAACATAGACCTCTTGGTGGTTTATGTTTTACATGTTTTAGCAGAAAAGCTATTGAATGTTTATAAGGTTTTTTTCACTGATTATTTATTAAAAATTTAGCATATTTGTGCTATTATTTAGTATGTTAGTAATGCTCAGTATTCACTCTCTTTACTTAGTTTCTATGTTCATCTCAGTATGCATTGTGAAATAATTACCATCAATATTTTTGAACAATCCTATCCAAAACTTTCTGAAGTCACTTGCAAGTGGAGACAAGTAAAGTAAGAGAAAATTCATTTCAGCCGAATCTTCTATGGAAACCAGAGAGGCACCTAAAAATATCAATTAAAGATTACATACAATTTCAGTGAGATTTTTCATTATAAATTAATTATCTCAGTAAAAAACCATTACATGCTCCATGATCAGCATTGCCATATAGTAAAAATGCTTGATAATAAATTTAAATTAGCTGTAGCTTATAATTCATGCACACATTAAGTATTATAATTTGGTTCTGGATTAAAAAAACAAACATACAACCTGTAAAATATCCTTATTAAAAAAGAGCACCTACCCATTTGAATACACATCATGGAGGCATCAGGCCAACTTTCCTCAGAAGTGGTGTGAACATAGTAACAGTGCCCACGGAAGGGAATCCAGGATCTCCCACGCTTCGGTTCAGGGCACTTCCCAGGAAGCTGAGGTGGCTCGCTAGGGATTAACTCTGTTAGGAAGACACACGGGTTCAGTGGAGTTTTAAAACCTAAGGGAAATATGTACTCCTGGACCACACATCAGCCCTCCAAATACGACATTTATTCCAGGAAAAGGAATATCCCATAGATTCAACTCATTATCAAGTATTGAATTAAGCTTGACAAACTAGTAATAAACTATCCTGGTTGGAGCTGGTTCTCCAGTCTGCTAAAGGAGGCTTACATAATTGCAATTGTCTTCAACACTCCAATTTTTACCTAAAATTTGTGAAACAGAATGAGGAATGAGTCAGCATACATAAGGGATCTCAACATAACTCTGTGGTTTCTGTCTAGCCAGTTTCTAGAAAAGTCAGAGAAGTTGTCTATTCATGCCCTTGTGCATCATACAGCCTAATCAATATAAAACCAGAATTTACAGCCTATTGCAT
Organism: Melozone crissalis; assembly: GCF_028551555.1. Classification (NCBI taxonomy): domain Eukaryota; kingdom Metazoa; phylum Chordata; class Aves; order Passeriformes; family Passerellidae; genus Melozone; species Melozone crissalis. The sequence continues at coordinate 20,933,565 of NW_026535794.1, forward strand.
CACCTGATTAAAGCCAAAACAGAGCTTAAATTAGAATAAAATTTGTTGTGAATTATGGTACAGAAATTATGATTTTCATATATAATTTGTAACATGCTTGAAAATTACATGCAATATTTGAGCACTGATGTATTTGGGCAGAAACAACAAACTAATTCATTTGGCTCCTACACTGGCAGAAGTTTCTGAACTCACAGTATTTCAAAAGATACTTTTAAATGTGAAAGTATATAGTTAATATATTTATAGTTAGGCTAAAGTTGATTGATTCTGTAGTTCTTGACAAACCATGGATGCACTATGGCATGTGGCATGAAATATTGCAGCTGTTTTTATGATGTGCGTTTGTTGACTGGTCTGTGAAATGAAGTGTCTGGAAATCACACAAGACAGACTGGATCAGACTGGATCTACTCCTTAAAAAATGTAGGAGTTTATCACAAGGCATACACTGTTTATCACAGCCTTTGCATATGTGGAAAATCTAAATCCAAATGAAGACATTAACTCAAATTCCAACCTCCCAAAACACATTTGTCCAATTCAGAACTCACCATTGGATTGCTTACAGAGGGATGGAAATGTTTCATTGCAAGATGCTGTCTTCCAAAAACCATCCACATCTAAATAGACACAGGCCTTGTTTTTATTTGGTTCTCCACTGCCCCAGTTAAGATACCTGCTCCTCCTTCTATCTGACCATACATATTGGCCACCAGTCTAAAAGAAAATCACAATTATGGTTATGCCACATACAAGAATTAGATTGGAAGAACTTTAAGATTGCACTTGAATGCATGCAAAAGTTGGGGAAAAAATGAGAATCATGGTTTCTTGCACAAGATTATGTAATGAATATATAAGAAACTGTTCCATACTCCCACTCTCCACAGCAGGTGGTAGGTGAGCCACATCTGTGGTCCTACAGATGTTTAGCATGCAGCCTACATTATTCAATTCTCACCATTTGTCTCGTGCCCTAAATGGGCAAAGGGTCTTGAGGTAATAAATGTGAATATACAGATGAAGATTTCTTCAAATGAGTCCACATATACATACAGATCAAATAAATATTGCAGAGAAACTATTCCTCTAACATAGGCTTCTCTAGGTATTTAGAAAGCAAAGAGGAAAATCTGAGGTTTCACTGAAGAGAGAAAACTAATGAGGCTTTCCTTGGGGCTGAATCACAGAACTCTGCCATCCATATTAACTGGGCTTGTGGTAAGTTTGTGGGTCTTTCATGGGCCAGCTACCAGAGATGAGCTAAGCATGTATTTTGTCAGTGGATTTCACCAGTGTTTGCAGAGGATAACTGACATTAGTCACGCCCATGGCTCCTGCTACCCCATCCTGCGCATCCTAGATCCTTCCTACCATCGTGTTCTTTGTGCCATTTCCTTTCCTGTCTGCTTTGAGACACTTTGCCGTGTTTCATTCCAGATTCCTGACTAATCCCAGTTCCCCAGTGCTCTCACTAAGGTGCAGCACCTGTGCCCTATCTCAGACCTGTGTCCCACCAAGCTCTTGCTCTACCTCTCTCCACATGATTTCTGCTCAGCTTCAATTCCAAAAATATCTAGCTACACTTTATTTATCTGTGCTCTTTTTTTACATGCCTCTGTTGATGCTTCCCATTTCAGAACCTTTTTACTCTTAGCTGAGTTTGTTGGCAGTTTTACACAAGGCACGAGCTGCAGCTCCAAAAGCCAGCCTACGGAGTCCTCATTGCCAGAGCCCTGTTCTTTCCACTATTGCCCGGCATGAGCTCTTGTACTGCTGGGCTGTGAATTGAAACAAAAACTTGAACTCACAAAGAAAGAACTATTTTTATCCCATTTTTTTCCTTTGGTGTGCTCCACAGTGTACCTTCAGAAAGCACTGCTCCACCACAGGAACATGTGGTAGACCATGGAGGAGGAAGTGAGAGCTTCATTGCTGCTTTTATCACTGAAGCCACTCAGGTCTTTGAAGTGTGGTCTGTGGCTGTTCTTGTTTACACTATGGACAAATATTTAGATGTGTAACGCCCCTCAAGTGGAGGGAAGTCAGGAACCTCTGCAAGATTTTGATTCCTGTCACACATCTATGGATCTGACCAATAGTTCATCTACGGCAATGCTATGACTGTCACAAGCAATTGGGTTGCACTCACTATGTTGCTGTTAAGGCCAATCCATACAGGCTCCCCGTGCTTTAGTATTTGTAACCACAGGAAAGATTCAGCATAAGGATCCAGGATACTGGCCAGTTCTGCAGACTGGTCCCTGCAGTTCTTCTCTGCTTTTTCCCAGCTCATTTTGTAGTTGATGACTTCGTAGCGGTCATCACCATAATTGTTAAAGCCAAACGCCGGATCTGTGGGTTGGGAGTGCGGCAGTTTGGGGTCTGTAAGAAGCAAAAGAACAACCAAAAATCTATATTGGCTCACACTTATAACCCTGAGAGAAGATCTAGTACACTGGAATTAAGAGAAACTGCAATAACAAATTAAAATATATCCAAAAATCCCTGCAGTGATGAAAGCCACATGTTCATGTACTGTGACAAAATTTTCTAATACTTGTCAGATTGACTTTTACCATTAGCATAATGCCCAGAAATACACCTTTTAAGCACAGACCTACCTAAATCATATTGTACCATATGCAGGGCATTAAAGGGAACAATTCCTTCAATTTTTCCATTATATATTGGCATTTGTTGTATTTCTGACAAGGAACAGGGTATGATAAACACAGCAGGAGCAAGCAGAGGGATGTGACTGCTGCTGCTGAAATTGTCTGAGAAAGAATGTTAAGGAAATCAAGCAGGGCAGTTTTAAAAAAATAAAGAACTTGCAGTGTTTTTAGTATACCATTAAAAACTCCAGTTTTGAAGATGTAAAGACAATTCACTCAGCCACCTTTGATTGCTAAAAGTAGCAAACGACATGATGATGCATAGTTCTATTTTGTTGTTGTTGTTGATGTTGTTATTTGCTGGTCTAATTTTTGAAATAGAAAAAAATTAAGAGATTTTCTCCAAAGAAATAAAATGTGTGATCATCTTGTTAAAACGGTCCATAATGCATGTGATACTGTCATTAATTTCAATTAGGTTACGGCAGAATTACAGGAAAGTCACTTTTAACACCAGTTGGAAATTACCACAATAAATCAGGTCTACTAGAAAGTGTGAAAGAAAACTTACCAGAACTTTTTTGGCAGATGTAACTTTTGCTTGCTTTACACCCTTCATCTTTCCATTTCCCTGCCTGTTCAATAGGGTTCTTCATCAAAAAGACACAATCATCCTCCAAGACAAGTGAGATTAACAAGAAAAAAATGTGGGTAGGTAGGAAGCATTCCTGCTTCTGGATACACAGACTCATGCATCACATACAAGCACATACAGAGGAATAATATGAAGTTCATAAAACTCATACAACCAATGGTCAGACACATTGTATGGCAATAAGCCTTTGCAACTCAGCCCCAGGAAAGTCTGCCCTTGGATGATGGAGGGAGTTGCAAAGCACAGCACAGAGGCAGGAGGATGTGTCTGGACCACCTGGGTGTACATGGCTCTGTGCATGGCCCTGAGTGTGTGCGCCTGTGTGTGGGTTCCCGTGTGTGTGCTGGGGCTGGCCCACAGGTCTGCTGCTGTTTTCCTGGAAGTTGTGGGGAATTACTCCTCAGCACTGAAGCTTACCTGGAGGGCTGAATTCCTCCTTCTGCTCCAGTTCAGGACTGGGAAGCAAAATGGTCCCCACAGTGCAGTAATGTAGAGGCAGTTTCTCCTTTTGTTGAAGAAACTCCCACACCCTTTCTGCTGCACTTCAGACCCTTTACCCTCCTCCTCTCCTCCCACACCATGAGAAGATGTGGCTTGGCCTCCTGCAGGAGGAGGCAGTAGCTGTCCCCGCCTTGCCTCAGTTTAACCTTATGCGACCTCCAAACCCCCTTCTGGAACTAGCCCAGGTCTTGTCTGCAAGAGGCAGAAGTTGTCTGTGCAGTGATTTCTGGAGGGCAATGGTCACAGCCTTCTGCAGGAAGCACAGGCATGTGTGAGATGGGGAAGGCCTGGAGATTCCAAAACCCTGCTCTAGCCTGATGGTAGGCGGACCTCAAGAACCTTTTTCTATTTTAACTGAATGTGAAGCAATACTCTAAATGAAAAGAGAGAAACTTAGTAGAGCTAGCACATAGAAACAATATTATTGAGCAGTATTTTACCTTGGCCATTTCACAATTACTGTGTAACGCTTAGTTTTGTCTCACAATTACACACAAAAAGTTATAGAGATGCCAGAAATTTCAAAGCATAGAGAAAGGATTTTTTTTCAAAATGAAGATTAGGGGAAGATAAAAATTAGAAAGGAAAACCCAGACCCCCTCTTCTGAGTATTTCAATCAATTCATTTATCTTGACAGGCCCAGTGCCAAGAAATGTAAATGCATGTAATTATCTGAGTATTTTCATCAAATCTAAATAACACTAACTGCATCCCAAAATTATATAGTTTATGCTATGGTTAATTTGAATATCCCGATGAATCATGGTAAAGTGAGGGAAATTGCTCACATGACTGAGTTTTGCACAATTCTTCCAAACCTCTGTCTGGACTCATACAGAACCATGACAAATACAGAAGCTGAAAAAAAGTGTGTATATACATCTTCCACACTGATACTCTGCTTTTAAAAAGCAATGTCACAAGTAAAAATCTTCATAAAGGAAAAGACAGAGATACAATTGTAGCTACATACATTTTGCTCATCTACCAAAGTTGTAATGTTTAAGTGACAAACAGAAATTGATGCTTACAATGCCATAATAACTTCGGGAACCTTTGGCCCAGTTTGTATAGTCTACTGGGCTTCCATCTGTCCACAAGTATGTGTGCTCCTGATTTATGTCGTTCAGCCCAATCCAAGCATCAGTTGCAGCATTTTTTAAGAGGGACATAAGGAAAGCTGAAGGGAAAAAAGAAAAATGATATAAGGAAGGAAACTGGATGCACTCTTCCCCAGTGCTACATACTTTGAAGTGCCTGAAACCAGGATGATGAGTTTTCTCTTAATAATAAGGTGCCAATCTCATGACAAAAATAAAATTTATATATATTAACAGATATTTAACATCAGTCATCTGAAGTTAAAATTGGAAAAAAGTGTATACAAATTCAAGGATGGGCAAATTTTTAATGAAACAGGAATTTATTTGTACACTCTTCTGTGTTGTTCCTCATCTGAGGAAGCATGGAAAATGTTCTAATATATTACAGAAATTAACATGAGTACACTAAGCCTTGGCACACAGAAATCAAGTCCAGTGAGTGTGCCCTCCCTTTCCTTCTTTGGTTAATTCTTTTTTATCCTGACTTAATAACTTAATTTCTAAACAGGCATAACACAAAATAAACCTTACTTAGTAACTAAGTACATATAAACCAAGTATGTATGAATTTGTGGAATACCAGATGCTGCTCTCCTTAATTCCTACTAAGACTGTCTTTCCACTGAAATAATCTCCTTCCTCTGCTACAAAAATGACATTTAAAACACTAGCACTGATGGAGTGAGGTAGGAGATCCACGTGCATCCCTCAGGACCTGAGGCAGCACATCTCCCAAGCAAGCATGAGGCCTCTTAAAACATTTGCAACATGCTGAGCAGCAAGAGCATCAGGTGCTGAGGTGCAGCAGAACAAGGGGAACAGGGAGAAGCTGGGACTTCAGCACTGGAGCCTTCTGCTTCCTGAGGATGTGTCCTCGCTGGCACCCATAGCATCTGCTCAGCAGCTACGTGCCCAGTGATTTGGGTTTGGATATTACTGCTTTTCTGTGCCATTTGGGCATAGAATCATAGAATCATGGAATCATAGATTCTACTAGAGGTGGAATCCATGAGGTGACGTTCTGCCAGAGATGGATGTCACCTCAAGGATCAGGTAGTTTCTTTAAATAAAAAAGGGGGTCATTTAATTATATGACAAGACTCTAATTAAAAAAAAAATAACATTTCAGCAGTATGTCCTATATTAGCCTCCAAACTATGACGTTAAGATTAAATCAAGACACTAAAACCTGTGCAAGCATTTTTCCAAAGGTGCAGTTTCTCATTCAGCATAAATTTGTATTGATATGGAATAAATAACTGCATATATGGCAGAAGCTCTAGCATATTTTTAAATCTTTTTATCAGAAATTAATGATGTGTCATCATTGTCAAAACATTGGTACATTATACCTTGCTCTTCTTTTTTTGATATAGTAGCCAGATTTCCTCCAAGATCAATGCAGTTGTTTCGTGCAGCATGCCATGTCAATGTCTCATTTTCATTAAAGCCAAAGACTTTAAAACACTGAAAAAGAGAAGTGTGCCAAATCTGAATCTAGATGCTATTTTAATTTCTGATGAAAACATCTGTTTGTAGCAACAAAATAAACTGGATATTTTATGTAAAAGGAGAGGTTAGCTAATTTAGCAGTACTTTCTAGCTTGTCTTTAGGTTTAAATGACAGAGAAGACCCATACTAGAAAATGAGTATAAAACCCAATATTTTGGCATGTATTTAAAAGAAGGGATATGTCAGTCTACTGATCTCAGCAGAAATTGCATTAAACCTTCTGAGCATAATTCTGACATGTGACCATGAGAAGAATGTTGAAGAAGACCTCAGAAAAGAAAAAGGATAAGATGTGTTATTGAAGCAAAGTATCTCATCTTCTATTGTCCTATTTGTCAAACAGGATTTGGCTCTCACACGAAAATCACAGAAAGAAAATTATTCTGACATTGTAAAGAAAACCATTAATTTATCATTTCTTGTAATATGATCTTATGAGGTTTAAGTCATTAGACAGCTTTGTCAGTCATGCAACCCAAATGTGCTACCTAAAGCATGCAACTGAAAAGTTAAGCAGTTAATTTGTGGAAAATGGAAGGTGGGCAGAAGTGGTGTAATAATACTTAGGGAAGAGTCGAGGGAAAAGACTTTGAAGCTCCTCTTCCAGGAGAAGAGGACCAGAGAGAGATTTTAGCTTGAGATAGCAGCATGAAATGGAAGACACTGCATTTTTTACCTTTCCTCAGGAGTGGGAGAGAGAAGGGAAAAGAAGACAATAGCCAGTGATCTCAAACAAAGGATCTCTATCAAGCTGAAATATTTTTGCTCAACCAAATTTGTGATTACTAAAAACCCTGCTAAAATTGAAAAATTGATTTGAAGATTTTTTTTTATTCTTCTCTTTTAAAAATACAATATATTGGCATTTCATACTGCACCTTGTTATCAAAGAGGAGCCAGTCTTCCGTACACCCACCCTTTGGTGGCGGTGAGGTGGGAGCAACAGTTGGACGAACAGTGTTGTTAAGCCTTTCACAGATGAATGACTCAACACTGCCACAGTTGATATCATTCCATGTACCTGAAAGAAAATTAGAATTAGAACAAAACAAAACAAAATGCAAACAAGACTGAAATTAAAAGTGTCCTTTCCTAAAGAAAATCTATTGTAGGAAGTAAAACTGGTTGCAGCATTTGTATTTCTCTCCCCCAGGAACGATAAGTTGTTGTATGTCTGTTTCTTCAAAATATTCACATTTCCAGCAAAATTTAGAATATAAATAATTTGTCTAGAAACAGAGATATTTCAATATTTCAAAACCATTGCATTAACAGAGGGGAGTTTTAGTTCAAATGCTTAAATCCTTTGAGATCTGTAAAGTCTCTGGAATCGCTCTGTCTATATATAAGACACTCAGTCCAGGGTACCTTCCTACCTGAGCTTCTCACACTCATAGAGTTTTCTGGTATTGGAGTGGGGTTTAAGATAATAACATTAACATCATCATCCCCATTTTACAGATCAGGAATGAATAAGAAAATTACATATGTTTCATTGGCTGCAGACATTTACAGGCAACTACCTACAGCAGAATTTTCCACCCCTAATGTTTAATGGAGATATTGTCATTTTAATTCAGAAAGGTTAAGGATATGATTCATCATATCTGAAAGAAGGTTTCCAAAATAGGACATAATATTTACTTCTCAAAATTGTCCATATCTTTCCATTCCCCCCTAAGAGAACCTTGGAAAATCACCTCAGCTATAGATTTTGAGACCAGAAATGTTTAAAAGTAGAAAAGATTTACTGATCCAAAAAAAGACTAAGTTCTTGGCTAGTATAAACACAATTGCTTCCAGTTCTCTGTATTAATGGATATTAAAGAATATTAAATTTTCTTTTAATTAAAATCTTGTATAACATTGCTTAAAAATAATAATCCAAGCCATGGCGAAACCCTCAGTTTTTAGGAACTGCACAAATGAAAGCAGATAGCTAATATCCTGGGGAGGTGGGCATAAAATGGACAGAGGAAAGAGGAGAAAAAATACTGACTCTGTCTGCCAATTGTCTGATACTTACCTGATTTAATCACTTAGAAATTTTCTTACAAAATTGCAGGTGTTAGCTACATAGAGTTCAATTTTTTTAAAGTATCTATATAATGAAGAGACTACAATTCATTTTCCTTTGCTGTTTGAACATTATGAAACATCAGCCTGCTCAGTATGATAACCCACCCAGCCCTGCCCACACAGCCCTCCCAGGCCTAAGGCACGTTCTGCAGATTGAATGTTATTACAGCACCCACCTGTATGGGTATACATGACCACACAGTTTTCATCATTATTTGCAAAGTTGGGTTCATTTGGAGCCCAGGCAACATAGTTCACTGATGTTCCATCCATCCACCTGAAAGAAGTAATTTGAGGGAATTATAATTCTAAGTTGAATTAGTCAATATTTCTTTGCAAAGGATACATTTGAGTTTTGTATTTTAAGTTTTGTGTATTATAGCTTAAAAACACATGTTTTCATCTGTTAAAAGGAAACCAAGACCTTCCACTTGGAATTAGTGAAAAATATTTTCATATCAACTGCCTACAGTGTTGACTCAGACCAGGTCTGAACAAATCACATTCACTGGTGGTTCCAACTTGTCTTGGTCTCTAAACACTGATAGAGTGCTGGAAATGCAACAGTCAAGGACTTGACCTGGATTTCTCTGGAGCACAGAAACAGACACTTGAGCTTATTTTCCTGAGTGAAAAGCAATAATATAAGTTCTTTTTGGGTAAGAAAGGGTCTTGAACCATATACTAGGAACCCCTTGGAAGCATTTTGTTAAGCATAGGAAATCTTTAATGTTATTTACCTACTTGCTATTTTTCCAATTATGCATCAATTGATTCTTAGTTTGACGGTTCACAAGTTTATTTTCAAAAAGTGGCCAAGAAAAAAGTGAAAAGGCCTCAGTGTGCTGGAAGTCAAGTGATGAATCAGACAAAACTGACAATCTTCAGGCAGTAACACCTCCTGGACAATTCAATGTTTTTCCAATTTTGGAGACTGAGTAAGTACTTGCATGCTTTTGGAAGTAAATTACAGATTAGGAGTCCACCTGGATGCCTAGTTGCTTGCAAACCTCCTGAGTCAAATTAGAAAAACCAGGAGAAAGAATACACAGCAAACAGAGGCACCTTCATCCAACAGGAAAGAGAATGAAAGTAGTGAGGGAACAAGAGAGGACTGGGAAAACAGCAATCATCTGAGCAGTGAATGCGATGTAGAAAGCAGAATCTCCAGGAGCTGAGACTAAAGAGTCTCTGTGGTTTGCCAACAAAGACAACCTGTGACAACAGAAGAAAGACTAAAATGAAGAGGCTGAGACTCATCTGACGAAGCTTTGAATCCCAGAATAATGCACTAGAAAAAGTTGCAGTGGGAGAGAAGAATGCCACAGGAGACATGTCTGCAACACATTCAAGGCTCCAGGAGATGTTTAATATAATTCCAGCGCACTTTGTTTCCAAAAACATTTGTAGAGGAGTAGCGACTCCATGTCACCTGAAGCTGTCCTGGCCTGAACTCTGAGAGTAAAACCATCTGGAAAACCAAACAAGGGCTCTCCAGGATTGATATTTCACCTCTAAAAACCACTTTGGTGCTTCTCACTGCAGGTTTCTAGGGTTCTTTCTCTTTAATCATTTCAACGTTAAGTAATGCCTACAAGTACTCTCTGGAATACGCTGAAGACCTCCAACCAAATAATCCTTTACTGTGATACAACAACTCAGCCTCAGAACACAAAAGCAGAGTAAAGAACCAAAAGAGGTAAAAATTGATAGTGGAAATATGATGGGCAAAGTGCTTTGCTGAGGAGCAGAATTCCATTTTAAAACCTTATTTGAGGATAATAAACCTGTCTACAGGTTGTGTTAGTCATTGGATTTCAATTGTCTCTTAGAGCCAACCATGTTAAATGTGAATACATTATGAGTCTGACAAAATTAATTTGTTTTTACTTACCGGAATGTTCTGTCAAGGCTTACACTTAAGCCAATGTAGAAGTTGTTCCCCCAGTCTTTATAGAAAATCTAAAACAAACAAACAAATTTACTTAGCTGTAAGAAAACAGATTTCAAATAAAATTTAAAAAAAGTTCCAAAAATGCTGTAGTTTCTGTTGCTCAATTGCATAGTATGTAATGTGCAGGGATTTGCTGGAATTATGTGCCCAAACTGCAAAATGCAAAATTCTCCTCTAATTTTCAGTATATAGCTAGGGGAAATTTTAAAAAAACCTAACACAAAAACAAAAACAACCAAAAAAAAGGTGCAAATTCTCTTAAAAAGAAATGGAGAGAAAAAGCTATGTTAAGAAGGCAAGAATGACCTCTTAAGCAGGCTTATAGCAATATTTTTGAGAGTTTTAGGAAAACATTGTGAGAATTTGCTAAAAGGCTCCCAGTTAATCATGGGGGTTTGTACTTAGTCATGTGGAGGTAAGAATGTAATAAAATTTTATTTTATTTCATTCCAAAAAAAAGTATCATCACCAGGCCATTCCTTTGCTATAAGACAGTATCCTTAAACCTTTTGCTGCCAATATGAGATCTACTTTGACAAAGAGATTTTATTGAATTCTGTGAAAAGAATGAGTTAGAAAAAAACATAATTAGTAATTGCAGCTTTCAGCTAAACAGAGCAAAGTCTTTGAAAGTTGCACCCCGAGAGCATTCTTGAAAGGAAGCTGAGAATTGTCTATGTATAGCAAGTTATTAAAATAATTATTATAATAAAGCTTTTAAGTAGATAAGCCAATGAAAGGATGAAAGGTGGAACTGATTTTTCTTTTTTTTTATGATCAGGACTACTTTCTAATATTTCACAAACCAGATGAAAAAATGTGTCTCAGTTCACAGAAAATGGTGCATTTTTCAAACAAACATGTTTCTTACATATTTCCAAAGAAAATTTTTTTCAGTTTCACTCTCAATAACAACAAGGTCACCACCATTCTTCTTGCAAAAGTCTCTGGCTCTTTCCATAGACTTCGCTTCTCTGCTGAAGTAGTATTCCTTGTGTTTGTATATTATCCAGTCATCTTCACCGACAGAATATTCATAACCTGCAAATGAAAACATAAATTACCTGTAATAGAAATTAGCTTCATTACATGTTAATTAAATTGTTTTCATTGGATGCACAAGACTTACTGAATGTGGAATTAGGCTCTGGTTTTGGTGAGGTTCCTGCAATATAAATCAATATTTTATTATATTATGTTTCTCAGCTCTCTCTCAATTATATTTACACAGTAATCAGCATTTTAATTACAAATAATCCTAAGGATTACTCAGTATATGCTTATTTTTGTCACAGAATTTCTCAGAATATCTGAAAAAAAAGGGCTACATTCAGCAAACAACATGTTAGAGCTCATCATAAGTTAAGCTTACAGAAACTGCCCAACTTTAGGCTGTTTTGTTTCTCTTCCCCAACATACTGTATATACCTTCCAAACCTGCCAGTATATTTCATGGATTAATCAATAGTTTTCAACTGCCTATACTGAAATTATATATATAAACTGTTTTATTGTGATTGATGGCACAGCTGTCTCTAACACATGTAGACAGTGTGATCTGACCTGGGAAGGATGTTCTCATCTACCTCTAAAAGTTGCTAAAGAGAGAAAGTTATCTTACCTTTTTTAATTTGGCAAGCAAAGTCCAGCATGTGTTCACAGAATAAATCGTTCCAGTTCATATTGAGATAGCCAGTAAACACACCACATTTTTCATTCCCATCATAATTGTTTGGTTCTCCATGTGACCATTTTTCAAAATTTACCTGTAGGGAAAACACAGCTTTGTCACTATTTTCTTTTTAATAGGAAACAATCATTCTGTTAAAGAAGAATGTACTTCATTTGATTTCATGATTCATCTTGTTTTGTAATGCCAGACCTTTTAAGGAGAAGTGCATGACACTTGAATAGAACAATCATTAATCTATGTGTTTATAAGCCATGTTAGTAAATCATTAGTTCTTGCCCCATTTGTTACCAGGAGAGTTGATGTTCTCCTGTCAAGCTCTAAAAAGGAACCTGTTCTCTGATTTCTGGGTTTTTTGTCCTGCTCAGATGTTCCAACCCAAGACAATCCATTGGTGCTGCCATGGCCTTGGGCCTGGCAGATCTTGATTCACTTAAGACAATGAGGGCAGCAAAGCTGAGCTGGTGTAGATGTACAAAATTATTTATTGCAGCAAATGATGAATGGGAATATAGAGATTAGACCAATCAGACTTGCTTGAAACAGGAGCTAGACTCCATCACCTTTCATTACTGTAAATGCTGTATTTTTATCTACAACTATTAACTATTAGAAGATTTTACACTAATTCCTACAAAGGAATCAGGTGCTAAAGACTTAAGATTACGTGTATTTTATATAGGAATTATGAGAGCTTTCTGCCAAGAGAGACATAAAAAAGAAAGGGTCAAAAAGCTAGAATAACAAATTATTTACTCACTGGTGAGCCATCACTCCATGTAAATCCACTGTCAGAGTCCAAGGCACTTAAACCCATCCAGTAAGAATAGTGAATATAACCTCTGTCTCTGAATGATTACAAATAGAGAGAATCAGACACACCATGAAACAGAGAAGTGTAATGTACAGCTTTATATTATTGTCAGCACACATGATACTCTAAGTATAATTTGAGACAATCATATAAAGTAATCATTCAATTGTCATGGGGGGAAAAACAGCCTGGCACTACATGTGCCAGGAAGCAGTGAAACACAGAACTTTATGGGAAAGATCACAAAAGCCATGAGTGCACAATAACTGAGTTAACAGAAAATATATTTAAAGGCCTTGGTTCCACTAAGTAGCTTAGGCATTCAAATTCAGAATTCAGACCTGCCTGCACTCATGGATTTGATTTAAACATGTATACAAGCATATCAATAGGTCAGGCTTTTCTTAGTCTTCCAATTTTCCCCCTTACTTAAGGTAGGAAACCAGCACAAAACATTCTTTTAATCAAAAGTATTTTATCTACTGATCAGCTACAAATGAGATAAGATAATCTGTTTTATCTCTTTGAATTAACTTCAGTTAAAATCACTTTTGATGATTCTTCTTTCAATTTTGTTTATGTTCAGGCAACTTTAGTGCATAGCACCAGCTTCCCAGAGGTGTGTCAAGAAAACTTTTTTACTCACCTCTTTTTACCCATTTTTTTCCTGCCACCATTTACACCATCTTTGTAAAGCAGAAACTGATCATCATGAATCCTTCATGTCTTTCAGAGCGGCATTTTTTAAATTTTTTCTTCTTCTACTTAAATGATGGACTTTGCAGATACTTACAGTCTAGCTATCAGGTTTTGTTCTTCTTCACTGTGGATGCATGCAAGATCTCCTCCAATAGTTCTGCAAAAATCTCTTGCTTCAAACCACGTTTGCATTTTTTCCCTTCCTCCGTGAAAAATCTACAGAAAGCGGGCAATTAAATACTGTATTGGATATTACAGATATTTAAAAACACAAATATGGTCTTCTGTCTTGCTTCTGATTTTCTGGTCTCATTCTATTACTGACTATTTAATTGTTTAACCATTCGACCTATGGTTGTCTATCTAAAGTTTGATTATTGCTTTTCCTGTCATCGCAGAGTTCCTGTGGCTACAAACTTCACACACATACAGCTTGTTCCAACATTTCCCAGCCATACCACCTGGGGATGGCTGGAGACATATTACCACAGACTGTCTGTCAAGTAGCAGGGTAAAATCTACCTTCCACACATGAACAAAATATATTCTTATTTAAATGGCAAACACTTGCATTCAGAAATGAAACACCTACTTTGAAGCAGAAGCTGCTCTTAGAAACAGACTGCCATCCCTCTGGGCAAAACAGGAGAGGGGATGTTGTTGGAGGAGGAGGAGGGGGAGTGATTCCCTCCACCAGCTGCTTGCAGAGAAATGTGTTTGTCTCTTCACAGTTCAAAATATCCCATAATCCAGCTGAACGTCCTGTTGCCATGGCCACGCAGCCTGTCTCCTCCCCTTCATGAGACATAAAGTTGTTAAATCTTATTGATGACTACAACTTCTCAAAATATCTGCTGCTCATTAGGAGTAACCTGTTCCCACTGTGTTTGGACACCAGTAGTTCACAATAGCTCATATGCCTTCCTATTAATCATTAAAAGATTTTAGTAAGGTAACTTTCTTTTATGTTATGCTAGGAGTTACTTAAAAATACCCATCAAACAACAAAAAACCTAATGATACCAACAGACATGTGCAGTCCCAAGTGATCTTCTAGCAGGAGTTACCACAATCCCTGATCTATCTCTTTAGCACAAATAGAAAGCAACATTACCCTTTCTGCTGCTTTATGACAGAGAGTTTCTAAACCACTTTTTAGCTTTCAAACCCTCACCCCATCATTCCCCAGTGCAGGAACTCAATGGCCCTCATGGCACTTACCAGGCATTCCCACATTCCAGTGAGTGAAGCTGACGGGATCTCCATTAGCCCACTTGAATGTCCCCTGTTCTTCCACATCTGAAAGACCAATCCAGAAGTATTTTTCTGGTTTGAATCCAGTTATGGAGGTCAGAAAAGCTTGTTCATATCTGCAAAGAGTAAGCACCAAACTATTGTATCACATTTTATCAGAATTTATTCATTGAAAACAGCAGAGGGGATGTTGTTGGACGTTGGATGTTCAAACAGTACATGGTAGCAAATCTGGTAAATTTAAGGTGACTTGTCAATATATACGAAATGAAGCAAGGGTAATTGTCTTCATTTTATAGTTCTAATTATCATACAAAATAATTTTTCCCTTATATTTTCCAATGTAAATTATGTCTAGAATTTAAGATGATTCTATTTACCTTTTATACTGTGCAATGAACACAAGGCAAATAATACTTAAGGTAATGCGTATATATTTTCTCATTCTGTACAAATAAGAGCTACAGTATTTTACTGAGCTGTATAAGTCCTAGATCTTTAAATCTTGTTACTGTGGGGGAAAAAAATCTATTTTTATTCTAAAATTCTTCCAGATCTGGCTGTTGCAAAGAAATAAATAAAAGGCTGAAAAGCTTGAACCCAAGAGAAATAAATAGTTCCATATTTATCTGTCTATTTTAATTCAAAAAGTTTGAAAACAATCTGTCAGTCTGGGGTTGTTGTGCAGGTGACCCAATTTTTTAATTCCCATAGGCAACAACAGTGTAAGTGTAGTAGCAATAGCCTGAATGTTTGTATTGATGACCCTAAAGACCCTGATGTATTATGTAATACTTGATCAGCTCTACCTTAAATTTTCCTGGAAAAGAGAGGTGTTACACTAAACAGACATTATGAATACCTGCTAAGTAAGAAGAAATTTCTATTTAATTCTTCCATCCTGGTTACACATGTTACAGGACAAGAATTATGTTTCCATACCTGTCTCTTACAGTAGCCAGGTAACCTTTGTTTTCTTCACAAACTTTTTTTGCACCTGAAAATGTTGTTGGCAGCTGCACCAAGGAGTAGCAGTAAAAGCCATGCTTCATCCAGCCCTGTCAGTGTAGAACAGAGATGTGCAGAGAGGCTGTCAGATTCCATGACTTTGTGCACTTCCAAAAGCCACACCAGTACCACACCCAAGTCAAAACTAATCCCAAAGGCCATGAAAGGAACCAAGAGGATAATCAAACATAGCCTTTGGGACAATAACTCCATGTCTTGTCCCTGGATACAGCACACACCAAGGGTCTTTGCAAACAGTGAGCTGTGGTTATGCCTTGGGGCTGGCAGCCGCAGCCACCTTGCAGCTCCCTGTGTAAAGCTTGCTCTGCCTTCTCTTTGCATTAGTAGCTGTTACAAGAGCTTACAACCTGCAAAACAGTCAGCTCAAATATTCCTGATTCCTGTGGCAGACTGATGGAACTGAGGAGGCATGCAGCCCTTGACATGTGTGTTACACCCTGAAAAGATTGCTCTGCAGAGAGTGGCTTTTATGGGGGCGGTGATCAGTTCTGCAGGAGGAGAGACCTGAGTTTAAATGCACTCGTAAGGGAATACAAAAAAGAAGTCAATCTACATTTCATTAAATAAAGCAAAAGTTTTCCTATTGGTCTAAGTATCAATACCTATGAAATTAGCAGCTTTCTAGGCTCCACCAAGAACAGTCTTAATTTACTTCTGTCGTAGTTATTATCATGGGAGTGAAAGTAATACACAATCACCTTTTACTGCTTTTGTTTCACACTTACTTTCGGGCAGCCTGGGTAAGTAACTTCAGCTTCCCCTGGTTCTTCAGCCAAGGGTTTCCTTTTACAGATGTAGCCAAATTTCACATCGCAAGCACTGTCAGCCCAGGATCCATCCTAAGTATTGTAAGAAGAAACCACAAAGAGAAGTGAAAGCTCGAGACAATTCAGGTCCAACAAGAATATCCATCCTCAGAAAGAACTCTTCTGTCTTCCTATGGTTGAGACTGCTTCAGCTCTCTTCCTTGCCTTGTTTTTTTCTCCAAAACTCCCAAATACATATAGTAAGGGCCACATTTCCTTAGAGATGTGAGAATGTATCCATTAAAGATTCAGGGACTAATGAAAGTAGGAAAGAAACATTAGGTTCCTCTCTATTCTCACCAGCACAGCATCTATTACGGTCATACAACCAGATGACTATGGCAAGGAAGTGCTAGATAAAACAAATATAAAATATGAAAAAAATGTCTTGTGTAAGTCATTTTCCACAACATTACCCTTTTCTTTTTATAGTAAGTAGAAAACAAAATAAAATCTGGGTTTGTGCTTCCAAAGTAACACTAAAATCCATATATTTGAGTAGTTTTAGAGAAAAAATGAGAAAGTCCGTGCTCCAAGGATCTATTTGTTTATGATCAGTCATGTTGCATGTGGAGGATGGGTGATTTCAACCAATTTCAGATGGGTATTGCCTGAGAGAAGACAGTCTCCATGCAGTGCCCTGCTTCTGGTGCATCACACAGCTTCCTAGACCTGGTCTTGAGTATCCCTCCACAGTAACATATCCTAAATTAAACCTTAAACAGTTTAAGATTTTAATTTTTTTTAATCATGAATGTTTTCATTTTAGGATGCAAAAGGCCAGAAGAAAGTATGAGAGTGGGGAAGGGATTTTTACCTGTCCCTTCATAAGGACGCAGTCTGCCTTATTCCAGGTGTGGGTTGGCTCTCCATGATGCCATTTGGTGTAAGTCACAGGTGTGCCATCACTCCATTCAAAGTACATTTGAATCCTGAAGTCATTTAGGCCAATCCAGAGTTCATCATCTGGCTCTGGGAACACAAAGTTAATTGTGGGTATAGATATATCTTATAATGGAATAATTACATCTCACACCCACTTTTGACTGAAGAACTTAAAAAAAAAAATAAGACCACGATTATAATGATTAAATGAAAAATAGTAACAGCATAATCCCAGATTTAAAAAAAAAAAAAAAGAACGTGATCTTCAGGAATACTCACTGTACCCGAGCTGTGACACTGTAAAACTGTACTCTTCAATATTATGAATGCTTGCCAGCTCTCCATCCTCTTTTCTACAGGAAGACTGGGCTTCTTTCCATATTTTTGGTGTTCTATAAATTCTGTAGCAATGACCTGCATAGGCCACCCATTCCCTGGGGCATTTAAAATGCTTTGAATCACCTAAAAAAATTATGTTATTAATGAGACATTATATTCAGTGTTTTATTCACATCAAAAATAAAATTACCTGTGCCAATATGAATTTGAAATATTGGAGCACATACTGAAAGAGAAGCCAAGGTCCGAGGGTACAAAGATTAACAAACAAATTTTTCCCTCCTATTTGTGCTTGGAGCTCCCAAAAAACTGTTTTACAGGATTAAGTAAATACTGAGTAATTTGGCAGGCGAATGTACAGGGCACAACTCCGCATGAAATCCCTCTCAGTGAGGCTCTGGATACAGCCAAGTTCTATATAAAAGAGCCTCTTTTTCTGCTCAGGGACTCTATCTTGCTGAATTTTGTAGCTTTTTACATTTTTTTTCTGGAAACAGCAGGTGCTCAGGAGCCATTTGGAGCTCCTACACAGCCCAAACCATATATCAGAGAGTCCAGACACAGCCACGTTATACCAGAAATGTTATAGCAGGCATTCCAGCTGCACAGAAATGCCACACACTTCGTTCAACACTGATTTCCTTGCATGAATTCAGTATGGCCAGCCCATCTTCCATTGCTTGGAAAGCTCCCATGCTCTGTGCCTACAGAGCAAACCGAAGAGAGAAGGATGTGTGGAGGATGTGTGCCCAGAATTGTTGTGTGGTCCTGCTCTGTCTGATGCTCCTTGGACAGGGCTTGGACCTGGGCAAATTGCAACCCTGAGCAACATCCAGACATGGTTTGATGGTTAGCAGGGTCAGAAACCTTTCCAAGTGAGCTGCCTTGATACAGCCAGAAAGTACAGGATATGCATGCTCCCCCAAGCTGCATAATCTCAGATACTCATATATATAAGGGGAGGGAGGTACTGTGAAGTCAGTTACACGCTGGGAATTCCCAGGTAAGCAACTGCACACCTATTTCTTTGCATAGCTAAGACCTAGTCTGCCTCAAGTAAAAAGAGAGCTCAGCAGGGGAAAGGTTCCTGATGCATAGTCTGATTTTTTCCTTTCAGAATAGAACAAAAAGCGTCACAGAGAGCAGGAGAGCGTGAACTCTGGCTCACATCTTTTAGCAGGACATAGGTTTAGAGTATATATCAGAGCAGAGGATATTTATCAATATTTCATGGTCTGGATAACATGGCTAAACTCCTAATTGCCTTTTTCAGTACCCTGGGCTCTTTTCCAGATGATGAACAACATTTAGAACAACATGAGCCAGATTTTAATTTTCTGGCTCATCTTTAAAATGAGCCAGAAAATTAAAATTATCTCAATATTTGACCCAGGTCAACAAGTATAAGCCTTTTGTTTTGATAATATGTTGCCTTTTCATGTGTGAAATCCTCCCAAAATTTCTCACTGACTGTAAAAGCAGCCTTAGCTTTAGACAGTGTACCTGAGGGAATGGTGAAAGAATCCAACGAGGTGTTTCTCTTTTGGCAGATATATCCCAGTTTCCGATCACACAGCTGGTTTTCCCATTTGCCATTCCTACCTTGGAAGGTCCCACATATTTTTCCAGATTCCATAGAGGGATTTCCTTTAAAAAAAAGCAACATAATCCCTCTGTTAACAGTGAAACTTTTCACCTCTTCACAGGAGGGAATGTGCAAGACCTTTGCAGCTGCAAAGCCACAGGGGTATTATTCTTTAGAGTGAAAAATCCCAAGAGGTGTGACAAGGGAGCATCACTGTGATGAGGAGGGGAGAGTGAGAGAGAGAAGGGGAGGAAATTTTGGCCCAGATGTTGATCATCATTTAAGAAAAGTGCACTTACCTGGGGCCCAGTTGAGGTATCTGAAAGGACTTCCCCCAGTCCACTTCCAGCCACTGTCAAGTGCACCATAGAGACCAATCCAGAGCTTTGCATTGATGCCCAGGTCACTAGTGAGCCCTAAATGGCCAAAACAAATAGTCAGGTTTTAAATGGCTCTGATTTTTTAAAATTATTCAACAAAACTGGAAATAATATTCTAAAGCATGAGTAATGTAAATTTTCAGTATAAGTTAGATTATTTCCATTATTTTAATACAGGGTTTTGTGAGAAGAACAACACTTATAAGAATGTCACTGGGACCTATTTTATGAGATAAATATAAGTATCCATGTTAAAGCCTTGGATCTGACTTACATTTTAAACAGTGCATTTTTTTATTATTATTATTTTAGGGTATTTTTACCTTACCTAATAAATACATTTCTTCATGAAGGTCTGTGAGGCTCAATAATTCTGCATCCTGCTGCTGGCAGCTTTTTCTTGCTTGGTGCCATGTCAAAAGTGACTCCGAGTTTATCTGATAGCGTGTTTCTGTCACAGGATTTGTTTTCCAAAACCTATTGTGGGTGGTGTCTATAAAAAAAGATATCAGCAATTTGACAAAATAATCATGTTTACTAACCCAGAAAATAAATCTTTGATGAAGACTAAAACTATATAACTGTGATTTGATACTTTTAAAGTAGCTTTTGCCTCACATATATATACTTTGTCCATTCAGTATTAAAAATTTTTCAATCACTTAAGGAATTATTTATCCTTACAAACCTAAGTTTTCTACATTGACCCTGTTCCTTGTTATTTATGTAACTCATCTACTCCTTTCACATTTCAGTCCACATTAACCCATTCACTGATAAATTCTACCTCTACAAGTATTTCTCTCTTCTCACAGAAGTTTTGGTCTCCACATGCATTTCTTACCTTCAGATCCCTCTTATGCTCATCCAGACCACCCAATAAAACAGAAATTACCCCTTCCACACAATTACATGTGAAGTGAGGATGAAGGGGCAGGGAATTTGTGTATGGAAGCGCTGAAGGCAGGTGAAGGTCACTGCCTTCAGTGTGTCCTGTACCCTTCCCTTCACTAAAGCCCTCCTGTCTCTCCTCCATCCTATAATACACCACAGTCTCCTGATAAATCTCACCTTCCTCATCCACTGCACTCCCTTTTGCCTTGAAACCTAGTCCTAAGGCTTTCCTCTTCCTTTATCCATCAGTCCCAGTCACCACCCTGAGAACACTCCCTGTAGGCACCAGTTTTGGGGGACACCGTAGGGCAGTGGGAGGGCAGAGCAGATGCCTCATGTCCTTGTGGCACAGCTCACCAGGGAACTAGGCAAGCCAGAATTCAGCTCACTGTCCAATGCTACTTCCACATCCCAAGAGCATCTTGACCATGACCAGTGCGTGACACTTTTGCTTAACAGCTTTCTGGAGATTTTCACAAATAAATTACCTTTTAGTGGGCAGTTTCCAAACAACTTATCCTTATCAAAATCTGCAGAAGTTGCACACCAGAGAGAGTCTGCATAGCTCCTCCGAGGGATGCATTCAGCATACCACTTCCCCTGGTGCTTAAAAGGGAACACACAGGGTGCACCAAAGGCATTTCCTCCCAGGGTATAGATGTCTATGGAGAAAAGCAGAGATCAGTACTCACAGTCAGCTGGCATTAGGTGCTGACCACAGTGACACTCTTAGCCAGTTTTCCATGGGCAAAACTGTGTCATGCAGGGCTCAACACGCCAGTGCTTTGTTACCCTGAACCCCTAAAGGGCTGTTGTGCCAGTCAGGTATGACTATGGCAAAATATTCAGAACTTAGACTCTCAAAGACTTAATTCGGCCTCAAACTAATTTCTGTATAACTTTGTCATGCCATTTCTTTCTGGACTATTGTGTCAGAGGTCCCTGTGACTCAGCTTTTCCCATGACATACATACTTCTGTCCTTAGATTTTATATATATATTTTTATATATATATATATATTCTTTTTTTTTCCTCTTCAGTGTTGAAAAAACTTGGAAAGGAGGTATCACAACATTTTTGTTAGTCTTCATGAGAGGAAGCTGTATCTTAAAGTTGCAAGGACTTTGCTAGGAAGTGATCCTTCCATCATTCTCCACTCTAATTTGCTGCTGTCTGTACAAAATTATGACAAACGTCATTCCAGCGCCACAGCTGTAGTGTACAACAAAAATTTATTCTATTGTTATTTAAATTCCCAACATACCAGTGTCACAACATAAAGGACATTGATTACTTGATCCTGAATGCCTCCACTACATAGCCCAAGAGCCATAAAATTGTAGGAAAAGGAGATCTTAACCTCTAGGGGTCCTATTCCAGGGTAATAAAACATTGCATCCTAAACCATTATGCACCATTTTTCTTTTTGTTTTTCCACTTTTTTTTTTAATTAGGCCGGGGAAACACAAGGTAAATAATGTTAATTGTGAATTCCATCTATCTAAACTAGATATTCACTTCTTAGAGATTATTGGTGGTCAAACCAAATAAAAGCAACAGTGAAAACTAAATATAACACAATCATCTCTTCTACAAGTTGGTCAGATATATTTTAAAACAGTCATAGGTTTCCTTTGGCTGTTGTACGAACAGAATTCCCATTCTTCCTTATGTTTGCATCATGGGCCTTTGTACTTTTATTCTATCATTTGAAAGAATTGTATTTTACAAGGTATATAGAAAGGTACACAGCTATATTTGCTGAAAAGTATACAGATATATTCACCTTTCATTTCTACATCCTATTTATAATTAGCTCCTCTGCTGATGTCACCCTAAGAAAATGGTTGCTGCCGGTCCAGCAGGCAGTGGCATGCTTTGTAGGAAGGGTCAGTCAAGTTACCAAGAAATAGAGATGGAATTTCAGTACTCACCCTCGTAGCGCTGAGAGCACACGCTGTCTGCACTTCCATGGATTTTCCACCTGCTCCCTTTGCTGGATACTTTGGACAGCCTCATTTTCTTCCCCTTCCCCTTGCCATAGTTGAGAAATAAATCCTTGCCATGGGTAGCAAGTGTCTCATTTCTGCACTCCCACCACTGGAGCTGGTTTGTCCTGTTGCAGGATTCCAAGGTGATGGCAGCCTCGTCGTCCTTGGCGAGCACTCCCAGGCACAGCTTGAGTGCCATGCTCAGCAGCTGTGTGGGAGAAACCCACCTGAACTTCTGAAACTCATCATGCTCATCACAAGTGGTGGTGATGACTGAGCTGGAGTTCTGAGCCTGGGCACAGAGCTTGTTATCTTCATTATAGATTGAAAATATTTCCCTACCTATAAAATAAAATCATAATGCAAACATTTGAGGAGAGGTTTCTTAGGAGATAAAGGCTATTAGTTGCTATATGACAGTCTGCTACCCAAAAAAACCAAAGCGATCCTAACACCAAAACCAAAAAAAAAAAAAACCAACCAAACCAACCAACCAACCAACAAAACCAAACAAACAAAAAACCCAAAATAGCATATATAGCTCATAAAAAGATAAATCAAGGGAAGTTAATCATTGATATGAAGGACATTTATGAAAATATTCTTAAAATGAAAAAACACAAGAACTGAAAATAGAGCTCTTTCAAGAGAAATTGCTCTTCTTCATAGCCTTCCTGAAACCACACTGGTCTCAAAATGCATGTCAAAAATGACCTTCACTACATTTCATCATTTCTTCAAAGTTACACAAAATTATATTTAAATGGGCTTAAATTCTGCAAGTAAGAGTACTTTTTTGCTTTAGAGCTATTAAAAATCATTTACATACTCAAAATTTAAAAAAATTTATATTTGGCCCAGAAAAACACTGTAGTTGTCAGCTCACCAAGAAAATGGTGTATTTTTCATTTTTGGGTTATTGTCTTGGAAATTTTTAGCAGCTGTGCAAAAATTCATTTCTTCCCAAAGTTTTATTTGTAAGTTTCTCAGGAGGGAAGCCACAACTTGCAGCATCATCAGTTCTAAGAACAGCTAAACTACGCCAGTATCCTAAGTGCTATTAATAACTACATTTGTAAATAGAAATGTGAGACACTGAACATCAGGGTTTTGTTTCTTAAGATCAGCTTCAACAAAAAGCCTCCTGCAAATCTTTGCTCCTTTTGCATCTCAGCTTGCATCCCTTTGCTCCCTTCTAGGTGACAGACAACACCACCCAACTCAACTCACTCAGCAGTGCCATCGACTTTTACCCAAGGGCTCTTGCCAAGGCCAGAGTACTTAACCTGGCCTTCGTAACCCTCCCACCCCAAAGCTGACAGGGAATGGTTGAACAGCCTTGGTATTGTTGCTCTGAAAGGCTATGGACCAGAGCAAGCCAGGTAATATTTTCCCAGACAGAGCTCTCTGGCTGCAGTGGTGCTTGGGCAGGTTAGCAGAGGATGGGTTGGAGTTGGCTTGGTCTCACCCAAAAGCATGCCCAGAAGAAATCGCCTGTGGTGGATTAGATCATTGGTGCATTGAGTGGTCCCTGCTGCCATTCAAGCAATAGCACTCGACTTCCAGAGTTCTCTAGCTGGGAACTTGCCATGGAAAAGACACAGTGTCATTTCTTTTTCATCTCAGCAGTAGGAGGGTGCAAGATCTAATGGATGGGAGATTTTGAGGTCCTTCCTAAAGCTCCCAGCTTGGAAACGAGTTTTCAATATGCACTGATCAGTATGCTATGGTCCATGTGAGCTGCCAAAAAACTCAAAGCACACATCAGCCAGTAGTTCTGTGCATGCTGAGTTCACTGCTCTGTACTGGACCCTTCTAGCCTCCGATGGAGTAAAGTGAAATCAGATTTTGTCTGCTGTCTCAAGAATCAGCACTGCCGAGGTTATCTATTGGCATATTCCTTTCACTCATATACCACATTGAAACCTGGGTTAAGGAAAGAGAATGCCTATGCAGATATTACCAAACTTCAAGCTGAACATAACATTTTCAAATCATATGCTGTGACTAGATCTAAATTCACTGCCCACTAAGGGAGATAATTGAATGCATGTAAAAGAACTTGAAAACCTCCACACTAAGCAGAGGACAAAGACTTACCAGACATTTGAAGAGATGTACTAATGGAGAGAAGAAAAATCAGGGACAAGTAGAGAGACATGGCAAATATTTCACTCCTTTCTTCCCTTCACCTTGTCTTGATGCTAAAGACCAAATCAGTGCCTTGCAAGAAAATCCCACTGCACTGAAGTGGATTAACAAACCCTTTTTAAGACCCAACAGATACAGGGAAGTTCTGAGCTTCAAATAAGGAACTGTCTCATGTCACATGAGTAATTTTGAAATAATACATTAATGAGCAAACTTTGCTTCCTAAGCTAATTTTTCTAATGTATATAAGTTTGCCATGGAAGTATAAGATCTAACAGGTAAGATTTTAGTGTGGATTTTTTAAGACATACCTTATATCTCAGATTCATTATTTTTACCAAAAGGTGAGACTACTGTCTCATTTGCAGAAATAAATAGAAGAAGTAAAAAAGAAGAGAAAGATTTGTCTGTATCAATACATGATGAAAAAAAGCCCGAGTGCACTGCAGTATTATGAAAAATCTGCTCGGACACCAGACAAATGAAGTAACTATGACCTTGGAGTCAGAGAGAAACAGAATTTTCCATGCCCCAAATTCCACAGAAAAGAAAAAAAAGCTATAGAAAGTCAGATCTGTCATAAAATATCCACACTAAAATCTTACCTATCCTTTCTTTTGCTCCATTCTTGACTATATGCAGGAATAATTACCCAACTGACAGCAACAGCTGAGAAAAATTTGGAAAGAATATACACAATTGTAGGAAGAAAGGAAGCTGTAACTGGGAAATACTGGATTTTCAATTATTGTTAGTGAGGAAAACTAAACTGATGAGTAATATGGCCTCATTTTTAGTGCCACTAGTTTGTGGAAGTTTGCACCCCATAAAGTATACACCCTACAGGCATTCTGACCAAATTCTGATGTTTACTTCCATAAAGTTTTCTCCATAATAGTTTAAAGATCTCAAAAATCTTAGGGCACAGGGACAAGAAAAGGGACTCTGGTGGAAGCTTTGCATCATTTTTTGCACATGGACTTTGAAAAATTTCATTTCCCATACCTCCAGGAGAGGCTGGTATGGCATACCTTCCCCAATGCTGCATCTGCAGCAAAATTGCTGCTGTTGCAGGTAGTGAAAACCCTGGACACCCACATGGAGTTGTGGGACTTTGCTGCTGTTACTCTGACTCAGATGTAGATGAAAAACTGGGTCTGATAATGTATGCAGGGAATTGGAGTACAACAAAGCCACAACAGTGAGGGAGAATGGTCAGACCTCAAGGCCAGCAGACACAGTTAGAGCAAAGCCATGCGAAGAAGGGAGCCTGAAAAGGATACAGAGACCTGAGCAAAGAGGAAGAAATGAGGGCTGCTCCACAAAGCAGCAGAATGCAATCACTCCCTAAGTTATGATCCATATGTAAGGATGGCTGCAGTCAAGCATTCTGGTACTCCCCAACACCAGAGTGTTTGAACATGCAACCTCAGTTTTCCATCTTTCCTTCCTTCCTTGTTCAGGAGCAAGACAAATATGTCTTGTGGTTCTGCTGTATAAAACATCTCAGAATAGCCAAATCTACCAGGGTGTAACAAGGATAATTACAACAGAGAAAAGGAAGCTGGTTCTGTTCTGAGCAAGGATCAGTGGTTGGTGAGGGACTGGTACTGCTAATCTGTTGAGAGAGGCTGAACAAGTGTAAAACATACTGAAGTCAGCTTTACCTCAGTGTTTGTGTGTTTGAGCGGATTGCATCACAGCCCACAAAGCGGGAAAGCAAAGCAGAGGGCTGGGAAGATGTGCTCCAGGATTTGCCATTTGGCAAGGCACAGCCTGACGCTTTAAAAGTGGCGAGGAACAAAAGCTGCTGGGGTTTGTGTTGAGTCAGCATTGTTCCTCTGGCAGCCTCTGCTACCAGGCAGGAAGTCACACTCACAGTGTGCAGATTCACCACCTTTCTTCTAAAGTCCAAACTTTTTCAGAGAAAATGGGGAAATGAGAATTAAACACAAGTGTACCAAGAAACAGAGCAATGTGAAGAGACAAAACGTTACACACTATTGAATATTGCCATCAAGTCATTCCTCAGGTGCTCACAGAAATGGATGGGTGAGGCCAACTGGATTCAACTGGATGCTTCCCTACATTCATTTTTTAAAAATCCACTTATATTAAAATATGAAAGTAATTTTGTGATCATTTAGCCTGCGATAAGTTGATCTAAGATTTCAATCCAGAATCCCCACACATAGGACAATCACAGTTTCCAAGTTATAAACATTTATTTTTTTCAAAAAAAATCACTCTAAACCTCAGTAGGAACATTCTAGCCTAAAAAAAAAAAAAAAGGGAACAACCTTTCTATTTTTGTATTTTCATGTTACATAATGAATAATTTTTTTTCCTTTCATTTTCCTAAACCACCTGATCAAATGTAAGAAATCTTGGCAGCATCAGATGATTATAGATATAAACTCTTAGAGATCCGTCAAAACATTTATTTGCTTTTCTGTTCATATTCCCTTGTTCATACTATTCATCATCTTGTTTTTCAAGGAATTATTTTCCTTGTTTTTACAGCAAGTATGTTTCAGAAAAGCAAGAACTCAATTCCTCTGTGAATATATATATACCCATATATGTGTGTGTGTGTGTGTGTGTGTGTATGTGTGTGTGCGTGCGCGCGCGCAAAATACAGCCTGAGACCTCCCCTACGTCATGTCATCTACTTGGGAGACAAGGTAAGAGATCACAAGAGCAACAATTTGATTCTAAGGCACCTGACCAGCCCCAATATGAATAGCAGTCAGTAGTAGAAAATGGTTAAAAGATTTGGTGAAGGATCAGAATATGTAAAATATAAAATTAGGGTGTGTCCATATGAACATGACTCATTTCCAGTAAGACACATTTCTTTTTTCCAGTCAAATAGAGAAGCATATTTTATTTATCTATGTTCCCAGGTAAAAGCTTTTCATTTGATCTTATATTAATTAGATATTTTTTAAAGTGTTCAAGTTTGTTTCTCTACCTTCTATTCAAAAATTTCTGTTATAGTTTGTGCATAAAGTATCAGTGCTCACTTTCTGCTTATGACATGGAACTGTAAGGATTTCCTGTGCTGTAAATGCTACTGTTTCTGTATCAATCTCTTTAATGGGAAATCTGTGTCAATTCCATTGTCTTGAAATAGGAAATACTACAAGCCATGCAGTTTAAATTTCCCCCTCTTCTGAAAATCTTACAAGTAATTTTTAACTTACACTCTTTCTAAAAGGAGCAGGCTAAGCAGCTCCATCTTCAGAGTAGGGCTTCTTGTCTGGAACCTTCTCTATTTTTCTATATCTGTTTGGACAGGAGAGCAGAATTGACACAGAAGAACCTGCATCTACTGCCAGCTATTAACGTGCATGGCATTTTTAATTCTCCTCAACTCAGAGATGATGCTGGATTTCTGGAAAAATAAATGAGTGAATGAGCTCAGAACTGTCCAGGCTTCAATGGCTAGATTCCCTCCTTGACACTTTTCAGTGATGTACTTTAAAAGTATGGCAAAGAACCAGAAATGAGATATCTCTTCTATTTTCGTCTTCTTTGCAGCCATACCTTTGCATATGTGCATGGGAATAAAGGTTATCTGGAGGAATGACTTAGTGTACAGACACCATTTTAAGATTGTGCAGGGCCCAGAAGAGGACTGAGCTTCTTTTGGGTGAGACTGCACCTGTTTGTTGTTTGCTCAATAGCCAGCACAGTGAGCTGGGATTTCAGTCAGGCTCTCTTGGCCTTTTATTGTCTGTTTCACATCAATTTCTGCCTGGCACCACTCCTCCATATAACCGAAACAGCATGGCCTTAGCATCATTAATCAGTCAGGAGCCACATCAGATGGCATAAAAAAAAACCATTAGAGGTGCTGATCCTTGAAAAAACATGCTTAAACAATTGTATATTAAAAATGGAAACAGCAGTAGGAACAGTGCAAGGGAACAGCTGGGAGAAAGAAAGCAGAGCCAGAGAAAAGGAGTTCCTGGACAAATTTTCCCATCTTACCTACACATGTATGTAATTTAAGACTTTTACTAAATCCCTCAACTCACATTTTTGTTTTATCTTTAAGCAGATTTAATCCTGAGACAGATTCAGGAAAATATGGTTGATATAATACTTGTTAACAACTTCTCCTGGAATGTTTCCCCTATGGTAACATCTCCTTTTTCACTTTATCATGTTACAGTGTCTTATTTAGATGAGACTATAAAATACAAACCTATTTTAAAATCAAACATAGTTATTTTTATTTCACAGAGCAAAATCTGAAACCATGAAATCTATTCTTGCAAATCTTTGTAAGCAAGTGAGGAATCACGCATGATTTACATTTTACAGGATCTACAAAAATTAGGAATATAAACTCCTTGGGGAATAGAAGATGTCCATAAATAGTAGCCGATTTAACCATTTTTGAAAGCAAATAAAATCAATAGTAACTATTATATTGGTAAAGCTAAATTTTTCTTTACTTGCAGCACACTTCCCACAAAGCTATGCTGCTTATTGAGAAGCTGTAGAGAGCAGTACCAACACGTGATCACCATAACAGCTCTGCAGAAACCTTCTGCTCCTAGAAACCTCCAGAACGTGCTCAGGCAATCTTCCTCCCTCTCCCCAGTGACTGCTGCCTGGTAAGAAGGAAGTTTTGCCATGACCTTCATCACCCCTCACCCACAAACCCACTTGTGGCCAGCCAAAACTGGCAGCTACTATCAACCACACTTTTCCACTTCAGATGTCTGCCCCCAGATTTCACCTGATAAAATCCTGGAATATATAAACTGCAAGTACTCCAATCTTGGTTTTCTGTGTTGTACGAAGTTGTGGAACTGAAATATCACAAAGGTCTTTTTGCCCATGTGGTTCAAAGGGGAAATGTGCCCAAATACAGTCTTATTCTCTAGTGACTATGCCTGTACTTAAATCCATGGGAATACTTGAAAGATGATAAACTTAGAAGATGTTTAATGAATAGCTTTGAATTCAATAGCATGGTTTGAAACAAATCTGATGAAGAAACCTCAAATCTTGTGTGTGTTATTCAAGGTGCTCTTGGATTTTGCTTTCTTTATTTTATCCATTTCTACAGTTCCATTTAATAATTAGCCAACATTATCACTTTTCTTAAGAACCACATTCACCAGTGTGATCACCAAATCCTGAGATCTGAAATCTTTCACTTTATATAATGGCTACAAAATAAAATTAATGCAGTATTTGACATTACACAGACACAGAAACAGGCTAGTACAGTAATTGCACATGAGAAAATACCTTTGGCTTCATTCTAATTGCATAATTTTAATAAAACAAGGCACATTTTATTACATTACATTTTATATTACATATTACATTACATTTCCTTTTGTTACATTACAGTGTTGCATGTTCATTCTGCTCTATGTTGGTCACAAGATCCTTTGTGTCACTAATTCCAGGAACTGCATCACCATTAAAATACAAATTATTCTCAAAGCTGTCATTTGTTGGCAAGCAATTCTTTCTTCTTTTGTAGAAGAGATATCCTGCAAGGCCACTTCCAAGTAGGATGATGATACCAACAATAACTATAATTCCTGTTTTGCTGTGGTTTAGGGTAGAAGCCTTTTCATCTTTTGTCATTGCTGAAAACAAATAGGAAGAAATCAAGAGAATGCTACAGAAGTCTTTATCTGATTACTGGAAGCAAGTTCTTTAGAATGATCTTCTGAGAAAAAGGGGTTAATTTGTTTTGATGTAAGGAGAAGAAGAGGCAGCAACATAAAATAACTTGATTTTAAATCACTAATATTGCATGCCATATCACAAAATATTATTTTTTAAAATCTGCATTTGGAGATGCACCCAAATAGACTATATTGTGTATTACAAGGAAACAGTGTCATCCTAGGAAACAGGTACAGTACTTCCATATAACAGAAAATTTAGGAGACATAATACAAAATATTTTTGGTTTATGATCTTATGTGGGACTAGTTTTTTCTACTTGAAAGACAATATTCTTACCCATTGTAGGTATTTCAGCTGGTGGCATTTCAGATGCCAGTGGCATTTCAATTGCTGGAACTTGAAAATATTAAAAAATAATTATATTTTTGTATCATTATTTATTTCTACATTATTTATTTTTTTATATTGGAACATACTGAAAATCATGCTCAGATAAGTATATGGTAATACAAACCACTAAATATTGAAAACACTTGGATTTATTTCATACAAAATTATATACACCTAAGACATAGCACAGCACTCTAGCATATTCTGGTCTCATAGGTAGCTATTTACACAAACTAGCAAAAAAAGAATATCAAAAGCCTCCATGAAGACTGATCCAGACATCAGAATGAAACCAAAAGAAAATCTATACAGTATCTTGAGGATAGACATGGTCAAATATAATCCTCAATATAAATAAAAATTCTTTCAGTACCTGTTATGTAAATACAGAAAATGTAATAAATTTGGTTTTCCAATAGACGTTGATGGCTTACCTCCATAGACACTTGAAATCACTCATGAAATTCACAGTGCCCTAGCAGGTATCATATCTGAACTAAAAGGTTTATAACTCATTTAAATTTTAACGTCAGGCCATGAAATCTGGCTTGCTGGGTAAATAAGCCATCATTTAAGATGAGGGTATCTATTTTGCCAGGTGGATATAAAATCAGTTTATTATTAAATCTTGAATCAATGTGTCATGTTTCATTCTGAAAAAGGTGAGCTCAGGAATTTAAATTATTTTTCCAGTCTCCGCTTACATCTTTTCCATAGTGCTGCCCAGTGACAGAAGAGAGGGTGTGGGCACCACCACTGTGCAACTCAAAGATGCTCCCTCTGAATGTCAGGAAACACTTTTCACTGTGAGGGTGACTGAGCACTGGCACAGGCTGCCCAGGGAGGTTGTGAATTTCCATCCTTGGATGGTCACTAGTCCTTATAAGAAGTCCCTCTCCAGCTGTCTCGTGAGCCCCCTTTAGGTGCTCTAAGGTCTCCCTAGAGTCTTGTCTTCTCGAGACTGAGCATCTCCTCACTTAAGAAATAGTTAGATACTTTGTGGAATAGACCTGCTACAGAACTCTCAAATTACTGTGGTAAAAATTAGCTCAACAAATGAAACAGAAAACATCTATTCTACATGAAATGAAACAGAAAACAACATCTATTCTACGGGAAAACTTCCATCATGTTTTTGTTTCAGTCTCTTCAGAAAACAACAAATACAGCCAGCAATAGCCAGTGCAATTTGGTAAAACCATGCTTCTAATGCTCCATTTATTTGTCTGTAGCTATAACTGTTTAAATTCTGCACATGGAGCATTGTCACAGTTCTGAAAAACTATGCCAAGAAAAGCTGCATTTCTATAACAATGTAGGACTAGATTGTGTCCTGTTTTGGGGTGAGTGAATATATAATCCTTGCATTGACACTGGAATTAGGTTGAATCTGTGGCATTCCAGATTAGTAGACTAGACTGGGCTAAAGCTAATTGTAGAAACAAGTAACATGCTTTCATCTGAGAGCTTTCAGCTCTTTGGTCAGCATCAAAACAGGTGAATGCCAGTAGTAGCACAAATAATTGAACTGAATGGTCAAAAAGGAGCAGTGGGGATTTGTTTTAACACTTGGTACCCATGTGTGGGATCTCAGTCTCTCAGAACTGGGGCGCAGGGTGAACCAGACCCCCCCTGGGGGGCTCGGGAGTCCTGGAATGCTGCCAGAGATGTCTGGTGGCTGGACTTTGATCCCACATGGGAGATGACATCAGTATGAGGATGGGAGGATTTCACTGGGGTGAATGGTGAAGGGACAAGTTAATTGGAGTGTGAGATACAGGGTTTAAGATCCCTGTACAGGGGGGTCTAGAGAGGCAAGATGGAGGGATTGGGGCGTGCCCTTCTCCTTCTTCTTCTTCCTCTGGGCCTCCATCTTCTGTGGTGATGTTGGCACTCCAGGATTGGACCTTACTAGGGGAACACTGGTTAATAAGGGTAGAGGGTATTGGAGAAAAATGATAAATATTGTATACGTAACTCCGGGTATAAAGATAGGTGACCGCCCCAGGGGCTTTCAGTGTGTGTGCCCATGGCTGACTGCTGAGCAGAACTCTGTCAGGCCAAGAGAAAATCTTTTAGATAAGCAATTAATAAACACCAAGACCAAGAACAAATCTGAAGCTTCCTCTCGTCCTTTCGAACCCGGGGGCCCAAGGCCATCTTTGGGCTTTTCCCCAGACCATCTGAACAGCCCAGAAATCCCACACCCATGTCTATGAATTTTTGTCAAAGACAATACAAAATGATTGAGAAATGGACTCTGAAAGGGTGGATTTACTGAGATGTTGCAGTGCTTCCTGTAAAAGACACAGTCATCATTACAAGCATTTGAGTAAGTAAGAGTAAT
Source organism: Melozone crissalis (assembly GCF_028551555.1). Lineage (NCBI taxonomy): Eukaryota > Metazoa > Chordata > Aves > Passeriformes > Passerellidae > Melozone > Melozone crissalis. The sequence continues at coordinate 20,966,914 of NW_026535794.1, forward strand.
TTTGCATGAGAACAAATTTACAGAAAGGACAGCAGAATTTCTCCCATTTCCAGTATTGTAGAGGAAGTCAGTGTACTGCAGCTACACATTTCAACCTTCTTAGGAAGCATAAGTAAGAGATTTTGGTATTGCAATGTATGCTGAAAGAAATTATTATGATGACTTTTAGGAATACATATATACTAGATGTCCCTACTGTCAAATTTGCACGTTCAGTTATTTCAGGATGCCTTCAGTTTAGCACATTCAAACTATGTTATTTGCTTTGCTTGTCGTTCATTCATCTTTCCACAGCAGGAGGACACAGAGACAAAAGATCCCAAGCTGTTAAAGAAGTCACACTTCATAAATACTGAATTAATAGAAACACTACATCATACTCAGAAAACACGTGCACATAAAACTCGCAGAGGGAAATAAACAATGGGCAGAGCAGAGGGGATACCCTGAGCAGTATGTTTGCATATTTTTGAGACAGATTTTTGTACACAAGGCATGATCCTCACATTGTGATTTCTCAACAATTGGTGATAGAAAACACACAAATTCGTCAAGTGCATACACCAGGTACAGCTGAGATATGAACACTGTCTTCTAAAAGCAATTCTTAAGGGACTTGACTACTGTCCAGAACTACTTTCTGAAGAGTCATTCTATCTTTTTGTTGTCATGGAAATGTGCATCCTTTGGCATTTACAAAAACTCAGAACATCCAGCTGAAATGCATTGTGTGTAACAGCCACCTACTATTACTAGCTTACAGAGAGCATATTCCATATATAAAACAAATTCATAAATGCAGCACTTACTTTTTGGCTTTTTACAAATATATCCTTTGTAGGAAGAGCAATAGAAATTATTCCAATACCCAGAGTCTGCGTACATTTCAACACAGTGCTCATTTTGCTGAGAAGAAGGTTCTCCTACATTCCAGTTGACAAAATTCACTGCACTGCCATCTAACCACAACCATAGCCCTAATTGAAAAAACATTGAATAGGGGGGAAAAAAAAAATCATCTTAATTTCCATACTTTCACATGCTCCATATTTATTGCCTTTCTGAGAAATTTACTTGTCACCACTTTTGGAGACGGACCACTAAGCTATTTACTTTTGACACATGTTGTCCCTGAGTTTTTATGTAAATGATGTAATATCAGTATTTGGAAAATGGCAGACAAATCTGGCTTATGGTGGTGCAAAGGCAAGATATTTCCAAGAATAATCTCCCACAAGTGATAGCAATGGTCTAGTGTCAATTATTTATTCCATTTATAGGAATAAGTGAAGTTAAAATATAACTTCACCAGAATACTCTTTATTTCAGTAATTTGTAGGAAGGTTTTGTGTTACTTTTTTCAAATCCCACACTGAAGTCTCTCTAGGTCCAATTTTATTTCATTTGCTTTCCAGTTTCTACTCCTTTCCACAAGTTTTACACAGACAATCTTCCTTTTTGTAGATCTCCTTCCAAAATCTTGTGATCACTGTTGCTCAGCTATGCTTGGGACTTTCTGCTTCTTCCTTCTGGTTCCTTTTTTCTTTCTTTCTTTTAATAGTGCTATTTATTTAGAATAAATGTACTCCTTGTGACTGTAAGTTGTACTCAAGCAAATTCTTAGACTCAGCATGAAAATTGTATTTTGATTTTTGTAAGATTCTATATATTTTGCCTTTTTTTGCTTTTTTCTTAATAATTCCTGACACCCTTTCTGTAAGGACATGGCAACTGAATACAATCTGGATACAAAAATAAAGGTATGAAATTTAGTTATGCAGTTATGCTGAAATTGCTATAATCACTACCTAGAGCAATAATGAAGAACTGAAGAATTGTTGCGTTTATGATCACTGTGAGAAGTGTGCTGCTCTACACTGCTCTAGAGCCACTTCAAGAAACCCTTTTTGTGTCAACTGACCGCATGAGTAAACCTCAGCTTTCCTCTATGTGTCATGCATATAAATGACTACTCCTGAATTCTTCCTTTACCAATAATTTTCACTATTCCTGGTTAAGATTCAAGCAATGTAATTGAAAAATTGTCTTATCCCTAAGAAGTTTGTCATTCAACTGCTTGGGTAGGCAATTGCAAAAATAATCTTCCAAAACTCAAGAAAATCCCACCTGAAGTCACCTGAACTATTTTGCAATCCTGCCACTGAGAGTTATACTGGTATTTTTTACCTGAACAGTACAAGACTGTACATTAAAGTCTATCATAAGAATAGAAATATCTATCTAATTGAATTTTAATTGCATTATTGTGAAAGCAATAATCATCAAATATAGGATTTAATTAAAGCAGCCTCTTTCGTATTCTGTCTGGCTTTATCTTCCTTATTACAGAATTATAATGTGAAATTTTCAACACTTATGTCAAAAAGCTTGCAGTAATTATTCACTAAAAAAAGACATTAAAAGTAGAGAAAGTACCATCCACATTTCTGTACATTCCTGTCCAAAATGTTGATGTTTTGCCTTCAAGTGGTTCAAGGTTATAGGTCAGAAAGTTGGCTTCAGCTGAGTCCTCAACTGAGACCAAAGAGGCACCTGGAAGACACAGGGAGAGAAAGAGATGTTTCACAGGGGAAAACGTTCTCATTGCCCTGTCAACAAACTGCTTCAAAAAAATGCTTCAACCTGAGTATCAGAAAAGAGAGGGTGAACCTTCTCACCCAGTACCAGCCGTCTACATTTGCCATGGGTTTCGCTGGTAGGTTCTTATTGAGCACATGACAATATATACTTCCAGTGAAGATACAGCTATAATAAATTCTGCTGGTGTGAGAGTGAGTAAGATCTCTGCATAATCTGATGGGAGACCAGGCACCTATGTCACATTGCCACCAATGCCATAACCAACAATGCTGCAGACATATGAAGTCCATCATAACCAATATTCATCTGTTTCCCAAAGAAGGAAGTTGAGAGAATGAAGCTGCACAACAGCGCTAGTTTACTCATATATTATCCAAACTAAACAGTTTTCACTCCAGTAGTATAAAACTGCAATAATCAAGGGAGAAATTAGATCAAGAATTCAAAAGATACAAATTCCATTAAGCTTTAGCGACTGCTGTGGATAAAGCTGTTTATCTCCTATCAGGGTCAAAGCACAAGGTTTCTATTTTCATGATCTTCACTCCAGGCCACACGGCTCCTCTCATGCCTGGTCCCACATGCACGAGGCAGTGCGGGCCACAGGTTTTCCATTACCTCTCCAATTAAGGTAATAATTGGATGCAACTGTCTTGTCCAACACTTGGATCATCCTTGAACTCACAAAAACACATCTCACATGTTCGGCTTTCCACAGCTAGGAAAACAAGTAGGTTTTGTTACTTGATACTTTTGATACTTACTTTAGGAAAAGTAGGATACTCACCTAGTCGAAGGCATTCTAAAGATGCCTGGGCCCAGTTTCTAGAAGATGAAGATTCAATGTAGTAGCAATGACCTCGGAAAGGGATCCAAGATCTGTGTCCTTCTGACTCAGGACACTTTCCTGGAAGCTGAGGGGGCTCAGTGGGAGCTTGAACTGATTAAAAATAGTTAAAAAAAACCCATGTTACTACTTCCTTACTTCAATGCCTTCTGATTTTTGCAGGTTTTGACACTGCAAGTTTATTCAATAGGAGAATAAATAGCAGAGTAGTGTAAGTCTTAGCTTTACAAAATTTGTCTAACAGTCTTGAAATAAAGCGATAACTAACACTTGATATAAAGTGATAGCTATTCACAGTCACACTAGCTGTTTCTTATTATGTGTTTGCCCTAACTTTAAAGTGGCCCAATTCAACCTAAGTAAATTCTAATGATTTAATCTATTTAGCTCTGGAAACAAACACCAACATCTCTAATGAGATGTTTGTTAAATTGGAATGGTCAGATTTCAAGTTCTTACCATCAGATTTTTTGCAAACCGAGAAGTAACTTTCATTGCAGAATCCTGTCTTCCAGACTCCAGTAATGTCAAGATAGACACAGCCTAGTTTTAGCTTTGGCTCCCCTTCAGCCCATTTCGTGTACTTCATTCTCCAGTTATCAATCCATTCATAATGTCCATTGGTCTAAGGAAAAAAACCATCAGCTGGAATGATTAAACTCTATCAATCTACTCTGTCTACACAGTACTTCATCCTAAAAGTACTTTTTACTTTTCTTAGGCTTTTCTTAGAAACCACTAACAAATACAAATGGTTGACACTTTGAAATTTTTGTTGTGACAAACAGGTATTTATTGGGAAATACTGCAGTTCAAAAAGTGCTTTTCAGCAAAAGGAAATGCAAAGTGACATTGAGTTAATGTTGAACTTAACAATATCTTTAATTTGAAACTAATAATAATTTCATTCAAAATAAATTGTGGGAGTGAAATTCTGATGACTAATTTTTGCACTACCTCTTTCCCCAGAAGTTTCAAGACATGTAGATTATTTTAACTTGAAATACATTTAAATGAGCAATCATTTCCCACCAAAGCTGGTTAACTCATTTATCCTGCTGATTAATGTTAGAGGCATCTTTTGATTTTTGGGAAGTGGTGTGCTAAGTTCATATATTTGGGGTTTTTTTTCATTTGCTCAGCCAAATGGAGTGTGTGGGACAAGTGTCTATGCCAAGAAGAAGATATCTTATTTAAATTGCAGAAAGTATTAAAATACCAAACAACTGAGAAAGGGGAGACAAATACAATTAAACTAAGTAAACTAATTAATTATTTTGCTAAATATCCTCAAAAATGTTAAAATATTTATAGTAATAGCATTTTCTTATACATCTCAAAATTAGGTATTGTTATTAAAATAGATGTTTTCTTCTGTAAATTCTAAAATATTAGGAGTTTATATCACACTTATACCTGAAATATATAAAGAGATGTTCCAATATGCTAGACTAAAATGCCTTATTTGGAAGTGAACAGAGTGGAATATCATAGAAAAAATGTGAAAAGCACTTGCACTATATACAATTTAATCAGATTAACAGAAGAGGATGGACTCCTCTGACAGCACAAAGAAGTATTTAGGTCCAAGATGCAAGCAAATAAACTAAAATAAAGATAAATGATAAGACTTTTAAGTTCTTGACTTGTCCATGAGAAAAGCAGCATCATGTTCAATCAGTTTAATGTTCTTACCACATTACTGTTAAGACCAATCCACACAGGCACCCCATACTTTAATATCTTCAGCCACAGGAAGGAATGACTGTAGGGGTCTAAGACACTGGAAAGGTCAAACTGATTTTGTTTGCAGTTTTTCCGTGCATCCTCCCATGTCATTTTGGTGTGGATGAACAAGTAGCTACTATTCCCATAACGGATAATGTTGGATGGGGATGAAGTTGTAGAAGGCAGAAATTCAGCATCTGTAAAATAAAGGATGAGAAAAGACCCATATACTTGTTCAAAAGGGGGCTATGATTTCACTGTGGTTGCATATAGAACAAAACAAAAGTCTTCCTTATTTCATATTCCCTGGTTTATTATCAGCATGGGTAAGATGCACTATGTTTTAAGCCAGCAATAGTAGGAAAATTCAATTACAAAGCTGTAGAAAGGAAAAGAGCTGCTTAAAGCAACTTCTGATAAAGAGTAAAGGAATATTTTGTGTAATCATCAAGAATAGTATTACTGAAATTACTTAAGATTAGGTCGTGAATTTTTTCATAAAATCTTTTTTCATAAAATGAAATGGTTTGCAGAAGCTGTTTGGTTTCCAATGATTTTTTTCCTAGAAATAAAATGGTCACAACAGACCAGTCCTTAAAAATTACACAGATACTTAAACAGAGGATAGATGTAAATATTTTTCATCTCTTTTTTAGAGGCAATTTTTCTCAAGTTCAGTGCAGACAGGTTACAGTCTCACTCCAGATAGTTTATGCTACATGTACAAACCAGCATTTTCCATAACATGTTTTGAAAGCCAATGTACTCAGAAAATTAAAAACTATGGAACAAATGTCATATCAAGGGTCATACTAGACACAAAGATGCAGATACAAATTCCAGCTCAGGAAAATAGCAACACAGCATTTGCTGGGAAGGGTCAGATGAGAGCAGTGACTAACTGGACTTCTGACACATGTGACTATTTGACCCTTTTCTTCCTGACTGAAGAACAATTCGTGCATTTATCTTTATTGGAAGAAAAATCATGTTTAAACCCACATATTTAAGCAATTTCCTGGGGGAAAAAAAAAAAAAAAAAAAAAGGGTTTGGTTTTAACTAAAAAGAGAATTACCTGCATTAATTTGGCATATATATCCTCTGCTGTTATCACAACTCTGATCAGCCCACTTCCCTGCTTCCTTAACAGATTTGTTTTTCATGGCAACACAATCAGCCTCAAGGCAAAGAGATACAACACCAGTTAAAAATAGCTAGAATAAGCAAATATGAAACTTTTGACCCCCATTTGCATCTTCAGACACAAGTAATGCTGTAATTTTAGTCTCATATCTTTGTAACATTTAAGAGCACAAGCTTTAAGTTACACAAGTGATGTGGAAGTTCTATGCCTCTTACACTTCACAAATTCCTTTGTTACTTTCTATTGCACAACACTGGGGTGAGTAAGAGGACCAGAGCAATTCTAGTATTCTCAATCCCTAAGCATACAGCATGGAGAGGAGTCACAGGCAATTTAAAGAGAAATCAGATCAATCATTGCAGAAAAGACTGGATAACTTTGCCCCAGAAATAAAACAGAACCCTTAAATTGCAATGCAATAATTTATTGTTTCAGGCTGTAACAGTACACACAGCAAAGTTAGAACAGCTCCCGCCCAAAGGCAGACTGACACTTCTCTGTCAGTTCCAGCCTTGCTGTGACATTTCAACTTCTCTGACATGGACACAATAGCTAGAAATTAGATTAGCACATATTAAATAAACAGTGATTACTTCAAAAGCCTGCAGGATTACAAGTGGCTCTGTGCAATGAAACACCCATACTTATTTTATTGTTTACTTGTTTGGGGTTTTTTCTGTTCCATCTGAGAAGATGTTCAGATAATTACTTCATTTTTTTGGGTGAAAACCATTTGGATTTAAATCTTTCCAATTGAACAATTTCATACTAATTTTTACTAAATATGGTAATAATTTTTGGTAGGATCAAGTAGGATTAAATACAAATATAAAATTTATGAAAAAGAGACTTTAAAAGTTGTCACATAAGACTTAATAAAATCCTATTACTTCACATAAAAAAGAGACAAATATATATTTTTTTGAGAAGTAGCATTTCTGAAATATTTTCCTTTAGTACTCCAAATTCTACCTAATTTTTTTCCTCCTTTAGAGATAAGAAACTCACAGGTGCTCCTTTCAAAGACTCGGAAAAGGATATTATACATAAAAATCAAATTTCTACACTAAAAATTTCATTCAGGAGAAATAGAGTTAACACTACAAAGTGCTGTAGTTCTGGAGTACACACACATGATCAGAGAGAAAGGAACTCTGTGACCTATCAGATCAGTTTGTTTGACAGAGAAATAGAGAAAGTTATTTTCTGGTGGTTCGGGGCTTTTTTCCCCTTGTAAAAATTGAATGTCTGTCTTTTTATAGAGCCATATCCTTTTTGCAACTGTGACCAGCAGAATCTGCTTATTTGCTGTAAGACACCTGTGTCAGGGGAATGTTTGTGAATGCCTCCTTGCAAACTACATGCCAGCTGGGAAGCCTGCCAAGTTCAGGCACAGCTGTCACCAGAGAACTGGGAGGATGTTCCCATTGTTGTGCTTTTGGGAAAATGCCACGGGGCAGGAGAACCACTGCCCTCTTTACACAGCCCATGAGAGAACACAGGCTGAACACAAAAGCTGTGGAGTCCTCACGAACTGGAAACTGAAACAAGTCTGTGTATGAGCACTCCATGGATCCTGTCACCAGCTGATACAGCAACTGCACGAGGGCTCAAAAGCTTCACTCTACCTGGATTTACATCCAACAGGTATACAAGTATGAAAGTATGAAAGTCAAGCAGTGACATACCTAAAATCACCACAAATGCATGAATTCAATCCTAGGCAAGGTGGGTATTGATCTATTTTCCCTTGGATAACAAGTGACAGGACAAGAGGAAATGGCCCAAAGTTGACACAACAAGATTGGGTATGAGGAGGAGTTTCATCAACAAAAGAGTTTTCAGGCATTGGAAAAGGCTGCCCAGGGGGAAGTGTTTAAGTCACCATCCCTGGAGGTATTTAAAAGATATGTAGATGCAGCACATAGGGTCACAGTTTAGTGGTGGCCTTGGCAGTGCTGTATTAGTAGTTGAACTAAACAATCTTAGGAGCCTTTTCCAACCTAAATGGTTCTATAAAATCAAGTTTCAGGTAACAATTTGTGATTGCTGTTTACCTGGCCGCTGTATGCATATAAACCCATATGGCCCGACGGGAAGCCTTTGGCCCAGTTTGTAAAGTAAACCCCTGTTCCATCTGTCCAGAGGAACCTCATCTCATGATTTATATCATTTAATCCAATCCATGTCTCAGTGGCAAAATCTTTTAAATGGAAGGTAAGGAAAGCTAGAATAAAAGAAAATGCAAAGATAAAGAGGAATAATTTCAACATAGAACAGTTGTAATATTTGGTCTCACTGAGATTGGTGATATTAAATACTTTTTCTGAAATACAGAGCACTCCAGTGCTGATAACACAAGTAGGTGAGATGAAAAGGAGATGAATGCTGAGTTGATGAATGGGTAAGTAGATATATAACTGTGGCTTTGGGCAAAATACTTCATCTAAGCATATAAGCTGGTACTGGAATGAACCCCAAAAACATAACAGAAATTGTTTTTATAATGTCCCAAGACACTTTTGAATCCTAGTTCAAGACATTACCAGCTGTGGGGATCACACACATTTTTGATAATCCCACAAGAGATGTTGCCCCCCTGTGACACGACAGCACCACTGAGCTCCTGCCATTTGTGTATCTGCATGAGCAGCGCTGCTCCAGAGCCACCAAAATGTTCCTTCCCTCCCTGGACAGCTGGGCAACAGCCTGCACTGCCTTGGCAGGGAGCAAAATGCACAAGAAACATGCTCCAAATGAGACTTACCAGAACTATTGAACACAAGCAAATCAATTATCACTGCTTTGCACAGTCCAGGTGGGTGCTGATGTGTCTTAGCTAAGGTGGCAAGCTCACAAACAGAGTAGGCTAGGTCAGCTGATATTCATCCATCATGAACATTATTAATTCTATTCAATCTGCTAATCCATGATACATCGAATGTGGTGATAAAATTAATATACCACGGCTTTTGCCAACCACTGCAGTCATGGTTATGAATGTTTTTTCCTCTGAAAAGAATAGATTAATTTCTGCCTGCTTTATTAATCATTCACCTTCCTTCAGCATTTTTAAATATATGCAGTTTACTCCTCCAGGAATGAAACCTGCAGATTTTTTTGCCAAACATTAGCATTACTGTTCTGCCAAAAACTGTAACAGGAACTCAGGCCTTTATGCCTGCACTTCCTGCAATGATAATAGTTTTTTGCTAATAGCTCCATTCCTCATTTCTCTTTTACCTAGAATTCAAGTCCTGTGCATGAATTAACCACTGCAGAAATTATGTAAAATAAGAACATAACTGTTTGAAAAATGAAAGTTTGATTCCTCAGCTCTTTACAAGTGGAAAACATACTTAGTACTAAGTTCTTATCAGCAGTTTAAATTAAAACTATTTAATTGCTCAGACTTCAATGCATTCTTTTAAAATGGTTGAGTTTTCAATGTGCTCTCTTGAGTTCAATATATGTTTTGCAGCATTTTTTTTTCATCATATTCACACGTAGGATAAAACAGTATGCCTAAATAAAAGGGTCTATCTATCAAAGTCAGTCAAACATTTATCAAGGTCTTCTCCTGTATTTGGTTTGGACTTGTGTCATGTTTATTCAAGCACAGGGTAGTTTTCCCCCTCTCATCTCCCTGAGGCACAGATGCAGCTCTTGGGTTCATTGGAACAAGCTCCTCCAGAGAAAAGAGAGGCACTTCTGTGTGGAGAGCTCTGGGTATGGGTGTGAGCACTCAGCCTGTTTCAAGCTGCCCACAGGCAGTTCTCATCCCAAAGCTGTTCTACTTGATTTAAAAGGAAAGCCTTGCAGCAAGTTAATGCCACCTAGTAAAACCACATTGTTTGGATTGGAAATTGCAGGGTCCAGCTGGCATCATGTGCAAGCAGGAAAAAACACTACTTTGGCTGCCAGGACAGTACACACATATATATCTCTCTGAGCCAACACTAAAATTTGGTAGATTCAAGTGAAGACCTCATTGTAGATTTCTAAAAATTATATGTTTTGGAACAAAAATTATATATGCAATCATTATTCAAATCTGTTCATATTCAGACAAAACCCCAGCCAGCCTGTAAGGATTAAATGTTGTCTCATCTAGCTGCTACAAAACTGTGCACAGTACCTTGCACTTGTTCATTAGGGATCGAGGCCAGGTTTCCTCCTAAATTCATGCAAGCTGTTCGTGCAGCATGCCAAGTAACACGCTCCTCTTCTGTAGATCCAAATATTTTGTAACACTAAAATATGAACAAAGTCTCTATATATTATCTTCACTCCAATATCCCTCAATTGATAATCACTGTTTTAAACAGAGCAGGATGAAAAAAAACAGTAAAATAATGCATTTATCTGAAAAAATACATTTCAATGAGCTTTTGTGTTGGTTCTAGTTCAATATAAAATTAGAAGTCTCACTAAAGCATTTTGCTCAGCAACTAGATCTGATCTGAAATCCCTAGAAAATAAGCAAATCCTGACTTTTCTATAGACAGCTGACAGTGCTAAGTTATGCATGACTGATCTTAGTCTGCCTTATTATTAATTTTACTCTATAACATGTACCATGTTAGTAAAGTTAAGGAAGACAAAATGTAGTCAGTAAAAAGGATTTAACAGCTTGGTTAAAAAACACAAAGGTCAAGGCATCAATACTTCAGGAATTCTGACTAAATGTGAATCAAAACATTTGAAGAGCTGACTGGAGAATTGTGTTTCATCAACTGCAACTGAATTTGCTTCATCAGAAGCATCAGAAAAGCACTTTTCCTGCAAAACAACGGATAGGCAAACAAACAAAATCATGCATGTGTCATAGCCCTCTGCATAAAAATAACAACAGTCTGTTTTAATAAGACACAGTATGATTTAAAAATTCCCTTGTTTTCTATTATATGCTTTGCCAAACATCCAGCATAGACTGTGTTTGTTTATGGTACCTTGTTACGAAAAGAAAGCCAGGTTGGACGACATCCTCTTGGACTTGGAATTGTTGTTGGAGGAACAGTTGAATTAATGGAACTGTTGTGCCTTTCACATATGTAGGGATTTGGATAGCCACAGTTTATATCATTCCAAAACCCTGGGTGTAAGATAAATTGAGAACTGTATGACACCACATCTCAAGCTGGTTAATGAAAAATCTGTTTCACTCATTCTCATGTACAGTGCTTTTAGGTGAAAGATAAGATCAAAGCTGTCTCTCAGTTTATTATCATTCAATATCAGTGTCTAGGGAAAATATGTCACTTTTTAGCTGCAATTACATAAAGGTAAAAGCTTTGTAGAAGCAGGTACTAGAAATTTCGCAGTGACACATTAGGTCAATTTTAATAAAAAATATAAACCAGCAATCCCAACCATAGACCTCTGGCCACAGACCTCTATCAGAGCTTCCCCTTGTTAGGCTTCAGGTAAGCACAAGAGTATGAAATTATTAAGTCCTGTAAGTAATACTATGGTCTACTTAAATAACTTTTTGTAAAAGAGGAACAAAAAAAAAAAAAACCAGGAAGAAAGGATGCTTTGCAGAAGAAAAAAAAGTTGTGACGCAAGCACACAAATAATGAAATTCCTGGAAAAACATACAAAACTCACCTAAATTCTTATACATAACAACACAGTTTTCATCATTATTTGCAAAGTTAGGTTCATGTGGTGCCCATGCCAAATAATTCACTGGAGTGCCATCCATCCAGCTTAAGAAAAACAATCCAACAAAATACTTCTTTAACATAAAATAGAACTTCTTCTGTGTTAAAAAAGTAACTTTTTAATATGCTTAATATAGCTGCTCATAGTAAAATGTACAGAGTTTTTTTGCCTCTTTACTAATTGCATTAAACTTACTCTGCTCAAAGACATACAACATAAAATACAAACATTGGAAAAGCTGAACATCCATGTAGATTAGGCAATAAAAAACAAAATTGTAACCAGGAAAATTATTAGGACATATCTTTCTAGTGGTCTGCAAGTGACAGAGGTGCCCAGGCCGATCATTCAGACACATGCACAAGGTACTTAAAAGTATATTCATCTTAGGGTCCCTATGAAACCACAAGGCAGAAACACCCCATTTTCAGAGGCTCACCTAACATCCTAATTGTCCTCTGGAGGTCCCTCATTGCTATTGTGGACTATAAGGAGAACTGAGAACTACTAGCCATCTATCCAGGCACCTCAAACACAGACTGAACTGAATCCAGGCCTAAATAAACATCACATGTCAAAATCAATGTGGTGCTGCATGCTGACATTCAGAAAGGCTTGCAGAAAACCTGCCTGACCTCACAGTGCAACAGCTATCATTGTTCTAGAAAAAGAAAATAGGTTTCATTTGTTCCTTTATTAGAGTCTGTTCTCAACGGTTAAGGATGGGGTTAAAGAACATTTTTACCTACAAAAAGTCTTATATATTTACAGCTAGAACATCTACTTATTTTTTCAGTATAAATCGCATAATGAAGGAAAGTAGAATTCCTGAATAAAAACTCAAAATACATTAGCTGCAGTGTAATTTTTTGTCTAGCTTTGAACAAATTCTATTTAGGAAACATGCAGCATTTCTTCTGGATATCTAGAGATAAATTAAGATGTAATTAAACCACTTGAGAATACAATCATTTTTAAATTATGACTCAAAACTGGGTATGTCCTACCTCGTACGTTGGTCAATGCTCAGTTGTAAACCAATGAAATATGCATCCTCTTTGCCATTTTTCAACATCTAGAATGCAAAAATTAAAATTGTACAAATGCCCTCTATTGTCATATAAACCTAGTATGTTACTGATGAGTAAAATACCTCTAACTGACAGAGGATATGAACTGGATATATTCTCTAGCTACAACATTTAAGTTAAAGCAGCTCACAGGTGACAACCCACACTCAAACTTCACCATTGGCCAAAAGGTGTGGTCACTGTATCAACACTTCTCACATTTTACTTGGAAGCCACTGAAATCAGCACCTATTGCACAGTCTCTGCAGTGGACATTATCTGACTAATTTCTTGCAGACACAAGCCCCTTCCTACATTTTGGATATAAATTGATACATGTCCCTGTGTCCTCTCACTGTCACTCTTCAGCCAGCTCAGGAAACATTCTATGTAGTTCAAATATAACTTTTAAGCACATTCCTGATTAAAAATAAGTTGACCTCAGCCAGCATAAAAAGCAAACAGTTTCAATTATATAGGAAATAGGATTTCAAAGCTCTTTCTCATGGCATAATCTATGTTTTAGTTTCTTCTCTCTCCATAATTATATTCTCAGAAGAAGGAGGCAAAGGAGCAAACTTGAGGACCAAAAAGAGACTAGGTAGACTATAGGTTAGCTAAACAGGTAAGATCTAAATCCAGTGTTCTGAGTGCTGCATGTAAGTCAGCTGATGCTTTGATCCACAGTACTTAAGATATCCTACACAATCATAACTCATCAGTGTAATACTTTTTGCTAAAATGAAGCCACAGATCCCTTAAAAGTTAGCATTAGTTTGTTCTTCATACTAATCTGGCTTAGTGTAACTGCAACTTCACTATCAAAACTTGTAGGGAGAACACCATGGTGAAAGGGATCTGTGCCCATGCTCACTCGTTTTGGATGGTTTACTCCATAGTATTAATGATTTTTCTTACATATCGCCAGAGGAACTTTCTTTCACTTTCACTCTCGATGACAGAAAGGTCTCCAAAGTTCTTTTTGCAGAACTCACGACCCTCCTCCATAGGGACAGTCTCTGTGCTGAAATAGTACTGTTTGTCTTCATGTATGATCCATCCATCCTCAGTGGTCTTGAATTCTGTAAGAGAATTGCCAAGCTAACTATTCTGCTCCTGAGATGCAAGAGTCCTCCTTAATAAAATTTTAGTGCTTTAGAACACAAACACACACAAGGAGCAATAGCAGTAACACCTACCGGGTGTAGGAGATTCTGTTGGTTCAGGCTTCACACTTGCCCCTGTGACAAAAAACATTTATTATGATTGTATACCTTCTGTCTGAAGAGAAGATATTTACTGTGTCTGACAGGCATGTTTTAATACTGATATTGACTTTCACAGTTAGCAATGGATTTAACATCAAAATGCAGAAGGAACTAAATAATCTAAATCTCTCGTTTTTTATATAATATTCAATTTTAAATATGTAGTCTTGTTCCCTGAGGCTATTCCTTACATGCAAAGTATTATAAATACCTTGAACTTTACCTGAATCAAGTTTTTTTTTTACTCATTGAAAGCAGTAAACCCTATGTCCCAAAGCATTGACTCTATTGAGACAATTGTCCTGGATCTCCATCTCTCTCTCTTCCCCTGGCCACAAATACTTGAATTCTGACTTGAACCAGAGACAGCAGGAATGCAGGCTGAGTTATCATCTGATGGAGTGCCCTAACTACTACAGGGTAAGGTTCTTTCCATCTTTCTCTGGTTGAAACTAACTTCTACTATGATCTTACAAATCTCCCCAGATAAAATCTCACTGGAAAAATTCCTTTTTTTTTTTTTTTGCTAAGGCATCATGGAGATGGGATCTTGGATGTCATCGTTAGTGTACCAGGAAAGGAATTTATTATGCAGAAAACCTCTGTCAGTTCAGGCTTACCAATTAGTTTTTTACTAAAATCTCAGTAGTAATGATGTTTATTAAGAAAATCTATACCTATGAAATTATCTTACCAATGAAAGGCAGAGCTGATATTTATTGTCAATAATATAATGTAACATCTTTATTTTGCTGCTCTCTGTCCCACTATAAGAATGCAGTAAATCACTTAAATGTGCTGCAATTTCTAAAAAGCTCAAATGCAAATACATGCACTGCTAGTGAAACTCAAGTGCTCCCTAAATTATAGATATTGTCTTGATATCTTCAGTAAATAAAAAGCATCCAAACACATATTTCATGAGAATTCAGCAAGTAATCAACATGTGAATATAGAAATAAAGTATCTTGAAACCAGGCTCCATCCTCAAACTACACATTCTTATCAAACAAAACAGTACCTAAAGCAAGAGAAGGAGGGAACTATTCTTATAAAGAGGCTTTGAAAATTTTTGTTTCTTACAAGATAAAAGTCAACCAAGAACATCTTATTACACTAATACGCAGGAGTGAGCAATACCTTTTCTTATTTGGCAAATCCATCCGTACATATAATCACAGTGCCTGTCATTCCAAAGCATGCTGGATTCACCACCGATCTCTGTACAAAGTTCAACTCCTTGATAATTATTTGGTTCTCCAAAGCCCCAGTTTTCATACCTCACCTAGGACAGAAGAAGTTTTGTGAAGATTCTGTTATATGGAAATAAAGTAAGGGAGAGAGGGAGGAGACAGCATCAAAGCACAGACCTACAAATTGTTCCTATTGTCAAGTTAAAAACTGAGGATGAAACGAGGATCCTCCTGTCCAAATGCTGACACTTCAAACTTTTCAGACGGCAAATGGATTGCAGTTTAGGTAACAGTTGTTTTCATACATACTTGGAAGAATATAAACATTTTTTATGGGACCTAAATTCTTTAAAATACATTTAATAACAATGTTGGGGCATACTACATCTTGATATTAAACAAGTTAAATATACAATATGAGTAGAATAGGATGCTATTAGGATGCAATAAAAATGTTGGCATTTGCCTCAGAAGAAGTATTACTGCTATTCTAATTTTCCTATGTAAAATCCAGTTCCAGGTTTCTGTACTGACAATCCCCATCAATATATCTTGACCAACCTTGTATCAAGTACACCTACATCTCCAAAAATCACTTTCATTTCTACAGTTTTATACCTTAGTTTAAAGTGCAGTAAGTCAAACTGGCATTTAAAAAGTGTCTTCATCTCCATGGAATGTAAGCCATTGCAGATAATGAGCAAAGAAAATAACAACTAAAGAAAGACTATTTTACACAAAAAATCCTCACATTCATAAGAATATCATTTTAGTCTTCATTTATTTAGTTTTCTTGTTGATTCAATGTGTATCTTCTTATCAAAAATCAGTATGTTTTAGCCAAAAATATCAAGCCATAAAATTGCTATTCATTAGCTTTCTTAAAGAGTGCACAATACAGAGGGTTATGATTAAGCATAAAAAATACACAGAAACACATACACTACACATAAATAAGAAGCACAGGGAATGCAAAATAACAGCTGTGGAAATTTAAATTACTCACTGGAGATCCATCACTCCAAGCAAAGCCATCATCAGGATTCAAGTAATATAAACCTATCCAGAAATTCTGGTGGTAATAGCCATTGTTTCTACAAAAAAAAAAGTACCAATACTAGTAAGAGCATTACAATATTTTTAACAATCTACCATTTACTACAGTTAAGAGTTCTCTAAGGATAACGTAATGCTGTTAAAAAAAAAAATAAAAACCAAGGTGGAAATAAATTAAAATGCAGCTGCTTCTAGCTGTTATCATTAAGCATTAAGTCAGACTGAAATACAGATCAAGAAAATTACCAGATACAACTCCTGTAAATAAAGTGGCTTAATGCCTTTGTATAATGGTTCACTGGCTACTGTTGCTCCGTTTCTCAACTCCTCATTTTCTCTGTAAAGGCACTTACAGCTTTCAAACAGAGAGTTACTTTCTGCAGTTGAATCGCATTTTAAAAATATCACCTTCAACTAATCATTGCCTGCAAGCAGACACACTTTACTGATTAATCTGAATATATTCAGTTAATTTGCGGCAAAGATGCATCTACGACTTCTTCCTTACTGTAAATACACAACTGGGATTTTAGTATGGTCATAGCATTTTGCAGGGCCTTGATACTTCAGTCTTGCTTCTTGGTTAGCCAGGGATGTACAAGATCCTTGAGCCCGATTTGCTCTGGTCATATTGCAAGTGTTAGCTTTTCATCTTATTTAGAAATCTCACACCTGTTTTTTTGCAGTTCAGGGACTTACTAACCTTATTTACCCTTCCTTATGTAAAAAAAAAATTAAACTGAAGTTGCCTCTGCTTTTTTATGAATTCATAAAAGTGACCAAAAATCAAGATATTATCCAGATTTATTAAACTGGATATTCGTTTACTTACGTGAAAACAACTGGCATCTGTAGTGGTTTTATAATATCAACAACTCCACAGTAAATAGCTTTACTTCAGATGATAAGTGCTGCCTTAACTAGACATCTGGCCAATGCCATTTCAGCACTACCTTTTGAGGTTATTGCTGCTAGTCATGCAACTACTTCATCAGCCCTACGCTTTTGCTGTGCGTTTGACACGGACAGGGACTGCAGACTGGCTCGCACAGACGCAAACCCAAAAACAGCTAAGGAGAACTCTTTCAGGAAGCGCCAGGGCTGGCAGGGGTGAGTGAGGCGGTGTCCCCATGGACACTCACGCGATGGAGCGCCAGATCACGAACTGCTCCTCCTTGCCGTTAATGGAGGCCAGGTCCCCCCCGATGGAGCGGCAAAACGCCTGCGATTCCAGCCACGTCTTCTTGTGCTCTGCTCTGGAAAAAGGCTGCAGAGACCATTGTCACATCAGAAAAAACAGACCACATAGAGCTCAAGATCTCAAGATCAAGGAATCAAATCAAAAGCAGTTGATTTACAATTATCTTCTGTGGGGGTTACAGAAACTTTGAGTAGGAGTGCTCTCTGTGAAACACAGGCTTGGAATGAGCTCTTTAAGTCAAGTTAGCACACTGCACTGCTGATAAGAGTGTCTACTGTAAGACAACACCAGACCACAAACTTACCAGAACTGGAATTTAAGAGCAGAAGGTCAAAACCTGTAGATTAGACTTTAACAGAATAAACAAAACCATGAGCATTTCAGTAGAAAGGAAGAAGACTTCTACATATAATCTGGAAAAAAGATTATGAAACAATAGGACACACATATGCCAATTTTTATTGGGATCACAGAATATTCTGAGTTGTATGAGACCCACAGGGATCATCAAGTCCAGCTCCTAAGTGATTGGCCCATAATGGGATCAAACCTGCAATCTTGGCATTATAAGCACTATACTCTGGCAAACTTAGCTAATCACATGTAGGTGAAGCAAACAGAATCTACCTTAATGCAGAAATAGCCAACATACTTACTTTGAAACAGAAGCTAATACGATTGCTTGAGTCCCAGCCTTCTGGGCACCGGGGAATAGGAGTTGTTGTGGGAACAGGTGGAAGCGTCACTCCTTCTGCCCACACTTTGCATATGAACTTTGCCTTTTCTTCACATTTTATTACATCCCATAATCCACCTGCTATTCCAGTCCTCATGGCAACACAGCCTGGCTTTCTTCCTGATTGTAAACAGGAATGCACAAAAGTGCCATTTAGGGTGTTGTAAGAAGTTAGAAAATTTCATGTTCTATCCTGGTAAAAATAAAGTCATTTTACAGAGTCAAAAATATTTCTAATCTTAGAGCAGGTTCCCTGGAGGACCACAAAAGTGATCAGAAGGCTGGAACATCTCTCCTACAAAGAGAGGCTTAGGGGTGGGGCAGTTCAGCCTGGAGAACAGAGGACTCCAGGGAAACACTACCTTGACTACTCAATACCTAAAGAGTGCTTATAAGGTGAAGAAAGACTTTTTACCAGATTTTATAGTGACAGAAGAAGAGACAATAATTTTAAAATTAAAGAAGGTAAGTTCAGATTGGGCATAAGGAATGAATTTTTTTTTATTATGAAAGTAGTGAATAACTGGAACAGGTTCGCTGGAGAAGTTGTAGTTGTCCCATTCATGAAAGATATCAAGTTCAGGTTGGACTTGAATTTGAGCAACCTGGTCTAGTGAAAGGTGTCTATGGCAGTGGGTGGGGACTAGCTACCGTTCTGTGATTCTATGATTCTAATTCATGAAGACAAAAAAAGGCAAAAAAATCTGTAGTTCTTCCACTCTGAAATACTGAATTATGCTTAACATCAAATCACCTGCAGTGGCTGACTCTAGCTAGATCATAACCTTACATCCAAGAAATTCTTCCCTAAAATTGAATGTGGTTAGAGCTAGTTTCTCAATTCTTTTCTATTTTGACTTAAAATTTTCAAGAACTAACTAGGTATATATAAGCCTACATAGCCTTGCCACTTCACCTGACACATTCAAATCAGCAATTAGATTAGGTACTGAAATTAAACAGAATCAGAGGACCTCCTGAAAGGCATGTGCAACATACCAGAAAACTGAACCAATAACCATTCTGATGTGATTGTGTCAGATTAAATGACCTCCCTTTGTTGTATTTTGGCCCTCTTTGGCTTTACAATCCCATTTTCTCTAGGGCTCAGAGATGCTTGATGCATGCTGATATCCCACACACTCAGAACGTGCAGTGAACAAGTGTGAAATGAGATATGGCCAAACAGGCAGGACTTGCAAGGAGGTCACTGGGCCTGCAGAGATTGCTCCTCCAGAGCCATACACGCACAGACTTCCCCAGAACATGTAAATCAGGAACTTGATCTCAATGAAAAGTTTCTTCCCAAAATTATACTAAAAACTCATTTCAGCGCTAGGCAGGAGCTTTCCAGCCATGCTGGATTCTTGGGGAGAGCAGCCTGATGCATTTGAAAGCCATTGGCCATTATGTCATCAAGAGAGAGCTAAGGAAGGAAAAATCTTCAAGAGACTTATTTTGGGCCTTGGACCAATTAAAGAGCACAGAGTCATACCTACCAGGCATTTCAGAATTCCAGTGTGTAAATAAGACAGATTCACCATTAGACCACTTGAAAGTTCCCTTTTCTTCTACATCTGAAAGTCCAATCCAAAAGTATCTTTCTGTTTTCAGCCCAACCAGGCTGGTCAGATAGGCTTGTTCATATCTGTTAAAAAGAAATCCATCAATAAATTAATATTGTTAAATTTATTTTTTAAAAGTTGCAAAAGGTTTGTTATTATCTCAGAATTGGAGCTGCATCTTCTGGAAAGCAAAGTTTGAAAGGATTTTCTTTAGCAAAGAATATAACAAAACCATTAAATAATAGATATTTTGTGAGCTTTGATATCAGAGTATTTTGCTTTTTCACAGATGTCTCAGTGAATAAGACGGCCTAATCTTGGACTGACAGGAAATTGATGGTAAAGAAGAAACCTGACATGCCTTATGTTTTATACCATTCATTCTGTGAGTTTCTAGTACTCTTGTATTTTATTACTTCTTGTTTCAGACAAATCCAAAACTGGAAAAGGAATCTCAGCGTTACTGAAGTTACAAAAAGTAAAGGCTAAAGTAGTATGATTATGATACTAAATCATAAAACTAAGGAACACTGTAAATTAGATCCAATGATTGGGCAAGACAAGCTGTATTTAGCAAAGAAACCTATGTGGAGGTAAAGCCTGTCATAGTTCACTATGGTGGTTGAACAAACAGCTCTTAAGGAATCAGAGCAAATAAAGAAAGTCTCCTCCTAACAAGGTGGAGTCAGAAGGCCACATTAGTGTTAAAACATTTTTATGGCAGCTGCAGTGCTCTGTTTATAGAGCTACCATTTGTGACAGCTGGAGCTTTCACAGTAGAATATACCAATTTTGATTATATAGAAACAAATAAGAGATTGTGTAAAGCAACAAGTCATCTGCAATAAAAATATTTTGTTTCTTAAACTTGTTATTTTTCCTATATTGGACATAGACTAATGTGCACAACTTCTCCAGAAATTTTGCACTCACTGAACCCTGGCTGCATTGTGACAGATTTTCAGGTACCAAGCGCTGTACATCATTTGGTTTCTCACTTAATTTTTAGAAAGTACCTCAATAAAAAAAACCAGATAGCTGAAAATTATATCCTCTTGCTCATTTGTACTACCTTTTGTAAAGAATTCAGAGCCATATCTCTTCATTTAATACTCAAAATTGGATTCTGTCTCCTTATTCAAGTAAACCACCACAATTAAGAAGTAGAAGATACAATTCTACTTTTTATTTGACAAAACCATCTATATCAATACTGATTTCACAGCCATGACCTGCTTTCTGTATAAACCAGATTCCTCGATTTGAATTTACATGTAAAAGCTGTGAGAAGTTCTGTATTGACAGATAGCTGTCCTCTAAAGTTAGATGC
Organism: Melozone crissalis; assembly: GCF_028551555.1. NCBI lineage: Eukaryota > Metazoa > Chordata > Aves > Passeriformes > Passerellidae > Melozone > Melozone crissalis. The sequence continues at coordinate 20,988,321 of NW_026535794.1, forward strand.
TTGCCCAATCAGAGTCTTTATTCTGATATGCAGGTGCAGATGCTAGAAGTTGAATCCTCATGTGACCCCCTCAGACAATTAGACGCTTACATACCTGTCTTCAACTGTTGCTAAAAAAGCCTGATGCCTTCCACAGGTTTGATTTGCTTGAGGAAATGTTAAAAATGTATTTCCAATGAAGTAACAATAAAAACCATGTCTTTTCCAGCCCTGTCAAAATAAATATGAAGTGATCACAAAGGGAAAGGGAAAAGGAAAGGGAAAGGGAACCAACAAAACAGAAAACTGATTTATACCAGGATTACCTAACAACTAGTCAAAGGAACAATGTAACTGAAAAAGTCAGAGTGGAAGCAGGCAGGATCAAAGTTTTTAAGTTTTTTAGAATTTTGTTTTGTAAAAAAATTTTTCATATCTAATTAATTTTCAATCAATGGATTCCCCTCACAAAGGGATGAGCACCTTTTGTGCTCAGAACAGGATTATAACCAGCACATAGGAAACATGAAATCACGAGGACAGTCTTGAAAAGCAAACTTCAGCTTGAATTTTCAGAAAGGGAATGACACTTCAAACAAGTTTGTTAATTCTTAGCTAACATTAAAACTCACTCCCAAAGTTTTGTCATTCAAATATCTTTTACTCAGAAACATGCTCTCAGAGAAGGTTGCTATGATCAGCCACAGTTCACAAAAAATTTATTCTGATGGTTTTTAATTTCACACTTTTGAGAGACATTTTTTTCTACAAGCATGCACTTTGTTCTGTAGGCAATGGTAACATCCATAAGTATTTATTTCCTCCAACACTTGTAAGGATTCCAGGTACTCTTAACAAATACTGAGAAGAGTCATCAAAGACTTTTTCTGAAGTTGTGTAAACCAGACTTGGAAGAAAAGGCAATTTCTTCAAGGAAAACAACTGCTCAATAAGATTTCCTATGACATAATAAATTTCAGTAGTTTTTTTGTAATTACTGGGTGTTATGCCATTAGAAAGCAAGCAAGTAAAAAATAGATCTGCTGACAATTCAGAAGAACAACAATAGATTCATTTTATTTAGTGGCAATATGTTATTCAAAGTAGAGAGAACTGCCAGAGTGCACAGAAAAGCCCTGAGTATTTAGACAGGGACACCCTTCCTGCTATGGACAATTATGTAGAAAAATGTAGCCAGAGTTGAAGTGCAGCTGATGGCACAGGCAAACTCTTTAGGGAAGCTTGAATGCCAATCAAGGAAAAATTATCTACTGCAGGGATAACAGGTTTGAGATTTGGTTTAAGTTCTGCAAAAAGAAAGTGAGTATTAAGAGCCAAATGACAGTCATAGATTAGATTTAGTCATATTTAGTCATTCTGCCATAGAAATGAGAAGGCAAACTCTTCTGATTATGAGGAAACAGAACCTTTTATTCATGTTTTTTCTGCCACCTAGGTGACAGCTTCTCTTCTTTATCATTCTTAGCAGCCTATTCAGATCAGACAGCTTTTCTTCACTTACTCTCTGGCAGCCCATGTCAATATTTTCCTCTTCTGTAGGAGCGTCTGACATTGGTTTCCTTTTACAGATGTAGCCAATTTTCTTTTCACAAGAATGGTCTGCCCAAAATCCATCCTGAACATACAAACAGAACCTCAGTTAACTGGGCTTTAATCTTCAAAAAAAGTTGCTTTATGCTTCTAAGTATTTAATAATTTTTTGCTAGCTTTCAATGGAGAAAATCCTTCACCTAAGTTCAATACTTAATTGCAACATCTTATTCCTATCTCACTTCTTTTGGAGATGATTTATCATTGACTTACACTTTCTTTGATTATCTGCCCTTCTGAAAACCAATCCCTTGAGAATGACTGCAATATACCATCTTTACAAAGACTGCTGATTTAATAATTATGTTGGAGGAAAGGGAGATATCAGCTATCCCCAGAGAAATTCAGCTCTAACAGCAAAAAAACAACACCAGAAGACTGCATTCCTTGGTTAATACTTACACAAAACTTTGAAGATGCGAAAAGTTCTTTGTCAAAGTTAGAATTATTATTTTTATTCCTCATACTGCAGGTTCTCAGAAGAAACAATGACATTCAGTGGGAGTTGTATACTGAAAGTAAGGAACGTGACACCATGTTCCCAAAATATTTTATGTACATTTTGGCTGAACAGATAAACTAAGATATTAGGAGACAAAGGGAAACTTGTGCTCCATTCACCTGTACCTTGAAGACTACACCTTTACAACTGTAATTTCATAGCAGTTTATGGCAATTTCTTTTTTTTCTTTTTTAATTTGCTTTATTCTTTCAAACCCCCCTTCCCACCAAAAATGTAAAATAATCTTCATGTTACCACACAGACACTTGTGCCACAATATCCCAAGTTCTCAAGACACTCAAAAACCCTGCTTCCAGCAAAAACTCTCCCAAAGCTCAGCACTTCTGCTTACAACAACAAAGCCTTGGATGTCACCTGGTGCTTGTGTCTGTCCTGTGCTTACTGCAAGGAAAGTTCATTGGTGGCTGTAACATCATTCCCTACCATGTCTTTCTCATAAGGTTGGCAGACCCTTCAAATTATCACTCAAATCTCTGACCTTCTCAGTCTGGGAGAAATTAGCTTTGCAAAACCTTCAGACTTCCTCAACACAGGAGAACCTGCCCTGAAGCTGTGGGTCTCTGTAGGCACAGAATTTGTGGGAATTGGGAATGGGGCTGCAGTGGAACCCCATCCCCAGTGGGCGCAGCTGTGAGCAGCACTGACAGCAATGGCACAGGGAGTGCCAGGGGCACTGAGCCCCATCCCCAGTGGGCACAGCTGTGAGCAGCACTGACAGCAATGGCACAGGGAGTGCCCAGGGGCACTGAGCCCCATCCCCAGTGGGCACAGCTGTGAGCAGCACTGACAGCCATGGGCCATGGAGTGCCCAGGGGCACTGAGCCCCATCCCCAGTGGGCACAGCTGTGAGCAGCACTGACAGCAATGGCACAGGGAGTGCCCAGGGGCACTGAGCCCCATCCCCAGTGGGCACAGCTGTGAGCAGCACTGACAGCCATGGGCCACGGAGTGCCAGGGGCACTGACCAACCACCAAAGGGAACAGAGGGCACACAGGTGCACTGCATGAACACGAGGGGTATAAAAGGGCTAAAGAACAAGAAGAGCAGATGCTTGAAGCCTTCTGATGTGGTCTGATGTTACTCTGTATGGGCAGATGCCTGGAGCCTCCAGATAAGGTGTGGTATTACTCTGTGGGTTGAAGCTTCTGATATTGTATGTGATAGTCTGTGTATCGTGGCCATCTCAGCTGTGACATATGCTGCAACCTACGCTGTGACAGGTGTCTAGTTGCAGCAAGATTGCTTGCTGCCTTTCCATAACTATGTTTTCAGTGGGAAATTCATGCAGTAATTTCTAGCTACTTCGTACCATATCTTATGAGCTGCCTTTTGTGACTATATCTCTGTTCTCTTACCTTCTCATTAAGTAAACCCAAACACCTCCTTGAAAAAAGTGATGTTACAGACAGGGCAAGGCTTTGTTCCATAAAAATAAATCATAGATTCACATGGCTTCTACCAAGGACAGATCAACCCCAAAATATCAGCAATGGAAGCATTAATATTATTAGGTAGGCAAATATCAGCAAACTGAGAAGGTCAACTTATGGTTATGCATTGTTAATTTTGCAAAATAAGAAAATACCTTTGGTATGTGTACATGCTTTTTCTCTCCTGATAAAATAGGCAAACTCTAAAGGAGATGGTAAGTTTAATATTTTTGACTCATAAAAAGGAAAAATACAACATCAACGCAGACTGACTTTTATGCCCAGTATTATCTCTGTTCCTGTAATACTCCTAGGTCACTGATTATTGCTAGATTCCAGCAGACAGCCCTTTCAAAGCAGCCTTTAAATTGTAGGTATAGAGTCACTTCAGGAAAGGCTTTCACTAATGACACTGCTAAGTACTTTACTACTTTTCTCACAGCTCTTCATGTGCAGTGTAGCTACAGCATAGCAATTAAACCACCTAGATGCACAATTTATAGCTTTGCCTAGAAAAATAAAATTAAGATTTTTATTTTCTTCTGAAGAGATTACTTCTCTCTAGCAACAATAAAAATTTACTAGTGCAATTTTTTAAGGTGAATCCCATATTCAGTCAAAACATAAAAAAAGCCAAACATATCCAAGGTGTCTTTTTAGCTTCCTGAAGAAACACATTTACATGTTTGTCTGCTTCCTGGTGTAATTATAAGATTCTTTTAAAAGTCCACATTCACAAACTGAAATCCAGAGCTTTGGATCTTGAGGGGCAGTTGCCACTACTTTTCTGCTTCTCAGGGACGACAGTGAAATTTTCTGGAAAACTCAGAGATCCTTCCTCAAAAAATTAATTTCTGACTCCAAAATCGGCTTCTTCAAGCAGTAATATCCCCATTTTTAAAATTGTTTTTTATTTACCCTTGCATAGAAAATACTCAAAATATAAAGGAAATCTTAAGACAATTTAGTCAATAGCTATGCGACTTTACCTTTCCCTTCATAACAACACAGTCCTCTTGCCTGTTGTTTGCGTGGGTGGGTTCTCCACGAAGCCACCTAGTGTAGGTGACAGGTGTTCCATCACTCCATTCAAAATACATCTGAACCTTGAGGTCGTTCAACCCAATCCACAGCTCATCAGATGGCTCTGAAACACACAATTAATAATCCTGTCACATAATGTGAAATCTCTTCTTTGTGGAAAAGAAAACAATTTATTCTCAGGAAGTTGAAAAGGCAGCCAGGAAATTAGGGTTCTCGGCCTCATAGACGTCAGACTGATTCTCATATACCCACTCCAGTCATCAGGACAGGCCAGTCACCAAAGTGGCAATAAAATAAGGGTGTTCAACTTCACAGAAAACAACCAAAATACTCCCTTTTCTGAATTATCTTGCAACACAACAAGGTTCATGTTTTTTTCTGATTCAAAACTATTTTAACAAGATATGAATAAACACCTAAATAAGATATTAGCTCCCCTTTTCCTCCTACTTTTAGTATAGTGAAGAAAGAAATGTCCTATTTCCTAATGCTAAAACACCCAGTGATGTCTTTTAGAGATGAAAACCAGAGTACTTGCAAGTTTTTCCATTATATGTGTTCCTATATTTTATTTCATTTCAGAGTAAAGCGAAATTAATGTCAACTGAGATATTGCAAATATCACCCTCCCAGCCAGTCACTTGAATGACAGTCAGTTCTCTGCCCTTTCTCCTTCCCTCCTTTACCTCTCTTGCCTTTATTACACCTAAGTGTGATCAGCCCTCATAGCTCATCCATAATTTCTTACCACTTCTCCACCCCTAAGACTTCAAATTCTCAGGCTCTATTTTCAAACACACACCTTTACCCTTTCTTGCAGACTGCATTTTATGTTCAGAAGTCTCCCAAAATTACATTTCAGTACCCTTGTTGAAACACTTCTGCTAACACATTGAAAGCTGATCCAATTCTACTGCCCATCACGCTCCCATTCCCTCCTTGCTCACTGCCATCCATGATCTTTATTTTTGTTCAGTTACCTCTTAAAATCTTTCTGTCTGTGTTCACTGAGCATTTAGCGCAGCAGAGGCGTTGTCCATGCTCAGGGCTCCTACAGTGGTGGGCTCACACCATGTAATATGAGCAATAAACAACATTCTTCAACAAAATAACTACATCAAAGCCATCTAAATAAGCCATGTAAATCTATAGAGTCTCTTCCTACATAACATCTTTTTCCTCACTTCTTTTTTGCCATCATCTCTACAGCTGTATGACTAAATACCAAGAGAGTTTTTTTTTCCAGCAGTTTGTAAAGCTGCTTCCCATTCTCAGTCATGCTCTGGGCCACACTTGTGCCGTGTCACATGCTGGACTTCCGTGTAAACATCCAGAATGCACTTCTTTATTCTTCATGTTCCTCTCTAAAGTTCTCCTTTGTGGGTGATGCCAACAAAAGCTCAGCTACCATGACAATATTCACCTCACTGTACCCCTTCTTCCTTTGTTTTATCATGGGACTGTGAATTGTTTGGCACAAAGATAGACTTTTGTTCTTTCTGTACAGCAGTGCTCTGATGCAGACAAGATTTTTCTAGGCATTGCAATACATGGTGTTCTCCTCTCAGTGGTGAACAAGGGTAATCTGACACAGTCATAAATTGTCGTAAAAGGCTTCTTTAGTTGTTCCAATTTTACTCCTCTGAAAAGAACACTTTCAAAATAGTCTGTTGCTGCTAGTGTGTCATTTGTGAGAAGCCTGGTTTCCTTCATGATTATTTGCCTTTCAAAAACACTCAGTTTTACAGAAACAGAATAGCAGTCAGTTCAGGAAAGGTCTTTGGAGGAGGTATCAAACTGTGAAATAACCTATTTTGTATATGTAACGTGAAAATACAACTAGTCTCCTTTAGAATCCAACTTCTATCAAATGCCCTGATATCTCATCAAGAGGTCCCACCTTTCCTAAGAATATCTTTTAAAAGAGTAAAAGTTTCATGAGAGACCAAGTCACTCTTTCGGGAATGTGAAGATAAGCACAAGTTGCTGTGAGGGTAGCTAGGATACAAAAGTAAATCATATCAGCTACTTTGGGATTTCCACTCCAGGACTGCTGCTATGCTGCAGCTCAAAGCACATGGCTACACTTTGAGTGAAGGATAAACTAACTCATCTTTACCTGGCACTGAAAGCACACATAGGATCAGACACTGCCAAGAAGCACATGTAGGTGTGAACCTGCTTCTTCCATCCCAAAGCAGTAAAGTGTTCCTTTGTGCAAGAGCAGGTTCATGCAAAGCAATAGCAACCATGAAATTGGCTCAGAGTCAGCATGGCTGCATTCTCCTAATGAACACATCCTGCACCTGCAGACTAACTTGCCTTGCAACAGCTCAAATATGTGCTCACAAACCAAGCACATAAATACTGTATTTGATATGGGACACATTTGATTTGTATTCAGATATGGATCTGAATCCATGTACTGGGACAGATGGACTTGTGTTTCAGGAGAAACACAACCAGCATGACTTGAAAGATTAAGGATGTGGCAGTGTTAATAAGGACACAGATCTTCCAAAACTGTCTTGGACCAGCAGGCCTCACTTCCCCTCCATTTATTTTTGAACATTGATTGTAAAATCCTTTTATCTTATGAAAAAGTTTTAAATTGCGTTAACCTATATAGAAGGAGAAAGGAAGGAGAAGCAGACCCTAAGAAACAGGAGTTTGAAGATAATGCAATTTGCATCACTGACCACAGCTTTTTTGTGGTAGTAAATCTTGTTTGGTTTTGTGCTCCTATTCTGTGTTCTTGTTTTCTCTGATTTTTTAGTTTAAAAGTGAAGTCCTTTTGTACTCTGGGGTCAGGACAATTATAGGATATTATTATATCCTATTCTGTGTATATCCTATCCTCTGATTTTTTAAATATAAAATTTAACTCCTTCTGCACCCTGTGATCAGGACAATTAGTATTTTTAAACAGTCTCCTCATTTTATTAACAAGTAACACATATTCAAAACACCTTCTTTACTCAGTATATATAGATACATGTTATTGTGAAAAAATACTCACGGTACCCAAGTTGAGAAATAACAAAGCTGTATTCTTCAACATTATGGATGCTAGCCAGATCTCCATCCTCTTTCCTGCAAGATGTTAAGGCATCTTTCCATATTTTGGGGTCCCTATGAATTATGTAACAGTGACCAGCATATGACATCCATTGGTGAGGACACCTAATAGGCACATTAGTCTCTGAAAAGAAAAATTGCCATGAAGAGTTTCAGAATTCTGTTGTCAACTGAAGACTAAACATCAGATCAGAAAATATTTAACAAAAAAAATTAATTATATATTTTCTTCACAAAGAACTGCAGATTTGAAAAATATATACAGTGATAAAAATCTGCATGAATAATTGAAAGTTGAAACTTATACACTTAAAGAGTAGTACAGTTGCAAACAAGTGCTTGCAATTTCAGAAAAGACAATTAAAAACAGTTTTGTCTCTTATACGCATGTGTATATCATACTAAAATATAAGGTCTGCAGAACGGTGCTTTATATTTTTTCTACCCTGATGTCAGCACCTCTCTTTAACCCCCATGCTATCTGTTAAGAACCTGACTTTACAATACATATTGATGAGAGTAATTATTTTTCAAAAAAACTTAGGCACTTTATGGATTAGCCCATCTGCTAGACTACTGAAAGAAATAACTGATTATACATAATCCTAAGAGAATCCAAATAGGACTACTGTGTTTAGGAATCCTTTTCAGCAGCTTAACTGAGAAAATTACGTTGTCAAAGTAAACAATTTATGCTTAAAACTTGCTTTCAGAAGCTCAGTAGAAGAGCACCGGGGTATTGCCAACAAACATATTACTGTTCAGCAAACAATTCAACCTCAGAAGGAATGCTACCTGAACATGTAACAAACAGAGTATTGCTGTTGTAGAAACAAATTATGATTCTTGCAGCTCTTTATAATCAGCAGATGGGTTTAGAAAACACCAATATATAGAGTAGAACAAGGACAGCAGGTTGTCAGAAATTCTGCTGGCAAAAAAACCTTGTATATATCAGAAGAAGGAGCAATGTTTGTTTAACAGTGTGATGTATCCTGTAGAAATGTTTAAATAGGCACCCAGACTCATGACCCATCAAGCCCTTGTGGCAGGCACATATCCTGTTTCAGCTGGATGATACTGATGATTAATAGATACTTAGTGTCATAACACACAAACACACATTTCTGTTATAAACAGCACCTGCTCTTTCAGACCTGCAACTAAAATGTGCCAGCACATTCTCACAAAGTTCAAGTAAAACTACTTTATTCCCCAGGACAAGGGGAAATGCTTGGTCAGAAAGTTCTCAAGTCTGCCAAAGGAGAGAAAAAGGTGAAACAGAGGGTGGGGGAACCCCAGGAAAACAAAGTGAATGTAGGTGGTGATGTTGGGAGAAATGATCGAGCACAGAGGTGACAAATGCTGTTGTAGAAATTTGTCTGATGCTTCAGACAGCCGCCTAATCCATTTTATATCAGGTCTCAGCTCTGAGCATATGCATTGTATAGCGCTTTGCCATAAATCAGAGAACACTCAACATACCCTCCTGCAAACCACAAACACTGCATAGAACAGAAATCAGCAGTTCAGACATAGCCAGAGAGAGTCATAAAGGTATTTATGTCTCAGTGAGTCCATGAGCATCTCTTTTTCTATTGCATGCAGACTGTGACAATATCACCCACTAAACACTAAAGCAGCTGTGGCAGGACAGCAAAACTTTTGTTTGTAGATCCAGTAACAAGAGGGAACTTGTTTCAGGCTACAAAAAAGAAAAAAAAAATGTTGATGGTCTAGCTTCTTTGGTGTAAGTCTTAGTGAATTACATTGCTGGGGATTTCTTAGTACAAGAAACTTCAGTTCTTGATTTCAGCTACTCAGCAAAAACTAACTCTGTACTTCCCCATTCTACTTTTAAAGAGACTACTAGACAACTCAAAGACATCCAGTTCACTTTTTCATCCTAATGGAAACAAGTACTGCTTCCTGGACATCATTTCACTTAAACAAAAGAAGCAATGCAAATTATCATGAATAAAAGGTAAAAGATAATATTACATTAACATTCAAACAATAATATTCCAAATATCAATCTGATAAATGTATTGGCCTGCAACTGTACAATAGTTATTCCTCAAATATAGAGCAAATACTCTTGTGAAGCTGACTTTCTTGTAAGCTTGACTTTCTGAAGTCTGAGAACTCTCACAGTGCTTGACTAGTATGTCTAAAAGGCTGAAAGCACTAGCTGAAGTCAGTCTCATGATTCTGAAATTCAAATTTATCTCTTAAACCCATCCTATGTGGTCTGATAAGACAGAGATGCACAGCATCTCAGCAATAACAGTAGGAGCATTTATTTCTTCTAACCAAATATTTAAAGAAACATTTGTGAACAGCGCTTTAGGATCACCACACTTTGTTGGCTTGGGATGAAATCTATGTTGGCAGTCACTTTGTGGAGTGATTGATAAATAGACAGCCTTTCCTTTCAGCATTTTGAATTTGAAATAAATACATTTCTATTAATATACTTTGCTGGGTTACAGGACAAACGATCTGTACCCGAAGATACTTTGACGCACAACATGATGTGGCCCCCTGCTGGAAAAAATATTTTGTTACAAGGAGCAAAAAAACAAAACCAAAACAATCCTGCAGGTGTTTGCTTTATGAAAATCCATCTGTAATGAAAACAAATATTCTGTAAAGATTTTTCCCGACTTTGTTTTGAACACAAGCATGATTACATTCTGTTGTAGACGTTCCTCTGTCCCTCATACTGCCTTGTTAGACATAATTATAACTTCCAGGGTTAAAATTTCAAAGGCTTTTCTTTGTGTTTAATGCCAGGTGAGCAACTAAGTGCATGTATGAATTTGCAATTAATTTATTTCTTAACTCAGGAAAACATAATCTGCCATGAGTTTTCCTTTACACCTTTAGGAGCTGAGGGCACCTAACACCTTGCATGATTCCATACTTATTCCTTTTATTACTTCCCCCCATGGGACATTTTAGAAAATATTTTATTAATTGAACTACTGCCAATCTCTGGTTTATCTGTCATAGTGTTTACTCAGCAATTTCTATTTAATTGAAAACATTTTTCTCTTCCTTGAAATTGCTGGCAAACTGGAGGGTGGAGGTGGGGGTTAGGAACAAAAGCTGAATGCAAAAGAGAGTAATGACCATTAGACACACATCTCCCTCCAAAACAAAACCCCTGAATATAAATATAAATAATATAGCAGCCAGTCTTAAACTGGTATTATATTTATAGGCATCAGTGTTTCAGAACTGGTGTATGAAACCTGAAAAGGTGTGCAGTAGCCAGCTAAACAACCTAAAACAACCTCTATAAATGAAACTATTTGGGTATCACCTGTATACAAATACTAACGAAACTTTACATCTTAAATTAGGAAACAATTTTAACATGCATTGAAGTCTTTCTCAGCTAAAGCAATGAATGTACTTGATTTCAATACCAAATCATCAATTGAATTAATGAATTAATATGTATTTCAATATCTAATTAGTGAGACACCAGCTAATTCTTGTGGTTTTTTTCTCTTTGCAACAAAGCAAAAAATAATGAGGCAGAATTCTCTGTCCTAAATGTTTTTAACAGGACTGATTCCATATTGGCAAAAGCAAAAAAAAATATTAAAAAAAATTAACCGTTCTTTAAGCCAAATATCAAACACTGATTTTTCAAACCATCTTCTTTGCAAGTAGTGATGCATATTAATAAATGAACCGGAAATTTAATTCCAGTTCAGCCTTCTGCTTCCAAAACCTATACAAAATAATATCAGTGGTTTTAAGACATGCAGATATGACCTGGAAAATAAAGGAACTTGGAAAGAACAGAAAGAAGGAGTGATGAAACAAAGGAGTAAGTTAAAGATATTTATAGTACACAGAGAGAAAACGAGGAAAGAGGTCAAAATAAATCCTATCACTCTTCTGTCTTTCTTAAGTATGTGAGGTAAGTTTCAGCGTTACATTTCTTCTGAAAAAGTGTATATAAATATATATTTTAAATAATTTCTTAAAGAATTGTATATGCTTTTATATGTATACAAATGAATATTTTTATATTTCTATATAAAGTTCTCTATATTTATAAGACATGTAGATACATTAAAAATATCTAATTCAAAAGAATTTAAAAACAGTCTTCTACTCCACTACTGACTTGCACCAACACATAAGTAGTGAAAATTACAGGAAGAAGTGGATTATTTTCATTGTGTACATGAGTTTTCAGACAATTACATCATTTTAAAAACATTGAATTCATTTTTTATTATCATCAGAATCAGTTCTGCTTGGTTTTGGAAAAGAGTTCAAGATTGCAAAATTGTGGAGTTCTCAAGACGATTGAAGATTATTACACAGGAAATAGGGAGACCAGAACAAAAAGGAAGTACACACTGTTTACTTTTAGAGGGAATCTTGGTCAAACCACAGTCTACAGAGTCCTTTGTTCTGTTTTACCACATGCAATAACATCTATTCCAGTTACAGGTACAAAACATTGGTCACAAAGAATTTGTTGAGGGTTTATTACCAAACCTACCTCTAGGAATAATGAAAGATTCTAAAGTGGCATTTCCTCGTTTACAAATATAGCCAAGTTTCTTATCACATTCCCAGTTCTCCCACTTAGCACCTTTGCCAGGATTCAATGCACCACAGATTTTCCCAGGTTCTGGAGAAGGATGGCCTTAAAAACAAAACAAACAAACAAAAGAAAAAACTACCACCACAATTCTCATCAACAACAGAGTATAAGCACAACATGCTTATCCTCCCAACTCTCACGTTCCCTTCTGGTCCGTAATTCAACCATAAAATGCATTAACACACAGACAACTGTGGTACATGGCAGTCCTTTAGCCTGAAGGGGGAAGTTCATTCCCTTAAAAGAAAATTTTTCCACAGCAGCCACAAGTTGCAAATTCATAATTTAACAGCCCCTTAAATGTTCAAAGTCCTGGTAGAAGGTGTTACAGTGTATATGTTTATTTTCTTCAGGATTTTTTTCCTTTTCTAGATAGAGAATGTCTAAGCTCCAGAGGACTGTCTTCAGGTACAAAAAACCTGTTCCATAAGTTAGCCGAATTCTGTACTCAGTATAAGAAAAATAATAAGCAATTATTTTGCTGATGTGAACTTCATTTGTCTAAACAACATGACAATATCAGGATATTGATATATTTTTGTTATAGTTGGTTAGCATTAATAATAACAAAAACACCTTGAAGAAAAGTAGAAGCTGTAGAACACAATAAATTTCAGCAATAAACCAGGTGAACTTTTCAAGATCTGACATACTGTTATTAAACTTAGCTTGTTTTTTCTTTAATTTCTGACCATACACCGCTATTCTGCATAACAAGCATTGGTGCTACACAGAATAAACACAACAGAACAATACTTTTAAAGTCGAAGATTTTTCACTGAAATTTTCTTATATCATTATGATTTCATTACTTTAGATTAAATATAGTCTTATATTTGCAGTCATGTTCTATCTTCTTCCCATAGGAGAAATAAATATGCTTACTTCAAAAATACAATTTTAAATTGTTTTATTGCACAAAGAAGTACAGCTATCAGCAGCTAGATCCCCAAAATGTCTAAGCAAAATTAGTTTTGTTTAAACACTGATAACACTTCAATTTTTTATCTATTACTTTAGGGCTAGCGCGATGGAAAAATCTGAAGTTTCCACAAATTCCCTTAAAATGTGTTAGTGAAAATACTTAAGAAAAAGTTCTTAAGTATTCAGTGTAATGGGGATGAGACAGGGAGGCAGAGCCAACATAAAGTCATGAAGGAGATAGCACAAATATAAGATATGTTATATGGACATAACAGTAGAGTATTACCTTTGAATGAAATTAGGGACTGTAAGGAGTTAAGGATAAATGGAGTCCATTTCTGTTACATCAAACCCCATCTTAACTATTTAATTCTTTACAGTACAACTGAGAGTTGTCTGCAGTTTTAACAATCATGAACAGCTCCTCTTGCTGCTTTGGCTCCATCTCACAACTCTGTTTCCCCCAATCCTCCTTACATGCTCATCAGTGCACTCAGATGACAGACCTGTAAATACCTCCACAGCCACTTGCAGCTCATCTCTTTGCCTGTGCGCTCACTCCACTGGAGAGCTATTTGTAAAGTAGTTCAATTCACTCTTCAGAGCTCGCCTGCTCAAGAAGTTTGTCCACCTAAAACATGCTTTTGGCCTTATCTACCCAAGGAAGGCCCTGGGTGGTATACTGGAGCATGCACTTTTAGTTACTGATGATTAAATGCTCAGTGAAGATAAAGAGCATTTACACTGCAGAACTTCAGACACCTACTTTAAATAAGTCTCCAAAAGATCCCTGAATAGCCAGTGCAAAGGAACAAGGCAAGGGTCCTGCAAAAAACCACTATTACATAGGCACTCTGAATAGTCAACCAGAGATGCAGCCCTTCACCATGTGCACATATGGCACAGAAACTTTCTGATGATGGCACCAGAGTTCAACACTGCAGCCACAGCTGTGGAGCAGCTGGGCTTCTGTCAAAATAGTCTAGCCTCAAATGTTCAGCTTGATATGTGTTACTGTTGAGGGTAGGTTACTCCTAAATGAAAATGAAAAGCTATTCTTGAAGCAAATAAAAAAAAAAAATGAACAAAAACAAACTGGCAAACTGGAAAGGAATTTGAAGAAAAGGAAAAAACAAACATAACCACCTCACCATTGATCATCCTAATTTCACAAATTAAGACTTCTACAGCACTTGGTTTCTTCTGCATTCAAAAATAAAATAAATCAGGAAAATAAGCAAATGAAGTGTCAACAAATGACTTAAAACTTTCCTATGGATTTTTAGCCTACCATTTCCCTTATGAATAATAAATTAAGCCTGGGCCATATCCCTAGCATAAGGGCCATTACTCATAGTGTTCATAATCACAACCACAATCTTTCAGCATCAAAACAAGTCCAATAATTGCAGGAGAATAGAGTGCTAGAAAATATATTTGTTACACAATGACCAAATTTTTGCCTTTTGAACTGGGTAGCAAGGCATTTAACCTTACCTGGAACCCAGTTTAAGTACCGGAAAGGAGCACCACCAACCCATTGCCATCCGCTGTTGAAATTCAAACTGTTGAGGCCAAACCAGAGAGCTGAACTCAGTGTGCGAGTCAGACCTGGGTAACAGAGACAGAGAGAGACACTGCAAGTCCACAGCAAGAGAAAACACTCCTCAAAACTCGAGAGCTGAACTCTTGTTAAATCTTCTCTTTTTTCCTAGTACAAGTTTTAACAATTTTTAGCATTCAAGTTAAGGTGGTTATGCTAAACCTGATAAACAGGTCATCCTACATCGGTTTAGTTTTTGAGTTTTGACATATTTAGATTGCAAGAATTTTATTATAACAGGAAACAAAATTACTCTGCTATCATTGATAAAAAACAGGAAAACTGTGGTTTTTGGAACTATAAAATATTAAATGAATAAAGTTGCAGAAAAGGTCACAAAACCAAAAATCAGTTTTCAAAAATGAAAGATAAAGTTTCCCAGGGTGTATTTTCTCTTCCATAAAATTAACAAGTTTGAGTTTCACAGTCTAAAAACCTGTTCTCATTTATCAAAATACATTAAAATGCAATCATTGCAAGCACCATCTTTTTAACAGCGTATCTTGTGCGTTTTTCAGACTGATCAATTTCAGTTCTTTTGACAATGTTAAGTCAGTTAGCCAATGTTAAGGTTTTGAAAAAAATCAGTTCAAATTTATTCCTCTAGCTCTGAAAAGCACTTAGAAATGTCATGCTTATGAATGGCCCTGCTGAACATTATTCATAGTCAGTACTAATCAATTGTCTATCTCTGCCCTCGGTATAAGGCTGCGAAGACCAGCTGGATGCCTGCTGATTTTTTTAATTTAAGTGTGTTTCTGCATAGTTCACAGAAAATCATTGTGCAATATGTATCATTTATTTCTGCTTCTACTGATGGCATCTTTCCAAGATGTTGCAGTTTGCTCTCTTTGACACCACAGTGATGGGCAGCACGAAGCACAGCAAACTTCAAAGGAGAGGTAGTTGACTGGAAAGAATTGGAATCTCAGGCCTGGTTTTGCATCAACACATTAACATGCTCTATTACTTCTCTTGGACAAACAATTTGTGGTTGGGAGAACTGAGAACTGAGCATGACAGGAATCCTAGTACTGCCGAGGTATCTGTATAATGAAAAACTGATCTTCACATAAATTTAGCAGCCATATCTATCAGTTTGCAATTAAAACACATCAACTAATAACTATCTTCTATGCCAGCACCAGTTTGCTCCCTTGAGCACTAATTTCAACAGTAATTTTCTCACAGTCATTTAAAAAACAATCCATGTTTTGACCAAATCTTTAAATTGAAAATGGAAGTTTAGACAGAACAAATTGTTCATAGCATTAAAAATACATTTCTCATTTCTCTACAGTGGAGAAATATGGATTTGATTGAGGGACTACTAGATGGATAAGGAATTGGGTGGATGGCTCATCTAAAGAGCTACAGCCAATGGCTCAGAATCCAAATGGAAACCAGTAACAAGTGGTGTCCCTCTGGGGTCTGTATTGGGACCAATATTATCAATATCTACGTCACTCACATAGCAGTGGGACTGGGTGTCCCCTCAGCAAGTTTGACATGGCAATGACAGCCAGCTGAGAGGTGTGTTTGGCTCATGGAGGGAAGCAATGGCAGCCAGAGGCCTCTGACAGGCTGGAGTGGGCCCATTGAAGTTCAACAAGGCCAAGCACCAGGTCCTGTCCCTGGGTCATGGAAATTCACAATATCAATATGGACTAGGGGATGAATGGACTGAGAGCAGCATGGCACAGAAGGACTGCATGGATGAGAAGCTGGACATGACCAGGCCGTGTGCACTCAGAGCCCAGAAAGCCAAACGTGTCCTGGGCTGCCTCCAAAGCGGCGTGGGCAGCAGGGCAGGGAAGGGATTCTGACCCTCTCCCTTCTCTGGGGATCCACTCGGAGTGCTGTGCTCAGCTGTGGGGTCCCCAGTACAAGAAAGGCATGGAGCCAGTCCAGAGGAGGCGGGAAAATTCATCAGAGGGCTGAAACATCCCTCCTGTGAAGAAAGGCTGACAGAGCTGGGGTTGTTCAGCCTGCAGAGGAGAAGGATCTGGGGACACCTTATCATGGCATTTCAATAAACGCAAAGGACTTCTATAAATTTGGAGGAAGACTTTTTACCAGGGCTTGTAGTGACAGGACAAGGGGTAATAGTTTAAAAATTAAAGAGGGCAGATTTAGATTGGATATAATGAAGGCATTTTTATAGTGTTGATGGAACAGGTTGCCCTGAGAAATTGTGATCCTCATCATTGAAAGTGTTCAGGGTCAGGTTACATGGGACTTTGAGCAACCTAGTGGAATCCATGATGTCCCATACCATGGTAGAGATTGGACTAGATGATCTTTAAATGTTCACCTTTCTACCCAAACCACTCTCTAATCCTCTCATTCTACAAATTTAGAGAGTACAACATATAGGTTATGGTATACAATATTTTATATTTCAACTGACGTACTATATTTAAAATATTTTCTAATCTATTTAATAGATGAATCAGTGAATTATTTCATGTTTGCACACAGGCTGAGAAGGTAATAAAGAGGATTTTCTCAATGTAGAATGTAAATATATTCAAGTAAAATTTAAAATTTAAGATTTTTCTCATAGGAGAAGTGTAGAGATTAAAACTAAAAGAGAATATTTATGAGTCCTTTTGTTTATTACTTCTTTTTTTTTTCATATATTAGGATATACCGAAGATGCAATGGCTTTAGTGAAATAGGCAAAACTGCTGACTAATACACACTACAAGAAGAAAGAAGTAAGCATGCAATCTTGGTATCTACATCTTCAGTTTACAAACTACTTAGCGTTTTTCTGTATTCTAAAATTCATTTTTTATTGCCTGCATTACTTAATTGTTGTAATTTTTTATGCCACTGTTAGTTTATGGCAATATTTAATAATGATTAAATAAATATTATCTGTCCTATATTTCCAGATGAATCATTCAATATAACTATTTCAATTTACTAATTACCAGAATTGAACAAATATAATCTTCAAGATGGAACATGCCATATTAGTGTCACTGTTGCAATAATACACTTTTTTAAGGAAAAAATGGACAAAATTAACCTACCTGTCAGGTATGTTTGTTCATGCAACTCTGTGATGCTCAGTAGCTCTGCCTTCTGCTGCTGACAGCTTTTTCTTGCCTGATGCCACTTCAGAGCTGTCTCAGAATTTATCTGGTACTGGACATTTGTTAAAGGGTCTGTGTTCCACAAATCATTACTAGTAACTACAGGGAGAAACAAAAATGCTGTAACTCATCATAAAGGCAGAGCCAGATAAAATATACCAAAAAATTGCATAGCAAAAGACAAAAAATATCTTAACACTGCTATAGACAAATGATTTGAAAGGAATTCTGAGGTTCTCTAAGTAAAAGTAACTCCAGGACAGTAGACAGGGTGAGAAACAAGGTCACTGTTTTCTCTGGTACAAAAGAATCTGCTGTTTAAGTGGATAAAAACACGCTAAAAGAGTTGATTTGTGAATGTGGAGAAAAAGACTAAAAACTTTCAGGCTGAATCTAGCTAAGGTGTATATCAAGCTGACCTTTTTTCTGAGATAAACCCCAATTTTTTTACCAATTTGGGTCACTATGTGAAGTGGTTATAGATTTTTCTTACTGTGATTGTGATAATCAGACCCAAGTGCTGAATGCAAAGCTGACATCATCAGCATCCATCTCACATTCCCCTGCAATTCCTGATTCCTTAAGCATGTGTCTGACACGGCATGATTTTCTCCTCTGCCACACAGCCTGACTGAGCTCCTTGAATACCTGAATTGTCACTTTCAGGCAATGCCAGTGAGAGCATCACCCAAAAGGACCCAACAGGAGAAGCTGCCCCAGAAGGTGCCACACTCCTTACACTGCTGTGGTCTCTCCTGCCTCATCTCAATTGTTTCTCCACAAACAAGCAACAGAAAACAGTGTGATCTCCATCTGCCAAAACTGGAACCTACGTGAGGTCCCAGCACTGAGCTAAATATCACATAAAGGGAATAAAGTTGCATGACTAAAGCAGAACACAGCAGAGATCAGTGCATGTCTGCCAACAAGGAAAAAAACCTGAATTCCTGAAGCCTTTATCAGCTTCTCAAGTTGCAATCTGAAAACTGAGAGAAAGAGGTCGTATCTAAATTCAGAGTGCTCAGAATACTTCAGTCTGCAAATAGAGGGAAATGGGACAATAAACAAAACTCAAAACAAAGCATGATACACGTTAAATACCAGGAGGTCACTTAACCAGTTCCACTTTTTCCTGTATTAAATCTGATTGTCTATAGGTAATATAAAGTGATTCTTTTCACATTATCTTTATTTTTAAAAGAAATAAAATATAACCTACTGTAATAATGACATTTCATTAAAAATGGTAACTTTCATGTGATTATCATTATCCACAAATCAACTTCTGTCCAAAATATTTTATAACTATCAGAATCAAAATTTCTTTGCTACACTATGTTCTAAAAGACCATAAATCCCTGCGTACAAGCCTGGGATGAAATTAATATTGCAAAAATAGTAAAATCTATAATTCAGTAAAGACAACTGGCTCTGACTTGAGAGTAAGGGGTTTATAAATCTTGTGAAATTATTACAGAGAAGAGGTAAACAAGTCTTAGGCATTCATCCAACCTTCCACCTCAGTTCCCCTGTCTCATAATATATAGCTGACTTCCATATGGTGTTCTCTTGTAGATTTTTTGCCTTTCATAAAATCAAACTCATTTCTAAATCTTGGAAAATTTGCTTTTAAGATGCCTGAGTTTTGAGAGTTCAAATGCAGGATTGCAGAGCAGGATTTTGGAAAATCTGTATGCTATTGTTTAAAGCTTAGTTCCCCCAGAGAAACAAGATAAAACATTTTCCTGGAATAATATATTTTAGTGCCTTAAATTAAAAAAGCGCTAAATTAATGTTAAATCACACCTGTCCTCAGTACATAAGTAGAAAATTAATAAAAATCTGAACTCTATCCCTACACGGATCAATTCAGCATGCATTTATTTTCTGCAGATTTTGTCCCTGTCCTAGTCATTTGTATTTTTATGCATTGCTTAATGCATAAAAAAACCCTTCAGAAGAGTTTCTGAATCCTTGATCCATCAAGAGAGGCCTCAATGGACCTTTTCCCACTGGAATGGAGCTATAGGTACACGTTGAGTCACTCTCCTGATGGGCTTACACTGTGCAACTTTTCTTCCCAACACCTTCTTTCAAGGGCAGCATACAGTTCAAAAAGAGATGGTGTAACCTTTAAAGAAGCAGAATTTCCTAGCCTACTAAAAATTGTTTGCTCTGTTCCTGCTCAGCTCCTTTACTTGGGGTTTAAACTTCTGCTGTTACTGTCTCAGCATCTCTTTCTAAATCACCAAATAAAGGGTCATAATCACAATTATGGCACCTCCACTGATAAAATTTCTCCACCTCTGTTGATTATAATTGTCACAGGCGCAGCCTCATGCCCGCTTCATTTGGAGAACACCTGAGGTGGTTTTGGTCACAATGAGAAGTGACTGGGTCAGCCACAGACATTTTCCTGAAGGTCCTGGCCCCAGTTTGAGCAGCTGCAAGAGTTTGCATCACATATTTTCATGTTTGCACCCTTGGTCCATTTAGGAAGACAGATTAGGAAACAACATTTTATTCTTAGTAAATAAACTTTAACACACACAAACTTAAACATCCTATTTTTAAAGGTGTTGCTGAAGTTTATTAACTTATCACACTCTTATATCTCATTCATTTCTCTTTCATAGGGATGACTAAAACTTCTGCTACTATGGCCTGTCTCTCACTAAAATATATGACCCAAACCTGAATATTTCATAGCTAGTACTGAAGAATCAGGAAGGAAACATGCAGGCAGTCAGCATAAAGCAGCTTTTTCCAAAAACAATCACTGCCATCTGAATGGATTTCCTTGAATTATGCCAAAGAATTAAACAAAATTTTAATGATGCCTCCTATTTGTTGTACTCAAATAATACTAAGCAGGGAGTATTCTTAAGTCAGCTTTGCATGTGCTTTATTAATGGGATTGATATTCCCAGCATGTTTTTATTGTCCTGAATATGATATTGGCATTGAAGAAAAAAACGTGCAGTTTTTATTTTCTGAAATACTGTATGCAACATTCATGGAAATCAGGAAAGGACACCAGTATTTTGTCATCAAATCAGTTCAGATCAACCCAAACAGTTTTCTTCACATCAAAGGAAAGGCATATTTTTCTCCTTATCTCTGCTTGCAGTCAGCTGGAGCTTTACAGCAAAACACAATAATAAAGAAGAAAGGAGGGGAAAGTGCTACCCTTCTCAGTATGACAGAAGCAGCAGCTTGCAGTCTAAATGTTTAGTACATATTTTACAGAGGTCCAGAGAAAATTCATTAAAATTTAAAAGAATTCAAATACATGCAGGCATAAATTACTCCCATTTACTTAAAGTAAGATCAACATTTCTACATTAAGTTCTGCATTTTGATAGTACTGCAATTTAAACACCAAGTACATGCAAAGCAAGGAATTTAGAATAAAAATACTTCTAATTGAGTTAAAAGACAGAACTAAAATATAATACACAGATTTGGGAAACGCTGGGATGTACTAAAGAGTTCATGAAAGTTCCTTCATGTCTAAAAGGCAGCTCATTCTCCAAAGTAATTTTAATTTTCAATTAAACTGTATTCCAGTTTTCAGTTCCACTTTTTGACCTTTTATATATACTACTCCTTCTAATGTAAGCATCTAATTTACTTTCTATTTAAGTAAATGGTGTACATAGAGATTCCAGAATACAATTAAAATACTTTCACCCAAAAATAATTGGGCAATGTTTTTTATGCTGGGTTCTATATTTGGATATTTATGTGGCTCTTAAAAGGAAAGCAGGCTAAACAGAGACATTTCAAATTGCAAGGCACATGTTATGGGCATATTTCCAGGCAGCTGTAAGTAAGAGTAAGAGTAAGAGTAAGAGTAAGAGTAAGAGCACAGCAGAACTGTGAATGTAAAAATCTTACATTTCATTGGGCAAAATCCATACTTCCTGTCAACATCATAGTCTGAGGTGGTTCCACACCAGAACCAGCCATCTGATCTGCCAGCATTTGTGCAGTCAGCATACCATTTACCACCAAACTTAAAAGGAAACACACAAGGGGCTCCATTGTCATTTCCTTTCACTGTGTAGGTATCTAAGGAGACACAATAATTAAAAAATGCATAAAAATTAATAAGCATGAGATATATAGGAGTTCGTCTTTATGATCCTATTAAAATATTATAGCAAGGAAAGCTTGCTAGCTCAGGATACAACTGTACTAGAACTGGAACATTGCTCATTTTACTCCAGGCCAAAGCTGATACCCATGTTCATAGTGAGACAAATTTTTGTTGCTAAGGGAGACAACAGACCACAACTGAGCTAAGACAAGTACATTCCCATGCTAAATTTCCCATGCATAACAATCAAAAGTACAAAACACACACACTTATGCCATTTTTTAAAGTGCAAAAGACTGTTGAATGTTCTGTCAATAACCCAGTCAACTGCTGATCATTTTGGACATGGAAGAGCATGTCCATGTAAACTTGAAAGATTTATGCCATGGAGTGACTCCAATATATTATGCCCAAATAAATTTTATATTTGCATGTAAAAACACTTTTTGTTTTATAAATTTGACTCAATGGAACTTATGAGAGTAACTAAAGCAGCTTTCTGTGTGTGCACTTGTCATGTATGTTCATTGATGGAAGGACATACAGGGGAACTGGACCTGACAAGGATTTTTGGAGAGGTGACATACTAGGGTCACTGTCTCACAGAGCTGCTAGAAAACAGAGGAGGAAGGAATATCAGGACATCATTACATCTCCCCCCTGCCTTCTTTCACATAATTTGCTTTGCTAGGGTTCTTCTGTTCTGGCTTCTGGCCAAGGACTAGTACTGTAATCAGCCATAGTGTAAACCACAGAAACTGCACCCATACCTCCCTCTGTGACCATTTCTGCTTATCATAAAATACTAAATGGGAAGTCAAATGTATTTCCAGATACTTATCATGAATATATATATGGAGATGAACATATATATATAGATGCATTATACGTAACTTTTTAAAATTTAACTATTTAAAATACCTCAGTCAAATTTAACAATTTAAAATATCTCATTTCTTTGTCAAACATTTTAGCACCAACTCTGAGACTCCCTTCAAACACCTAGGAAGACATCTGCAATACACTGGAAATTAACATATCAAGAGTGAAATAATATCTTACTGTCAGGTAATATTTACATCCTAAGGAAAAAATATAACCAACAGACTAAACATTCACACTATGTCTTTCTGTACACATCTAGTAAATAGTAAAAGTTATCATCAACTGCTGTGTAATAGTTATACATGTTTTGAATAACCATAGAATTTTTTGTTCTCTCCAAATGAATCACTACCATGCATGGTTAATCATCTATCAGCACTTTGACTAATTTGACAAAAACCAAACTGAAGTACTCAAAAAATGAAAGGCACACCCACTCAAGTATTGCTTATTTCACCTGAATTCACACTCACTGATCATTAACAAGATTAAGAAAATTCCTCTCCACATATAAAATGTTTTAATTATCTACACATAAAAACGAGTTTGAAATACAGAAATTCATTTACAGAACGTTACCTTCATAGCCTCGAGAACACAGATCGTCTGTGGTTCCGTAGACCTTCCACCTACTCCACAAACCAGATCCCTTGTACAGCATAATATTCCTTTCCTGTTTGTTTCCATAGTTGAAGAACAAATCTTCCCCTTGGATTGCAAAGAGAGTCTCATTTCTGCATTCCCATCGCTGAAGTTCACTAGCCTTGTCACAAGGGTACAGGGTGATGGGAACCCAGTCTTTCTTCGAAGGCACTCCCAAGCACAATTTGAATGCTATGCTCATGAGCTGGTGATCTGAGACCCACCTGAATTTTTGTGCCTCATTTTCTTGGACACAAGGAGCAGTAGTCACTGAATTAGAACTTTGAGCCAGTACACAGCGCTTGTGATCTTCATTATATATTAAGAAGATGCTAGTATCTGTAAAAAAAACAAACACTGGAATGATTTGGTTTGAGATAACCTTACCTGCTATCTAAATGAAATCTGGACACTCCTCTTGATGTGCAAATCTCATTATCTGTTCAGCAAAAGAAGGTGTGGACTACACTTACACCTGTTAAAGTGGCTGTATGGTGCAACTAGCTCAGATGTGAGGACATTTCAACTGGTTTGTGTTTGTGAAAGCATCTACACACAAATGCCCAAGGCAGCAGAGGTGTAGACCTAGTGTCTCCTGCAGGTTTAAAGCTTGGGTTAAATTGAAGAGAGAAAGCACATTCATGGTGTTAATCCAAGCTGCACCCATGGGAATTACTGAAATGAGGATACATGGACACTGTAGAGAGCAGATCCTGACACTGAGCTCTCCAGCAGCACTGGCTCCCAGGCTTAGGGAGACAACAACAGTCACTGAGTTCTTCAGGCTCCGTTTCCTCGGTGGGCAGGTCTGCTCCCAAAAGCCCTGCTAAAATCTTTAAGGTATTAACTGAGGACAAAGATATGTTTTTAAGCTTTATACTCAAGCTTCTTGTAGAACAAATTTATTTTTCAATTCAGTCATCAGTGACTTCTTTCTTGCATCTCTCCATTATGACTGAAATACCAACAGCAATAGATTTGCCATCACCAGTTATGCCTCTTGATGACTTATGAAAATATGCAAAGCTCTTAATGGCTTCCCAGGTTATTTCTCCCTCTCAGTAAACAGTGCTTCACAGCATGCATTTTCACATATTCAAGGTTGGTTTCAAAATTGTAACCACTCGAAAAGTTTTAGCATCATTTGCACGTGGATGTGCTATGAGTGTAACATTTCTGAGCCAGTCTTGCTGAAAGACTGAAAATTTCTCCTCTCTGATCCACCTGAGATACCTTTTGGCGCAGTAACTTTATCATGCTCTTTCATATAAGGTAACAGGATGCACAACATTTTAAAGCTGTATTTTAACTGGCTATGAGATAGGAATGAGAAATATTAATTTATGTCACTCTGGGGATGGAAGCTGATTTAAATACTATTTATTTTAGTGTATGATTACCAAACTAATCAAATTCTATAATGGAGAAATAGTTAAGGGGAAAACAGGTTAACCACAGAGAGTCTTCCCTTTTCTGCTGAGGCTCTAATGTGGAAATGATCATTCTGCAGAAGAACAATCTCAGAACAAATAACCTCTCTCTCAGAGAAAGAGCTGACCTAGACGTATCTCATCTATAGTTCAGCTTCCTTCTCTTGTCCTTTGGCTTCCAACTCACTGGGAAATAATGTAAAACTGATGAGCATTGGAGGCAGAAATTGTTGTCTTTTGCCAAACTGTTTTACTCACAGACAATACAAGGAAATGTATAATTATCACTCCTGGTGACAACTTCTTTTTATTCTGCTTTTCTACTAGCATTTAGCACAATGTTATTGTAAACTGATTTATGCAGTGCTTGCAACTCTCCTTTTCCTGAAATCTTGTTCAAAGTTTCTGGATAAAAGAGATGTCAAACAATTTCACATGTGTAGAACACTACCTGATTTTTCAAACTGCTAAAATTGTATCTGTAGCCTAAAATAACAGCCCTTATTTTCTGGTTCTTGTGATGTTAAAGAGAAGGTGCTATTTCACATGAAAAAAGTATCCCTAAGTCAAAATCCTCGATTATTGCATCCAAGCATGAGAGGGTACAGAGTTTTGGCTTCAAAAATGAAGTTAAAAAGCTGAACAAAGCAGTCTGGCCAGTGGGGATGGAGAGGGGCACAAAACTGAGGCTCTCTGCTATTCCAATGGTGCCTTTACAAAGCATTAGAAGTGTGGAAACCCACCTCACTGCTTGCACAAGGGCATATTCCCAATGCAGGCAGTAGTGCACATGAAAGCAGCTAAAAGGCCAGCTCAGCCAAGGAGGCATGGAAAATAAGCTGACACCAAAACAGGAGAACAGAACAAGAGGGAGCAGGATGCTGCAGCAACTGTGGCTGAGGCTGTAATTGCAGGATTTCCTTTCCCTCAGCGTTGCTCCTCTCTAATCCATGGCCATTGAGCAGACTCGTAACTTAGTTCTGTATTGCTCAAGTTTGCAGCCTTATTTCTGTTTATTCTGCCATCCTGCTCACCAAAGGGGATACCCATATAACAGTATCTATGTGAATAATTAGATTGTCTAGAAGAAACAGGCCAGGTATTTGTGCAGCACTTCCTCTGCCCTGCCAAGTCCTCTCTGTAAATACTTGACACGACTCTTGCCAACATGATGAGCTGTATCTGGGAAATGGGCTGAGCAGAATCACACATAGCACCATTAGCTCATTTGTTATAGAGCTCTGTAACAGGAGTTGTTCTTCACCACAGATGAACTGTGGGTGGAAGAGTTTAGGGTCCGCCACAGTGTGCTCATGAGTACCACGATGTTAGTACTTTGAATTAAACCTATTTCTAACAGTACTTCGTATTTTGAAACTTTGCCCTGGAAGGATTCCTTAAAATGCATAAGAACATGCCCGGCTTAGGAAACAACTTCACCACTACCAGTGCACAGGCAGCCGTTCAAGGAGATCTAGCATCTTTTAACTCAAATGTCCCAAGTAGATCCCAAAGAATTTTTCTCACAGACTTTCGTTTTTCTTTATTCACCCCACTGTGACTATTTGCCATCTATCTCTGGCCCCAAGTTGTATTTAAGAATTGTGCCAAGTACTGCAGAATCTCACTGGACAGTATCATTTTCATGGTAGAGATTCCAGAATGCCAAACTGACTTCACACTCTGCAGCACTTCCAAACTATCTCAGATTATGTGAGCATAAATAAGGAAGTAATTTGAGCAGCCAGTGAAGTGCTACCACTGTTAAACACTAATGGAGAGCATCAGAAGAACAGACCCAAAGACAGAAGCAAAAGAGGAAAGAGCAAGGAGGCAGACGCAGGTAGGGTGACTGTTTTCCCTACACAGGCTCTTGTCTGCCAGATGGCCAAAACTGATTGCTGCTAGTTACACAAAGAAAGGTTACAAGGCAATGTTACAAAGATTTGCATTGCTAGATCTCAATCCAGAGAGCAAAGGATGATGAAAGGTTTTCAGAAAGTGCAAGTGCAAAACTTACACTGAAACGTATCTGTGAGCTGGAAATCATGGCAAATCTGAGAGTAACTGGGTACAAACTCCAGGTATCACCAAGCAACACAACTTCCCCCTGTTGTCACACCTCCATCCATCGCAGCACCTCAGCTACCCTAACATTCCCCCATGAAAGCCACCTGTCAAAAGCAGGGCCCGTCCAAGAGGGCTGGAGGACAGACAGCCGCAGTACTGGGCAGTTCCACAAACCTCTGTGGTGAGCAGGACTGCGAGGGAAAGCTGGGGATGGTGTCAAATCAATCAGGGACTGATGGGAGCGGTGGGGAAACTGAGGCAGCGCCGGTGACAGCCCTGTTCGGCGTCCCCAGCGCCACGGGCACCCAAAAGGCCGCCCAGCCTGGCAGCTCTGCCAGCCCAGCCTGGCACCTCTGGGTGCGGGCGAGGAAGGGGTCCCGAGGGGAGGCCGGATCCATCCCTCCATCAGCCGCAGAGAGGCTTTAAATATTCGCGGGCTTCACCTGCGCCCGCGGCTCCTCCGCACGCCCCCCGCAGCCCCAGAGCACTTACCCAGCCGCGGAGCAGCCCGGGGCAGCAGCCCCAGCAGCAGCAGGAGCAGGAGCGGGGACGGAGCCATGGCCGAGCCCCGGGCTGGGAGCGGAGCGCGTCCCGGTGGATCCGGGGAAAACTCTGGGCTCCAAATGATAAGGAAATATCCTGTCACATGGGGCGGCTTGAAATAACAGGAATTCGCTGTTCAAACTTTGCTTTCCTAAGCTGATTTTTTTTTCCCTTAGCGGAGGAAAGAGCCTTCTTCCAGGCATGTGCAGGTGATAAAGCGGTGATAGCTGCGAGGGGCGCTGCTTTTATTGTTGTTGCCGTTGTGTGCGGCGCTTGTTTTTGTTCTTTTATCCCCTTTGCGACTCTGACAGCGTTGCATCTGGGTCAGCGGTTTGTCTTCCAAGAAAATTAGCCAGTCCTGCTCGGAGGGAGGAGGAAAAGAGAAAGATAAGGGGGGGAAAGTCAAGTCTCAAGGAAAACCCCTGCTCGAAAGCCCGGGGTGCTGCTCAGAGAGGGCTGCAGAAGGAGCAGAGACCTAGTTTGGGATGCCGGGATCTGCGCTGCGCCCCCATGCCCAGCGCTCCTCCCCCGGGCTGCCGAGGAGGGGACCGGCGGCTTTAAGGTCCCTAAGAGACATTATCCGAATAAATGAACTTCACCCGATTTGTTTGTTTGTTTGTATGTTTGTTTGTTTGTTTATTCTACCGACAGTGATGGCACTATCTGCTGTTGACAGAACTCAAATCCTGCTCGTGAATCAGTGCGGGAAAGGCAAAACCTTGCCTGCTAGCTGAGTTTCACAAGCCAGGCACCTGCCTGGAATTAAATTATCTTTCTGAAAAGGTGCGTTTAGGGCACAGTCAGCCTTGGTGATTTCTTGCTGTGCTGGATACAGAGTAGCATGCTACTTCTTTGAGATCACCATCAATGTACAGTCCCAAATGGACTGAAAACAGCATTCCTATGTTGTTTTGCATAGAGACGCTTTTGTAACACATGGGACTTACTGGGTATTTTGATGGGGCATACATGAGGCTCAGGGAGCACCTTCCATCTACAGCTCCCTGAAAGAAGGGCTTAGTGAGGTGGGGATTGGTCTCACTCCCAGGTGACAAGGGACAGGGCAAGAGGAAATGGCCTGAAATTGCACCAGGGGAGGTTTCGATTGGATATTAGGAAAAATTTATTTGCTGAAAGATTGGTCAAGCACTGCAACAGGCTGCCCAGGGAAATGGTGGAATAACCATCCCTGGAAGTGTTTAAAAATGTGGAGATGTGGTGCTTTAGAGACATGATTTATTGGTGGGCTTGGAAGAGCTGGATTAATGGTTGGACTCAATGATCTTAGAGGTCTTTTCCAGCCTTAAAAATTCTATGATTCTATGATCCTGTAAGGCATCAAACCTACAACGTGTATAAAGCCTGTTGTGCAGCAGGCTGTACCCCTGTGTTGTCATGCACTTGGACACTCTGATAAGTATTTAAAAATCGTCCAAATCCTCCTTGATGGAAGTTCTGGGTGGGAAAGTACAGCACATCCAGGGAAACACCAATATGAGATTAGTATGGAAAAAGGCAGAGCAAAGTAAAAAGGTACTTTGACACTGTTATAAGAGAAGAGGAAACAATGGAGATGAAAAACAAGCTCATTAGAAGTCAGTGAAACTCCTGCTAACATTGGAAAGGATTCCAGCCAGGCACTTCAGCTGTGCTGGGTCCTCTTGGGGGCTACATCAGGGGAGTAAAGAGGAAGTGCTTCATAATTCCTCTCAACATCTGTAGAACCACAAAAAGGTCAGGAACAGCCTGGCCCAGAGACAGGGGGTGGGAAGTATTTCAGCCATAATCAGCAATGTTCTGTATTGTTGTGTTGATGAATTGTCATGTGGGAAACTTTATCTCTTGCTTCAGTGTATGGGAGATATTTATTTTTCCCTAATTACTTGCAAAACCCAAAAGCCCAGGAAAACATCTAGTGTTAAAAGGAACAAGTCAGAAGATTCAGGAAAGTGCTGCTCCCCTAATAGAACACTGCTATTTCTAAGACAGTCACTGAAAGTTTGGGTATTTGTGCTATCCTTTTGGCTCAAGATAAACAGCGAAGGGAGATGCTGCGTGAAGTTCAGTCCCAATGTAAAAAAATAAAACTTCCACCAAAGTCTTTGCATGGTTATGTAAGACTGATTGTATGATGATTACGTGCAACAAAGGCAGCATGTAACTTAAATGAATGAATGTGTTGCACAAATAGGCAGGAAAAAGGAATTAAGTAGATGAGAAATGATACCTCTTTGGATGTCAGTGGCTTTATGAGGAATGAGCTATTCCTCTAAGTGACAGAAGAAACTGTTTTAGGCTATTCTTGGAGTTTCTCAAAACTGAACAGGACAAGATACTGAGCAACCTGATCCGAGTCAGCCCTTCTTTAGAGAGGAGGTCATCCTAGATGATCTCCCAAGGTCTCTCCCAACCAAAATGAGACTTCTGAAGAACTAGAACTACTTCCAAGTGAAGTATTGCAGCCTCCCTTCCTGATCCTAAAACTGCCTTTTTCTCATTGTCCCTTACGCTCACTGGATATCTATACTGGAGATATTACCAGTTCAAAACCATTTTGACACAGACATGTGTGATACACACCTACATGTCTATGTGTGTGCATACATGTGTCTACACATAGCCCCGGTTTAGGGCAGCACGGGTCTTGATGAGCTTATCCACGTAGCCTCTGTGCCTCATCTGCAGCACACTCATCAGTGATTATATCTGGATCTGGCTCCCTCTTTCATTCTGAATCATGTATTCTGATCTAATATAGTCAAAGGGAAAGATTTTCTCTCTTCTGAGACAAAAGTACTCAGCAAAGTGTCAGGCTGTAGTGATTTGAAGGCAAAAAGTTACCAAAAGCTCAATCTGGTAAATAACTAATGGCGGGGTACATGTCCTAGATAGACATATGTTCTCATCTTTGCCGTGGGTAGGAAGCCAGCTGACATTCACACAGAACAGAAAGGCTTGAATTCCTCAGAGGCAGGTCAGACCCTCCCTTCTTGTGGCACATCCAGTTCCAGCTCCAGGTCATTCTTCCTGGCAAAATACATTGAAATCCTGAAGCCACAGCGGCCCTTGACTTTTATAGCAGACTGGAAAATGGAAAGTTCAGTGCTAAATGAAATCATATCCAGATTTGAAAGATAACATGTGTGGAATAATTGTATGTGTGGAAGGAAATCAAGTGGATTACTATGCATGCTTTTACATTTGCATCCAAGATGTTTTTTGATGTTTCCTGTGGGAACCTGTATTTCTCAGATAGTATTCAATAGTTAACATTACTAATCTTTGCATGGGTGCTGCAGTGAGTTACCTGAAATGGAAACCTAAAACCATTTCTGTATTTCATTAGTCATCTTAGAGTATTTAAACAACATTCTCACACTACTGAATGATTTGGGAGAGAGAGCTTTCTAGAAGATTCTACTATTGTAAGAAGATAATTAAAATTAGGTACTATATTGGTTTTGGCTGGGATGGAGTTAATTTTCTTTGTAGCAGCTCAGATGGTGATATGTTTTGGGTTTATGACCAAAACAGGGCTGATAACACAGGGATGTTTGAGTTATTACTGAACAGTTTTGCACAGCCTGAAGGCATTTTCTGCTTCTCATGCCACCCCATCAGTGAGCAGGCTAAGGTGGGCAGAAGCTAGGAGAGGACACAGCCAGGACAGATGGTCCCAGTGGAACAAAGAGATATTCCACACTCTATGATGTCATGCTCAGCCATAAAAGCTGGGGAGAAGGAAGGGGTGTTATGGTTTGGAATGGGAGGAAATTTAGAAAAGTGATGCAAAATTTTTTGTGTAATTGATAGTTTGTTGAATTATTGAGAAGTTGGATATGTTTTTTGTGAAATATACATGTTAAAGATTAAAAACTTCGGGGATTTTCTTTTTTTTTTTTTGGTTGGTGAGGATGTGGTAGGTTTCAGTTTTGACTTTTTTGTTTTGGTTAGGTTGGGTTGGGTGGTTTTGTTGTGGGTCGGGTTCCTCTTTTTCTTTTCAGGTCGTTCATCAGTTCCCTTTATTGGTTTTGTTTTGCTGTGGGTTGGGTCTTAGTAGTTGTTGGGTTGAAGATGGGGAGGTTGTGGAGTCTTGGTCAGAGTAGGGTAGGTTGTGGTTGTGAAGACTTTGTCATCAGGCCTTTTTTAGTATGGTTGAGTGTTGTGGTGTGTTTTTAAGTTTCTCAGTTTGCTCCCCCATTTTATGTATTTCCCCCCTTTGTTCTCTGTAAATGGTTCCTCCCTTCCCAGTTTTCCCGCCACTGTTGCCCTGACCGTTGGGTTACCATGGTTACCCCTGCCCCCTTCAGTTGCCAATCTCCTAAGTTACATAACTGCTCCTCCCTTATCCCACCATATAAGTAAAGTTTTCCTCCTCCCTGGGCCCAGTCAATCACCCCCCACTCCTCCCAGGTTTCGAGAACCTTCTTCTCCTTGGGGGTTGTGGTTGGCTGGTGTCCTGGGGCCCCTCCTCTACTTCATGTTTAGTGGATATGTTCTTATGTCAGTTTTGTTATGTACCTCCCCACATGTTCCCCGATTGGTTAGCTGGGCTTCCCTCCCTTCTCCACCCCCTTCCCTTTAAAACTCTGTCTCTCCCCGTGTTCGGTGCCATTTGCTGTGGGTTTGTCCATCTGTTGGTTGCCCTTTGCTGCTTGGGAGCTCTTCAATAAACCGACGTTTCACCCCCAGCAAGTGGTCGCCTCCTCTCTCGTCTCGTCCTGCGTGAATCCAAGTCCGCAATCCAGCCCAGCCCGAGGCCACGACGCCAAGGGGGGCTGGCTTCTGATGCGTAGGGGCGTCAGCCTTCATACCCCTTCTGCTAGCCGGATTTAGGGCCGCGTACGCCCTCACGCAGTTGAGATTAGACACTTTTGTAGTTTGCATAGAAAATTAAAGATGAATTATTAGGTTGATTTTGATATAGCCTAGTTATAGCTTCTTGTTATAAATTATTGGTGGGTTAGGTAGGCTTTAGGTGTGATGTTAATATTTTTAGAGTTTTAATTTTCTTTGAGTGAGAGAAACGAATAAGATGTAAGTATGTAAAGGAATAATATGAAGATATTGAGGTTAGTGAGGAAGAAGTTAAGTCTTAGATGGGAGGGAATGAGGAGATATCTAGATTTTGGGGTTGAAGTTTTTCTGTAAGTTATGGAGAAAATACTTTTTTTTCTTATAATGTATGATTTTGGGAGATTAAAGTGTTCAAATTGTGATTTTATGAGAAGTTTGAATAGAGAAAGAAGAGTACTTTTGTGTTTTTAGGAGAAGAAGACTTGGTTTTAGGGATGATAATAATATTTTTACTTTTAAATAAGTTATCTTTAAAATAATATTTTATAAGTTGACATAGTTTATTGATAAGTTGTGGGAAGGCGTGTGGAAACGGGAAGGATTTTACAATAATAGGGTTCCTTGGGTGGCTGCTATTCGTGACAAAATAGAGAGTTACAAGAGAACTGTTTTCTTTCCTCTTGTGGAGAAGTCTCCATAACCTTAACAGGAGGAACTTCTCTCCCTAAGTGAGCTGAAAAAAAGATTATTTTAGAAGTAGTAAACTGACTGGAAATTTTAGGTTTAGTTTCTTGACATTGTCAATAGGAAAGAAAAGGTTGTAGGGGGAGAAATGTTCTGAGGGGTTTGTTTTGATTATTTTCCTTTCTTTTAGTTACTTTTAATAACATTTTCTTTCTGCCCTTTTAAAGTTTTGAGCCTACTTTACCTTTCTCCTAATCCTCTCTCACAACAAGTGTATTAGTGATTAACCAATGCCAAACCTGCCACAAGGGGGGACATTCAGAGTTGTGGTGTCTGTCATCCCAAGACCCTGATTTCCTTGGGAAGTAGCTGGGCACCCGTCTGCCACTGGAATGTAGTGGAAAAAACTCCCTTTTTTGTTTTTTTGTTCATGTAGCCTTTTGCTTTCCCTATTAAAATATCTTTATTTCAGCCTATGAGTTCTCTCACTTTCACCCTTCTGTTCTCTCCCCCATCCTGCTGCAGGAGAGGGAGTGAGCAGCTGTGTGGGGCTGAGCTGCCAGCTGGGGTAAAACTACAACAGACACAGATTGAAACATTATTTATTAAGAGAGTTTCAATAACTTTACTATTCTATACATCCTAATTAGTATTTAGGAGTGAGAGATTTTGTTTTTCATTTAAACCAGAATCTTTCAGGATCAAAAGGAGTTAAAACCTAAGAGGAAAATCACAGAAAATGGACAGAAATCTTAAATTTTCTCAAAGAATTTTCAATGTCAAATTAAATGTATCTATCAAACTGAGGCAAAATTGTTTAGCTCTTACGGATTTGTGTATAAGCTAACAGAGCCAGGACATAAACCTGTGAATGCTGGGTGTGGATCAACAGCCACCACAGTTAATTTCAATTGTAGCTAAAGCTGAATCAGACACATTTCCTCCATACAGGAGCTAGTAGGAGGAAGAGTTATGAACACTTTGAGAACTTTTCCATCTAATTTCATGCTTTGCAAGGCTTAAGCTCATCTTGTTGACTTCTGCAAGCCCACAACACAGCTAATGGGAACAATGAACAAAACAACAAGTAGGATCCAGTCCAGCACTGGTTTTACAATACCATTATCTTAACAACAAATTGTGACCACTGGTGAGAAAAAAAAAAAGGAAAAATAATGCAGTAATACACTGCCAAGAAATCAAATTCATCTATAATCACTTGAAATCTCACCAAAAGAAAAAACAAAAGAAAAAAAAAGAAAATACACAAATATATTCAGCTCTTATATATCCTAAAACTGCAGTACAGTCACCCTAACCTCCCTTTGCTGTCAGTGGATGGAACAAAGAAGGAGCAATAAATAGAGGACCAACTTAGATGTCATATTCTTATGCTTGGTCTTACCTAACTTGAGCCTGAGTCTGTATTCCTGAACAGGAATAATACATAATTGTGCTGAGTAGTACAAAAGAATAAATATTAAATCAGAATGACTTTTTAATTTTTTTTTTCCTCAAGACAACACCTCAAGCCTTTATTGTGAAACCCTACATGTCTTCCTTTTTTTAATTACATGAAATTCATACTACAAATCCCCTACAGCCAGAAGGCAGAAAGGGAATTCTACTGCAGAAGCATTTGTTGATTTTCACAGCCTTTTCTTTCTCATTCTGTAGTAATAAGTCACTCCTAACTATCACTTTGGGAAATTTTCTTTAATTACAGTGTTCTACATGTTAGAACAGTGGGACCCATGGCTCTGTTACCTACGCAAGAGACAAGAACTGGACTGCCATGTCTTTCTTATCTAGGTACAATAAGCCTTCTGATAAGACTACTTCTCTAAACAAAATGAAAACATATCTTTAATCCTGGTCATAACTTTGTGAGTGCACCAGTGGTCTATTAGATTTCTCCAAGGCGTAATAATCACAGAGAATCATTCCAAATCAAGTTTGGAAGAGATCTTAAAGATAATCAAGTTCAGCCATCAAAGTAACACCACTACAATCTCCCCTAAACCAAATCTCCAAATCCAGACATCTCTTGAATTCTTCTAGAGACAGTGGAAGAGTCCATCACATCCTTGGCCAAATATTCCCAATGTCTAACCTCTCTTCCAGGGAAAAAAAATAATTCTAATATCTAAAATTTAGAACTCAGTGAGAGTAGAGCAGGACGCACTTGAAATTAAAATAATGCCATAACCCACTTATAACAGTTACTGCCTTGAGTTGTATGTTCATTTCCAGTTATTTACCATGGTTAAAAGATGACTTAAAAGGAGAAGTGTTGCAGTAAATGTATGAAACAGTGTTTTCTAAAGCATGAAGAGGAACAGGTATTTTAGAAATGAATGGCAAAAGATGATACATGATAGGAAAAGTATCAGGTGATAGGAAAAGATCCAGAACTGATTTGTATTTTCTATTTGCCATATCACAATACATATGCCAAAGAAAATTCAGTTTAATTCAGAAACAGCAATCTTCATATCCACTGTCATTATCAACTCAAAATAGAGCCATGACGTGAGCACAGAGGTCCTTCAAGAACCTTTAGGAGAGAAAAAAAGCAGTAGGAGAAAGCATTTAAGAAGAAACATCCAAGTGGAAGGTTGAGGGATCAAAAGGTGGAGAGTCTGGGCCTTCTTTGCAGAGAGGAGAGTTACTTAGGGCTTTTATTTGCTTGGGCTTTTCAGCTTCAAATTATCAAATTTTGGATGAAACTATAAGCCACACTCCTTAACTACGGATTTGATCCTGTCTCACTAGAATAGGAACACTCAGGCATCCCTGTAAGTATTAAGAGGATACCAAGAGATATTTGAATCATTCATTTGGCAAATCTTCTGCTGAGCTGTTGTTGAGCAATGGTTTAATACCCCATACTGTAAATAACAGTCTACAACCATGATCAGTATGTCAGTAAGTCTATGCCAGCCTGAATACTCATTCAGGATGGTTACAGTAGCAAAATACCACACACCTGACTTAAGAGAAAGGAAACAGGTTTCAGTGCAATTTTCCAAAGAACTATGAAATTAAACAATAATATGAATTTTTAAAAGTACTTATTTTTAAAACAGATTATACCATCCCTAATGTCAGTCAGATGATTTTTACAAATTGCTGCTAGCCCCAAATTTATGAAATGCAACCATGGTATGGGATTTACCCAAAGTCAGAACATCTCATTTTTTAATGGAAATTTACCTAATTTCAGTAAAGGCACCGAGAACTGCAATTTTGTATATGACTTAATGTTCAAACATGTCTGATTCAAGAATTTTTTACGCTGTCTGCATTTTATAATTTTTTGCAGAATTAATTTTTTTCTCAGAAAGTTAGCAAAGATTGAAATATTATGAATTACTACATAAACTAAACAGTCACTGAGCACACATTGAAGATTCAGCCTAGTAGGAGGGGAAATTAAATTTTATTTCAGAGATCATGTTTGTATTTCATTCTAATTTCAACAACAGAGTTTTTATTTTGGCAATATCTCCTGCAGAAGAGAATAGAATTTCCATGCCTCAGTGATTTCCCTTTAGGCCAGCTCCAGCACCATGAGGTGGCCCCTGTCCCAGTACAGCTCACCTTCTGCTTTGCTCATAAATGTGCTGGGTTTGTCTCTCCTATGGCCAAGATTGACAATCATGTTTTTTATTTGACATTGTTTAGTCACCAAATACTGTCACTTTGTTTAGTCCAAAAATTGTTTGTGCACTCAGATGCAGCTCATCAGATTTGTTTGGAGAGTGATTGTCATGCTGGCTTCACAAGCAGGGTGATCCCTAGAGCTCAGCAGCTGCATCAGGTGAGTGCAGAGCCAGGGCTGCCTCCCCCAGACATTTCACACCTGGGCACGAGTCCTGTCACTGCAGCATCACCCAGGAACAGCACCAGCCCCATGAGCACCCACACTGAGCATAAAGCCCAGTCCAGACACCCAGCCCCATAATCCCATGCTTAACTCATCCTTCAAGCGACACAGTTACTACCTCCTTCCCCTTACTAGAGAAGTTTATGGGGTGAAATGTATATTGAGTACTCAATACAATGAAATTTATGAGCCGAAAAGTGGATGAGAATCTCAAAACTGTTCTCCCCCGCCCACTTCCAGTGAAATAAAGGCCATGTAAAAACCTGTGGATTGCAGCCCAAAGAGCTGTGTGTGAAGGAGGGTGACCTGTGAGACAGGGCTGGAGGGAGGGAGGCTGGCACCACCTGCTCTGGTGGAGGGAGCAGAGCTGCTGGAGCTGAGGAGGAGCTGTGCTGCTGCTGGGAGAAGGCACATGCTGAAACACCAAGCTGGGATGGTGTAAAGCATATTTGGGGGCTTAATCCTACCCTGGATCTCAGGAGCCTGCTGGAGTTGCAATAATCAACCTTGTCACTTTTTCCTCCATCTACTCCTCTGTAACTGAACTACAGGGCAGTGTGGCTCCAAGAGATCAAGAATTTAGCACTTCTTCTTGATGTAGTGTCTCCTGCACAAGGCTTAGTGGGACAAGATAAAGAGAAAACAGAATTTTAAGTTGCTCTCTTCCTCTTATGAAGTTTTGGTAACATAGAAGGGGTGAAGGTATAGAAGGTATCTAAGTCTGCAGATAACAATTTCTGTGAAATTCACCAGTCTTTCCTTGAATTTGTTTTAAGCTCCAAAGTTAAGAAAAAATGTTACAGTTAATAAAATATGATACATACATGTAAGCACTACACCACCCTGAAAAACCTGCCACCTGAAAAGTGCTGGATGAGCCAGTACTGAAATGCCTCAGGCCAGAAGCACCTGAGTAAGGGACTCAGATTCCATTTTTCTGCATGTTCATGGTAGGTGGCAGTCACCACATGCCTCATCTCTCCAGTTTAAGGCATGCTGGTGTAGTGTCCTGTGGAGGTCTATCAATACTTGCAGGATGATGGTGACTCCTGGGTGAGATGGTTCCATCATATCAAACTTACTTGGAGATGGAGTGATTAAATCATGAATACAATCATGGATACAATCATGAAAGCTTCCTTCAGAAGAGCAGGGAGCCAGGTAGATCTGAAAACCACATCAAAGACCAAAACAGAAGGCAGCAGCACCTGGATCCTACTTGGAAAATGTCCTGTCCAGTAAAACTATTCAGGATACAATACTTTCACAGTATTTTCTGTGATTATTATATTCTCTTTTGCACCAGCAGTAGAGACCAGCCCTCACGCATGGGGGATATTGACAGCACTAGAGGGGTGAGGAGCCTCATACAATCTCCCCATCTCTCCTACAAAATAGTCCTGTACCTCCTCCTAGGCCAAATAGGAAGCAGTTCTGTTACCAGGAGAGCTTAATCTCCTGTTTTCATACAGATACAGGCTGTCCATGGGTGGGCTAGACTCCAATTTCTGTTGATATTTCCATAGAAAGAATCCCAAACAGACAGTTTGGATTTGGTGTCTGCCTTTCCTGGTGCCTTGGCTAATAGCAAGAGATCAGCAACAGTTGTGGCAAATTTTTTTTGATGCCTCATTTCAGTGGGAGTTAGGTATAATAACTTTGAAAATATGAAACCTAGATGTTAGTTTAATCCTGAATGTGAAGTTGCAAGACTGATTAAATGGCAGTTAAATAAGAAAAAAAATCAAATGAAAATCATTACTCTGGTAGGTTAAGAATAGTTTCCTGATAGGATATTTGCCACTTTTGAGACTTATTTTGTCAACATCTTTTCCACAGTTTTCCATCTCCACTATTTCATTTAAGAAACTGTTAAATATTTCAAATTAATTCTGTTATTTCAAGCACTGTGAGAGCTCCTAAATAAAACAAACCAAATTTTCACTGACTAG
Organism: Melozone crissalis; assembly: GCF_028551555.1. Lineage (NCBI taxonomy): Eukaryota > Metazoa > Chordata > Aves > Passeriformes > Passerellidae > Melozone > Melozone crissalis. The sequence continues at coordinate 21,027,248 of NW_026535794.1, forward strand.
TAGCCAGCTACGTCATCTGCATTTAAACCTCTGGTGGAGGTAAACTGCATAAGCTAGTTTACCTCCACCAGAAATTAAATATCTACAGCATTCCAGTGCAGTACCAGAGAATGTCAGAGTCTGTTTCTGAAGGCACAGCAGCAGCTGTGCCATTTGTTGTTGCCCCAGTGCAGTGTGCAGCTGCTCAGGCAGCCCCACTGTGGCAGCCGGCCAAGCAGCCCAGACAGCCACGAGACAGCAGCTTCATCCTCTCCATGCTTCATTCTGACACTGTCACCTTATCTAAGCTTTCTGTAGAGTAATGGATTTGAAATCATGAACAACACAAAATATCTGTATTTTCTGAGAACAGCTTCCTTCTGCAGTATCAAACATGACATTTGCTTTTTCTTGCTGAAATAAAAATACTCACTTCAGCTCTGTTCTGCATGCAGGATTTTAATGGACTATTCTTCTTAGGAGTCCTGGCAGCTCTTCCTGCCTGTTATCTATGACCAGAAGTGAGCTGATCCATCAGTTTTCACAGGAAACCAAATCAGCAAATGTCACACAGGCAGCAAAGCAGGATACAGTAAACCATGCTCCACATATACATCCTGAGCTTCCTTTACACTTTTAAAGCTGAGACCCAAGTAGCAAGCAGAAAACATAGGTATAGGGAGGGGAAGAAAGCTGAAGAGCTTCATAAATCATAAAATCTGATTCTCTCTACAAACTACTCAGTGCAAATGTAAACAACTAAAGGTGAACATCAAGTCCTCAAGATATCATACACCATTGGAGTCAAAACATGGTCCAAAAAGGCTTGTCCTAAACATACTTAAATTTTGTTTGTTTTAATAATTCTTCTGGGTGAGATGTTTAACTAATGCACTCAAAATAGAAAACTTCTGTAAATCTCTTGAAATTATAAAACATACCAATCAGAACTTTGATTTCCCTCAGAGGCCTGATTTACTTTTGACACTTTAAATACTAAAGACTTTAAATACTGCTTGGTTTACAGAAATTGAGGGTTTCTGTAGATGAATCCTCTCTGTACAAAGCATGAGTCCTCCTACAAACCAAGCTTTATTACTAAAGACTCATTTATTTGCACAAAGTCTTCATCCTTCTTTGTCTCTCCTAATTGCATCATTCACCTCAAGTTCTCTCTTGCTTTTTGCGACGTCTCCACCTTCCTCAGTTCCTAGATACCCTGCCCCACTTGACATGCTCAAAGTGAAGCCACATTTGCAGTAAATCTGTAAGAATAGGAACTAAAACCATTTCATTATGGTCTCTTGCTTGTCATTCCAAAGTAGAACATTACCCAAAAATACTGACTACTACATTCCATGTTTTGCCAGAGTTACCTTCAACAGCTGCCTCTTCTGTCCCTTTCTGCAAGACAAACAAATGTTTACAAAGAAAAGAAAAGACTTAAAACCTCTAACAAGCTATGGATAGCCTATCAAGTAGAGTTTCAGCTGAGAAATTCAGACAAATATTTCTGGGTAATTATGAGAGACTGAATCTGTAGTCAGGATCCATTTGACAGCACAACAGCCCTTACAGTTTTGCACTGGGAGTCACAATCTCTGAAAGATTGAAAAATCAGTGAGGGAAAGATTACTATCCATGCAAAGGGTGTGCCAAAATGTGACATCTGCATCAATACCCGAATACAGCATTTTCCTACCAAAGAAGACAAAGATTCTTTCTTACTAACATTCTCAAATGAAATACAATCTCTTTAGCCTTGTGCTGCAGATACTGATCTTATGCAAAACTGATTATTTTTTTAATAGAAATTAACCCAAGACTATTGTACCTCAGGGGCCAAGTCCTTTATTTTCCAAAGGACTTTGTAACACCAGTGGGAAAAATAAAATAGAGACAATTTTTGATATTCTAGTAAACTCTGAGTACAAGGCAGGCTTAAATATTCTATGAATATGTAAATGCTACAGCTGTCCTGAAGGATCCCAGAGTTTAAGAAGGAATCATGAAAGGGAGACTTTTTTCTGACTTTGTTGATAGGAAAGATTTTTAAGCCTACAGGATTTACTGTTATGGAACATGCAGTAGTATTGCTGATAAAAACTGGTCTGACAGTGATAAGCCAGGAGATCATATTCCTTAATGCAGCATAGAACATTATGAAAATGAAATTGAACATGTAGGAGATCAACACTGGTTTTACCTGACTGCTGCCTACGTGTGAAACTGTATTGCAATGCAATAACAGTTCTTAACAACAGTTAAGAACACGTCCATGGAAGCTGAGAATGCCCCATCCCTGAAAGTGTTCAAGGCCAGGCTGAACATGGTTCTGAGAAAGTGGAAGGTGTCTCTGTCCATGACAGGATAGGAGGTTTGGAACTAGATAATCTTTAAGGTCCCTTTCCACCCAGACCATTCTATGATTTTGTGAATCTGGAAAGGAACACACAGTGTATGGCAAAGTACTCATAAAATTTTATGATGGACTTGCCACACATACCACAGTATTTGTGTTTCTGAATCCTGCAATGAATAAAATTAGCAAGTAGGATGGAACTGTCAGCATGCATCATTAAACAACTTGGAACCAAACTTTGATTCCCAAGAACAGAGGTGCTTCTTTCCTGGGTTGAAATCTGGCCAATTCCCTTGATGAAAGTGCACCACTGACGAAGAGAAAATAAAGTAAGAAAGCAATGATCCCAAGTTAGTGGCAGGGTGCTGTGAAAAGAATACCCCATAGGCCAAAGGGATATTGCAGAAACATGAAAAATACAAAGCCCAGTTCCAGCAATTGTGTAACTGAACCAGTGATGAGGGACACTACTTTAGAGGCTAAAGATCAGGACTGTCTGCCTTTCAGAAAACAAGGTAAAAGGCTCCATAAGACATCTGCATTATGTGGAAGGACAATCTGCAGACTAGAAATATCCAGAGAGAGAGATTGTATGTACATGTATATATGAAATTAATTACATTTATGATTCACCATTAGTATTTCTGGGCATGCTTGCTGTAAGGATCAAGTATGGAAAGCATATAAAAGAAGATAACCATTAGGAAATACATAGACTACATGAAACTGATTGAATATATATATAGAGGAGAGCTGGGATTTGGACTTTCTGCATTGCTGCTGCAGTACAGGAGTCCACTGAATGCTGCTCAACTCTATTGTTCACAGATACACAAAATTGTTTCATGCTACCTACCGTCTGTCTTGAATAAAGAAAGCTTTGGAACAAATCTGGTCGAATTGAGCCCCATGGATGGACAAATTCAAGGAGTCTAGTTTTTGGAAGAGGCAATCAGGAACTGGTCTGAGCAATTAGGACACAGTTGCCCCCTGAAGTGATCAGTGGGACTCTGAAATCTTGGAAGGAACAGCTAACATTTACAGAAGGCCTTGATTATCCTGAAGATAAGAAGTGCTCAAGAGTGGAAAGCATGTCTGTTTTGAGAGAACAAGCTTACTAAAATAAACTACTAAATTAAAATCACATACTTTATGCTTAAGTGAGCAGGAAGAGGTTTAAAAATTCCTAATGCAATATCCCAGTGGATATAGTGGAGTGTCATTAGCCAGACAATCAGATAATATAAATCATGACTCCAGAGAAGCTGCAAGAAACTGACTAAAATGTTAGATTGTGGACTTGAATAAAACAAAAAAATCTTCACTAATTGTTTTGCCCTACCCCACCAGAAGGAATGGGAGTTCTCTGAACAAACACACCCCTAACAAGTTTTTTAGACACTACCCATGATTTCTCTGAAAAAGAATCCAACCAACTTATCTGTAAGTTTCAATAGCACATTTCAGTGAGATGCTTGCTCCTGACCCTGGGTTCAAACTCAGGTTCAGAGAACCATGACTTCTCTGCTATTCTCTGGAGACTTCCCTTTTTTTATGAAAATCATTGTATTACCTATAAATCCTCAGGTCATATGATTTTTGCTGAAGGATTTGCCTAAGAATTCTTCAGCATCAGCTATGACAGTGTTTCACAAGGCAAAGAAAAAAACTAATTTGGGGAAATTTTCACAAGTCTAAAAGCCATTAAAACCAAGGGAACTAAATGTTCACACTCCTTTAAAAAGCACAGTAATTTGGGACAGTCTGACACACAGACTGCAAAATAAAACACATCTGCATAATCCACAAATACCTGAGGATGCATGAGTCAACAGGGGTGAGCCATCACAATGGGCCAGAAATAGATTCCAGTGTGATTTCAGTAGCAGTGTCATTAGTAAATCAAGCTTCAAAACTGTGAGTGGTCCACGTATGTGTGTATTGAAGGCTTCCATTCCTTGATATGAATGCTTCCTGTAGCCAGAAAGTGATAGACAGAGACACTGACCAGCCAGGTTGTGGTACTGAGCAGTGTCCCAATGACAACAGGCTCTGCCAAGCACCCTCCACCTTCCTGCTGTGTTCTGCTCCTCCACAGAGCTCCAAAGCACCGCTGCTGAGGCAGGGGATGTCACTAGCATGGGAACATGGGGCGTAGGCAGCAAGCTGCACTGTTGGTTAGCAATCAAAGCTGCTTGCAGAAGGACTCAAACCCATGCTGAACAGGGTTAAGCAAAGTCAAAGTAAAATATTAGGTGACAAAATCACCACATTCCATATATATTCTATCAGAAGATTGTATGCTAAAAATGCGTTTGTCTTTTTTAGCCCTATGTGATTATCTACATTAGTGTGTGTTGCCCATGTACACTCCCAGGGTAGATGTGAATTTTAAAAAGCACAAATCAGCCTTAATCAGTGGAAGTTCTCCCAAAGGTTCCCTCATAATGGCTTAATTCTCATTTCTCACTTAAAACATAGATCACAATGAGTATCAACAAAAACAGACTTGACTCAAAATAATTGGGAAATTTAAATATATTGCGAGAGAGAAAAATCTTTATCCTGCAACACAGTAGAATAAGATTTCAAAAACTAGTTAGAGTAATAAGACAATTCATTAAAGTCTCCAGCTTCATAAATATGATATGAAGTGAGTGCTATGAAGAGATTATAGATGAACCAGTTCTTCAAAAGTTTAAGAGTTGGTTCCAGCTTCTTAAACACAGACTTCATGCTTATATTATCTCTTGCCCAGGTTCATGGCAACAGATTTTACAATAAACTTTAAATACTATGAAACAAACTCTCAAAATCTATTTTTATCATAGGCATCTCAACAGAAATGCTTATCTAAAAGAGATAGGCAGTAAAGCAAACTCAACATAAATTGCCTCTCCCTGATCCAAAACAGAACAAATTTCATTTCTACACAATCTACAGAACTTTTAATTCTGTCAACTGAATAGACATTCTCTTGAAAGACACAAATTATCCTACTGAACTAACCCACAATCCACATAACCTCTTATTCTAAGGAGTTTGGCTCACATCTTTAGGAAGTGGCCCTAAGAACAGGCAAACTGATACTGCTGCTCACTGCTCCCAAAGTCCCATGCATGGTGTCTACATCAATTTAAGCAAGAGATTTATGCTTATCACTGTTGTAAGAACACAGCATACAGTTGTCAATTCTATTAAGCTTCAATTCTAATAGCACTTTAAGATTCATTAACCAGCTTTTAGCCTGATCTTCAAGATATTTCACATTGATCAAAACACCAGGTTCTACACTACTTTGTGTTGCTGTCATCAGAAATGGAATGAACTGTCAAGCTACCATAGAATCAGCTTATTCATCTGTAACTAAATATATACATCAGATAGTACAGACACAATTGTTTCCATTTGTTCTTTAAAATCCTGATGCTGTATTTACCAACAGACAGAGGACATGCAGCATACTTGAAATAAGATATACAATGGATTATCTGGGTTAGCTGAAGGAAATCAATGACAGGATGTGTTTAAAAAGATAATGTAATTTATGTGTAAGCATTAAACAAGAACAAAAAACCTACAAATCCTCCCCGACCAGAACAAACAAAAACCCCACCTCCAACCCATCTGAAACCAGAAAATGTAAGTACTTCTAACAGACCTTGCTTACTGTATCTCTAAGTCTTTCCAGCAAAAGAAGTCCTTGCCAGAATATTCTTCTATAAAACTTATAAATTGACTTTGCAACATAATGAACTAAATACTCCAACTTTAATATTTTGCATTCATACCAAAAAACAGTTTTTACAAATAGTGTTATTTACTAAAACAATTCTTGTACAACAGTGAAGTATATCTAAATATATACATATGCCAACATCAAAGGGAGCATCAAAACAAACAAAGCCAAACAAAATGCACTTTGCTACTGTGTACACTTTATTAAAACCAAAGCAGACTGCAGCAGGTTTTTATTTTTCATGACATAGACAAAAAATATTTGGATTCCAGAAGAACATGCAGGATAGAACAAAAACTGCTACCACCTTTCTGCCAAGGAAGCAGCATGAAAAGGGAATTTCAGATATCTGCAATTTACATAGTAGCAAATGGAATGTTTTTAAACACAACCATCCTAATTTAAGAAACAAGGCTTCAAAAATGTACGTAGTGTTTTTTACATACTGAAGCAAAAGTTCAAATGTCAAGGCTTTCTCCATGTTTTCCTATGGTGTTGGACAGTGTATGTATGAAAGTCAATATTCTTCACTGCAGCTGAAAATGAGAAAGGAGCAGCTGTAGTGTGGAGTTGATCAGCTTTACTAAGGTTGAATAACAGAGTAAAAAATGATTCTGCCTGCTGTTGGCAATGAAGGTTTTTGTAACTTTTATTCTACCTTTATCTTTAAAAATAACTCTTCCAGTTCTTAACTGGAAAAATTATGCTCCCTTGTTCTTCAAAACAGATACATACATGTTCTCCAAAGGAAGGTGCAGTTGCGTAATTCAAAGTGCCAGTGTAGCTGCTCTAACTAGAGATGCCTTTTTCATTCTGTGAACCCCAGCAGAGAAGGAATAAGACAAGACCTTTGTATATAAAGACTGCACAGGTATCTTTGAAATATGAGTGAAAAATAAAGTGATATTAGAGAAAATATTAAAAAAATTGGAGAATGAGGTATTAAGCAGTTCTCTAGTGTAAATCTGATGCTCCTGCCATCTAGAGAAAATCAGAGAACTATAGTAGCAGCCTAGAATTGATCACCAAAATATGTATATGCTATTAAAAGCAAATCCATCTCATTCATGTAACCCTTTGCAATCTGGCAGAATTTTCTGAAGCTCAAATTTATTTAGTTCTCCCTGCCTCAAAATTCATGAACAGTATTTTGACATACATACTGTGACATGAGGGCAGTATGCTGCTCCACACCTGTTGAAACATGCAGGAATTCTTACATTTTGCTCCTTTTTACTACTATGTGCTTTGGCCAATGACATTACAGACACATCTACACAGCACCAGTTACTAAACAGAGTTGGGCAAATATATTGTGACTGCACACTCTGGAACACACTGCCATGATGTCAATACAGAAAATTTTAACATAGTACCCCAGTATTTTTCTTGGGAGGTTTTACAGTAAATCTTGACACCTTTGTTGTGCCCACATAAATTGAGATGATACACATGGCTAAAAAAATTTTGCTCATAGAAGTGAAATGCACAGAAGGCAGTTTCCAGAGTTTGCTCCAATTCATGCCAACCAAGACACTGAAATGCCCCTTCTGAAATTAATTAGCATTTTTGTATTCCTTAATGAAATGGTTAAGTAAAAAAGGGTTATACAAACTGTCTGGAAGACATTTTAGCCTTAAACTGACAATTTACATGTAAAGAAACAAGACATTCAAAAATCAGGTCCTCTATTGGAACATGAATAACATTTCCAACGATTCCTTACTTTCAAACAGTTTACATTCTGACACTTTATTTAATTGCTAAAAAGCTTTTCCACACAGTAGCTGTACGTGTGCTTTCCCCTACTCACTAACATTTCAGTGTTCAACACCATAATAAGGTAGAACAGAAGTGAACCTGGACAAAACAATGCATGAACAAGGAATTTGAGAATAAATCATGGCAGAGAAGCACCAGCAATGGCATCTCCAGGTTCATGATAACAAACCAGCAGAGAGGAGGTGAACTGAAGTTCATTTCTGAGCTGTAAGAGAGAATATGAGAGGATGACTGCAGGAATTCATGCAGTGACAGCATCTAGCAAAGCAAAAGGCATCACTTCAGAGTATCAAGCATACAGGGCACAACCAAGCAGAAAGACATTTTCTGATTTAAAAAATCAACATGAAGTAATACAGCTCCAAATTCAATTTAATCCAAAAATTGCACGTGAAATGGAAAATGTAGGTAGCAACAGAAACACTAAGACTTGGAACCTAAAATTTTAGTGACCTCCTCCACCAGTTATAGACAATGAACTCTGATTCAAAGTCAACTAAAATTCCCAGCCTGCTACAGGAGATACCTTACAGCAGTGACTTTTATTAAAGTATGAAGGAAAATAGAAAATGTCTATCTTTTTTTCACAACTTTCATTATATTGAATTTAAAGGGGCACTGAATTTTAGCAAGTGGGTTTTTTTGTCATTATGAGCATGAAAGGTGATTTTAATTTTCATAAAAGTGGATGAATGACAAAAATAAGCAAATTGGAGAGCAGAAAAACTGTGATGCACATAATGGTTCAATGTTCAAATGAGAAACCAGGATCCAGCATTTCTGTAAATCAAGGAAAAACTTCAAAAGTTTTAAAAACAATGACAAATTACTAAAAAAAATGTATTTTTTCTGGGTCATTTCTGTATGGAAGTTCTGCATACCCTTATTAGGGAACATGTGACACAACATATGAAAACCTAAGAATACAATTGTTAATATCAAAAAGACTATCTTGATGCTTCAAGCTTCTCCTTGAATCAGGGACTAAGAACAATGGAATAAAAACATTATTTTCACTTTTGTGTATAAATTATACATTTCTATACATTGACTATCTGATTTTGGAACAAGATACCTAATGCACACAGAGAACACTATCTAAATTATACTAAAAGTTCTTTCTAAAGACATCACTTCTTCAATCCATAAAAAGTCATCCATGACACAGTATGTCAGGTTATTACTTTTTTCTTTAGTATTTCCTTTCAAATTTCACAGCCTTTTGTGACGACATCAAGTACTGAAATAATTAATGACAGTTTGCAAGGATGGTTAAAAATTTTAGAGAAAACAAACATGTGAAAATTCTAGCATTAGATCAAGCAGCTGGCTAGAACATCTCCAACTGGAATAGATCAACCATGGGCACGTTTTGTAACCACCCTAATCAGAAGTTATGCAAAGCAGTCATCGGAAAGTATCTGGCAAAACACTGATGTCAATTAAAATAGTGAAACAAAGGCATGTTAGATAACTGTGAATAGATGCAGGAGTAAATAGGATAACAGAGCTCATTTTATAGTACAATGTACAATTGCAACATTTAATTCCAGAAGCATCACACTAAAATATAGTACACATAACAAACAACTTCTGACATACACACAGGACTAAAACCAGATCTGGTGTTGAAATTAGTGGAAATTAGAGCTGCTGGAAAAGATGAAAAAGGATGCATTACAAGATGGAATACAAACACAAAGTAACAACAGTCTTTATACAAGAAACTCTGCTCAAGCACACCTGAAATGCTGCCTTCCATTACATTTCTTTTGCAGCACCTCATCCACAGAAAGAAAATATCATGCTTTGCAAAGCCATGTGGCTAAGTTACTGAGGAACACGAGGATTTAAAACAGGCTAACACATGTTGCTGCAGAAGAGAATTTAAAGTAACCTAAAAGTGGATTTAGATGAGATGCCTCATGAACTATTCAAATTATAGAAGGGTTAATAAACTCAAATGGTACAACTGGAAATTGAAACAGACATTTAAGGCAGAAGTGTTTGTGTTAGAACAGTAAACAGAACAAATTGTTAAGCAAGGCCACAAGAGATATAATGAAGCCCTGAAGGTTTGTTCAGCAAAGTGATTTACATGTCCATAATTCTCCATGTTCTAATTAAGAAGACTTGAATAAAATAGTGTAATTCACGTTGTGTGTTCCAGTTTAAAACTCCATTGTTTCTCTTTCAAATAAATTCCTCTGTCTTTCTTTGGTGTAATCTCTACCGACACACATAGAATACAGTTCTGGTTCTCATTTTAAAAAAACAACTTGGAAAAATAAATTACATGCTTCTCATGATAAAATGCTGTTCTGTTTCATGGTCCCATGACATGTTTAGCAGCCTCTGAATAGCAGTTTTAAGTTAGTAATTATGTCCGAAGCAGAATCATAATTTGCTGTTATCCCCCCAGATTATTTACTAGTTAACAAGTTTACTTTGGTAGATAAGCTATCTAATAGTCATGATACACTTGTGTTCAATTTAAGAAGTAGTGAAACTTAGATAAGTTTATAAATTCATATATAGACCTTAGCTTGTAATTGTAACCATGATATGCAGAATTACTGTTTTTCCTGCACTGGAAAAAGACATTGCATCTGTCTTAAAACTAGACAAAACTATGAAATATGGTTGTCAGTTCATGATTAAAATAAAATAGTAAAGCAAATTATTTTTAAACATTGTGTTAAATATATTCACATGACCACCATAGTTATACGAAATGGGCACTACTGCAATCACACACTATATGTACATAACATATATGCCACAACAGTTTGCAATGGTTGAGTTTTCACAAACTAGCCAATTTAACCAAACATAAATAATCTTGTACCAATTTTAGGCATTTTAAAAGGAATTAAATTTCCTAAATATATCAGTTCTTCCGCAAAATTAAAAAAAAAATCCTAAAAAGTCAGTGCAAATTGAACTTGTTCACCAAGAGAGATTCTTATTAAGCTGAGGATAAACAAAGTTTAAGAGATTAAATGAAGGAACTCATAGAATCGCCAACCGCCTTTAGCAGAGGTTAAAGAAGATTAGGAATCACAAGTCCTGGATCCTATAGCAGAGCCTTCTGTGAGTAACTGTGCTGTGCTTGTTGAGGTGGTGGAGGCTGTGGTTGTTGTGGAGGTGCTTGCTGACTGCCTGCTGTCTGTGGCAGAGCTGTAGATGCTAAGTTATAGTTTGGCACCTGGGACATATTAGTTCCAGCATTCTGATAAGCAGCAACATCAACAGTACCAGGTGGTGGACTATACACTGAAGGCTGGTTAGAGAAGGTACTTCCAGCAACAGAACCAACCATTGCACTGAAAAAAAAACAACAACAAAAATGAGAGAAAACATATTTAAAGTAGAATTAACAAACCATTTACCAACAGAACAGCAAAACTTTATTGCTTCTTCAGTTGTTTTATTTATACACACAAAAATCTTCTAACTCTGGACATGTTGCGTATTTAAAACTGTAGCCAATGAGTATTCCCATTAAAACTCAAACACACTCCTCAGATTTAAACATACAGTAGACACTCCCTATGGATTTAAAATTAGACCATGTCTGTACTTCTGATTTATTTCAAGGTGCAAATGGAATACCATCTATCTTCCATTCTGTTCATGAAAAAAACCAAAACCCAACAAATTGTTTTAAATAGCAAAACAAGTCAGATGAATATGCAGAAACTCACTTCATCATTGTATGCTTTGCTATCCCAAATAAGTACCTCTGGGGACAAAGACTAACAAATACTTTAATAACTCATATTGATGTGTCTCCCAACTTTTTACAATAAAATTACTCTCCATAGAGAGTAAACAAAACCAGAAAACCCAAACTAACAAAAACCAATTAGCAAAAACCCACAAATCTTTCCACAATATAGGTAACTGAACCAAAACTTTGCATCTTTGGCCATCCAGCCAATGTAAAATGTCTATTTTAGTTTCCTTATTTGGGCAAGCTGTATAAGCTTTAGTCAGTATTCATTGCCCATTCACTTCTTTCCCAATATGAGCAGAATTCTCCCCATTCTTCTGTAGTAAGATATTTGACAAATGAGCAGTAGAATTTGCACTCAGAAATTATGCAGAGCCAGCCAGAGCAGCATATAATCTTCATCATTAAAACTATACTAAAAGTTACTACTAATTCTACTAATTAATGTCTGTATAATTTTCTCTGTTTTATATAAAAAAACATAGAGCTATATAAATTACATATTTTGTATACAGAAAATTTAAACTATATAAATTTTTAAAAAACATAAAAAACTTAAGGAATAAAGGTAAAAAAAAAACTTAAGGAATAAGGTAAAAAAGGAATTTTTACCAAATACATGACACCAATAAAAAGCACTCTGGATATGATTGCACTAAAGTATCATTCAGTTGTGGTTTTTATACTCCTGTAATTTCAAAAAAGAGTTTCTGTTTAAATTTATTTAAACTTGAATAGAAAAATATTTAAAATTACTTTGTGTAAGACGTCTGTGCAGGCTGACCAGGAATTACTGAGCTGGCAGATGGAGTAACTGTGCCTTGGCTGAGAGAAGGGAGCTGCTCTGGAGGAAGATTGTAACCTTGAATGGGGCCCATCTGTGCACTCCCTGCCACCAAATACGCATTACCTTGAGTTTGCCCTGGATAAACCTAGGAAGTTAAATAAAGCAGTATTAGAAATAAAATACAAGAAAATTTGCTATTTAGTATCTGACTTTAGAACTTAAAGACTTCCCAAATATTTTCATTTCCTTTTTTTTTTTAAATATCAGTGAAGAGTATTTAGCATTTAAATTACTGAAGTTAAAAATGGTAATTCTTTCATAGCATCATTTTCATATTGAATTATCTCTGAGAAGATAGGGAGAAATTGTACTCCTTTGGCTGCTTATTTTCTTTAACCCAATATGCAAAGCCCTGGCAGTTTTATTTTTTAATTTTATGCACCTTAAAGCCCAGGATGGGCTTTTTCCTTGATCAAAAGGAACTGAACAGAAAAACACTAAATGCATTAGAACCCACAAAAGAAGAGCATACACAGCTTGTAGCTGAACACGAACACTTTTATTTTTATTTTTTTACATACTGTGCAATAAAACTAAGAGAAAACACTGCTCAGTCAGTGTGAACTTGATAAGGTCAATGGCTATTAAAGGCTACATCCATACCTGAGAGCCAGAAACACCAGATGACTGCATGTAATACTGCTGGTTTTGTAGTTTTGCATACATGGAATACATTGGGTCCTCATTCATCAATTTGTTATATAAAGAAAGAGCCTCCATCGCTTTCACATTGAGCTCTGACAGTTCTGAATGTTTCCTAGAAAATATATATTGCAGTTATAATACAGTTCCCTTTACAATTTAGATAACTTTATTATAGGACAGACAACATAGAGTAATTTCATTAAGTAACTTTTTTTTGTGTGAACTGATGCTTGGCAAGTGACAGAAAGTCAAATGGTATAACACTATAAATTGCTATGTGACTATGGGAAAAAAATCTTCAGACCTCTTCTCAGAGAAACTACTAATAAATACACATATTTTCTTTGCCAGTATTCATAGAAATTACAATATTATCAAGTAATAATTCTGGTTTCTAAGAATAAATTTTAATTTCGGTCAAAGCACACGACATTTCTTTTTACCTGTCTATATCCTCCAATTTTTCATCTATGAGAGGTCCCATCTGGTGGCACATTGCTAGAATAGAAACACATTAAAATATATCAGAGTAATAAACGTTTCCATACTGCAAAGTCAGAAAGCAATAAAAAATTAAATAGAAATAGATGCAAGTCCAATTTTGTTTTTAGTTCATTATCTGTATGTCAAAAAATTTTTAATAACAGAGGTAGCATCATGAACAATTCAAGAATGAGACCCAGCTAAAGTTTTCAGTATTGGTACAATTTTAAAAATATATTTTAAAATAAAAATAAAATGAAACAAAACACATTTAATATCCAGGAAGTATAAAGCTGAAACTATTTTGCACAAAAGGTCCACATGAATTGAAATCTCTTCTTAAAGGAAGAAGATTTGGCACTGGAACCTAGATCGTGTGCTCATCCAATTTTGCTACAAGAAGACTATGAAAACAATGAAGGAGAAAACTGGTTGCAGTGATTCAATTATCTGCACATCAAAGACACTAATAGCCCATTAGTCTCACTAGAATTCTAACTAGGGGAAGGGGCTCTTTCAAACCAGTGACATGTGCAAAAAACAACATAAATCTTACCAGAATCAGAATTAAAAAGCATTAAAATAAACAAAAATGCACACCCCATGCCTCCTTTCAGCACAAGGACATGGGGCTCATCTACCTGCCAAGCAAACCATGGCTAATTAGCAGAAAGGCAGAGTTCGTCAAATGTCAAATAAACAGACACAGAAGCTGAAAGGAAAATTCAGGATATTAGAAATGCAGAAGGTCCTGAAAACATCTGAGCCATGACAAGTGCAAGGACATCATTGCTGAGTTCCTTGAAGGCAACTCCAGGTGAAAGAGGAGTTGCATGAGAGGTACCCATCTGCTTCTTTGAACCTGGGATCAGAAATACATTGGCAGAAATGTCGGGCAAAGATATAAAAGCTGTCAAAGTTCTGCCTGCTTTTATGTATAGCACACAGTGTGACAAAAGGCATCACAAGAATTGCTTAGATGTCTGTTAACATGATGACTGCTCTGCTGCCAACTACAAACTCTGGGTACCTGAACACATTAGAATGAGCTTTCCAGTTCAAAGACAATTGTGACTGGACATGTGGACGGCAGAAGGAAATTAAGTGATTTTTCTGTCAAATTTTTGCTATAGATATGTTTTGAATCCTTGGTTCCTACCAGTGGTGGCAGATGCTGATCAACATTTGATACAAAACCACTTCATTTTCTTCTGCCATCCACATGTCCAGCCACAAATGTCTTTAATCAGCATCTGCCACCACTGGTAGGAACCAAGAACTCAAAACACATCTACAGCAAAATTTTCAGAACCTATGCCAAAACCAGTAGCTCACCAAAGCCTACTTAAGTGTAGAGCAAGTAATCTTGAATTAGCATTGTAGAACTATATGTAGCCCTAAGTCTGACATGTGCTGTTGCAGGTAGCTGGGGAGTAATCATCTGACCACACTACTGCCTTCAGATTCCAGGAGCAGTCCCATGGTTCAATACAAAATTCAGCATTGCTTTAATGATCTCACAATGCATTTTGAAGCAACTCCTAAGGTAAGCCATATCTCTAGGCTGGTTGACAAGCATACCTTTAATTTCTCTGCCTCTGTCCTGGATCAGATACAGGCAATCTGCTTCTTAGACAACAGCCTCTATAGCTATGTTTGGGACTTGTAAGAATAAAACCAGTCACGTTTCTTTTTACCTCTCTTTAGTTTCAGTGGAACTAGAATATGTGTAGACGTGCTGCTGATGTGAGTTTCTGAAACAGCATTCATTTACAGACATGATGAACCAGATGGGTGTGGAAAGATGGGAGATACCTAAAAGTTTACAAACCTAATTATTAACTTCTAGATAGATGTAGAAACTGCCATTTTCACCAGACAAAGTCTGGTGTCATCTGAATTGTTACTTTAAGCCTATGTTCTGTATCGTAATTGGGAAGTTTCTTTTCTTCCTTTTCCAAATTTTATTTTAAAATTTTTGGTGCACGTATCAGCCTAGGTAAAACGATCTATAATGTCTCTGTGAAGACATAGTCTAAACAATGACTCAAAGAGTAGGAAAATTTGTAGCACTCTATGAGTTATTTGTTAATATGCAACTCCTCCAGAAATACACATGCAAGTGAAAAGCATGTGGGACACCCACGGGTCTATTCTAAATCTCTCTAGGATTTCTGCTTCCTCTCATGGAATCTTCCTGACACTCCTTTTGCCACTCATGCTGTGCTACCCTGTGAAGGAAAAAAATTATGAATGAATATGATCAAGTATTTATGTGTCTTGAAAAGGGAAAATAATTTAGGAAACAGTAGAGAAAAGTAGATTTGTTTTAAGTTAATATTTTTGACTTTGGTCTCGTGGATGTGGGAAACAAGAAGTGAGAAGATAATTATGGCTCAGGCACTTTTCTTAGGCATGCTTCTCGCATGCAGGCGAAACTGAAGTAGTTTCAGCTTAGTTTCAATCTGCATTGATACAGAAAATTACCAGTGAGGAAAAAAACAATGAAAAAATTCATTCGTTTTTGTTACCCTCAAGATGAAGCAGTTCTGGGAGGTCTGGCTGCTCATCAGACGGATCAGCACTTTGCAACATCTGCAAGAGTTGGTCCATTTTATCCTGCAACACAAATTGTATTATTAGGGCAAATGTGGCAGCAAGGGAATTAGCACTTTCAGGATAGTAAATTAAAGCATCTGTTCACAACAGCCATTTTGATCTCTTGGCACTTCAGAATCAACTAGACTAACTTTAAGAAATTGCAAATTATACATGCTACTTTACAGGAATGAAGATGCTTGAACAAGAAAACGCTAAATGAGAAAAAATAGTGGTAACAAGTGGAATGTGCAGAATACTCCTTTATTCCTAGAAGTCCTTTTAAACATATATTATCTTCTGAGCAGTTCCTATTTTTCCAGCCTAGATATTACATATGCAATACCACCACCTAGTGGGATTGGTGGGAATGTTTTGACAGAATACATTGAGAAAGTACTTTAAATTCACTGAAAAGAAATTTTAAGTGCATGAGGCCTATTCAGCATATGAGCCTTGTCATTACCAATGTAACGAAGTGTTGTTTTAAGATGATGTTTGGAGGCATCTCAGGATTTACTTCAGAATAAGTTAAGCTTAACTAAAGAGTTTAAGTGCAACCATTTTGTAATAAAAACATCAAAGGTTAGAAAACAAACAGGCATAAAGTCTTTGAAAAATATGTCTTGGACTGAACTGTATTGGTTAAAGTACCAAAAACATAACATGTAAATTTTTTAAATCATTTATTAGCTGAGCACTATCAAATAAATAGCCTTTTTCACTTTGTGTTATATAGGTTGTATAAAGGAAAACCATGCTTTGTCCTCCTTAAACCATGGAAAGTTTGGGAAAAGTCAAATTAACTACTTCCTTAAAAATTATACTGTGGCCAATTCAAAAACAAAAGAAGACACTAAAAACTCAACAATGGACTCACAGAAAACAAAAGCTGGAAGGCTGAAAGCTCAAGGCAGGCCTCAGATAATCTATTTCAGCAGGTTACAAACTAGTATCTCCTGGGAAGAAGAGTTTTTGAGGTGGAATTTAAATAGGACTTCAGGAAGGCAGTAACTGACTTCTCATTTCAAAAAAACAATGACAGAACCCAGGTTGAGGTGAAAAAAAAAAAAGGGGGGGGGGGGGAATTTCCTGGACTGAATGTTCCTGGAAACCTTACAGGATCACCAAGGTGAGATTGTAAATATCTTACTAAATATTACTTACACAGGAACAGAATTTTAGACTTTTCAGGGACAGAAAGAGATCTTTCAGTCTGAGGGTAGCCAGTGGTGGTTACACTGGAAATAAATCTAAGTGAGCTGTCAAGATGGGTATCTCTATGGTATCCTGAAGTACTTTAAGCAAAATTTGAAAGTAGATGTACCACCCAGCACTAAGATTCTAGCTTGGAGGTAAACAGATGTATAACCCTCAAGTAGGGCACTAAATGGAATGCAGTTCCAAATTCATTTTCAGAAATTCCTAAAAACTTCAAGACTCTTAAACAAAAGGGAATACTGAAGATTTATTTATTACTTTAATGAAAACTCTCTTTCCATGCTCTTTTTATCATATTTTTGAAGTATGAGATGAAAGGGTTAAACATCACATATTTAAATGTCCCAGCAGCGCATTTTATACCAATCAGGATTTTTGCCATTCTTACTTCATCAATATAAACTGGTTCTGGCTCAGGTTCTATTGTCTCTACTTGAACTTCATCACTGAACTGCACTGTTTTCTTCTCCGCTTTCACTGTAAGATAAACAGCCAGACTTAATTTTACAAAAGAAAAAATAAACAATGACATAAATATTCTACAACTAGTATAGGTTATAGGTTCCTTGCATTTGAAATGTCTACTGTGAAAATTTTAAAAATTAGTATTTTATTGACATTTAAAAGCCACAGACCTAAATAATTTTCTTATCTGTAAATCACATTATTTAAAAAAATAGATCAGTTTACACAAGCTCAGCAGAAACGTGTTTTAGCAAGTAAATGGCTTTATCATAGTCTCCCTATACATAACATATATTAAAAGGTCATCTGGATAAAAGACTCAAAGACTGACTGGAAACAACAGGGCTACCAAGTCAAGTTTAAGATTAAACTGATAAAATCATCTATAACAAACTGAGCCTTCTTTTCTCCAAAGCCAAGTCCACAATTGAAAGGTCTCAAGATTCTCTACTCCTTCTTCACCAAATCCTGTATGCAAAGCATCTCACTCCTCTGTAGTGGAGACTAGCACAAAAAAGCTCTATATTTAGCAAAAAAGCTAAATATTACTCTTATTAGATAGTCTTAGCATAGCACAAATGACTGGTACAGCATGTAATTCTGCTGACCTGCTCATCCTTTAGCACCCTCAAATTGAGAGCACAGAAGATTAATCTTGCAAACCCATGAGATTTACAGAAATCAGCTCTAGAATCTTGAAGTCTTATCTCATATTTACTATTTTTATTAAATATTTAAAGTAGATTGGATGGATATAAATAAGCTGCATGCAGAGAATCCCTCTGTCCACTATGCACAGGTACATACCTAGAGTAGGTAGGTTTCTTGAACTATTTGAACACTGGTAATCTGTCTCCAACTCCTATCTGCCATGGGGCCTTCAGTTCCATCTCAATTAGACATGCACCATTGCAACTGGACAAAAAGGCCATTTGGAAAAAAAGCTGCTGTTGCCCACGTTTATTTAGGTGTCAATGGAGTGATTTCATGAGTCTCAAAGAAGCTGCTGACAAAGCAGCAGCAGACAGCAGCATTTTTCAGCAGAAGACAGTTTGGGCAGCCTTGGTCTGACTGTTGTTTGTGATAGCATAGCAAGGGCTCCTCAGTTTTACTTCAATGACCATATTCACTTGCAACTGAACTCTATCATAAGGGGAAGGAAATCACCCATAAGCCATGGCAGAGTTAAACATATATATCATATATATATATAAAAAAAATGTAATGTTACTTACTCATTTCAGGCTCAGCAGAAAGATCAGCTGTTACAAAATTAGATGGAAACAATCCTATACCCTGATGAGTTTCTCCTTTCCACCAATTTGGATCACTAAAGATTAAAAAAAAATAAGTAAAGACCCTATACATCAGAAATCCCATACTCACATGGAACTTTCCTAGGAATTTCACAGTATAGGCTTTATATCACTAGCACATAAATATAACTTGCATATATGCAGAAATCTTTACACAGGAACTTTTATGCAAATACATTTATTTGTAAAGAACGTAACAAAATAGAGTATTAATACAAAAATACGTTTCCATTCATTGTATTTCAAGGTATGCTTCTACATAGAAGATATAATTATTTCTAATTAATTTTTACAGTTTAACAGAATTCTAGTAGGCTTTCTATATTACTTACCTGTCATCAAGTATAGTTATAAGTTCTCCAGCTTTAAAAGTTAGTTCATTATCTTCAGCAGCCTCAAAATCGTAGATTGCACGAACCTTTCGGCCCTCATGTTTGTGGTTTGTTAAAAGGCTTGAAGTGCTTGGATACAAACTGGAAAGTGCTGTCTGCTGTTGCCTTTGTTCTTTCAGTGACAGCTCAATAGCTACAAAAGAAGAGTTACTCAGATGAAAATTCCCTATAAAAATGGGTTGATGGATATGAAAATTTAATTCTGTGAAAACTTTTAGTCTAATTCTATTTCTGTTGCATTTTAATGACTTTGTGTCTTTCTCTTAGAATTAATGGTAAATAACAAAGAGAGCAGAATTCTGCCTGTGGATTTACTGAGGCTTCCAACATGGACAAGATGAATAAATAGCATTTGAGAACAAATATAACTCCACAAAGTATGATATTATTGCTACAACCTTGAACCAATGTAAAATATTTACATTCTTATTTTACATCTTACACCATGTTGAACTTTTCCAGATTGCTTGAAACATTAAAAAGATACATCTGTTCCAGTGCACACTGGTTCTCTGTTAGACAAAAGTCCTTAGCCTGGATTCCCAGAATCAGATTTACAGATTGGCTGAGGTTGGAAGGCACCCATGGAAGTCATCTGGTCCAATCCCCTGTTCATCCAGGGTCACTACAGCTGACTGCCAATGACAACTTTTTAATATCTCCAAGAATAAAGACACCATGATATCCTTGGGAACCAGGTTATCGTGGTTATCCCATGATAACCCGTGCTAGGGCTTGGTCACCTTCACAGTAAAGTATCTCCTAAATTCATAATTAACAAAATTATTTTTGCTTAAACAAGCAAAAAATTGCCCCTTCCTTTATCTTCTTCCCTATCATTCCTTGAATTATTTCACATTTCTGGGTCATTTTCAATTGAACTTGACTGAGCAGAAAAGTTTCACTCACATTAAACTCAGTTCAAGTTTGCAGGAAAAAATGGATCATATTTAAGAAGGGGCAGTGTGGACACAAACATTATGAAACTCATGCAGATAGACTTTTGAGACACAGATCTCTTTAAAAGTAGACTTTGGTGGGTTGACTACTGAAGAGACCATTAGTAACACATACATATTGACTATTGTTCATTTAAATAAATCAATATGCATCATGTCAGCAAATAAATGCACTCACCTTTAGCTAAATCCTCCTCTTCCTTTTTGGTGGCTACTGTACCAGGATCTTTGGCAACTAGAGCTGGACTTGCTTTTGCCTGTTCAGCAGCCTAGCCAAAAGTAAAAGATGTAAAAATTAATCCAAAATAAAACTGACAGTGCATTAAGTTCACCATTTTGTTTTGTATTCATCTGCTACATAAAAATCTAAAATAATTTAGAGCATTTCACTCCTCAAAGAAAAGTTTTATTAAGACAAGGTAGCTTTCATTTTGTTTGCCAAACATTCTAGAATTCAAGACTACAAACTGTAAAATGCAGAGCTAAGGATAAAAAGAATTTGTGACACATTTTGAGAACAACCACAAAAATCTAATATACCTGTGAGCCAATAGCTGGGAAAGTAACTCCTTGCTCCTTAAGATTTTTTATCATGGCAGATATTAAACTAAGCTGTGGGTCATTCTTGAATTCATCAGTCCATTCCACCATAAGGGCTTTCAGCTTTTCACAAACTTTTGGATGACCCTGATGGAGAGTACAAACTAGTTAAATGATGTAAGAATCTGATCTTAATTTCAAGTAATTGCATGTTACTGTCAATATAAAACATATAGATACCTTAATTTGTAGTCAAATTTAGCACTCAGTCTTTATTAGAAAGGGAGAATTATACATCAGCATTGTGTTTGTGCCAGTACAGTATGTGCTAGGCCCAAAATAAAGTAAAATAAGATTACATAGAACCCTCTGTTCTATCTTCGTTTCATCATATTTGTATTTAATGTTTTACTGATGTAATTTAAAGTGAAAATACAGTAATTTATTTATAAATTAACACGCCATACCTCCCCCAGACAGAATACCCATGTTACCTAGTATGAAGTGGCATTCAGGAAGTTCTGAGAGCCACAGTCTTTACAGTAATCTTCTCTCCTTCCCCTCCCCCCTGTTTCCAGTCCTCTAAAAGTAGATTCCATTCCACTTTCAGATTATCCCAATTCTCTACCTAATTTTACTTACAAGTAAACATAAAAGTCAATGCAATACATTACCTTATTCAACACATTGCTTACTTCACTGGCAAAATCTCTTGAACAGACTTCTAAATGAAAGATTTTGCCACAGTTTGATACACATGCTCCTAGAAGCTAATGAAAGAAAGATTAAAACTTAGATATTTTTTTGCAATATAACTTTTCAGGAAGAAAATGAACTACATTAAGAAGAACCTACTGTTAATGCTTGCATAGCGACGTGCGGATCTTTATGGTTCACTCTCTTCATTATAGAGCGGAGGCAGTCCTTAGGCCTGAAAAACACAATCCAGCTTTAAAAATATGGAATGGAATGAACATTTCCTTCTGCACACGTGACCATGCTGACAACGTTGACAGATAGCAAGAGCTCCTGAACACCGTGAGTAAATTATTTAGTAGCTTATAATTTAAAACAACAACATTTAAAAATAAATTAAACAGCATAAACTGTTGTAGCCATTTCTATCTGTAGGATTTGTATCTCTCTTAATTATCAAAACCTTTCAGTAATTTATATCACTTCTTGTACTTAGAGCGAATTACTGTAAATACTCCAGAAATGCATAAAATCCCTTACAATTAGGGAACTGGAATTCTCTGTAGTCCATGCACCTACTCCTCTATATTTCACATATGTATGTAAGAACATTTCCTTACGGACCGGTTTACCAACACCCTTTTATTTTGAATTACCACCACATTCCTCAGAGTCTCTTTTAATCTACAGAAAAGCATTTATAAAGAAGCTATGTAATGAACAAATAACTTCTCAAAAAAAACCTCTTAGACAATCTACATCAAAGTTTCAAAGAAATTAAATACAGAATTCAAGTCTTATGTTGTGGTAGATAGAAATAACATGAAAAGCAACTTCAACAAAGAATTTGAAAGGGAACTTCAGAAAGTTTAGCATATTAAAATCTATGTGACTTTCTAATACTTTGTTCCATCTATAAAGTAGTGGAAAGCTAAGCCAGGCTGAGGTAGGGATTTTCAAGGGCATACAATCATTATGTGTTAAATAGCCCTGGAAAGATAACCCTGGAAGAGGGTAAGTAGAGAAGGAGGAAAGGAGAAGTTAAATCTACACTAAGAGATTTTACACACTTATGGAGTTTACACATTTATAGCATGGTTGTCTTTGGAAGCAAAAGTATTTTTCTGTTGAACTGATATCCAAAAACTAACATGAAACTCAGGTATAAGTTACACCACTGCTTGGCTATACTATATTTGGCAGTGTCTACATTTTACAGAAATGTCCACCTCATATTTAGTGGCACTAATTATAGAAAGTGCTGTCACACAGCACAAGTACATATCATTCAGTGTATACCTTCATATACCAGTTATTACAGATGAAGGCTTTAAGGCAAGTACTACCTTTTATCTGTTAATTATTCAAGACTTCTCATATGTTCACTTTAGTTGAGAAAGAATACAAGCTAAAATTGTTAGAAATAGCTGCTTTCTGTAACCATTAGTTTATGAGTAGGATTAACAATGTGATATGATTGCAAGCTCAAAAAAGGTGCTTGCCCATTGTGAAGCCAGTATTTATAAAGGCAAGGTGCAGGATCAAGAGCTTAGGAGTTCAGGAACAGGATCATTAGCCTATGACGTTTTTTACAAAGGAATCCAAAGTCTTATTAAAAGTAATAAGAAAGCCTCAAAGCCAAATGATAACCTACATGTCTCAAGTACAATCTATTTGTTTATATATTTAAAAGAAATTATCAATGCTTGAGTGTTAAATGCTTTTCAATACCCAAATGTTTAAAGTAAGAAAAATTTTGATTACATGTAGATAGGAAAATAATCCAGGTGTACCAATCTTTAGTCACACAGAGTAAGAAGACCTATTCTAGACAGGCCTGTAATTCTTATTTTTACTTCTAATTAATTCATCATACAATTTAGTGCATAAATTATGAGAAGCACTATGCAGAAACCAGAGGGAAGCATGCATTCTATGAGTGTAGAATTCTGTCTACTTATTAGGCATGTCTCCAAATTGTACTATACAAATATTTGGCCACAGCTCCACTCCAATGATGATAATTTCAGAGGCACCACAATGAGTAGTAATAACAAATAAGTAGGGTGAAAATATGGCAAGATATAATAGAAGCTATGTATCATATGTGGCATCATATGGTATCATAAACCAATTCATATAGAAAATAATGAATTTCAGGTTTAGTTTTAGAAAGTAGAAAAAAAATCTGATTATATTTTATTAAAAAGGACACAATTAGCAGCATTTGCAATATAAAATACTACTCTGCACAAAACATTTCAGATATGTTCAGGAATTTATTGTTCATTTACAGTCTAAGGTAACTCTGTGGGATTCAGCTTTCCTCCTAGCTCCTTCAGCAACAGGCTGGTCATTAAGCTTCCCGGTCAGCCTGTGAGACATACACTGCAATTACAATGCAAATGCTACTGAGATTGTGTAATGTGAGGGGGAAAAATGGAAGACACATTGGAATACTATCAAGTAAGCAAGTTTGCTGCTCTCTCTTGCATGACCAAGCACAAAAAAACCCAAAGAAGAAACAGCTAACCAGAACACTGACTTGTTGAGGCAGTGATTAATCCTTAAGGAATCAAGACAAAGTTAGGCAAGCAGCAGTATGGACAAACCATTCCTCAATGACAATTTGCCAATACTCACCCCCAACAGAGAGCACTGCAATGAACATTTCTATTTTCTCAACACTTGGTGCAGCCTCTCAGCCACTGACTCCATTTTTTTCAGCCATCTTTTTTTTTTTTATTAAGTAACCTTTCTTGAAAAAACTGAAGTTGTGAAAGTTTCAGTGTAGACTGATATGTCTAATGAAATAAACAGTACAAGTGTCTCAAAGCCAAATGCAAAACTGATTTGAGTTAGGAACTGGCTAGCACTGAAATTACTGAAGAAGGGGGGGGCATCTTTGCTAAAATATACCATACCTGTCCATTAATTTTTCCTTTTATTCTGTTTAAAGAACCATCCAAATTTCATATTGTTATTTTATTCTGAGATGATAAACTTTAGATTCAGTTTTGTAAGCATTTTCAATGTAGAAAAGCAACACTATGCAAAAATCAATACCTTTCCTGTAATCAGATTTAAAATGCCAGTCAAATATAAAATCATAGAACATCCTGAGATGGAAGAGACCCCTAAAGATCATTGAAGTCCAACTCCTGGCCCTGCAAAGGACAGCCTCAAGAATCATTCCATGTGATTAAAATTTTTAAAACTGTTAAAATAAATAAGTTTTGAAGAATGCCATACAAAACCAGGAGGCAGAAAGGATTGCCTCTAACAGTAAAACCTTTGTTTTAATCATGTTTCTATGCTGAAAAGGCAACTTGCTCATTGAGTTAATATTGGCAAAAACCAGGATGCAAACAATGTGATGTGCAACTGTATGAGCCCCTAATGGAAATTCAGAGATTTAAAAAAGTGTTGTCTCATCATTAGACAAATTTTAGATTGTCTAAGAACCTGATATGTGAAGCATGCAGAATATGTTAATTCTGTACTACATGGAGTAGTATTTCATAAAAGCTATTGTAAACAAGTCATATTGTTTAAAATATTGACACATTTTCTGTCTTTCCTGTGTTTTCTATAAAAATTCTAATAGCAGCTCTGATTTGGAAATTCACAAAAAAACAGAGAAAGCAGTCAAAGAGAGGGATTTTAACTTGCTAAAAATATGGTTTAGTTGTTTGGATTAAAGGAAGCAAGACAACATTTTCAGCAATTTGCAATTCTCGGTACCGAGAGTATTACAACATAAAAAATAACAGCAGCAATTATGCTATGGAACTGTAACTAATTTATCTTATGAGAAAATGCAATACCTTTGTAGCATAACAGGTTTCCAACAATTAATCTGGATACCAACAAGTTTGCAGACAATGTGCTATACCAGAAGGGTTACTTAATGAATAAGTGTTTTTCTAGGCTGCTTCAGGTGTAAGGCAATCTACATCTAGAATGCTGCAGGATGCAATGGAGCTTGTAGACTAGTACAAAGAAAATTCACAAAGGAGAGATTTTTGTAATCTAAACTTCTTCCAAGAACAGTAATAAACAGCCTGTACTGGAGCAGAATTGGTTAAAAAATTAAATCCAATCCCAGCTAAGAAGACTTGCATCCTTGTCAGAGGACCTTAAACTGCAGGAGAATTTCAAACAGCTAAGCATATCTCATTTAAACTTCTTAATGGGAAACATTGTCTTGCTTTACCTTGCTACTGCACAACATAATCCATTAAAAACAAAGAAAACCCACTCTCAGCTGGTTTTAACAGAATCTGAATTTAAGCAACAAGTCAGTTGGCAGCCTATCACAAGCAGGATAAATACTACAAAGGTTTAAGTCCCACTTTTCTTTTATATAAAAGTATTTTATTAGGAAAAAGATTAAAATACAAATACATAAAAGAAAAAGACTAAAACCAACACAAACAAACCTCAGAAATCCTAACAGGAACTTATCTCCATATTACCAGATCTCTAGCTTTATCTGTACTGCTGTCTCTTGCAGCTACACACATTTCAGCACTGTTCAGGATAGTCTCACTGTTGCTGTGAGACTAAATTTCATCTGTGGAAAGGTTTTCAGTGAGTAAATAGAATACTGAAACATTCAATAATATAGTTACTGTTACAAGCTTGGCATCAACGTGCTCAAGGAATAGAAATGCAGTTTTACATATAAAGACTAATATGAAACATTATTAACAACTTGCCAGCTGCTATCTTCACTATAGTTTTACACAACAGCACAGAAACCTCAATATGCTGTGCTATTTTTATATACTCCTCCAGAGACCATCTCTAATCCCAAGGAATAAGATTATTTGCAAACCTGTCCTTAGGAACAAAAGTCCCAGGTGGGACTTTGTTGTCTGGCATCTCATACTGTTTCTAGCAGTTCTACAAGGCAATCCAAGTCATTCTCAGAGAAGCCTTCCACAGCATCAGTGGCAAAACTTTCTTCTTGAGATTGTTCCATTCCTAAATTCTTACAAGAAATGCTTCAAAAAGGTGTATTTAAAACATTTCCCAGTCCTAACACTAAAGTGACTGAAAACATTATAAATACTCTGAAATTATGTCCTTAAACTGTATTTTTAGTTGCTAGTTATTATACTTTTATACCTCATACTTTATCTTTTCTTGTCCAAAAAGTAAGTTCATGCATGAATTCTATAAGAGAGCTCAGTAAATAATCAAACATGAAACATTAGCAGCCCATATTAAGATGTGTTTTATTTAGTATCACATCTCCAAAGCGTACGTTTTCCAAAGCCCTGCTGACAGAGAATAGCTTCTGAAAACAAGGAGAAGAAACACAAAGTCTTGTTGTTTTCTGTGACAAAGACACTGGTGGTCCGATGGTGAGAACAATGGAGGGCAGCAGATGCTTTATACCTTGGTGTTAGCAAATATTTGACATACAGCTGAAGCCCTTGTAGTGTCCTTATCACATAGCAAGTGAAATATGGGCTGGATAAAGGTGAGTGGAAAACTCACCTTTGGTCTCCTAGGCTCAAAGAGCTGTCACCTGCAGTGCAAATTCCAGCTAGCAGGCAGTATCCTTCAGGGATTTCTGCTGGGATCAACAGTGCTCTCAGTAACTTACTGACCAGAGCAAGGGGCCAGTAAGGGGAACCTGGGGAACATATCAGTACACTGAGGCCGTGGCTAATGTTCAGAGGGACCTGGACAGGCTGGAGAAATGGGCACACTGGAAGTTCAATAAGAACAAGGATAAGCTATTGCATTTTAAATGAAGCCAGGAGCTGACCACATGAAAAGCAGGAAATTATCTGCAGGTCCTATTGGGTGAGAGGTGTCAGCAGTGCAGCCTGGCAGCTAAGACAACCAACCACATCCTGGCTTGAACTACAGGTCAGCACAACCAACAAGATCAGGAAGGTGACCCTTTCCCTCCATTCTGCACTTGTAAAATTGCATTTGGAGCATTTTGTCCACTTTGGTGCTCCCCAATGCAAGAAGGCTATTTACACACAGCCCTAAGTCCAATAGATAGCTGCCAGGACAGTCAGGGAGGGTTACATACAAGGAAAAGATGAGAGAGGTGCTTTCAACTTTGAGAAGAGCAGCCAAAAAGTGGGGCTTACTGCTTTCAACAAGCAATTAATCAGAGTATACACAGAAGATGCAGCCAGATTCTTTCTTCGAGCTGCACAGTCACAGGACAAGATGCAACAGACAAGACAAAACAGTAAAAATTGCAAACAGATTGCAAAATTTTTTTATTATTTCCTTACTTAGTAAGTAGAACTAGTTAAATACTGAAACATGCTGCCCACTGAAGTTGCATAACCTTTGACCTTGGAGGCATTCAAGACTCCACACGGTCCTGAGCAACCTGATCTAATTAGACCTGTTTGAAGCTAGGGGGGTTGGACTAGATGTCCTCTGGAGGTCACTTCCAACTTAGATTACGATTCTGTAAGAAAAATGCCTCATGAAGCTTCCTGGGTTTACAGTGATACTGCTAAAACATAGCCATTCATTTTATCTGCTACACTGGTGAAAAGCTGCTGTACACAAGTCCTAATTTTAACACATCAGCCAGTATCTCCAAAGTAAGGATTGCAAAATATTTCAGCAGAAACCCCATACATTTTCCTTTCACTTGTAATCAAGTTAAATTCAGCTTTTGTAGAAGTTTGTAAAAGATAACACAAAATTCACTCCTCTCACCTGGGTATGAGACTGAAGTAACAGAATTAAAAACATTTGGGGAGGAAATTCCTGATTTACTTACCCTGTGCGTGACTGTCCAACTTTATCACAGATGTCTAAGATGAGGCCCCAGTCCTCTGCAGTGTTCATCTCACTGGTTGCTTTCTCTGATAAATAAAGTAAAAGTAAATCAAAATACAAATTTAAAGTAATATTTAATTGTTAACAAAGACATTGATATATTACCTCTTTGTATATTTCTAAATGTATGAAAAAATCCCTATGCTTACTAAAACTCATATATTAGCAGTGTTGTATTTAATACTTTTTAATTTTCTAATGTTCACTTGTGACCATTAATTTTAATTAATAAGCAAATATATTTTGGGGTTGTTTTACCACATCATAAAGACGTACACAAAACATGACACAAGCAGTATAGCTATCAACAGGTTTTTTTTCCATTTGAACTATAAAGTTTATTAGGATATGAATATCCAAAGCATTGGTTCATTCTTTGCAGAGTCAGATACAACTGAATTTATCACCTTCCCAGACACCAAAGTGCTGTGTCTTGTATTTCCTTTCATGTATTACACCTCAACAAGAAGGATTTAAAAAGTCATCACAATCACTAAACTTCTGTATTCCCATTCTTACTACTGCTTTGGATGATATATTTCACTGTTTCTTTTCAGCTATAAAGACTGTTAAACCAAAGTTAATTTCAAAGAAGCCACTGTGATTCTTCCTTCCAAATTTTTTTAATAGGACGAAGGTCTCTGGTAAAAACTAAAGAAATAGAGAGAGGATGTAGAGAAGAAATAGATTCAATGTCAGAAGAAAAAATAGATTCCCTCCCTATTTGTCCCCCACAAAAGCTTAGTTACAGTAAGGATAACTGAGCCATACACTGCAGCTCAATAGAGGATTATCTAAACACTGATACATCAGCTCAGGACTGGAGAGCATAAAGGAATGCACCTGCATTTTTAATTACTAACCAGTAATTAAAAAGTAGGAGAATGGGCATAGAATAATACAGAAACTTTGTTTCCCATCCCTGCTCTTCATCTAATGTTTACAGCTTCATCTACAAAACACAAAATATGCCTCAGCAGTAAATGTCTTGGGCTACTTAGTTTTATGAAAAGAACCAAAGATTTCCTATAAAAACTTCTCTGCCAGGAATGATTCATTATCTAGATTAGCACTGGCAAAATTGCAAAGACAAAGAAAACATCTAATCTCCAAAAATTACAAGGATTATTCATATTGAAGTTGATGACTTTTCTTATGAATGAGTTTCTATGTCCTGCTCTGTGGTTATGTGCTCCCAAAGTATTTCTGAGCAAAAATTCAACACTGACATATATTCAACTGAAATGATAACACATCAGCTCTAGGGCCTGATGCAAGTAAAGAGCAAAACATTATAGGGAAATCCTAAATGGAAGTTATTTACTATTCTGAATGTTCTCTCAGATAAAGTAGAGGGACATTACCTCTTCTCTCTAAACCCTATCAGAAAACTTGTTTGATTAGAAAAAGCATTCATAATCAACAGAAATATCAAAAATTAGGGGTAGACATCATGCTAACATCTAGCACTAAGATATACCAGCTGATCAACCAACCACTTCATTTTCCTTTCAGTCTGCTCTTGTTCCAATTCATGCTCATGACTAACAATCTAGACATTTGTGATTTTCAGGTAAGACACTTGAACTCAATGCCTGGCATGAACCATCACAGACCAAGGCAGCCTTCTGAAATTGCAGTCTATGCACACAGCAGCTGCTCTGCTCCAAAGACAGCCTCAACTCTGCAGCACCAGAACTGCTTTTTTGAAACGCAGAGCCTGAGTTTCCAACACTGTGTTCCTCATACTGAAAGCAGCTGATAAGCACAGTCCAGAGACACACAAAACAGACTACATGAAGGCAGTTTACTCCAGGACTCCACTGCTTCTGTTCATTGCCTGCTCTACTGGAGCCGGACCGGCTCCAGTCCAAGAGTGGCTGCACAGTTCTGTCCAAGGCCCTCAGCTCCTGCCAGGCTCCCAGCTCGCACGAGGAGCTCACAACCCACACTGGTCACTCTTGCCTAACGCTGCACTTCAGTTGGCACATCCTTTAGCAGAGAGATGAGCAATCCAATGGAACTGGAACCTTGGTCTTTTCCATTGTTCTACAAAACAGACATTTGTCTGTATTTCTGACAACAATCGATCCTTCTTTCCTCACCATGTCAGCAAAGAGAAATGACATAGCAATCAGTTATGTCTTCTACAAACCAAGGAGTAAACTAATGCATGTTTAATGTTTTAATATAACAGCAAACTGTGCTTTATGCTAATTTAAATACTTTGGATAAAACTCCAAATAACATAGTGATTGATGAAATCCCTGATCCACATTAACCACACCGATTATAGCCTTTATTTTAATTCTCAGTGAGAATATTTTGCAAATCTATCCATGAGTACAATTACAAGGTTTTTGCTATGACCACGTTCTTTCTTGGCAGTCAAAGTTAGTCCTATATAAAAAGTGCCATTTGCTTGTAATGCCTTCCCCTAGGATACTTCCTCCACCAGCAAACACTAGATAGTTTCTTAGTAAATTTCAGCCTGAAACCAAGTTTCACTGTATACTTTCAGTCCTCTGTAGTAACAAGCATCCAATAAACCAAATCAGATAATAAAATTAATGGTAAGACAAGAGAAAAAAAATTGCCTCTGAAGTTCTATTTAAATTCTGTCTCAAACAAGGGAAGTTAAAAGTTAAGAACATACTGAGAATGTTAGCAGCACACTGTCTGAGCTGACTGTCCACAAAAAAGGCCTCTTACTCAAGCTATGCCAAACACAAAGGAAAAAGGACTACATCACAGCTCTCTTCCATGAGGCTGCACCACTCAAATTCAAGGCATTGTTTTCAGAGCACAAGCAAGGCCTACAATAGTAACTTTAAGCAGTGCAAGACTGTACAATCATATGTTGCATCAGGATAATTTGTAGTAACTAATAGTTATTATTAATCCTAATTACTATTAATAGTAGTTAGTAAAATAATAGTTTTAAAATTTTAAACTGTTTTTTCCTTGGTTTTTTTTTTTTCATTACTTGTCTTTACTGCTCACCTTTATTTTTTCAGGAGTTATTTAATATTCTTTTCTTACCAGTAATTCCATAAGACACACGCACATATTCATAAGAGCCAGAATTTCAGATGAACACAATAATTGGATCTATGGGTTCTTTGGCAAAAACAACAATGATCAGGCACAATATAAGAATATATTTCTAAATTATTTCAACAATTTATTCAGTTCCTAAAACAAACACAAAAGAGACAAAAAACTCATATAACTTTTTGGCCACTTTGCAAGGCGCAGACCTTGGAATCACTAGGCCTCTCTCCTTACACTTCTGCATTCAGAACACGAGCCATACTGGGCCAAACCAGTTCCAACTTGCCCAACATTCAGTCTCTAAAATATATATTATACCTACACCAGACACCTAGGAAAAAGAGAACAAGGTAAGCATTAATTGTACTTTCCTGCCAACACACCTTTCAATGACCAACAATTTGCAGCTTCGTAACTCCTGAGTCAGAATTGGTGCTCCAACCGCACAAACATTGTCATAAATCACACACAGAACAAATAAAACATTCTGAAGCAAAAACACACCTCATTTGATGGAAATCTCAGCTGTGTTTGTATCTTTAGCTTCTCAATAATTTGTAGCATATAATGTCCTTTAAATAAAGCACCTACATGCTGAAATAATTCTTCCAAACATATATTGTATCTTTTTTCATGGCACTGAATAGCATCTGGCTTCTAAGGAAAACATCATTCCCATTACATATGCCATAGACTCTCCCTGAAATACTGTACCTAAAATCCAGAAGACAAAGTTAGACCTATTGAATGAGAAGCCAGGCCAAAAAGATCTAAATACATGAGTTTAATTTCTTATGCATTGGTTGAAAGTATACAGACTATTGCATGGCTCTTTTGGGATACCTAAATCACCCTGCCTCTCCTTGTGTCCTAAGGTTCATTAAGTGTTGAGGCCCCATTTCCCTCTAATTTACACAAACCTGAATGCTTGGAGCATTGATAAAATTCTGTTTGCTCCTCTGGTTTTATGCATTATTTATAAATTATAGGCAAAGCAAAAATTATTTGCATTCTGATTCTATTTGAAGTTCTCTATTACATTCGAAACACAATTGCAGTTGATTATTTTAGGACAGAAGAAAAAAAAAACAAAACCCTTTTCTCAGAAATAAAAATAAATATTACCTAAAATACATGCCTGTCCTAAAAGAAATTTATCATCAGATTTACAAAGTACTATTAGTCAGAAGAAAAGTAGTGCACGTTGAAAAAAATCTATTGCCAGATTTAGTGGTTGATGCTTTAGGTGCTGGTTAAAGGAATATAAATATTGCTGCAGATTTGCCATGGAAATATGTGCTAGTCACTGCCTTAGTTCTGCATCTTAACAATAGCATTTTACTGCTTTAACAGAAATTTGCAAGAGTAAATACTCTCATGACTGTTTGGATACTGCAGTGAACCACATGATGCATTTCTAAGGGCAGAAAACTCAGTGACAGTCCATTGCTAACATCATTTTCAGAGGGAGTTCTTGGCAGGCTTGAGCTTCCCAAGCTTCAGTTTTTACTGAAGTTTATTTTGAAAGAAAAACCCCAGTCTAAGAACTGAGCTATTTTTCTGCAATGAAGTTTCAAAGATGTTAAAACTATTAGAATTTCAAGAAATAACAAAGCTAGATCAAAATACCTTCAAACCCAACACTTAAAATGTACATTATTTGAAGCAGTTAAAACAAGTAGCAGTAGAAACTGCCAGAAAATTCTACATATATAAGGTTTTCAACCATCCTACTTATTATTTGCTATTACTCTATTCATGAATCTAACATCATTTTCACAGTTGGACATCATCAAAATGAAATAGTGAAGTTGTAACTTCAATTACAAAGAGACAAATGGCTACAGAAAGTCTACAAAAGAATAGCTAAAGAAAGTCTTCAACTCACAGACTCATATTACAACCACTTTCTAGCATGATAAAAAAATCCTCAAAAATCTCTTATATCATTATAAATAACAGAGATTTAATGAAAAATTCAACACTCCCCTAAGCCTTCTCTCCTCTTCTGCTCAAAGTTTTCTTTTCTTCACATGGCTAAATAAAGAATTTCCCCTCCCTTATGAAATTGCAAACACTAAAATTTCAAAGCAATATAGTTTAAATAGCCCTTAAAGACTAAAAGTGATTGCAAATTTTTCTTTTTGCAGGCACTTGCTGAGAACTTTGGATTACATGCCACTCCACATCGCTGAAGTTAAATGCACTTAAGTTTTGCTCTTTTTGTCAGTCAAATAAAAAGAACAAATACATTTGTTGGTCCGTTCTACAAAAGCCACCACTTGAATATTAACTACTTTGCATTTCACTAACACGCTCAGAATTGCACAAGAAGAATATGTCCAACCAGATTTCATTTGGCCAAGACTGAAAATACTCCTAACAGGCAATGACACCATAGAGAGAAACTTGAATTCCATGTACCATTAACTTTGATAAAGCTATTAACCAGCATCTGCAGTTTCACTGTTACATGTGCAGTGTTCCCAAGTCCTTCTGGGGGCAATTGTAGGAGGTGAAAGCCCTGCAGCTGATCCAGGGCAAAGCCAGCAGCAGTGACTGAGGCCACCTCAGCCCATTCCTTCAGAAAACTGTGCAGGATCTCACCGTGCTTACAGTGGCCCAGCAAAAATGAACATCCCTCAGCTCAATGAACTGAGCAGAATGTTGACAAAAGGACTCCCAACCTGGTTAAAAAAGGCTGAAATTTTAAGACTAGCTGAGCAAAAATAATTTAGATGTTTAGATCTCTCACACAAACCCTAACAAATCCACAGAACTCACACTGCCTTTCACCCAGAAATATTACAACACAACAGGAAGGTGAGCACATTACAGATACATCAGAAGGATGAATAGTCTGTAAACAAGGTGTATCACAGGCATGTCATGTGAAGAAAAGGTGCCAGGATATGCTTGCAGAAGCCCACAAGCCAAGCCACAGTACAAGAAGCATTTCAGAAGGAAGATCAGCAAGAAACTTAATTTTCCACATCAGGAATGCAGTGTTATTTTTATCAGTTAGAAGAACAGATTTTACATGTTGAAGATCTACTTTGATTCTTTTAAATTTTGGTATTATAATACACACTGTCATAGCTGAAAGGAGAACCACCTAAGTGACAGTTCTTCCCTGGGAGGAAAGAAAGAGAATTACCAGAAAAGTACAATCTTTCACTATGGAACATCCTATGCCCAACTGAACTGGCAGCCTGCTAATTGACAGTGGAAAAGAATTTTTTGTTGTTGGCTGATGCACTGAAGGGGTATTCCACTTAGTCTTATCCTGTCAGCATTGCCATTTTTCACTGAGGATCTATCACCAAAGGTATCTTTAACTAAGAAGTTCCTGTTTTTCATAAATATTTATAAATTACTGGAAAGGGGGGAGAATATAGCTCATTTTCCACACATTTTCTACTCAGTCTCTCTGTTAGCCCACAGTTAATGTCCTTTGTAAAACAAAGCTGAGATAAACAGTAGGCCAACTCAGGCAAAAAACTGCCAGTCTCATGACAAGCTGAACAAATCTTTGGAATTCATCTTTCTTTGCAGCCAGATGTTAACTCACAGTCTGCAGTCTCCATAATGATCTGGGGTCAAGAAACTCATCTATGACAATTTCCCCTTCTTTTGGCAAACCTGGCCCAACAAAAACATTCAGCTCAGAGAGACATGTAATTGGATGTCTTGAAAATGTTGACTAAGCAAGGGGATAAATCTAAAAAACTTAAATTTATTAAAAATCGTTATTAAAATCCTCTTGCTATTTAATGAGCTTAAATAGCAAGAGGATTTTATTTCAAGAAATTGCACCATGGGAATCATGGTCAAACCATTTCTTACATTCTAAAAGCATGGAACTGTAGGTGATCATATGTAATTCAAGCATATTATTAAATATTTGAAGAGTCGATAGCATAAAATTATCAACAACTGCTAGAGTTAATAAAACATGGGGAAAATGATTACAAGTCACATCAAGTTCTACTATCTTACCAAACCACCTGCCTAATTTCCTATTACTGTAAATAACAAGCCTGAATTTCTTCTCAATCCTGTGCTGCCTCAAACCATCCAGAGTAACATCCAGAGCAAGTGCAAATACCTTCATCCTTTACTGTGTGTAAGGAAAAAAGAAAAACAACCTAATCCACCATGTTTTTTAACACCTTCTCCTAATATCATGTGTGATTTCTATGACATTTTATACCAGAACCTGAGTTACAGATTTTATTCTTGAGATAATATCTAAATGACACTTGAGACCTGTTTTAGAAGTAAGTTCTTCATCAAACCTAGCCTAAGCACCACTAGATTACTAATAAGCCTGTCATGACAGATTAGTAGACAGTCTTTTGGTTCTTAAAGCAAATGTCACCATTATTTTACCTGAGTCAAACTTACAGATGAATCTGCATTTCTCAGAAACATCTCACTGGGAATAATTTTATTATTAAGATTGAAAAATACAGCAGAAACAGAAAACCCACAAACCTAATAAGAACACTTTTAATTCTAACTCCTTAAATGGAAGATTAGAGTTTCTTAATTATACTCTCAACAGGCCCAGTTCTTGGTGATTTTTTTTCTTTTTTAAAATTCCGTTATTACATTTCTTACTTGGGCACATCATCAAAGGTTCCCCAACTTGAGTGTGAAAACTTGTGCCACCACTGATTAGCATCCTTTCCTGCTGAAATATTCTTAAATATGGTAAAAAAGAAACTTCAGAAAATGTAAAGTATTTGGGCTTCATCCAGAGATTTGAACTCTTGAGGATGACAATGGTTAACCTTCTCAAATTTCTGGGTATTCTTCAGTATTATTAATTTAATAGCAGTCTTAAAGAACATTCTTTAGCCAGCTACACCAAAAAAAAAACAGTTGGCACAAACGGTAAACTATTATGGATGACCAGGTTCCACTGCAGCAGCATACTAACAGGATTAGCCAAATGTTGCTACCTGGCCAGACAAACTGAAAAATTTGTCCTGAATGTAAGACATACTTACGCTCCTCAAAATGATGGAAAACAATTTAGTTCCAGATATGTTCTCTGCAATCCATTATCCTAAATTGTTTCAAGATAATTTCCAACTACTCCACAGTGCTGATCAGCTGTTCAGTACACAAGAATGCACAGCTATTGCAATACTATCAACTACACCAATGTCCAAATTCATATGAAATTAAGAATAGCTGCTGACTGCCTTATTGCTTCAGGAATCTGATTTTAAAAAGAAAACTTTCTTGCTGGTTAAGAACAAAAGCAGAGCACTCAACTTTCACTCACAGGAAACAAATGAAAAATAGCACTATGTCTTAACAACTTTTGGAAGTTTCCTGAGAACATGATAGCTTACTCTACAGCTGATGCTGTCTTATGAAGCCTGCCAAAAAATTCATCGAGATAATAGCAAATTCCCAAAGGGCCTCAGAGAAGAAGAGCCCAGGGACACTTTCCGGGAGACTTCATCATTCCCATCTCCCTGGCACAAATCCAGTTAAGTGATGGATAAAGGCAGCAGGCTCCTGAAAGTAGGCTGTCACCAACTGGACAACCTGCTGCTCCTTCAGTCTCCCTCAGGACACCATGAAAGGGGCCAAAAGAAAGAGGCTGTCTACCTGTGAAAACCAGCTCATTGCCCACTCTCTGCTTTTCCCAGAAGGATTTGGTACTGAGTGATTATTTCTATCTCCTCATATGGTTTACAGAATAACACTTTTGAAAATTCTTCACTGTTGATCATATTAGGCAAGCACAATAGGTAGGAGGTTGGCATCTTATGCGCCTGGAAAAGAGCAACTGAGCCACTGAAGCAACTGATGGGTGCTACTGCCCTGCCTTGAGACTGGCAGAGCTGAGGAGCACATCCAGTGAACTGAGCTCCAGAGACCCCTTCAAGCAGTCTGAGCTCCCCTGCCAGCCAGAGGCACTAGGAGGAAAAAAAGTGAACACCTGCCAGAACCTGAGCCTATCACTTTTTAATCTTATTAGTTCAAATAATTCTCTAATAGTCCATGGAAAACTGGCAAGCAGTACAATCTCTTCCTCACCTTCAGCTGCCAAATTACACTAGAAGATAGCAGAACAACTAAGAAGAATTATTTACTGCTCTCCAAAATAAGCCAGTCAAGTTTGCTACCAACAAAAGCGTTAATTGGAGCACAGTCTTCAACTTAAAAGTGTTGAGTTCAAAATGAGAAGACTGAGCTATGCTTATTTTTTATGCAATAAACTAAGAATTGCTGATAAGATACATGTAGACTTTATATCTCAGTACTTTATTTGGGCACTAATCTTTTCTCCTGAAAGGTTACACACTTTTCAAACGGTTTGGACTTGGTATTTCTTTGAAGAGCTGGAAGAATTGAATCAGAGCCTGAACGTCAGAAGTCTGATCAACATTTAGAAACAATGTATCTGTGGTTGAAAGTTACAGCCAGTTTAATACTGTCAAAGAAATTAGTTTCAAGATACTTATACAATGTTGCACTTCTGTAGGACAATAACCAAGGGGTGCACTTATCCGCACAGGAGAATAAGTCCCTTTCTATTACGGGATTCCCCTGACAAAGCCTTTATGGCTCAAAGCAAAAGAGATGTCAGCAGCAGGTCAAAAACAAACCATATTACACAATCTCAAATAAAACACACAAAACTAATTATTAACTATCTATATATTATTTTATCTTCAGTTTCGACACATCAGCATTAAGTACAATTTTTGTCAAGTAAAAGCAAGATACTTCCTCTCCATCTAGTCTGGCCTTGGAACAAGCAAGGTGGGGATAACACCTGAGCTCAGCACGCCAAGCTTTACTTGAAAGGAAAAGAGAAAGCTCCCACAGGAATCCCCTTTAGAGAACTAAATACAAAACGCTTTAATGATTTTCTCATGCCTGTCTGTGGAGCAACTGTAGATGGTGCTTTTTACTGTTCACCCTTTCAAAAACACTCCAGAGCGGACCTTTCGCACTACTTGTTTTGCTGTGCCGCAGCGTTTCTCGTGCTGAGCAGGCCGGCCTGTCCCCCAGGAGCATCCCCGCGCTCAGCCCCGCGGCCCGCAAGGCCACTGGGCCCCGGCGCTGTCCCCGGCCGGCCCCCGCCGGGACGCGGCCCCAGCCCAGCCCGGCCCGGCCCGGCCCGGCCGCTCCTGCTGCACCGCGCCCGCCACCGCTGCTCCCGCTGCCCGGCCGGGCGCCAGCGAGCCCAGCAGCGCAGGGCCGGGACAGCGGGCCGGCCGCCCGCGGGGGATGGAGCCAGAGCGGCTCGGAGGGCCGGCCGGCCGCCCGCGGGGTTACCTCGGGGGAGGCCGGGCCGCGGGAGCCACTCACCCACATCCTGGTCGAAGGGGTTGGTGGCGAAAAGCGGCATGGCGGGGCGGGGGGCGGCCGCCCCTCCCGGCGGCGCGGCGGCAGCGGCGGTGGCGAGAGAGAACAGCCCTCGGTGGTGGCGGCGGAGCTGCCCGGGGCGGGAGGAGGAGCCGCCGCCACCTCCTCCCAGGGCCGGGCGCCGCCTCCCGCGCAGCACGCCGGGAACCGGGGCTGGGCCCGCCGCCTGCTGCGGGGCCTGGCAGCGACACCCGAGCCCCGCAGCCACGCACGGGCCCAGCAGTGACAGCCGGGTCCAGCAGCGACACCCGGTCCCCACAGCGACACCGGGCCCCACAGCGACGCACGGGCCCAGCAGTGACACCCGGGCCCGCCAGCCACACACGGGCCCGGCAGCGACACCCGGGCCCGGCCCGGCCACCACCCCAGTCCGGCACGGCTGCCCTAGGCGGAGGTTTATATCGTTTAGTTATATGTAGCTCTGTCCTCCCCCCTGCTCGGGAAGCTGGTTTTGTATCCAGCCATATCTGCTTTCTATGCAGGATTTTCGGAGCTTCCCTATACGTTGGTCTGACTGAATCTTTTCATTGGTAATGCCATGTTGTTTGTGACATGGTTAGCCTGACGGCGAAGGGCAGGCTGGTGGTTGTGCCAGCATCCCTCAGAGCATCGCTCGGGAGCCTAACCCGTTCTCCGCGGTCACATCCCATGGAGAGCAGCCAGCCGCTATCAGCTAGTCACAGGGCCTGGAATATCCCGTGGCCTCTGCTTGCCTATCTTGGTGCTCCATTTTTGTAAGCCTCTGTTGCTGGCTTCAGTGGGGTGTGTCGCACGTTAACAATATGACTCATAGGATAAGACACGTTCTGCCTATTCTTGCTGTCACATAAAACTCTAAGTCATTAACCTTAAGGCCTTTTAGTACTGTTTGATTACTCTGAACTAGTTAGATTGCAAATTAAGTAAAACTAGGCTCATGTATACACTTGGGGAAAGAGACACAGAGCAATAGGGGCATATCACAGGCGTGCAAACAAGGAATGAAAAAGCTGTTTGGAGGGCAGAAACACTAGAATCAATCAATAGCACTAACCATGCTCAATAATGAATGTGATTGTGTGCATTAGGCAGACTTCTGACACATCAAATGAGAACTGCATACCAAGCCTCTTCCCGCAAGGATTTACAGTCACTAGGCACTTTGGTTTTTTACTATAGGTTTTTCCCAGACCTCTAGTTCTGTTTCTTTGCCTACCCATAGAAACTGTTTTCAGCAGTTAATGCAGGTCAGCACTGATCTACAGTGTAGAACTGGCTGCTTGTAAGGAATTGCATGTTTTCTTTGTATTCTACCTCAATTCAATGACTAGATATCCTCAGAGGATGCTTTACCTCCTCCCCATTCATCATCCCCCATTATGTTCACAAAAGACATATGGTAGATGCTCTTTGAGCCTGTTTTATCCCCTCCTTTCTCATCCCTTCTTTCTAATGGGTTCAAAATTAGGAAACCTTTCAAAATAAGCAGAGCTTTTATTCAGTAGTTCTGCAGGAAGTGCTAACAAAACACTCATGGAGAACTGGGGTTTTAGACTGCCTTCAGCCTAAAAGCATTCCAACCCAACTTTCCTTCCCAGTACCCTACTCAACATTTTGTAAAAAGGCAGTCTGTACCAGGAAGCATCTCAAGGGTCTGTAATCATGGCTCATATTTTGATTCCGTAATGATTTTTTTACTGTAGACATAGTGTGAAATCCTTCCAAAACTCTGTATTGTATTGTATCT
Organism: Melozone crissalis; assembly: GCF_028551555.1. Lineage (NCBI taxonomy): Eukaryota > Metazoa > Chordata > Aves > Passeriformes > Passerellidae > Melozone > Melozone crissalis. The sequence goes on from NW_026535794.1 coordinate 21,068,017, forward strand.
CTCTCTTTTCCCTGTCTCATGGCTCTATCATTTTTCCATGGTAAGCAATGGGTGGTAGGTAGAGCACTCTCCCAGGAAGTGTAGGGTTTGCCCTCTCAGACATAAATGGCTATAGAAACCAGCTTTTCCACTTTATGTGTGAGTAGTATAATGAATATGCTATTAAGAACAGGTGTGTTAATCTATATACTATTAATAAACAGGTGTGAACTACATCTTTACTGGATGTAATTCAAAATGCTTGTATTATTTCCTACTGCTGCCCAAGTTAGCTATCTAAAAGTAAGGCGTATAGATCAAAGGTTCAGTCTCAAATTGCATCTAATTTTGGGGGATCTACAGCTGAAAGAGATTGTAGCAACACTGCCCTGTGCCCACAACTATGTGCTGCCACCACATTTCTTGTATTAGATTTGGAATTTGATCCATTTCATTTGTGGTTGCACAATCAGCTGATCCAGCTGAAAACTACCTCACTGCAGAGAAGTTCCCTGTTGGATCATGTCACACCTCTGACTCACCTTGGAATTAGATCAGGCATGTGAAGAGGTGGGAAGGCATGGCTGGGGACAGTACTGCAGCAGTCTGGGTCAGGAAAAACAGGCATGTCCAAGGGATTATTCATCTGTTCTATTTTGGACCTCATTCTGAAGATGGCCTCTGCAACAGTGACTCTGTTGGTTTCACAGATGAGTCTATCTGTCCAACAGTTCTCTGACTCAGGGCTTGTCTCTGGCCAGCCTTATAGCAAGTTTTAAGTAGGGTGGGTTTTTTTTAAAATATGTGCTACTTCTGTTTGAAATAAGCAGTTTCAGACAACTGGTGCAGACATTTCTTTTTTCTTTGCACACTTCTCTTTTTATATAGTGCTGTTGTTCACATACAGGTGAGAGATCATAGAATGCCTTGGGTTAGAGATATTCTAGTTCCAATCCCCCTGCCATGGGCAGGGACACTTTGCACTACACCAGGCTAATCATACCCCTGTTTAATCTTTGAACCACTGCCAGGTTTGGGGCACCCACAACTTCTCTGGGCAACATGTTCCAGAGCCTCACCACCCTGACAGTAAATAATTTCTTCCCAATATCTCATCTAAATCCACCCTGTTTCACTTTAAAGCCATTACCCCTTGTCTTATTGCTGTGTCTCTACAATGTCCTTGTTAAAAAGTCCCTCTCCACCTTTCTTGCAGGCACCCTTCAGATACCAAAATGTTGCAATGAGGTCTCCCAGAGCCTTCTCCTTCCAGTCTGCACAGCGCCAACTCTCTCAGCCCATCTCCACAGCAGAGCTGCTCCAGCCTGCTGTTCATGGCCTCCTCTGCACTCACTCCAGCAGGTCCACATCCTTCTTATGTTGGGGTGTCCAGAGCTGAATCCAGTACTCCAGGTGGAGTCTCATAAAGGCAGGTATTCAGTTAATTTCCAGCATAACACACTTCTTGGATTTTAGATGTGACATACATCTAAATTTCATTGTTTTATTTATGTTGTTTGTTTATATAATTTATTACTTATTTCTTAAATGATGACAAGAGTTTATCCACATGAAGGTAAGTTCTGGATTCTGATAATATACAATTATTCATTTCTCTATCGTCTTCAGTAGGAAAGGATACCTAAGAGGAACAACTTGTAAATAACAATCTGCTGGCGAAGTTCTAATGTTCTTTACCATCACTCAATTGACACTCATCTGCATTAGACAAGCATTTTCTTAAAATAAGACAGTGCCATTGTAGCCATGGGGGCCCACTGCAGCTCCAGTTTGCTGGGGTAGTATTTTATTTGTAATGCCCATTCATTTAGTCTCACAAATCAGTCCCACTGACCTTTATTTTAACTGCATTTTCATTATAGTCCACTGTGTACATTGCTTTTGGAACTGGAAGCTGTGAAGAAAGGATAATCAAAGGAAAACAGAAAGGCTCAGAATAGAGCAAGTGCCAGCCGTCCATTTAATCACAGCTTTTGTCTTTGACAGGGCAAGTACAAAATGTTTTGGATGGCATACAAGATGCTGTACTGCATAATGATATGGTGATATGACAAAGACAAAATGTCTCCTAGTTACAGGGCACATGTAAATGCTTTAGCTACTGGACCACAGTGATTTACTTCCCATCTATAATCTTATTGTGTATATTCTAATATTTTGCAAGTGTCCAAGCAGAATGGCTTACAGTATTCTTATCTATTTCATTATGTATAGAGAAAATATATGAAACACATCAATACAGTAAGTCTGGTGTCTGCTGTTAGGAAATCAGGCTAAAATTATTTGATTGTCCCTTTTTGTCTTAATATTTATGAAGTATGCAAGTAGGATTATATGAAGAATATAACTGGAATTCCTTCAAACCCATGTAATCTTAGAATGAGGCAAAGATTCTACTAATAAATTTCATAAAATAGTTCATTTTGCCCTGTCCACATTAAAAATTGTGATGTGCAACCTTCTAGTTAACATTTGCACACAGATGCCAGAAACGAGGGTTTATATCTTCCTCAGTCTCTCTGAATTCAAAGCAGTAATTCCAAAGCAACTCACATGAAGTAATACTTCATGTATTTACACTGAAGTTTTGTTAAATTGATTTGAATAACAAGTTCACTGAAGTCAAACACAAAAATGTGTCTATGCTATTCTTTAAGCACTCTTATGGTAATGTGTTGTGAGATACCTGTGAAAGGCAGATAACCTGTGAGGTGCTGGCTGCTGGGATCTCTGGGCGCCTGGGCTTCCCGAGGGATGCTGGCCAGAGCATCACTCTGTGCCAGCTTCCTGACACTGCTCTAGGGAACCACTTGTCCTAGTGCTTTTTTTGGCACAAACACCTGTTCTCAGTGTGGCCAAACTGACTACACCCAGTATGGTCACTTTTTCATGCTGATAACTCAGACCAGTTTTCAACCAATGATGAGGTTTAAATTAATCTTTTTGTTCTTTGCTTCTCTTTGAAGAAAGAAATAGAAATACTTCTACTGACCACAGCAGGCATCAGATTGGAACACTACTCACTTGATAAAGAGTCCTTTTTAATTCAAGCTCTTGAAATAAAACTAAATAACAAGCTAAGATTCTGCCTGCTCTGAAACTAATAATGGAAGTGGTCTCCTCTATAGAGGTTGTAGTTCTCACACAAGCAAGCTACCATTGAAATATACAGAAAATCAGAAGGCATTTTTAATATTATTGAAGTGTGTTTTGTGAAACCCTGTAAAAAATTTGCCTGATATCTGTTGGGAAAGGTGGAAAAGCTTCTTTAGAGGAAGAATATTACTTTTATTGCATAATATAGAAAAGGGATTTAAGAATATGTTTATGCTACCAGGTAATTTCCAAAGTGTATTTATATTTTACTCACAGGAACTGTACAATTGAAGTTAATAGTACTAATTTCAGTTTTAATCATTATATGTATATATATACACAAACAAAATTAGAATATTAAAGTGTAGTTAGTTTCTTGATACAGCGGGTGTGCAAAGATTCCAACTGCACAGATCACATCATATCTAAAATATCCTATAAAGAAAATAATTGTTTTACATTGTTCAATTAGTCTGTTATAGCAAAAAGTACACTGAGTTTGGATAAATCAAAAACTCAGATTAACCAAACTCAAATGAGCAGGATAGCCATCTCACTTTAACATCTGTTTGTTCTTCAGCACTGCAGTTTGCATTATGGTTTTATTCCTGGAGAGGATTAAATAGAGTACACAAGGGCATCCCAGATTTAATATGCTTTTCAGAACATTTAATAAGCCAGTAGGTTTCAGATATGTAGAATCAATAACTTCCATACAAAAAAATTTAAACGTTCACACCAAAATTTTTGTATTTTTATAACAGAAGTATACAAAATTCTGTTTACTTGCATTTATTCTTGAATATCCCATTGAGTCCTGCATACCATAAACCTAGAATAGTGTACAAGTAGAGTAGGATGTATAAACTCTGTTGTCTAAACACATTGTTCTTGCAGTGTGTTGGGAACCTTAACTGAAGACAGGGCAGAAGGACAAGTAGAATCGAAGCTGTTAAGATTTTTAACAAATTCCTCTTGCCAGGATTTTAAGTTACTGTATAACACTTAACTAGTCTGAAGTATAAAGGTAAATCTGCAGGGTTCATATCAAGTAGTTCTTGAAGCATTCAGTAGTAGATGAGTTTCCCCTGTGATAGTGGAGCTGCTAAGTCATTATAATTTTTTCAGAGCACTACAATTTTTCATTCCATAGAAGTGTTTCCATAATGAATACATAAATTTTGTAACAAAACCCCCAGAACACTGTAGAACATTTCATTGGAAAATAATCTCATATAAGCTTCACTTTGTATTTCTGGAAATAGATTGGAAGTAAAAATTTTATAAGGTTTATTCAGCTCTATAAGGTTTTGAGTATCTGTGTGTGCAATAGGAATCTAGAAGTAAAATATATATTGGTAATAAATATTATGAAGAAGACCAAGAAAACCACTTATTTTTGTAGTAACAGTATAGCAGTGTTGATGATTTGGAGCTATACTAAGTAAAGGTAAACTTCCAGGGAAGGTTGAGAATAAATATGAAACACAATGATGCTCTCACCTACAACATGAAAGACCTTGAGCTGACTGTCTTGAAATTTATTGGAAAGGTTAGTTTGTGTTTGAATAACAACAAAGTTCACCTCAATTGATAAACTGGTCATAACTGATTTTAAAAGCTGATTTAGATAGTGCAATTAGTATATAAGCTTATTCACATCTATTGATTAAATTTCTGTCTGTAAAGAAAATCTATCTTATTAATAATTTTGAGATTTTTGGGGATCCAAAGGTGCTAGCCAAAGTTGAAATATTAGATGAAAATTTTGCTATTATAAAAACATTATTTCTAATTAAGTAAAGATACTGTACTTAATTTAATGCTTTGAAAATAGCTGACACTTTATCAAATTTAAGTAAAGGATTCAGAAAATACAGACTAATAGCCACAAATATATAGATTATAATTGGCAGATATAATGATTTAAAGAATAACAGTAGGAAACTTATGAAAAAGAAATTGCATTTCAACTAATTTATTGAAATTCCTGGAACATGCAATTATATAAAAAGATTTGTAAAAAAAGAAAAAGAATTAACACAACAAATATGCTTTGATGATGCTGCTGAAAAAATGTCACACAGGAACGACCCAGGATATGAAGTAGCTACAGATTAAGGAATAAAATATCTCCATGGATTAAAACATGGGAAATAGAAACGAGCAACTTTATTACAGCAAAATTACAGCAGTGGGGTTTTTATGAAAGTTCTGTGATATGTTTTGTGCTTAATACTTTAATGTATGTTTGGGAAACAGCCAAATGGGAATGACAAATCTTGCAAATGGAACAAAAAGTTTCATTTATTTCAATCTAAGAAAAGATTATGGGGATATTCAGAAAGTTTTCATCAATTGGGTGAATGAGTGGTGTGATAGCAATAGAAACTGTAAGCTTAATAAACAGCAACCACAATATTAGAGCAAATACATTGAGACACTTATCCTCACCACTGAGTTCTGAATTGAGTAAATTAACTGAAGACAAACCCAGTCATCATAACAGATAATGTGTACACCCAAAATCAATAAATCTGAGCAAATAAATAGGGGAAGGAAAGTAATACAGAATTCTGATGAGAATCAGACAAACTGCTTATCAAATTTCAAAAGATTCTGATCAAAAGCATGGAAAACACCCAAGAAGGGATTTAAAAATGGAAAATTTTTACTTCAGAAAGAAAATAGGATTTGTTGCCTCAAATCTGCTGTGGAAAAACCTCAAAAGAAACATAGCAAATGATAGCTAAAAGTAGTAAAAAAAACCCCTAACTGATATTAAAAATTGGAAATGAATCATGCCTTTCTCCATGTATCATAATTTAAGAAAGTCTTCATCAGTTAATGAATTAATAAATTGACAAAATCAAATGAGAAAAAAACCACCTTACTCATAACATGTGGTTAATTTTTGATGCCTCTTTCCACCCTACATTGTCAAAGCCAAAACGTTAGAATGGTTTGAAGAAAGAGGAATTCAAGTGGAGAAAATGTGCAAGTAAGATAGCAAGAATATCCAGAATTAAAATAATAAATATTGAAAATTTTTTTGAAAACTAAAGTTTAAACCAACTTACAGCTGTCACATTGAGATGACATGTAGGCTCAGATTAACCTGTATTGGCAAAAACTTCTGAGTTGGGTCATTCAATCCTGTGTGTAAATTCTTTGTCTTGATTTTTTAACTACAGGATTCTTAAACTGGATTATATTTATCACTTGAACACAAAAAGCATCTGTGTATGTGTAATATTGGTACCTAGTGTAATCTAAGAACATACATAATATGCTCTTTTGCTAGCTACTCATTTTGCACATTATACATTTGCTGTTGCCAGTGGGTGTGTGTTTTGAGGCTGAAATCTGCTTGTGTGCTTTGGTGAGGAGGGCCAGACTTAGGTTTTGTTTGGCACATCTACTTATCTTTACATGCAGGCCCTCAACCTGAGACATCCAGGTGTCTTCAGCCTTGAAATACTCACCCCATTCTAAAGTAGATAGACTTGAACTCTTTAAATTCTGCTGAACAAGTAGCATTTCAAAGATATCCTGACCCAGTTTTTGAATTCTTCTGACTGTTTATGCCTGTGTCTGAGGTATTTGGGCTGAGAGGTCATGGTCACCATGCTGAACTGTGGAAATGAGGAGCCTGCATCCCCAAGCTTGCAGAGACTGTGCAGGTGTCAGGATAGTGGATGCAGCCCACACTTTTGAAGCATCATGTCACATTAGCTCAGGCTAAGGCTTTCCCCCTTCCAGAGCCTGTCCCAGCAATGCTACCTGTGCTGGCTTAGCTTCCCTTTGCACTCGCACAGAGAGCAGACATTTACAAGGTAACCTGCTTACTCAAATCTCATCCTTCAGTCTACCAACTGGGTGCTCTTCAGAAGAGCCCTGGGTGCCCTTGGAAGAAATTTCCCTTTCTCAGGTGGGAGCCTTAGTCTTCCTCATGTATTGAAGGTGGTATTTATGGAGACCTACCAGACTGTCACCCTGGCAGGTGGCTGTTTGGCCTCCGAGGCGGGGGCCTGGGCATATTCCCACCAGTCGGTCTCTGGTCAGACTCCCAGGTGTTCCCAGTCTCAGACACCTATTTCTGTGTTTCCGAGAACTGCGCTATTTTCTGTCACCTTTTCTGAGGTGGGCTGTGCCCGCCGCTGCTGCCTGACGCCAGGTACCGTCCCATCAGGATCTCCCCGCGATGGGGGCTCACCCGCCCCCGCAGGCTCCGGCTGACCCGGGGAGACCCGCAGCGCCCGCAGGAGGGAGGAGCAGCAGGGCCATGTGAGCCGCTGGCGGCGGCAGCGGCCCTCGGGGAAGACAGATGGGGTGAGAGACAGCGCCCGGTCCGGCTGTCAGCGCGGCCCCAGCCCCGCCGCGGAGGGAGCCCCTCCTCCCCACGCTCCCGGCCGGGGAACCATGGCGTCCAGCGAGGAGGACGGAGGCGGCAACGGCGCCGTGGAGGAGAAGGAGAACGGCAAGAAGAAGAAGAAACTGGGCGTCCTGGCCACGACATGGCTCATCTTCTACAACGTCGCCATGACCGCGGGGTGAGCGGGCGCGGGCGGCGCGGGGCGCGGAGCGGCGGAGCGGTGGCGGCGCGGCCGGGGCGAGGCGGGGGCCCGGCGGAGCCGGGCGGGAGAGCCGGGACGCGGGGGAGCCGCCGGCAGCGGGGCTCCCCTCTCCTGCCGAGCATTGCCTAATACGGTGCAGCGCTGCCGGCCGCCGGCGCGTCACCCCGCGCCCGCCGCGGAGGTTAAGTATAGCCGGGACCGGCATGCCGGGCGGGGGAGCCGCGTCCCGCGGCGCGGCCTCCCGGATGCGGACGGGGCTGCTGGGCGCCCGCGGGGAGCCGGCAGCGCTCCGCGGTGCCCGGCGGCTCCGGGGCCGGGGTCCCGCGAGGGGCGGTCGGTGCGCCCGGGCTGTGAGCGAGCAGAGCCCGCCCCGGCTCCCGGCGGGCAGAGCTGTCCAAAGCCGGCCCGGCCCGCGGGCAGGAGCGATGAGCGGGGACCGGGGCACGCAGAGCAGTAGCCCGGGAGGTTCCTTTGAGCTTGTGCTCCGTGCTGCGAGGCTTTGCTATCAGAAAAGAGGGCAGTCAGGTTTATGTTGTTAATTCTTGAAGCACATATTCTCACTTCTTGAAGATTTTCACTGTTCACTAACTCCTGGGGGAAAAAACTTCAACCTGTCCATTTCCACGTGTTTAAAAGAAAGCTAAGAATGAAAAAAATTACAACTTCTAGTGTGATATTCATCATGAGAACAGTTTTCCTTTGGTTACTAATGGGTGGTCTCACTGCCCTTTGAATCCCGTAGAGTAAAACTAACACGCCGCAGTTGAGGCAGGAGCTCAAGCACTGCTGGAGAAAGCCAGGAATGTGATCGTAATGGCTTTCTTCTCACTAGCAACTGTGAATCTTGATTATTTATTAAAGTCTGCTCATATATTATTGCAGCACTTTTTGAAAAGTGCTTTTACGTGAGGTTAATGTTACCTCATTGAATTACCAGTCTTGTGCTCCATGTGTGAATTTGCTAATGAACACTGACTCTTGCCACTGACTTTTACATGTCTCTAAAAGATTATCGAACCATATTAGTTTTGACCTTAGGTGCTGCATCAGTATCTCCCACTTCCTTCTCTCTCATTTTCCATTAATATCAAAAGAAATTAGGGCACACAAAATTGGATTTTTTTATGTGGAAACAGAAATAAAAGAGGTTGGAATAAATTCTTATAATCATTTATGGGCACAATTTAAGAGAAAAATACATATCTGAAATACAAGTATACTTAACAGAGACACTACGCAGGATAAATATTTAACTAGAACAGTATATTTGTCCAGTTGTCCAGGTGGTAGTGCAATATATCAAAATGTTTCTGGAGTTTTAACAAACTAATGCATAACTACATGTTAACAACCATTCTGATAAAAAAATCTGCAGCCTATCTTTGTCTCTAAACAGATTTAAGGGACTAAAATGACAGATCAATACTCAGTTTTGCTGAAAGTCCCAACTGGAGATGCTGCCTTTATTACAGAAGGTGTTTTCCATTTCCTGGTGATTTGTAATAATCAGTATGAGGACTTTCCTGAGATCCAAAGTCAAAGCCATCAACAGCTGAATAAATCTATCTACAGAAATTTATGTCCACATAAAAAAATCCTTTAAGAAAAATACACTTGCTATCTTTGATTCTGAGTGTAGTCCAAGATTACTTCTCTCTGCAATGCTTATGCTTTGGTTGTGGAATGATATGCAGAAAATGCCTTGTTAGATTAAATATATTATGACTTCACAGTCTAAGTCACATACAGAGCTGTTGCTGCCACATTTGTGCTGCCAGCTGGATGTAAATTCACCATCACCTTCCTCTTGTCAAACACCTCACTGTAAAACGGAGCAGCTCCACTGTGAAAGACTTCCAGTGATATTCCAGTAATTCTTCGTTTCCACAGTGGTTGGAGACAACCTGAAATAAATGCACTCATATTTAAAATCTGTTATAAAATCTAAGTAACACTTGCAGGGGAAAATTTTGGAGCGCTGACAGATCAGATTCACGGGCTTAAAGTAGAAGGGATCAAAGAGGGGAATCATTCCTGCTGTGTGGGGAAGCCTGACTAGCTCTATGTGAGTTTGAAATGCTGTCATGAAGTGCTGGAATGGGGCACACCAAGTGGCTGCATAGCAGAGGCCGCCGTGCTAGGGAGCTGTAGAGGGGCTGGCACTGACGTCCGTGCCATGCGAGGTGAGCCAGGAGCTGTCAGGATCCAGGCACAGGGGGTCTGACCAAACATTGCTGTGTCCAGGTACCCTGTTTCCAGTGCTAGCCTATACCTTATGCTCAGGGAGGACTGCAGGAGGATGAGTTAAACATTTGTCCAAGTGTTTATGTAAATATTTCGCTGATGTTTGTAATCTCTCTGAACCTGTCTCTGAGTATTTCTGAAGCCCTTCTGCTTTGTCACTTGGGCCCTTCCTTAGCCAGAGCTCTTGTTGCTGCGGAATATACTTGCCATGGCTTTGTGGAGAGTGAAAGGACTGAGTAATTGTTCCCAGCAATTTCAGAGAAGACATTAAACTAAAATTTTTGTCATTTTTGATTTTTATTTTTACCTCTCCAAATAGCCATCCATAGCTCTTGCTATGCCTATGTCTATGTTAAAGAATTTTTGTACTTTCTTAGTTTTTTTTGATTGAAACCTGAAGTTTTCAGTCTTCTTGCTGATGTGATGTTTTAAGAATGGAGTGTAGGTCTGAAAGGCTGAGAGAGTTGGGTTTTTCAGTCTGGAGAATGGAAGGCTCCAGGGTGACATAATTTCAGTTCCTGAAGGGAGCCCACAAGAGAGCTGGTGAGGGACTTTTTACAAGCACCTGTAGTGATAGAGACTATCACTAGAATAAAGTGTAACGGGTTCGAACTGAAAGAAGGCAGGTTTAGATTAGATATTGGGAAGAAATTCTTTACTCAGAGGGTGGTGAGGCACTTGCAGAGGTTTCCCAAAGAACTCCTGGATGCCCCATTCCTGGAAGTGTTCAAAGCCAGGTTGGACGGGGCCCTGAGTGACCTTGTCTAGTGGAAGGTGTCCCTGCTTATGGCAGAGGGGGTTGGAACTAGATGATCTCTAAGGTCCATTCCTACCCAATCAATCCCATGATTAAGGAAAATATAGTACGCTGTTTTGAAAATCCTTATTATATAAAAATGGGTTTATTACATGGAAGGTATTCCTCATGCCTTGGATTATTTTACAGTGTCTGGGCATGTGGTGGGATCAACCCACAATTTAGATGTTTATTTTTTATCTCAATTTCCATTCTAAATCTCAATTTAAATTATATGTCAAATTCTACTATGATTAAAAGATACTGTTACTTTTTCTTTCTTTACATTGGAAGGGTTATTAGTTGGCATCATTGTTCAGTTTCCTAAAAAAAACAAAATAAATTTATCCAACACCCTCAAATGTGCTCGTTAAATATGTTTCTTGAGGTCAGGAGCATAGAACATCCATCTCTCAGCACTTTGGAATCTGATTTTTAAGTCAACTTTTAAAACACTTCTCAACACTTTGGAAAACATAATTATGGTGGTACCTTTGTTTGGACAATCACAAACAGGAGCATTAAAATCACTAGTCAGTCCTGAAATCAGTGAGTTGAGAGACCATGAAAAATGTAAAACTGACGTGCATAAATTCCAGTCCTTTGACAAACTTGTAACTCAAACAGTGACTTCAGCGCCAAGCTCACCATGTGGTTTCAAATAACAGTATTTAATAGTCAAGATGCATGAGGATTTAATAGATACATAAACATTTACATAAAAATACGTAGTCGCTGCTGGAGAAAAGTCTGATGGATGGGTGGTTTTGGGGGGTTCCCTCAATTTAGTCAATCCTCAGAAGGCAGCAAATTATTCTCCATTATTTTCCAAGTAAAGAGATGAGTGTAATGTTTACATAATATTATATACTATTTATGTCTAAAGATATTTTTTCATTATCTAAGAACACCAACAAGTGAAGAATCAAAGTTAACCTGGGAAGAAAACTACTCTACTAAATTATTTACAATGGATGGATATTTTTAGAATTCTAATTTGAAATGTATCCATTCTCTTTCTTTTATAGGTGGCTGGTATTAGGTATTGCCATGGTGCGGTTTTATATACAGAAAGGAACACATAGAGGCTTATTCAGAAGCGTTCAAAAGACGCTTAAATTTTTCCAGACATTTGCTTTGCTTGAGGTAAATTTTAAACATTAGTTTGCTTTACTGGATGCTGCATATCATAGGCAAAACACATTATTTTCCTGAATTTAAAATAAGAATATTATATTAGTTCTAAAAGTCCTTTTTACTTTATTATTTAATGAAGTTTTGGGGGTGGGACGAGGTGATTACTTGAAACAAATCAGCATGTGTTTTTCAGATTTAATTCTAATATTTCTTTAAGTCAGTGCCTGGGAACTGCTTTGATTTGAGAGTCTTTAATGCAAAAGGCAAAATCTTGAAGGCATTACAGCCAGCAGATCAGCCCTCTAGTGTAGTAGATATCACCATCTCAGAGATTGAGTATATATAAAGAATATACTCTTTATACTGGACTTACTATCCTTCTCTGCCTTTCCTGCTTCTACTTATTTAAAGATGGGATTCACACACCCCATATAACCCATTGCTACAGGGTCTGTGGAAGATTTGCAAAGCATTCTTTAAGTAATACTTTTGCAAACTGTACACTACTGGTCTCAGTTCTGGTACATCTGTGGAATGAAGCTTTATTGCTGGGTTTATGGAGCACTTGCAGTTCTTTCCCAGGCACAGCAAAGAATGTCTATCTACATTTTAATTTTTTTTCTCAATCTGCCTACAACATTCTTGTTCAAACAACTGTTAAACTCATGTCATCAGCTGCATATAAGCTTTTGTGCTGTTAAACTTTCACTGTAATTCTATTCAAACCTGCCAAAATTATGAAAAGCTCTTCATTTGCTAAACATTACTGACCAGAAAATACTTTGTATCTCAAGCTTCATAGCTGTCATTGACAAAAGTATATTAATGTTAATAATCTGTAATAAATGTAGAACATTTTAAAATTGCTGTGTGGTTAGCATTCCTTATGTGACTTCCTCTACACTGTCCTGTAAAATTGTTCTTTGAGTAAGGTAAAGGAAGATAAGCTTACTAGTTGAAAAAAATGCTTTGTAAGTATATAAATGTCTAATATTTACAATTAAATTGAAAAACAAATGTTGTTCATGTATTTGCACAGCTCAGATGGGACCATCCCAACACTGATTGCCAGGGCTCTGCCATGTATTTCTTTTTAAGACTGTTAGTGGGAGACAAAATCCAGAATTGAGCCTAGGTTTATATTAATGTCAAAAGGCCATGTTTATAAGGTAGCTAGTAACTGATGCCACACATCAGTAACCTCTGACATTTTTATTTACAGGTAATCCACTGTGCAGTTGGTGAGTTCTTTGTTTTAGTTTCTCCTGTAGCTAGTTAAAACATGAACTGTGGAGCAGAGATAACATGTTTCTCTTTTTAAGGAATAGTTCGCACATCTGTGCTTGTGACTGGGGTCCAAGTGAGTTCCAGAATCTTCATGGTGTGGTTCATTGCACACAGTATCAAACAGGTATGTGTCTGAGCAAATTATGTTTTGATTGCTTTTAAGGAGAAGCTATTACTTCAGTTCTCATTTCACAAGGAAGACCAAGCTAAAAATTAATTCTGTTCCTGTAGAGAATGCTTACATATTTGAGTGCAATTTTGGAAGTTAGGGTTGCAAAATAGAATTTGTGTGATTCTTGCCAGGAGACGGAGTCTGGGTCGTAGCTGTGAATCATCCGTGTTTTCAGCATCGTGCCCTCTGTGGTCTGCCTAAATGAAATCAATGACTACTCCTGTTATTTACAAACAAAACTACCCTAGTGTTAACAGTTCCCTTTCAAAAATTTTAATTAGCACTTGCTGAATTAATCTAAATAAAAGGTAAATTCATGTTTTTAAATCTATGTCTTGAATTCACATGGATAAACATGGTAGCGATTTTGCTATTATTTTTAGAAGCCTTCTCAAAATTTTAATGTTACGGTAATCTGTTAAGATTGTTAATTTGATGACTTCTAGTGTGTCACAATGGCACTTAAGGACTTGTGTAAATGACAATAGTTATTTGCCTGGATTTGGGTGGCTGTTGTAAGGTTAGTGATCCATTAGTAGAATGAAGCAAGCAGTTCACAACTAGTAGGTAAGGACATCAGGTTCAATTTGTGAGGTGTGCTTTCTATGAGAGGCGTATAAAAAATTAAGTGATAGAGTTTGAGCTCCTGAATTTCTTCAGAACTTGAAAAGCTGAGCCATTAAACTGTCTCACCAGCAGATGGCATAGGCCTTTCTGCAGATGAATTATCCTAGCACCTGCCTCAGTTATCAAATCTTCATTTCATTTCACAAGAGGACTTGTTTTCTACACTGCATCTTTTCCTTTGACATGGAATAAAGTAAATAGGGTTTTCATAGGGTTAATTTTTTTGTTCTTCTTTTTTCTTGTTGTTGTTTGTTTTTAGGTTTGATTTGGAGTTTTTTTGGTTTTGTTTTAGTTTGGTTTAGGTTTTTTTTTTGTAAGCTAACTTTTTATATTTTTCTGTAAGGCAAAATGTCTCAAAGATTAACAAGATTCCTTTATTGAATATCTACACATGAGCTGGACTATAGCACTGCATTTTGCCTTTTTTACTATCTGCAGTGGACTAAATCTTAAGCCTATCCAGCAATTTCTTTTATTTCCTCTATCTACACTACTGTAGGCCAAGCTGTGTCCAAGAAGAAATGCATTTGAATGTATGTCTGATTGTATTTCATGCTGTTATTGCTTAGCAGGCATGAATGTTCAGGGTCACTTTGGGTGGTGAGAGGCACGTCAGTGATAATAGCCAGAGCCAGACCTCCCCACTTGACTGCAGATTTGCAAGGCAGCAGATAGAAATTCTCTGCATACTTATTTAAAGCTCTTCTGCTTGGATTTAGCCCTGTGCCATGAATCCAAGTTTGAGTTATCAATGTTTGTCTCTAATTGCATGAGGCAAAGAACAGCCTAATTCTGTCTTTACCTTTGCATATTTGTTTGGGTGTCTTTGCACTTCAATTGCTGCTATTTGTTTGTGATTTTGGTGCTATTTTTGTCTCCATTTTCTTTATGATGTTGGTGAGATCCTTCTGCTAAAATTGCACCTTCTTTGACTGACACATTGAGGGTGCAATTTTATGAGCACTTATAATTCTTTTTGACTTTTGTCAGAGTTGTGGATTTTCAGCATCTTGGAGATATATTAAGCTTTGTCACCAAGTTGCATTTTATTTTGAAAAATCATTTCCCTCTTTTATAATTTTAACAAAACTTGTGTTGCTTTATTCTATTTCACAGACATCCCTGGAGCTTTTCAGCCTTCAGGCATAGAAGTGTATTACAAAATTCCTCCCCTCTTAAAGGAAAGAAAATTACTTGTGTGTAATTTTTCCTCACAGAAGGTAGTGTCTGTAATAGATCCCCAGGTGCCTTCTCTGTATTTGGGGACTTTTGTTTATTTGTTCACTCAGAGTGAAAAAGACTTGGTGTTTTGAAACAGCAGAAATGTGCTACTTACTGATGAGGCAGTTTAATGACTCAGAACTTAAATCTTACATGGGATTGTTGAGTGAGTTTACCTAGAGCTTCTGGTCTACCAACTACTCTTCATTTAGAGAGCCATCCATGCTCCAGCTCCTCAACTATCTTAGAGCTCCCTGAAGTCTGCCAAGCTTGATCTTCTGTGACCAAGATCCAGTTAGTAGGTTATATAAAGCAATTCCTTTTGTCTAAAGTTTCATGGAGATGTGCATTATATATCGAAGAAGAAGCAAGATGAAAAGTAAGAGAAAATCTAGGAAATGGAGTAGTGAAATGCAGAATGATTAAAAAGTGATTATGAGAAGAACATACCTTCTGTAGTATTTTGTTGTTCTTGCTGTTTTGAGGAGAAAAAACATGAACAAGTAGATAAACCACAAATAGAAGGGGGATAGTTAGATAGTCTAGTGGAATGTAGGTAGAAAACACCGAGGAAGAATAAGCATAATTATAGGGTTTTATGTTTTGATATTTGCATAATGGAGGAAGATTGCTCAATTTGACAAATGTCTGTTTGTTAGTAATCACATATGATAATGAACTGTACATGGTCATGGTTTCAGCATATCACTTTTGTGCCAAAATTGTTTTTCTTTACAAGGTACTAGTTCTGTTCTATATATCTTAAAGAGAAGTCTGTTGCAGTTTGCACAGAAAAGAAGCCTAAGAATGAAGAAAATGTTGGTTCTTTATACTTCTGCAGATCCAGAATGAGGAGAGCGTTATTCTTTTTCTGGTGGTATGGACTGTGACAGAGATTACTCGATATTCCTTCTACACATTCAACCTGCTCAACCATTTGCCATACTTCATTAAATGGGCCAGGTGGAGATGTCTTGCACTTGAGTTTTTCATGGTTCTGTGCATGTTGGTTTCATGCATGCTGAACTAACACACAGGAGAGCAGATGTTTGAGCTTTGGTTATGTGTCAGCAAAGTGCAAGTCAGTTGCTGTCTGTGCTTGGGATCATTGCTGTTTGGTTTAATATGTTAAAAACATTTTAGCTGATGTTTTTGGAGTATGTTTTTTTCTTTGCTTTCTGTGTCTCACAGTTTGAACTCTGCTTTCACTTACTCTAATTTTTTTTCACTTACTCTAATTTTATTTCTCTATCTTTTTATCTCATCTTTGAATTTGCAGTATGTCTCTTCATGATGCTCTGAATACAGTGCCCAAAATTAATCACCTGTGCTAGTCTTTGTGGATGGTAGTTTTTTGAAAATGTGGGAGTTGTTGTCACTCAGTCTGTATTATTACTTTATAAGAAGTTCTGCTTTATCAGAGCTTTTGTAAGATTATATCCATGTAGTGAAGTTAAATACTGACTTAGTTTAGGCCACAAAAATTGAGTTCCGAATCAAAACTGTCTTGATTTTGAAGCATTCTTAAGGTTGGCCACTAGATCACATACACTACACAGACCGTGTGTGTTTATCAGGAGACTTGACTGGAATAGTATTCCATGTAGTAATTATTTGAAAAATACATGTAAGGCAGTCTTGTTATGTTAGAAGAAGAATATCTAAGCTACATTCAGTACAGATGACTCCTATTTAAAAGAGTTTGTTTGTTATTTTCCTTTATTTTTGTTTTATAGGTAATCCAGGTTTGATGCTTCTAGTGTGCTTCTTTGATGTGTCTGATATTTATGTCTATTCTTATAAAACGTTTCTTTTTTGCTAGTGCCTAAGTGAGAGACTTGTTTAAGCACTAAATGACAAACTTAAAGATATTCAGATTGGCTATCATCAGTAGTTTTTTTTAATACAGACTTCAGAAAGAGAAATGCACTCAGAACAAATTACATTGACAGATAATAATTTTTACCATCAGGTCAGCGTGCCTTGAATAACAGAATTTTGTTTCCATAATATAGACAGTAGGGAAAACCAACATTCTTACTGAAAAGACATATGGTGAAATATTAATATAAATAACACATTTTAAAATATATTATTTTTTCATAAAGTCTAAAATATCCCTTCAAGATTTATGGATAAACAAACAGCACAACTGGGCATGTATTCAATACCAAGAGAGATGGAATTTCTGATCTTTAGCTTATAACTGCATAGAGACAAACAATATGTAAGGTATTAGTTCCTTCTTATCTAATCTGCATTCTTCTTGGTGCTGCCAAGCAATAGGACAGGAGGCAAAGGGCAGAAACTGATGCACAGGAAGTGCCACCTGAACATGAGGAAGAACTTCTTTACTGTGCAGGTGACCAAGCACTGGAACAGATTGTCCAGAGAGAAAATCCAGTGTCTCCCTCACTGGAGATATTCAAAACCCATCTGGACACAATCCTGTTCCATGTGCCTTAGGATAACCCTGCTTGAGTGGGGAGACTGAACCAGGTGACTCATTGTGGTCCCTTCCAACCTGAACTATTCTGTGATTCCTCATATCTGTGAGTCTTCTAAGCCCTTCTGCTTCTAGGAGGATTTCATGCTTAGTTGCTGCTGTTTTGGATCTCATTTCTTTTGGTCAGGGAGTGCACATTATACCTTTCTCTGTGACAGCTCTCATTGCTGTTCCTTATATGAACTGGAGAATTGTTCCATAGGAGAGCCTGCATATTCCTGGTGCACTGTGTGAAAGGACAGCACATAACCTCTTGATTACAATTTTCACTCTGTCTCTGCCTATGTGGCCTTTGGCATTCAAATCACATTTTCTTTCACATTCATCTTTGGATGTTTTGCCTTTTATTTGAACATCATCTCACTTTAAAATGGATCTGATAAGTTTCTGGCACAGTAATTTTCCTTTCTCTTTTTATTACAATTTCCATTAGTGGTAAATGTAGTATTCCCATGTTGTAGTGAGTAAAACAAGCTCTTGATGCTATTCAACATTGTCATTATCTTCAAACAATTTGTAGTACATACAACTGACCCAGTCTGTGTGCACTGTGATGAAAATATGTAGGATCATCTGAGATTCAGTCCTGGTCTGAATCCTGTTGGTGACAATAGGAGTAAGAATAGTACATTTAAAAAAATTCATTACCAGAGACTAAAAATTTGAGGGTTCTTCTATTAGAAAGAGATAAAAATGTTCTGACACTTCTCTGTTTTTAAACAAAGCACTGAGGAATTCTCTTGTCAATCAAGCAACTCTACTGAAAGTAACTGAAACTGATATTTTGTGTCAAGTCAAGATGTGATCCCTGATTCTGGTGCAGGAACCACTTTAATACATTTCTAATGTACATATTTAAAATGTATTTCTATTAGTGTGCCACTAATAATAACAAGAGAAATTTTTAAGTTTACGGAGTGTTTCTCACAAGTTTTTTTTTTTTTTATTCTTATTATTTTTCAATGCAGATACAACTTTTTTATCGTTTTGTATCCTGCTGGAGTTGCAGGTGAACTGCTAACCATATATGCTGCTTTACCCTATGTGAAGAAAACAGGAATGTTTTCACTGAGACTTCCCAACAAATACAACGTCTCCTTTGACTACTATTACTTCCTTATTATTGTCATGTTCTCCTATGTGCCATGTAAGTACTGTTTAACTATAGAAACATTTTAACATCATAAAAATAAATCTTCAGCGATGCTATAAACACTGCCTGTATTAAAATTTGCTGAACACTTTCTACTGTAAGAGCCTGCTTTCTGTTGTGCCAAGCTTTATGTGCTTTAATTGGTTAGGCTGAAATTTACTGTCCTGTTATCTGCTTAGGAACATAATCTGCCTTAAAAATTTTAATGAGCATGCTAAAATTATTTCTCAGACTTGGATGAAGTAAGAAAAGTTTCTGCTTACACACAGATATGTCTGTAACTGTGTCACTGGGACTTTCTAGTGCCTCTCCCACTTTGAAATAATGACTTTAAAATGGTTCTGCAAGTTGTGCCAGAGATTTGCTGTGGCTTTTTACTACTAATAACCATTTACCTTGGAAAAACCATCATTCAAGCATGCTCAGGAAAAACTTGAAGCAGTATTCTCTAAGATTTCATTTTCACAGAAATCATCCCCCCCAAACCTCTCTGAACACCTGCAGTCCCTGGTTTAATCAGTTTACCCTTGTACTTATGCATGCCAGAAACCATGGAGGCAACAGTGGAGAGAGTATCTTATCTGTCTTTCACTTCCAGTGTTATCTCCACTGCTACCTAAGCAGTGAAGACAAAGAGAAAGCACCCTGATATACCAGATATTCCACCATGAATAGGGCTAGACCAAACTAGGCAAATGTAATATTTTAGATAATATCAATAATTGAATATATATATTTTAAAATACATTTTAAAATACATTTAAGTACATTGAGGCAGCAGATTAGAGAGAGAAATTGAAAAGCAGGAAAACTGAAGTTAAAGAGTCTGTGATCTGCATTCATGAAAGGTATTCCTTTGAGAAGGCAACATTCAATATGGACTTTTGCAATATGAGCACACACTTAAATTTTTGGTTCTAAGAAGTCATGAAGGACAACTAGAGAGATTTATGTCAACAAAAAATATTCTAAGGTGTGATAACTTACGAACAGTTTTACATCTGTTTATGTAACAGATGTAGGAATAAACCCAGTTTTCTAGCCATTAAATATAAAGATCAACTCTGTTAGTAGGACAGTAATATAATAGATGGCAGAGGGACAGCAAAGAGGGATCTCCTTCCTTCAGACTTGAACAAATAGGGTAAATTTGTATCCTCCTCCAAGTCTTCAAAAATGCTTAGGACAGATTTGAAGTCTTCAAGCACTACCAGAATGTGGTGAAATCCTGTTTCTACAAGGAAACTGTTGGAGTGAAGTTCCTTGAACACAGGGTATTTATTCAGGGATAAATGAGCTTTGAGTAATTATTGTTTTTTAAATCACTGCAATATTCATGACTTGTTATTATTCACCTTAATCAACTCAACCACTGTGTGCTATAATTTTTACTCAGTTCATCATTCTGTAAAATAGTGGTTTTCCATTATGTGATCTGTTGAATTTTTCCATCTAATTTGCTTTCTTTTATGCTTTGATCAAGTATTTCCACAACTGTACTTCCACATGCTGCGGCAGAGAAGAAGAGTGCTTCATGGAGAAGTGATTGTGGAAAAGGACGATTGAATCAAGCTGTGTAACCATGGTGCTTTCAGTGGAAAGGAAAAGAAGAGAGGGTAAAGACCCAAAACTTCCTCTGATTTTTCTGAGTCCAAGTTTTAAAACATGGAACAAGAATAAACAACTGTGCCTGTGCCTGTGGACTGTATTATTTTTGCAATTAATATATTTTGAGACATACCTTTTCATCCTCAGATTCACTTTGGTTTTTAATTGTTCATTTCTTCAAAGAAATATTTTCTTTTTTTCAATAGGTTGATGAGTAGCTTTAAGAATTATAATAGTTAGCTACTGTGCCTTCTCTTCTGAAAGTTCTGTTATGACCTGTAGTCATTATCAAGAACAGAAGAAGAGTTGATAAGTTGTACTGAAAGTGAGTCTTCTGGAAATCAGAGTGTAAATTAGGTAATGATGTTTTTCATAGACTAGGTGAATTGAATGGTATTTAAGCTTTATATTAAGTAATATCTTTCCAATTATAAGTACTGTAGCACGTTGTTTAACCTTTTTTTAATTACACTATCACATGCAGAATTCCAGAAGGACTTTTGAAAAGAGTTGAATTCTTGATTGTCAGTGCAAATTTAGACCTCTCTGTATTTTCATATGTAATTTTAAAGATACTTAGGGTAATAGATATAATATTAACTGGTTAAAAGTTTGTGCTGAGGAGAAGACAGGTTGTGCCTTCCTTTCTCTAATCAGTGGCTGGAATGGGACTCCTTTGCAGAGCAAAGGTGATTGTCAGCATGTTTCCTATTCTACATTTAAAGTATGTATGCAGAAAAATCAGTATTGCATTGAAAATCTGTAGCTATGGTGAGATATTTGACTTTATTTGACTTCTTTTCAATAGCTTGGTGGGATAAAATATATTTAAAATATCATCCTAAAATATAAATTGTGCTTTGATTCATCCCATTGGGAAATTTTAATTGCTCCCTCCCCATTAATTGTTTATACTGTGTTGACCTAATTCTATTTCATGTCTTCAATAATCTGCAGGAAGGATCTACAGTATACTGATAGAAGTTAGAGGTGATTTTATACTATATGATACTTGAGTGGGAGAGGTCCAACAAATTGAAAGGTTTTGATCTAACAGCCTAGCAGATTCAGAGAAAAGGTGATGCATTTGAGGAAACTTGGATACTGAGTAAGAGAGAGAAGATTGAAATGTAGTAATGTGGTATGAAGCCTTGGAAATATAGGCAGCAAACCTGTCTTGTTTCTGGCTTCACTGATGTCAAAAGAAGTGTATGCATATGTGGAAGAGCTGCATCAGGCAGCTGTAAATCAGAATACTTGTGGTTGCTGAGGTAATTTCTGGAGTAGAGTCTTATGTTTTGGCTACCTCAGGCATGAAGAATTGGATAATCTTCTGAAAGCTCAGAGAACAATAACAAAACTAGTGGAAGTGGGAAAGATTGAGTTGCTAATATGTGTAATTCTTTGTTCTATGATAAATATGGAAGAACTTTAAAAAGTATGGAGGTGTAGCTATCATGAATTTGGAACAAGGGAAAGAGGCAATGAATATCAGAAGAAAGGTCCTACTGATTAGTTCAATTATGGAATGACACAGCAATGCTTATCAATGCACGCAGTGTCTTGGAAGCGTTTCAGTTAAAGTTGGCAAGAGATTGAACTACATATTTGAATAGACAGTTTCCATTTTTAGCTTCAATGATAATACAGCTTTTTGAAATTTGTAGATATGCCAGAATAAAGTGTATTAAGTAATTTATTAAAAAAGTAAGAATTTGCTATATCACTAACTTTTAAAATCCATGTTGTGCCTTGGATTTGTGATATTTATGTATGTCTTCATTACACATAAATGAATTTCCTTTTATGTGACAGGTGCATAGTGGACTTGAGACAGAACAGTTGTATTTCTTTAAATTTTAAAAGGTGTAATCTTTATATTCCTTAAATTTCACACAAGGTGCTCTAATTTAACTTACTACTTCTGTTTTATATGCAGCTAAAATGATTAAAAGTTTTAATATTAATTACATTTACAACACTGAATCACAAAATAGTTGTGTTATTATGTGTTCAGACTAACAGTTGTATGTGTCCAACATTCTTTCAGTACTGTTTTATAAACTATGAGGAACATATTGGCAGTTTTGGGAAGTATATCTCCATTAGCAAACAGAAGAGTGTGATGAAATATGAAAAACTAAGATTGGATTAAGTTCTGTGTCTCTTTTTACTGTCAGAGCAGCTCACTGAAGACCATAGCTATCAATTCATTGAAAATGCATTGGATTTGAAATCCTTGATCAGATGAGTGTGTCCTGTAGATAGTATCCTTACTAAAGGAAATACTTGCACTATATAAGTGTTTTATATTTATTTTCATTGTGGCCTAAGGATATTATCATATGTTAATCAAGGATCTATTTTTATATCCTTTTGTACATATGAAATGAAAAAAACCAACACTGTTTGCTACAATCTTGGGTTGCACTTCCATAAAGCAACAATGTACAAGGTAATGATACGATTTAAAACTGGATTTACAGCTACAAAACACTCTTGCTAAATAATGAATTAATAAAAGTAAAGCTAAAATTTACTCTCAGTATCACATTCAATGTTTCATTGACCAGAGATTGCCATGTAGATTAGTTTACATGACATTTACCTAAAAAAAGTAAGCAACATGTTCTTTTCTTCCTTCTGTTTTTTTGACTGAAACCTTTCCCTGAAGCCTCCTTTCAATCAGTAAGGTTGGAAAAGACCTCCAAGGTCACCAAGTTCAACCTCTGAACACCATCACATCAACTAGACTGTAGCACTGAGTGCCATGTCCAGCTGCTTCTTGAATGCTTCCAGGGGTGGTGACTCCACCACCTCCCTGGGGAGCCAGTTCCAATGCCTGACCAGCCTTTCCATGGAGGAATTCTTCCTGATGTCCAACCTGAGCCTCCCCTGACAGAGCCTGAGGCCTTTTCCTCTTGTCTGGTTGCTGGTTCTGTTAACATATCTTCTGAAACATAGTGAGAATTGCAGGTAAAATCTTCTTGCTCTTGACTTCAGCTAGGATTTTATCCTAGGTAGTTATATTTAAATTTCAATATACCATCTTGAAACATTTAATTAACCTGTCAAATGGATATTAAAACTTAAGTATGATTTTCATATGGTGCTCTCTTTCCAACTTCTTTTTTACATCTGTCTTTTTGTCTTTTCTCTGCAATATTCCTAGTTTTCTAAAGCATTTAAATCCTCCTGCTTAGGTAAGATTAGGAATGTATTCAAACATCATCATCTCTAATGTTTTCATGTAGTCTTTTAACAAATTGTCTTTATAAAGGTATTCTCTTATTTGTTCTATATAGGCCTTCTGAAATGAATTTATATAGAGCATGGCTTTATGAAACTTTTTGAATAGCAGTATATAGAAATAGGGAGATTCCTTTTAATCAGGTGACTTTTCCTACTATTGGTAGAAACAGAAACCATCTTTTGTATAAACTCTACCTGAAAGCAGCTGGATTTCTTGAGGTTTTTCCCAGCACTCACATACTATGAAAAGCTGTTTTGGGGCAGACTGGGTTGTTTCACAGCTCAGCTCAGAATGTTTGGAGGTCAGATTCTGGCTTCAGGGCATGGCCAGCAGCAAGGAACATGGTGCTGAGGTATTGCATCTTCTGTGTTACCTGGCAAGGGGTCCCTGAGGCCATGGTGAGCAGTAGCTGATAGATGTAATTTCTCCCACCCTGCAGGATGTGAGATGAGAGGAAGCTGTGATTACTCAGTGTGCTGTCATTACTGTGTGCTGAGGGAGCTCAGGGGATCAGCTGGAGGATCTCTGTGCACAGAGGGTGTGTTACAGAGAGGCTTTCCCACTCCACTCAGCTCTGGTTTGCTATCTGTTAGCCTACATGTCTGGAGATGGACAGGTCTGCCAGGATGGGCATGGCACACCAACCTCAACAGCTCAGTTCAACATAAACTGACTTGGAGAAATGGTGCAGGGTGCTGTTTCCCATTCCCATTGAACATAACATTTAGCCAGGTTCATGTTCTTGGATAGATTGCAAGTCTAGTTAACAGAGAGATGCATGGAGACCTGTTCTGTGACCAGATGGAAATATTTTAAATCTAGGTACATTTTAAATCTAGGTCTAGCTACTGCTCTGATTGTTGTACTCTTAGTCTTCACAGTAGCTTACTTCAGTGGATATTAGGATATGTGTATGGTTACTAAATAAACCAGAATGAAACCAATTCACAATCGTTACAATAATTTATAATTTCAAATTAGTTTAAATGACGTTAACAGTTTTTCAATCAAGCTCTTGCCTAATCTGCCTTAGAAAGAAAAAAAAGAAAGGAAAGTTAATACAAATAAATGTTCTGCACTAGGTAGTAGGGCCTCATAAATCAAAATTTTCAGGCAGGCAAACGCTGCATTTCATGCAGGATTTTTTAAGTGGGTTTTTTTAAAAAAAGGTGAAAGCTTTTCTGAAAATCAAAGTTTATTTCATAATGTATATTCTAAAATGTGCTGAGACTTACTGTATTATTTATTACCAGTTTACAATTTAAATTCATGCTGAACCTGCAGTTTTTATAGATGATTACCTGTAGCCCATTAAAATGTTTCATTCTGTGTTTGTTACAATGGCTGTTTAAAGAACAAACTCCCCATTTTTCCGCAGAGCTCTGTGTTCTCTTGCTCAAATGAGTTTCAGTATTGTTACTGCCTGGGATGCTTTTCCAGGCTGCTGAAGGGCAGGTTTCAGAGTGCCAAGGGCAGCTCCATGATCTCCTTCCAGGAGGGCACAGCTCCACAGTGGGTGGCACTCTCGGGTTGGTGTCAGGCACCGCGGTGCCACCGGTGCCATTCTGGGGTCTCGAGGAGTGCCAGATGTCCCCAGCTGATTCATCCCCATGACTTCCCAGATGGAGAGAACTGTTAGGTCACAAAAGCAAATCTGACAAGTGAACTGAGAGCTGTCCCAAGAGAACTGCAGGGAACTGAATGCTGGGTGACTCCAGCCCTCTCGAGGAAGTTGCTGACAGTTTCACGCCTGCAGCTGGGAGTGGCTGGTGATGTACAATACTTTCGGTGTCATGTTGTACCACCTGAAACATGCTGTCCTTTTATTCATACTCTCCTGCCTCTCTGTTTGGTCTTGAATGTATTTGAATGTCCTTTCAGTTTATGGCTTTGTAAAAGTGTAAGTGCAGAAAAAATTATCTAAGTGTATAGAATGTATATGTATAGAATTGTTCTTCAAGTTTCTTAATGTAAATGCACTGCAACTGCTTATTATTGTTATTTCTTCTAAAATGGTTATCATTAGAAGTTTACACAGACAGGAAAGCAACACAATATGATACTTCTAATAACTTATTTATTTGCAAAAAATATAATATTTTTTTGATCTATAGATTCAGATATTTGTTTTAGTGACTGTTAATTCTGTAGCACTGTAGAAATTAATAATCTATTAAAAGACGTATTTTAAACTTTGTTCTAGTTGATTTTTTAAATTTTTTTTTAGCATGTAGAAGTCAGTTCTTATAAGCATTCAGCATATTTCACCGACTGGTACTGTTTACAAAGACTATACTTTTTTATTTAGAATTATTTCACAAATTAATTGTGAGGTCCCGTGTAACAAATTAATCTTGAGGTCCCCTATTTACTCTTACCCAGACAGTCTTTTCATATTTCTTAAAATATATTCCAAAAAAACCAGGTAGGTTTGAGTAGTAATAATACTGGTTTATCAAAGAAGAGCAGAGAACACAGGGCATTCAAGAGAATGCCAATATGTATGAAAAAACATGCATTACAGTGATCCTGAAATAGATGTTCCAGTAGTAGATGTTTCAGTGTTTTGGAACAGGACTTTTTGTGGTATTAACCTTTGAGAGGGATGGAGGCAGAGAACATCCTCTGTCCTTTGCCATGTGACTAACAATGACATTGCAGCTATGAGGATTTCGTTGCCATGACAGTATGAGAAAGCAGTTTGTGAGCATTCGCACCTACTTCTTTTGAATTAGGAATCAAGTGGTTGGAACCCCAAGGAGCTTAACTGCATATAAAACTTAAATCCTCTTAGTCAGATGTATTATAATGGAGATGTAGATCTCCTAATCTGGAAGTCACAGAAATGGTCTTCTGATCTAAATTTACAGGACAGGATTTACGTGTCCTGGCCCTCTACCAAGGTTAAGCAATTCAGATTTCTATAGAAGTCAGTGGAAGAACATCTACTGATCTCCACAGGAGTGTGATGGGATGAAGACATTGGTGTATTCTGTTCTGTGTAATTCTGGATTCCTGTTAGTACTGTCTGGGAGAGAGCCTGTGCTTGTTGGGCATGGTGGCACACTTCCTCCCAGCTTTGCAGGGTGCCCAGCACTGCTCCCTGCAGAATGCTCCAGAACACCTGGAAGTCTCCAGTAGCACACCACTATTGCATTACACTGATTTGAATTCAGCAGAGTTGTAGAAACTCCCTTCACATATCTATGTAAGTGTCTTTAATTTCTGAAATTAATCTAGGCCCAGTGAGACATCCCATTAAAAATAGGCAGGGTAGATCATCCCTCACAGCTGCTTGGACATTCCTAGCTTGAAATGCTGCCGTCACTGAACAACTTTAATTTTCATATATAATCTCTTGGTGGTTTGTGCTCATACCACTTTTATCAGATGGCACATTGCCTGCCCTTAAGAGGCTGTTCCAGATTTCACAAAACAAATTGCAAATGACAAGCAAGAAAAGACCCAGATGGGTGTCCTGCTCCACACATAAAGCATCCTCCTGTGCTCAGAAGAGAATCCCAAATCCTGGGTGTATAGTAACATTTGCAAACCTTTTAATCAATCATGCATGAAGCTAAATATTACAATACAGATCTTCAACTCATGAAGAAAGGAAACAAATTTTGTTACCAAAGACACTACGTTACATCACAAGTGAATTACATTTTATTCTCTAAATTAAGTCTGGGAAGACGATTAAGATTGAGACTCATTCAGTGATAAACTGGGACAGTATTGGGGATCTCATAGCCAACACTTGCTGCCAACTGAAAACAAGTATTTAACATTACTTCTGTTTTTATTCGAAGTGAGATCATATTACTGGGAATAAAAAAATCTCTTGCCAGAAGGAGTTTTTTTTACAGTGATCATCAGTGCCAGGTCTCAATTAATTTAACTTCCCAATCTCTGCATTATATCCAGTCAATTCTTTACAAAAGAGTTCTGTCTCTAAAAAAAAAACAAACCTGAGAACAATTCTGCTGAAGTTTATTAAATAGAAAATGTACTTTAGACTTCATGAGATATAAACATTTTTGAACATTTTCATATGCTTGAGAAATGTTTCTTTAAATAATTTGAAGTTTTATTAGTTAGTTAGTTAGTTAGTTAGTTAGTTAGTTCTCTGTTCTCACTAAAATAACAGAATGCTTGAAAAGGCTTTGGAAATTTAGAGAACAATGCCCATACACTGAATATGCTGGTATTGGATCTTTAGAAAGATGATCATAGCTCAGGGTTACCAGAAAGAAAGCAGAGGCACAAACTAAGTCTGCTTAAATGGCAAGAGTAGCTGAAATACCACACCTGGCTGTTCAGCTCCATTTGATCCATAGGCAGTATCCACTGCTGTCTACTATAAATGTCACTGTGTTCATACTTGCTACAGACATTTTTTGAAATGTCTTTTTTAAAATCAATGGACATAAGTGGGTACTGGTGGTAGAAATGTGTCACTATGATGTGCAACTTGAGTGGGAAAAAAGAAAAAAGAGGGCATGGTATTTCCATTTCTCAGCACTTTTAAATTGAAAGATTGTCTTAAGAGCCGTATTAGGCAGCGTTGCCAACATATTTTTATTTTGCCATAAACCCAAATATAAGCTACTTTTTAGAGTATTATTTTCCCACAATTTCTTTGCTGTGTAAAAATAAGTCTATGGTCTTGATGATTTTCTCAGTTGTCTCAGGGTCCTGCTATTCCACAGGTCAGCAGTAGTCTGCAGCTGGAAGAACACTTCATTGAGATATTCCTAAATTGGTGCAATGGCTTCAGTCTTTGGGAATAACTTTATCCTCCCAAAAATTGCAGGATGAAGATAAAATATTCTATACTAATATCTTTTATGAATGTTCTTGCCTCCTAAAAATGTCTCTTATGCGCGAATGGGTCTGTGTGGTTTGTTTGTTTAACTTTTCGGTTTTTGTTTCCGCCTGTATAGTTACTTAAAAACTAATTACACTCTTGCCTACTGAATATGAAGTCAGTGGACTGTGGTTGTTTCAGATAGGAGAGTTCTTTGAGTTCATGGCAAGTCTGTAGTAAACTTTCTTGATCATTAGCTTCGACTCTTAGCTGCAAATATTTGTGGGAAAGATACAATGACTTCAGCTTCTGAAGTGAGCATTATACTTCAGAATATCTTTCTGAAGGCATTCAATGTTTAGACATGGTTCTCTTTTGTTCTGCTTCCTTCTGATCTGTGCAGGATGCTGACAGAGAGGGGAAAATCATGACGTGTCCTGTAAATAATGTCAAGTTGTTGTTCTCTTTTCACTCCCCTGGCTCATTTGAAAACTTGCTACCATCCTTGAGCTGTTAGACAGCTCTAAATTGGAGGTAACTCAATCACCTTCCTCTGGTCTGTAAAGCATTCAGGGTTAGACCATGCAGAGGGCAGAAAGCCAGCAGGGAGCAATGGAACTAACACTGTGTGCTGGGTGAAGATTGAGTGGCTTTAGCCATGTGCCATGTGTAGTACACAGGATGTATGTTTAGGGAACTGAGAAAGAGACTGTCCCTGAGTCACTAACTCCTGGGAGGCTGCTGTGCTTATGACTGGAACAAACTTGCTGTTTAGCCTTTGGTATTGAGAAGACACATGAGACATGCTTCACTGATGAGAGGTACCATTTATATATCTGCTCTTAGTTTTCAGTTCTGGGCACGCTATGTGCCTGCAATTTGCATGGTTCTACATGTTAAAAGAATTAACACCTTCTGCCAGTGTTTTAATGTATTTTAATTCTGAGATGTCAAGAACTTCTTGGAAGAAATAACACCTTGGACTGATCTGATTCCATCTTGAGAGCACAAATGTTTCAAGGAGCAGAAGTAAATCTATTTAAGGTTTTGGGTACCCTCCATAAATAGCTCAGGCAGCTCATTCAGTCCAGTCTCACATCTTTCTGATGTCATCTTCTCCAGCATAATCTGTATCTTCTAATTCTTTCTGCACTATGAAATCTCATTACACAAAATAAAATATGTATGAAAGAGAAATAGGAGGTATGTAGCCAGCATATTGAAAATCTGGGCCCTCTCCTTCGTTACTGCAGTCTTTTGTGACAATTGTGGAAGGAATATCAGACCAACAATTTTGAGGAACAACAAAACTGTTGGTCACCAGCAATGGACTAAGAGTTTCCTGACTGAAACTGTTTGAGGGGAGTCTGCTCAGGGATGTGTTTCTTGCAAGTGCTTGCTGAGCACTTTTTCCCAAGGCAGTCTTTTTCCTTTAAAATGATTGTGTGTACTCCACTTCAGAGGTGATGCTTAAACCTTCAAGGTATCTAGTGCTAGTGCTAAAATTTCTACCTTTCAAAGACTTTAACCTTTCTGTGATTCAGTTATACTCCCATTACAGGCCCATAGCATCCCTCCAGTGATGATCTTTCTTCATTGTGTATTTCTTGTTTTCCTGAGACTGATGCATCTAAAAATATTCACAGCCCAAGCAGAATTACCTCGTATTTCCTCTGGTTAAGAAGGTTATTACCCTGTATTTGGTGATTTTAAGCATTGAGGTTTTTTGATCAAGGCATGCTTAGTTTCAAAGCTGTGAGATATACAACAAATCTGAAATTGGAGGAAGGGGTTAAATTACTTCATTATTTACTAGAGCCTCTGAGACTGTAACAGGTGCATATTGGAAGAGATAATGAGACATGTAAAGTCAGCTGCTGACAAGCTATTATTTCACTATGTCTCTGACAAACCACAGGTAGAGAATTACTTGTCTCATGATGATGGTAGCTGCCCCAAGCACTAACCAGTGTCACCCTGTACAGCTCCTCTTCTGTGAGAAGCCGAGAAATAATTACCATGGAATTAACCTGAGCTCCAAATAGCTGTTATTCTTTAGGTACACTACTTACCAAGAGGTTTCATCTGCAAATAATACCTCTTGAGAATGTGAGCAGGCAGGATGTGATAATTTACAAAAGCCCTTAAGAGATTGCAATTTGAAATGTCACAGCTGGGTAGGTTTGCAGTTCACAGTAGGTTTGGAGATACAGATCCTGGGGCCAGATCCTGTGCTGCCATGCCTCAGGGGAATCGTGCTGACTTACACTATTTTGAAGACTTGACTTTTAAAAGAGCTTTTCTAAGAATAGTTCAAAATTTGAATAGGTAGCATGTGTGAAATGGTGATGTTTTTTCTTTTTTTAATTTAGAAGAATTTTAATTTATTGAACAAGTTTCTTCAATAAAACTGGAAACAGTGAGGGATTTTCTTCTGAAGCAGTTTTAGAATAAACATTTCTCTGAATATTCTAATAATGTGAAAATGCCTTTTTGACAGAAAATTGCATTATTTTCCTAGAAAATTCTTGCCTAGCACAGCATCCAAGTCCTGAGACTGGGGATGGGGGTATAGGGACGAGGGTGGAAGAAGGTGCATGTAATGCCACATTGCCTCCCCAGCTGTGAGCAGCCACTGGAGGCTCCAACACAGAGAGAGCCAGGGAAACAGAGAGTGGCCACAGAGGGCAAGGACACTTGTAACAGTGATCATAAAATCGAGAAAAAAAGACTTCCTGAGTCTTCTGCCCACCAAACAAAACAAGGTAATGCTGCTGGAGGACAAGGGGGTGAAGGATTAATTAATCCCCAACTTGAGAAGAATACAGTCTCATTCAATGAGATTTCAATGTACTCATTTTACCTTATTCTGTCACTGACCAACTAATCTTTTGTTCCGAATTAATCTGTTTCCTTCCTATAAGAAGCAATGTGATAGAAACTTCTTTTATCTTTTCATGGATCTGTTCTCTTTCCTGGTGCTTTTAACTTGGTATTTGGAAAACAGTGGAGGAACTTGAACAGAGAAGCATTCAACTCCTTCCTGTGTTTTTACTGCAGATTTCTAAAGGAATGTTTGGCTTGTTCTGTGCATCAGGCGATTAACCCTGATTCACCTTAGCTCTGAACTGAGGAAATTCTCTAGGGTCCATCTCAAACACCCACACAGCCACTCCCCTGAAGCCTTTTGGTATCCCTGAGGTAGAGTTTCATTAGAATCCAGCTATTTGAGTTTCACCTCTGCCAAGGATTTGCCTTCAGACTCTGGGAGCTTCCAGTATTTTCTGATGCAGGGGTGGATCTCGAAAGGAACCAACCCCTGCCATGAATGTGACTCTTGCAGTGGTTCTTGCTTTCGGTCTGGAGTGTAGATAGAGTTAAAATAATCCCTGTTCTGAGAGTTCACCCATCTCATTTTTACCACTATGCCCTCTGGTAAGGATGATTGACTGAAAGAACCATATTTTGTTCTCAGAAGCTTAGAAAGAGGCTTAATGCTGTGACAGACAAGAAACTTCCTAAGAAAATTAAGGATGAAGTGACAACAAGAGTGGTTTAGAAAATAGGAACATGGGATTTAACAGCAGTGTACAGTAAAAACAAGCTAGTTCCAAAGTATAAATGCTGATCTTGCATATCTGAAGTAAACAGAGAAGGTTTCCATGTTTCCCAGATTTTTTTTCCTGACACTTAAAGTGGGCAAGATGGTCATTTGGTAGGAATTCATGTAGTGCCAAGAAAGTGAAGTTCCAGGTTTACAGCAAATGATATATGGCCCTTTGTGTCTATAACCCACATCACGTGTATTTCTATTTTCTCTATCACTTTAAGTTTTCCACACTGTATCTCTCCAGATCATTCTTTAGAAAGCTGAAAGAAATCAGTGGCTCCCTCATTTCATTGTACTTGGCCTTACTTGGTTTAAGGCTATAGAAAATACAATTTTTCCTCTCTGTTATATGTGGGTCCCTTCTGATACTGAGAACATTATATTGTCTTCACAAAGGATTGATGCTGTTTATTGGGCATACAACCAAAGAGGACACTAAAAACAATGATAATAATACAGTATCTGCAGACAAATGGCTTTTCTGACACAAAACAACAAAATGAGTTAGTGCTCTAAGTGTCAATTAATGCTTTTAAGATGCTTTAATTGTACAGTATCTATTTCAGACTCATGA
Source organism: Melozone crissalis (assembly GCF_028551555.1). NCBI lineage: Eukaryota > Metazoa > Chordata > Aves > Passeriformes > Passerellidae > Melozone > Melozone crissalis. The sequence continues at coordinate 21,100,688 of NW_026535794.1, forward strand.
AATGTAGAGGTAATTTGGGCTAAAAGAAGATATGATTCACAGTCGATATGTAATTGTGACTTGACAAGGGGCTTAATAGCTGCCTGAGGCAGATCAGAATGTGTGATAATGAGAATCCAGCAGAAAAACACATCATGGAACTGAACTGCAGAGTTTCCCTGGGTAAATGGTGTCAGAGCTGGTCACGCTCCTTCTGCAAGGCAAAAAGGCAGAAGCGGGCAGTGACTGCTGAAACCTTGGAGTTAGTAACAAAGTACTCATTTTTGAAGTAAATATATGTATTCATTCATAGTCATATTAATATATAAATGTACATCCATTCATATATAAAACCTTTTGTTTTTTTAATGCAGCTTGGTGAAATGCATTTCAAGCATGACAGAGAAGTGGGATCATGATAAAGCCTTCAATTTACTGTGCTCTGTTGTCTATTCATGTCCCTTGCCAAGTCCTTTCCAGGAAGCTGTAAAAAGAAAATTATTTGCTGGCTTAGGTTTGGACTTAACTCTGTTCCCTTCATTGCTACTGTGCTCTTCTCTGCAGGGGATCGTTTTACATTTTCTTAATTGCAGAGAGAGATCATGGTGTTGGCAGTGGTTGGACTGAGAAATGGGTTTTTATGAAGTGCAGTCCACTTACTGCACTGGAACTTCAGCACCTGCAAGCTGAATGATAGCATCCTGTCAAGCTGATGTCGATGACTTTGTCACCAAGAGGACAGATTTATTTGCACCCATGCATTTTATAGCAAGATTGGGCTTTAAAAATGTTTTGTCATGTTGCTTTATGATGCTACTTGCATTTTTCTGTTTGAGAATATTGCTACTTGGAAGTAAAACAAAGGGGAAGCTATTGGCTGGACATTAAGGTGAGATTGCTCTCAAGTAACTTTCTATGCTGCAGATGTCTGCAGGCAGGACAGGTACAAAACCTTCCCTTTAGAATCAGGGGAGAGAAATGCGTTGTTCATTTAATCTTTTGTAGACATCAAATTTTAATTGAGATGAACCCTACTCCAGCCTCTTTGGCTATAAATACCATCCTGTACCTGGCTCTGCAAACAGCATTCCTAGAGGCACACTGATAAAGGACTCCTCACTGCTCACAGGCTGCCCCACCAGGAGGAGATTCGTTGTGTCCCTGCTGCGTGTCAGCTTTCATGTGAGAAACTCTCCAAAACAGATCACTCTCCAAAACTGATCACTTTCCAGGGTTGGTAAGTCCCACTTGGAGCAAATGAAGGAAAATATTGCAGACTATCTCTACAGGGAAAAAATCAATCCTGTATTTTTCAGGATCTTATCTATGAGAAAATTCTGCACCTCTTAGAGGCCTCCTAATGAGTGACATGTACTTTCAGTTCAGTTCATGCTTGCTCACGTCCTCTCACCAGCAGCTTTGCAATCCATTTGTGAATTTCACCCACATGAAAAAGAGGCAATAATGTTTCAAAGACACTGTATTCCTAAATCCTTTTTAGAAAAGTTGTGCTTGAATACAGAAGAAAAAGCCTAGTCAATGTTACCATAAAAGAAAGGCAGCACCATCAGCTGGTCATGGACTTGCCCCTGGCTAAACTGGGGTAGACACTCTGCCTGCCCTGCCAGCAGCAGCAGGCTCTGGACAAACCACTGCATCCTGCTCTTTCTCTGGTTGGTACCTGGGGATGCAATAGAAAACAAGGACTTCAGAAATTTAAGAGCAGAATCAAGGGTTGCTGAGAGAGAAAGGCATTAGGAAGCTGCTGGGTCTGTGATGAAATGTGGAGTAGATAAAAATCTATAGGAATCCAGGCTTAAACAGATTGTTCTGCACATGTCATTTCTAATCACTTGTAACATTGTAAATACTGTTCACTTCTAGAGGTCAAAGAAGGATCAGGAGAATTTGAGGGAATAAAATGTATATACTCTCCAGAAACTGGAGCAAACAGCTGACTTGCCTTCACCTGCAGCATCACTTCCTGTAATCCCCCATTCCCTGCTATGAAATCCTCTTAGCATCCCTCTGAAACACAAGTGTAAAGAAAATTGCACTCTGTCTGCATTTCTATTTAGCTAACATAAAAGAGGTAATCACTGCTGCCTGGGTATTGTCGAAGTGTTATACTTAATGAGTCTACTTAAACACCTTAATGAGAGAAAAGGGTAGGAAAGGCAGTTCCTTTGAGCAATTTATCACAAAATAAGGAAAAGCTCGACAGTGGAAATTCTGCAAGCCAGAAAACACAAATGCAGTGTGGAAGTGAATTCAGGCTGAAACATCCGTAAGAAAGGAAAAAATGATGTGTCCCCTCACTTGTCAGGCTGCCTATAACCAACCCAAAAAACTGCTTAAAATCAGCATGTGCCACTGACACTCTATTGTGTCCTATGACTTAGACCTCCTCAGCCTTTGAGTTTGTCTTGGGTATTCAGAGCATCTCCTGGGCCTTGGGGTGTTCCCTGCGCTGCTCTGCTCAGCCCTGGTTCTCTGGCCTGTCCTATTGACCAACTTGGCCCTTCAGCTTGAGCTCCCATCACCCAGGAGTTAGCATAGTAAGTGAATTTCGTGCTGTATTGAACACTGTGCATAAAACATGAGACCTTCTCTTACGCTTTTAATGGTAATGGTATGCTTTGTTATTTTTCATCCTTTGCTTGCTTCCTCAGAACTAAACATTTTGTCTGCCCTTTCTAGACCTTTATTGTGTCCATCATTCCTTTTATCTGTGCAGTAGCTTTCTGTCTTTATGGACTCTTTTACTTTTTAATGAGCCTGGATATTTGACCTGTTTTCCACCTTAGAACAGATGCAGTAGTCTATTCCCTAGAAGTGAATGTTCAAGATGTTATCGCCCTTTTGTGTGGAGCCCTAGAACACCTACCATGGCAGCCACTCTGCCTGTGCTCAGCAGTATAAGGTTTCATTTTTGAGACCTCAAATGACTTCAAAAGACAGTATCAAGCTGACAAAAATTCAATAGAGATGTTCTGCTCACATCATTCCCTTTTGGGAAATTCTTTTTCACCGTGTAGACTGTGAATGAGTCCTTGTTTTTAAATAGGTACATTAAATCCCACTCTGCAAGCTCTTACAAAATGTTTTCCCCTAGGAATATAACAGTTCTGGCCAAAGTCTGATTGCTGAAAATACACACGTCTTGCAGGTTCAGAGGGCTGCAGGAGTGCACTGATTCCACCTATGACTTTCCTTAGAAATCCACGAATTCCTTAATTTTTCTCTGTCCTCCATTGGCTAAAAGTTTAGCTACTCTCTATTCTGTAAAACTGTTTTCTGTTCCTTTTAACTCTTCCAATCAGATCAGGTTCTCTTTTGCTAGTACTAAATAATCTCTGCCTTTTCACAGGTTTAAATCCAGACTGTTGATTGGATTTTTCCCTTTGATTTAGACATCTGATCCCCACTACAGTTTGCTCTGACAGTGATTATAATACCAGTATATGGTGTATTTTAAGACAAATTATAGATCTGTCATACATGGCTCAGAATTTCATCCCTTCTGATCAGTTTCTGTTGTAAAGCTGATACCTCTCAAGAGTACTTTTTTTCTCCTAGAAGTAATACACTCCTTCAGTACCTTTTGTGCTGCCTGACCACTGGCTCAAACTTCAATACTTCCCTATGCAAACCTGATTATATTAAAATCTAAAGCCTGTCTTCTAGCAATATTTTAAAAAATACCCACTTCAGGGCCATCTTTTTTTCATACTGTCTTCCCAGAAAACATAATGGTCACTTGAACTTTTTCCCCTTGCCTGATACATTTTTGGAAAATGTCATATTTCTTGCAGTTTTAATCTCACACCTCTCCATGAAGCACTATATTCACTACTTCTTTCAACTTCTAAAACCTTTTCTCTGTTTTTGAATCTACTTTTTCTTACTCTCTTGCTCCTTGCATCAAGGAGTATTCTTTGGCTTGGGAACTTTTTCAGAATTCAGAATTACAGCTTTTAAGCACAGTGAGTCATTACTACAACAAAAGGTAAAAAGAAAGACAATGTGAAGAAATAGTACATTAGGGAGGGAGATGAATCTATGTAGCCCTCTCTGAGCCTGCCTACAGACAGCTAACTCTGACAGGATTGCTCCAAACCAGCACATTTCAGTCTCTGTCATGACCCCTTTTCCTCACATGCATTCAGGCTATAGTCACTTGCCCTTGAGAAAAAATACTCACTTGGTCAGAAAGTCAGAAAGATGTTAAAGAAATATTCTGGACACTGAAGAAGAGCTATGTCCTCTGTGCAAGGGATGGTGTAGGTAATTATTTCAGCTATTGACAGAGTTACAGATAGCTTTAAAATATGAAACCTTTCTCAGCTGTTTGTAAAAATACTAGTTGGATGAAAGAAAAGATAAAATTGAGCTGTGACTGTGAAGAGGATCTGTGCTTCTGGATACTAATGTTTCTTAAATTATGGAGGGTTAATATGTGTCTGAAAGACACAGTTTAACCCCAAGAAGCACATTAATTGAAGGAAAATAGCACTGCTATCCTGAAAGCTGATCCCAAGATGTGCTGTTTTGCATTTGCAGGATGAACCATACTAGTGACTAGTGTGTTGTTAGCTGCAATAAACATCTCTTGAGATGGTTATTATTGAAAGCCTTGAGACAACAGAGATGAAAGAGACAAGGGTTTCTGGTCTCAGGTAAGAGTCACAGCTCTTTTGAAAGGCGCACCTCATTCAGCAACAGAGACAAGGGCTTACCTAAAGCTCTGCAGGCATAACTAACAACAGGAGGTGAAGCAATTTAATGATGTGAAAGGCAGCTTCTAGGTGAAACATGGAGAATAACAGGTCTGGGAGAAGAGATGCTTCCCTTTTTAAAAAATTATTTATTTTTTCCGATAGCTGACAACAATAACAACAGCAGCTGGAAGTACCCGAGAGTGAGAGACAGTGAAGGAGCCAGGATGAGTGGCAAATGGCAGAAAATAAGAAAAGTGACTTGAAAAGGCTCTGGGCCCCTAGTGGCTTTAAGAATAGTGAATTGGGAGAACAAAAGCAAGAGTGCACTTTGAAACAAAACATGCATGTGCCCTTCCTCCTGGCCGCATCTGAACCCTTTCTCAACTTATAGATCAATGCAGAAGCAAAGATGTGCTGAATCTTTCATGTGGATGTGCTGCTCTATAATAAAACCTGAACAAACAGGTTTTGTTTACCAACCTTCTACTGAAGCCACATTTTTCAATCAGGACTCTTCTCATGTACCATTCTCCAGTCTACTGAAGCAGAAGGTTAGGTCTTCCCTTGACACTGACACCAACTTCCATTGGAGAGTCTCTAGAAGCTCACTTCAGAAGTGAACTTGGTAATGGAAACAATGTTTAGTTTTTGAGTATGAGGAATAAAAACTTTTCCCATCAACTGAAGAATTCAGTGAAAAACAGGTGCCACTATTCTGTGAAGTTGGCAACAAGTTTTGGCGGTGTCTGAATAGACAGACTTTGCAAATAGACCTGGATTTAAGTCATAAGCTTTCTCCCCTTGGATATATAGCTTCACATATGTATTGTCCTGCTTGTTTAGTCACTTCCTTCTTAGAACTGGGTTTTGTCAAGGAAAATAATATGCTAGGTGCCTTATGAAGTACCTAAAAACAACTTTCTTAGCCAAGGATGGGTTCTTGCCCTTTTTTTCTGCCACTGGGAGTCCCAGAAGAAGCTTGGGTCAAAGTACTTTAGGTGAGGGAATTTTGTTCTGACTCGATGTACATCGTTTTACAACGTTCCCTGTTTAGTGAATTACTTATTTTTGTCTTCATATCATTCTGTTGTTTCAGCACCTCCTTAACAGGAGACTATTTTGAGGGGCAGCAGCTGCAAAGAAACTGGCAGCAGCATGACATCTCACCTGACAGCAAAACTCCCTTCTCATGGTAGTGACCACATCTGAAAACCTTTTCTTCATTCATGAAAAAAATAAACCCTCTAACTAAGACCTGCTATCCCTGATAGCCCCTCTCTGTGTAGACCCTGGCCAAGACATGAATAGCCTTTCTCATACTTCCCTCCTATGTCTGAAGACAATTTCATGGAAAATTAAATGTGACAGTAGAACTTGCCAGTGACTGTGAGGTGACTGATAACTCTTCTGTCTGCTCCCCAGTACATTCAGTGTTCATAGCACTGAGCTTGGCAGAGCTGCTGGGTTTGCTCATTTCCTTTACTCTGAGCCAAGATTCCCAGCAGTGTCAGGACAATTTTAGAAGCAAGATACACTCAACTGAACTTCATCTATGAAGAGATGAACAGGTGCTTATAGCTGAGTTGTCAAGTCCATATATTACCTTGATGGGTTTTTTCTTTTTTGAAATAGAGTCATTTTTGAGTATAGGCTTTTGGCCAGTCCTCAGATTTCAGGAAGAAATCTACTCCTGAACTGATTCATTCTGGGGAAAACAAAAATGCAGAGAAGACAGAAACAAGATCTGCAGTATGCAGAGTACTTTTCAGGGGCAGAGTAGCGGTGGTGCCTGTTGCTGGTGTTGGTTGCTGGGGTTGGAGCAGCTGCAGGGGCTGTTGTCACTTTGTCAGCTTTAAGGACCTTTTCCTCCTGAGGACACTGAGCACTGTTGAACATGGTTTGATAGGTCTGGGCCAGGCCCCAACACATTGTAGAAATTTGGGTCTTCTGTGGCGGGCCAGGGTGATAAGACACTTTTTGAAGAAAATTTTGCTTCTTTCCTGGATTCTGCACATATTGAGGGATAAGGTACAAACACATTGGAGGTGCCCACTGCCCAAGGGCCTTACTCATACAATTCCACCCACCCCATCACTCTGAACTATCCAGTTTTTGGGCAGATCTCTGGGTAATATCCTTAATTATTTGTCTGGCCTTAAAGGAGGTCTGAAGCATATGCAACAACATGCTGGCTCCTAGCAAAAAGACCAGTTTGGTTTCAAGGGTAGTCACAGGATATTCAAAATCTTTAAAATTCTTGACTACTGCCTGGAGAACAAGGAAGGAATAAAGGAGGGGAGAAAAAAAATAGGAAGGTGTTTCTCCCATACGTTTTTCCTCTGAGAAAATGGAGAAAAAGCCAAAGGTGTGATTTTTAGTTGTTCCAGCAGATGACTCCCAAAGCACAGAGGTGCCTGCAATACTGAATACATCCACTAGGTTTGTGTCCCGACAAGCAGCACTGCCATATCATAAATCCATCCCATGAAATATACCCCACGTACTGCAAGTAAGGTATTACAGGTATAACTCTGACAAAACACCACAAATATGATGGCAAATAACTCCACATTTTAACTAGCAACTATTGTTAAACTAAAACAATGAATGTTTATAACAATTTTCTTTTAACACACTCTGGTCCTTATTTCAACCTTTGGTTCCCCTGTTCAGGTGCCAAAAAAGACTGTCATGGTTTTAAGCCCAGCTGGAGACAAAATATCATCTCAGCTGCTCACTCAATCTCCCTCTGCCTGGGGGAATGGGGACGAGAATTGGAGTAAAACTTGAATTTGACACAAGAACTGCTTAATAATTGGGAATAGAGAAATACAATAATAATGGTAAATAATGATGATAAAAAGGAAACAAACCATTGATGCACAGTACAATTGCTCATCACCTGCTGACCAGTGTCAGACCTCCCTTCCCAAACCCAGACTGGCCATGCTTCCAGGTAACTCCCCCCAGTTTATATACTGGGAATGATCTGTGGTGTGGAATATCTTTTTGCCCAGTTTGGATCACCCCTCCCTTCTATGCTGCCTCCTTGGTTTTGTTATTTTGGGGGTTTTGGGTTTTTTTTGGAGGGGGGGCTTTTGGTTTGGTTTGGTTGTTTTTTATTTTTGGCATGTCTTCACTGAGACAAGGAAAAACAAGTCCTTGACTTAGAATGAAATGACTTTGCAAAAAATATGCATCAGTGTGTTATCAACACATCTCTTATTCTGAATCCAAAACACGGCACTGTAACAGCTACTGGGGAGAAATTAACTCTATTCTAGCTGAAACCAGGACACTGAGATAGGTAAATTAACTCTATTCTAGCTGCAACCAGAACATTGAGAGAGGTAAAATACTTGTTAAGCAATATCCAGAATGCATTCTTCCATAATACCCTCTCTCAAGCTTGCTAACTCAATGGATTTTAGCTTCTCTGTGCTTTGCTACATTGCATGACTACAAATTATATTTCAGGGAAGGAACAGAGCTGGGGCATCCACCTGTGTAAAGAAGTGATGTGATAAGGAAAGGTTTTGAGGAATCATTAAGTAAGGAACTGGAGGCTAGGGAGTTCTGTGATGAGAACACAGACATGGATAGGGCATGCATACCCTGACATACAATCAGTGAATTTAGTCTACAGATTTTGAAATTTTTTCAACCTGCAAGGCTGAAGATGTGGCAGTTGACATGCTCCAGTTGAACTGGAAGGTTCAGGGGCCCCATTGAACTGGAAGGTTCAGAGGCTGCTGTCCAGATCAGCAGAAGTGTGAATCAGCAGGAACCTGGCTGGAGCATCTGAATGGGTGCTCATACTGCTGAGTGGTGGCCTGCAATAGGAGTGGGTCTGTGGGGTGAAACAGCTGCCACTGGGGATCCACTGTCCACACTATCCAGGCTGGGGACATGGAGGGGGATGGAGGAGGCTGTTAATGCCATTAGTGGCTGGAGCCCACTAGATACAACCCAACCCAGAAACCTGTCTTCTGTTTTAATCTAATCTGAAAGCAAGCCATCTTGTGTACCCTGAGACAACTCCACAAAGCAAACAAAAAGAGGATTGTTAGGGTGACAGACTTTAAAAACATATCTTGAGTGTAATAGCCTCTCCATTTCTCTAACAATATATAACAATTACCTGAGTGGAAATCATTCCCATGGGCAGGAAGAAGGTTGGTTAAGAGATGTGCTAATACTCACGGGAAACAAAGCAGTGCTTGTTTCAGAGTTCTCTGTTTAGGATGTTGAAGTATTTCTCACGCAGCTGTTAACAGTTTGTAAAATACCACAACCCCAGCAAACACTGATCACCTGTGCCTTGGTCCCTGGTCTCTGGCACCACAGCCCTCTGATGCTGCTGTGGGACCTGGGGTGATGCTGCATAGCCAGTAACACAAACCCGTTTCTATTTCCTCTGGTCATTAATCACTCAGGATTTCATTGGTGCTTAATGGCCATACTTTGGGCACTCCTATAAAGACTATAAGATTTCATGTACTTGGAGCCCTTCTGCCTTTCCAAGGCACTTACATTTTCTTTTCCTAGGAATAGCCTTGCTGATAAAATGAGTCACCTAGCCCCCTGCCAACACTGAACATGATGACTGACACTCAAATGGCACCTTTCATGCTAGGAATGTTTAAACCCATGTGTGGAATCCTTCCCTGGCTGCTGGCTGTGCTGTCAGTAGATGCCAGAGCCTTTCTACACGCACAGAGCAGGAGGTCTCAGTGTGAGGATTCAGCGCCCTTCGTCACTGCCTTGGAAAGGATCTGTGTGTGAGCTCTGACATGGCTGGCAGGCTCAAGTGTTACACAGGGAGTTGTGGCGCTCCTAGGCCATGGTGCAGGGAACAGCAATGGAAGGGAACTGTGCAAGTTCTCTGGTGAGGTTCCTGCAGCCATGCCACAGGCACCCCTTCTCATCCCTCCTAATGTGCCAACAGCTTGATCCTCTAGCACACCAGTGGTCTCCTGCATGCTGCAGAGATCCAGGCAGTTGAGCATGAAAAGGTAAGTGACATGAGCTTTATGTTTATTCTGTTCCTAACACAATCTTCTAAGACTGTCTGCCTTAGAAGCATGAAATAATTTCTCAGGGATGTGGTGCTTAGCAGCACTAATGTTAGAAAGAAGACTAAGTATTTAATATTGGTATTTTGTGGAACACTCTTCATGGACAGAATTGCAACACAAAAGCATCTGAGGAGCAAACAGCTCAGCTGTTCCTTCAGCTAGCCAGCCAAACACATCTTCAGCTTCTCTACCACAAAGTACCTGATTCAGAAAAAAACTATAAACTATAGAAAAGAAATTAGAAAAGTAAAATTGAACTTTGTTTTTTCTTTTATGAAACTTGAACTGCAAGTTCTCACAAGATAATATTGCAAGCATCACATAAAAATATACTTCAGTTACGAGGGAAGTCAGTGTTACTACAGCTAGAAGCAAGCAAGTGGGAGATTGAGGAGGATGGTGTCATTTGGTGTTGATGGGAGCCTTGGTCTTTTGAAAGCCTGTGCACATCTGTCCAGCTACATCACTAGTTTTCTATTTAAAGTCAAGCACTGGTTCGCTGAACCTGACTCAAAGATAACTGCAGCTTGTTTCGTAAAACTGGAAAATTTATCAGTGTGAAATGTATTGGAAAACAGGACGGTAATTCATATGCCTCAGCAGTTTCCTTATTAGGTAAAACAAGCTTTTGATTGTTCTCCCAGGGCATACAATACCCCAATATGCCGCAAAATAGGCTTTTAGAAATGAGCCAGCGCGACTTGCATACCTCAGTGACTACTTTTGTGACAAATGCAAATGAATATTTTGAATCCAAGGTCAAAGTCTAATCATTGAAATGGCAAAGGCTCAGTCACTAATTTCTTTAGATGTACTCTTCACCCTACATAAACAGCCTGTCCTGGGCTGACTGGGACCCAGTGAGGTTTGCAGAGGACAGGGACCACTGGTTGTCCCTGTGATGAGTTTCCCTAGACAGCTACACTGGAAATTCTTCACAGCAGATGCAAAAGAAACCAGCATGGGATCAAAATCCTCCTATGGAAAAGGAAAGTACCACACATTAAAATAGCAGGATTAGAAGCTCGTAAAACAAAAGGGTGGCTTAGGGTTCCAGATGTATCATATTACAAATGGACTTTTACAGCTGGCTCTACTCCTTGGAACCACTGAATCATTTCCTACTTGGGCACGTTTGGAAATGTCAGCTTTTTCCAAATGAATTCTATCTGGTTGCATCAACTGAAAACTCAGAGTGGTTCAGTGACTTAGTGTGGGAAAGACAGTTGCATAGAAGGATATAAATGAATTCATTATCCCAGCAGAATTAAGGTCATTTTAATAGCACTGTCCCCTACCCTGAACAGTGCTAGAATGAAACTTAAAGGTAGGTCCTTTAGCAGGAAGGAAGTGTTCCTTTTTTAGTTGACATTTTTTTTCAGCAAGTAATGATAATAACATCCATAATAATAGGATGCAGGAGGTCTGGATGCTCTCTGCCTCTGTCCCTGAGGAATGGGGCGATTAGAAATTGTGTTGACTTAACCATATGTCCAGAAGGATTAATTTTGATTCTGTAGTCTTGGTATCAGCTGCTACCTCAAAGGAGATGAGTGTGATGGTGATGTTTCTAGGCTACTGATTACTTGCTATCCCTGACCTGAAAAATGACAAGATCCCTGATTTTACATGTTTCCAGCCTCACTACAGACTACTGTTTGGAGAGATAATTATAAGAGATGGTGAGACTGTTTTAATTACATCTGGTCAAGACACAGATTTCCTAGGCCAAGATGTTATTTCATGGTGTGGGTTCATTCAAGGAATATATGGGATGAGGTTAAGTCAACACCATGTAGTGCACACCACAACAAAATCCCTGCACAAGCTGGCAGAACCCCTGTGGCCAGCAGCACCTGCACAGGCATCAGATCTTCTGAGCCTCAGTGCTTAACTTATGTGTCCATGTTATGAGGGCAAAATACAAAATGTGATTTGCTTGATGATTTTGGAGTGCAGACAACTAATTTTTAATACCTTGTCAGCCCCTCTGTGGTTTGTGACCTCCCTGGGACAGCACTGCATGGCTGCTCACGCCAGACAAATCCTCCAGGGTGCTCCCAGGCCACCCTCAGCAGCTGGTGGATGGACTTTCAGCACTGGCAAGCACCTGGCCTGCCAGCTCCTGCCTGGTCCCCCTCCCCACAGGCAGCACCCAGAGCAGCTGTGGGGGGCTGGTGCTGCTGTGCCATCAAGAGGACAGAAGCTTCTCTTTGAACACTGCCCGGGTGACTGGGATTTAGTGTCTGCTTAATGGCTCTAGTACAGACTGATGGAAAACCATCTTGATACAAATGAGTTAGAATAATCTCCAAGTGAATGATTTCTGGTGTTTTGTTAATATTTTTAAATAAATCCAACACCACATTTCTAGAAGATGTCTACATTGCGAGTGGACTTCCTCACTCCACTGATGTCTGTCTGCAGGAGAGTGGAAAGAACTTGGCCACAAAGCAGCATCCATGGACATGTAATTTCCAATATGACATTTATGCCCTAACCATACTGTGTTTGCAGACATTCATTTGTAAAGATTTCCTTATTCTCTTCCTGAAAAAATTGCATTTTTATGGATAAAACAATCAGTGATGGTGGCCATGGTGCCAATATCCCCTTTAAATTATCCAAAATGAAAAATAAGGTGAAATAATACAAAGGACAGCTCATTTCTGGTTGTTATCTATTATTCATATGCACTGTCAATAGTTCATTAGTTCTGGTCTGTTTTCCCATGTCAAAAACCTTGTTTTTCATGCCTACAGTCATGCAGTAGAAAAAAAAATGTGATCAATGACCTCAATATAATGAAAATAACCATTTTAAATGATCTGTTTGCATACAATCTAGAAGTTGAAAACTTCACATCCCATTTCTGAAAAAACCCAACCCAACAACATTTCATGGAAACAAAATTTATTTTCAAATAGAAATTAATTCTTACTGTTTTGAGTGAGGTATTTGAGTGAATTCTTATAAATAACACTGGCAGAAATTGGGATGAGTTTGTAAACAACCTGCAAAAAAAGAAAAATTGCACTTTTCTGATAACATATCCCTCTTCATAAAAATTGCAGCTAGTCCTACTTAACCAGGAGCTGTTTGTGAAATGTGAGCTGAAATGTGAGCATTTCTCAAAGTGATGAATGGTGTCTCAGCATTTCTTTATCTCTTTCTGATGATCTGTTATAATGACAGCAGCTTTTATCATACCTCTATTTGTGAGGGCCCCTCGCTTTCTTCCTTCTTTTACTACAAAAGCTCTCAAAGAAAGCTTTTGTGTGTCAGGAGAAGCCAAATTAACATAATATTCAGCATCTATAAATAGTTACTTCAAATTAGTTAGGCTTCTACAAAACCTTGAAGCAGTATTTCTTCTTTTTTTCTCCTACTGCTGGTAAAAGATACAATCTCGTATCGCATTTTTTTCCTTTATAAAACATTAATGTTGTTTTTCTGATTTTGTATATTTTTCAATGCTTTGATCCAGCAGCAGGTAAAAGATGGCCAGTTTGTTGTTCCTGTATTTTGAATTTGTGCAAAAAAGACCTTGTTAGAAATATGGCATGTGGTAATGGCAAATTAATTACCAAGGACAATGCCAAATTATCTGTTTTAAGACAGATCCTGGATTTTTCATAAGCTCTGCTCCTAAATTTTTTCAAACCTTTTGAGAAAGGCTTCCAAATGTAAAAGAATCGGAAAGTACTAATAAACTGAGAAGGATTAAGACAAGGCTAATTAAATCAATGTCTGGTATGAGGTTCATGAGAAAATGTTAGTCACTATTTGTACATGATAACGATCAAGTTGTGAAATTATCAGATATCCTATGCAAATCAAATAACAGAATTATTTCTTTTTTTTCCCATGCAATTCCCAACCAAATTGTGAAATTCAATTCCATGTAACAAGGAAGCTCAAGAGGAATTTGGACAATTTCTAGGAAAAAAAAACCTAAGGTTTTTTTAATGAGCTAGTCTAGAGATAACCAGTGACTTGGAGATTTCACAGAGCTGAGGGTTTACACCAAGGGAAAGCTTACTGTTTGCATCCTTCTCCTTTTGCTTTCTTCCTCTTGGACATGGCTGGAGAGAGGCATTGAGGCTGCCCTAACACACACAGTGGTTGCTATGACCTTAAATGCCTCAGGGGTTGCCCAGGCTGCTCTCTGGAGGCAAAGACCCGGTGCCACTCCATACGGGAGGTGTGTGCATCAGCCCTGGGGCCCCTTCCCGCATCCCTCCCCTCGCCTTCAGGACGCTCTGGCACAGACACTGAGCCCCGGAGCGGAGCAGGGCTGTGAGATCTGTAGAAAGCTGTTGATGTAGAAGCTGATTGAGGGTTGCCATTGAGCTGTTAGCACTGTGAATGTCAGTGAGTGCCAGGAAGAGGCAGCAGATCCAGTTGTGCCAGACAGGAGCAATCTGGCCCGTGCGCCGCTCGCCGTCTGCTGCGCTGGGATGGAGCAGGCTCCGGACCGTGCACCAACAGAGGCTGCAGCTCTTCTGCCTGATCATTAATTGTTTGGGACTTCCTTCTGAGGGCCAAGAGGTGCAAAATTATTTTAAAAATTTTTCCTGTGAACTATACAGTCTCTTTTCCACCTTAGTTGGTTACTAATGGCTGATATTATCAAACACAGCTTTAAAAAACCTGCATAGGAACACACCAGTTCTTCCAAAAGAACTTTTTTTTTTCTTTTTGGTTTCTTAAGCACTGAGGAGCTTTCTTTCTACTTTTCTTCTTCTCAGCAATTTTAAGGACTTATAATTTAGTTTTTAAAGGAAAAACTTGTCCTTTCAGAATCTCATGACTCCAGTGACTAAGCAGTGAGGGAAACGCTAAATGACTCAAGATGCCTAATTAAATCACAGGTATACTTCAGTTTTTTGAGATTTTGTCCTGAGAATATTTTCCTGATCTTCAAAGTGGCTAACGTTTTAATCCTGGCCAGAGAAAGGCAACCACATCTAATCTAATCTAATCTAATCTAATCTAATCTAGACTTTACAATGAAGCTAACTCATTAACAAACTGTTTGCTTTTTAATTCCATGGCAGTATAATACACTGCTATATCCTGGACAAATTACTTATCCCAGCTCATGTATATATATATATTAAAGTTTTTTACATAAAGTTAGGCTATAGTATGAAACAGCTACTCAAAGAATGTCTGTTTGGGTCAAATTAAGAATAGCAGGTTCATTGAAGAAATCCCATGAAAACTATTATTTCAAACTAACAGGATACCCCAGTAAATATTTTTGAGAAAAGGCAATAGCTGAATAATCATAAAACAAGTTCTTCGTGTAGCCAAACTCACTATGCTTCTGGGGCAGTACCATCTACATTAACTACTACTTTCCCTTCCCCATAACAGTCATTTCTTCAGGAGGAATTTACAAAACTAGAATAGCTTTTTATTGAATAGCAGGATGTTTTGCATGATGGAAATTCCTTTGATATTTCAACTTCTGCAATTCCATACAATGACTTAAAAGCAACAGACAAAATTTCTTAGACCATGTTCACAGGAGATGTTTAGGAGCAGATTTATTGCTCTATTTTAATTTTCCTGTAATTTTCCAGGAACTCAGGAACTGGAGCGTGAGTCTTTTTTTTTTCTTGCAGATTTTTTTTACAGATTAAGATCTTTTTTAACACTCTTGCCAACCCTTTCTTTTTTCAAGGAGTTTAGCTTCTCTTTGTTCACTGAGATACTCCAGCTGTACTGTTGCCCAGAAAGGCCTCCTGCACAGCTGGGCTGTGTCTGTACTCACCATGTTTTGAGGCTCTCAGGGTTCTTTGTGCCCAGGCCCATTCACCTGGCACATTTATGGCTCAGTAGTACATTAAATCCTGTGGCAGCTGCTTTTCTTGAAGAAGCATGCTCAGCCTGACAGAATATAAGCTGTAGAGACACGTAAGTGAGGGACATGGTTTGGTGATGGACTTGGCAGTGCTGGGTTAAGAGTTGGACTCTATGATCTTAGAGGTCTTCCAGCTTAAATGATCCTGTGGTTCACTGACTTGAACCTAGACTTTTTTCAATTATTCTTTTTCTCGTGAATGCAAATAAAAAATCAACCCGATATTCTTTTAAAGTCTCTTATAAATTTGAGAAGAAAGGACTTTTGATAGCTGAATTCCCAAAGCAAGTGCACACTTTGTGACTTTCTCAATATGGACAGCATGAGCCACAACCCTGGTAGTGCTCTGCACAGCATTGCCATCCAGCCTGGGTACCAGAGCCCTTCAGATGATGGATGAGTTATTTTGGTGGATGCAGGATTTCTGTGTAGTTCCTACCAATTAATTCTGCTCTCTGGGGAATTTAACAGCAAAACCACCTTTAATTTCCATGGTAAATGCTTGAAAAATTCCACCTTCTATAAGGTGAGTGTGGCAGACATCTTCTACATGAAAAGAATAAAGGTTAATTTTGGCTCTAAATTCAGAAGAAATTGAAGTAGATAGTGTGAATATAGCAGGGTGTCCATGGATAGGATAACTCATGCCAATAAGGCCATGAGAACATCACAGAATCACAGAATCACTACATTGGAAGAGACCTTCAAGATCATCAAGTCCAACACAGCCCTAACACCTGAACTAAACCATGGCTCCAAGTGCCACATATAGTCTTTATTTAAACACATCCAGGGATGATGACTCCACCACCTCCACAGGCAGACCATTCCAGTACTTGGTCACTCTTTCTGTAAAAAACTTTTTTCCTAATATCCAACCTATATTTCTCTTGGCACAGCTTAAGACTGTGCCCTCTCATTCTGCCAGTTGCTGCCTGGAGAAACAGAGCAACTCCCACCTGACCACAACCACCTTTCAGGAACTTGGTCGCATTGGAACATGCATTATACCAAGTCTCCAAGTTATTTTTCCCACATAATTAAACATGCAAGTGTAATTAAACCCTATATCTCTCAAGCTTAGTCCATGTCAAATGTGACTTGATTCAGCATTGTATCTCTAGTAGAAGCTGTATGCCAGGCTATTTAAGTAATACTCATTTAAAAGCTTGCTGTCACCTCATAAAATAATGTCTGAATACCTGAAAAAATCAGTGTTTTTAGATGAGGACATGAATGCTTTTAATTTCCCTAAATATTTCTCAGATGGCTTTACTCATCCGTAGCTAATACAGTGTCTCTGGGTTTTTTACACACATGATAACAAATATCAGCTTAAATATGTTCACTTTTGGATGAGATAAATTTCTCTCCAGAAATGAGCATCTTTCATTTAAGTATAAATGGAACCAGGGTGAATGGTTCAGATATGGATGTATATATTTCATATGACTTTATCTGATAATATGAAACCCAGCCATGATGTGCCATCTGTGTCCTATAAAAGTAAAATTTTGTGTCTTTGTTTTTTAAAGATCTTTTACATAAAGAGATATAATGAGGTTGACACTTTCAATGCAAAATGTATCACTTCAGCTTCCTTTTAAAACCACAAGCCCGTACAAAGTTTTGTATCTATAACTGGCAAAAACAGCTTGTTTGTACATAATTTATTCATTTTGCTTCCTGTCTAGGTAAACACAGTTTCTATAGGCTACTTAAAACAAATTGTGAATGGCAAGGTAAGTTTATATTTCATAACTTACCTAATTTCCTAAAAATGTTATCTTTACTGAAATAAAAGTAACTACCTATGGACTCAGGAATCTAATCCAAATTTCCAAATTTTATACTATTTTACCCTTTTGATTACAGAATAGATCAGCACAGTCAAAGGTCGGAGGGGGAGCTCTGTCACTTTTTCTGTTATGTTACCTGTACACAGGGGTACACATGCTATAATCTACAGAAAATAATGCCCATTTGCTACAACCAGGAAAAAAACTCAGGAGAGATCTGATCTTCATGTGCCCACCACAGAGCTCCTTCGGAGTCCCTTCACCCAGAGCCTGGGGAAAACACTTCTCCCTTCCCTGCTGTCCCCTCACACAGCTGCTGCAGTTTGTGGAAAATGCTTTGATGCTTTGTGTGTGGAAAATGAGTGTGCAGCTCAAAGCAATGCCACTCATGTCTCAGGCAGCCCAGGACCTCAGCCAACCTGTACGCAGGGCATGGGTTCCTACTGGAGCTCTACCAATGCTATTCTCCCTGCTCTGCTCACATCTCCCTAGCCCACACCTCCGTCCCCAGAACATCTGGCAACGCCGTCTCATCGTGCATTAGAAGTGCACTTATGTAGTAATGCGTTCTTGCTTTTGTTTAGCCTGAAATATTTTTGTGTTTGTTAAAAATGGTCTGTTTATAAGTCTAGATAAAATACATGCCTAATAAATGTAAAAGTCAGTAAATTGTAGGAACAGTATTTATAATTGGGCCGGTCATTAAAGACCAAACATTGAGTAATAGTGCTGTGTTGTAGCTTTATGAATTATATGGTGTCTGAACAGAGAAATCAATATGTCACAATTTTGAATTACTTGGCACCCTTTAATTTTCAGAGATCATCTTGCTTCAGATCTTGACATGCATCACTGGGCCACACAGGAAATGGGCCCCATGACTGGTTCCTGTCTTACAGGGCTCAGTAGGCTACATGCAAATATCCTGTGCAGCAGATCTTTCAGATACCTGCCCCTACACATCATCCTCAGCTAGATGTTAACGTGCCTCAGAAATGCAAACATGCAATTCAGGGCTGAAAATCTGGTTCCCTGTGGTTGAGAAAAGGACCTAGTTCCAATTCCTCCAATGTGGGCTGAATTTGTGGTCTCCATGATGAAAAGATTGTTGGTTGTTGGGGTTTTTTTTCCCCAAGAAGGGAAATTATTCCACATTACTGAGGACTGAGTGACACAAGATGGAAAAAGGTGGTGCAAAGGCTGAAGCACTATCTCTCCTTGAAGAAGATCCAAGTAATGTGGTTTGGAGCAGTTCAGGGAAGTGTGGCTGTATCTGCTCGCTGCTCTCTGTGTTACCCTCTGGTCAGCTGTCACCAGGGGACTCGTTCAGTTTTTCATGATCTTCCCAACAGTTATCAAAAAAATTTCACATATTGCTTACTTGTTAAATTCTCAGTTTGCTCTTGAGGACAGCCAAGCTGAGCCTGAGTGCATCTGGGGAGCTGAATAAATTTTCTCCAGCTGCAGGTTCCAAGTGATGATTCCTTGCTTTAGAATTGACTTTTACACACACTCAGCTATTCGGTCAAATGCATACTCATGCAATATGCAAACACAACATTAAAGGCGAAGGATTTTAAATGCTGGTATTTAAAATGCACATCTCCCAGCACATGATAATGGTATTTTAAGCATCAGCATTCCTCTCAGCTTCATCCTCCCTCCCCTCTGCCCTTAGTGCTCAGGCTCCGCACACTTCACACGCTATCCTGTCCCGCACACTGAGTCCCTATGCTCCCTCTTCACTGTCCTGCAGCCTCCATCCTCCTTTCCTTGCTCCTTTTGGGTCCTCTTCCCAAACACTGATACATTTTTAGATTTCTTCAGATCTACTGGTGATGCCAAGACTGTTCAACATAGAAGACTCAGAAATGGTGTATGCAAACCATGTATTTATAAACTTAGTCTGTTTAGATGGACTCGTTTACTG
Organism: Melozone crissalis; assembly: GCF_028551555.1. Taxonomy (NCBI): domain Eukaryota; kingdom Metazoa; phylum Chordata; class Aves; order Passeriformes; family Passerellidae; genus Melozone; species Melozone crissalis. Next base: position 21,120,067 of record NW_026535794.1, read on the forward strand.
TAGGGGATGTCCAGATAAGTGGTATGGTGTTAAAGCTCTCAAGGTTAAAAATGAGGTTGGTCAATCTGTAAGAAGAAACTGAAAATACACTGCAGAAAGTCTTACCTGGAAGCTAGGTACTAAATGCTTGTTCTGAAAGTAATGCTAAACATAAGAGCTGTTATTGATCCCTTCTGTTCAGATGACACACTCTTCCCAAGCTACATTTGGTTTTCCCCTCTGCTAGATCTTAATTATTTTTCTGCCAGGCCATCAAAGGCACTGGATATAATAAACTAAAATGTGCTCTCTCTGGAAGTACAGTAATTGAGAGAGAGAGAGAAATAGATAAGTGACTATCTGAGAACCATAGGAGGGATTCTGGCTTACCCAGCAGACAGATTTTGCAGGAATGGCAATATATTTGCAGCGCCTAATGAAAGTGATTGCAATACAATCAGCAAGGCCTGTCACTGAGGTAAGGGATCTCAGCATATTTACTGAAGCCCCATAACTAGCACTACATATTTAGAGGAGAGAGACAGAGAGAGAGGGAGAGAGCAGAGCCCAATTGATGCTGATCTGCCATGAGAAGGAAAATGTCCTAACTCTCTCCCCTGGCCTCTGCCTGCCACCTTCCATGCCCCTGGCCATGGCACAGCCAAGGTTTCTCACTTTCTCTCTATGCCAGAGAGGGGCTGTGCTGCTGGACAGCACCAATCCAGCTGCTCCACTGCCAGTCCTCTCCCCAGCAGGACAGCAATGGCCATGCACTGCCCGAGATGGCTCTCTCATATGTTGGCATGAATCCCATCATGTTTTGGCCCATTTTGGACTCTGGTCTACAACCAACATAATTCAGAAATATAATTACTTCAGAATGGAGAAAAAAAGACATCTGAGACAACTCTGTTCTACAGCAAGCATTCCCAAATGTCTCTATATCTTGCTAGCTCTTAAAGTAACCTGGATTTATTTCTGTTTGGAGGTAAAGGCTTTCAGTTCCAGTTTATAAACGGCTCAAGATGTTACTAGGCAAACAGAAATAAAGAACCGTGCAGAGTTTTTCCCCCTTTGCTTTCACTGATGATTCTGAAACAGGAAGCCACCCTAAGGCTAAGAGGCAGATTCTTTTGTATGGCTTATTTTCCTATATTATTTCTCTTCCCAAGATGTGCTGAAGGTTCCATGACTGTTTTGATTTTCCTCATCACTGCACGGATATGCCCCCTGCACCTTGTAAACACTGATGTTTCACTTCAGAGACACACTGAGCATTCAGAGCACTCTGGCAGGTGTCTCACCAGAAGCTCAAGTCTGGCCCCAGGTTAACATGTGCTTAAAGCTGCATCTGAGCTAAGGGACCTTGTCAAATCCTCACTCTCAAGCACCCTCACAGTTACTTTCCTACACAGCTCCATGAATTATGGTTTCTCCTCCAGGTGATCTCCTTTCCACAGCAAGGTATCCCAGCCACAAGCCCCGTCTGGCTGATCCCTCTGTGAACACCCACATCCCTCACCTGCACCCCTTTGGCACCCCATTGTATCACAGGCTTATCAGCATTAACTTCACCACTGCAAACACCCTAAGAAGTACCTGATGATAGAAGAAGGAAAATCTAGGATTTTCAGCTGCTATGTTTCTATGGAGCATACAACAATTTTTACTGCAGAAGAGACTGTGAAAATCACTATTATGTAAGAATATGTTTAGGCTACAATCTGGGCAGTTATATTTTTAACTCTGTTTGATGAGGTTAATGGCTTTTTCCCAGTTTAAAGACAGAGGTCCTGTCTTTCTTCCTCCAAACCCCTCAAAACCATGAGTTCATGGTGCTCCGTACCACTTCTGTGGTGTTCTTCCATAGCAATGAAGTAGTCAGTCCTCATACTTTGGCATAGGATTATTGCTTATTTTTCCATTTATTGTACTCCATGAATTTCAACAAGCAAAGCAAAGGAATGCAAAAAAAAAAAATTTAAAAAAGAAAGAGAAAAAGTGCTCCAGCTTTTTCAGTGCACTGTGATCCCAAAAAGACATTTGGAGCTGATCAGTTAGGCCACCCTCCTGGATGAAACTTAGTGGATAATCTTCCCATCGCAAGATCAGGCCTTCATGCACCTGCCCTTTTTTTTCTTCTTCCAAGTGATTCCTGCTATTTACTCATATCATGCATTTTTTCCCTGAATTGTTGCTCTGATTTTTCATAAACATAAATGATGCTGACTGACAATCACACCCCATCACTGGTATCATAAAGGATGATTCTGGACTCCACTATGGCCTCTCATTTCAATCACTGTGTATTTTATATGCACACTTGAACAAACACGTGATCCCAAATAGGATTTTTCTACAGATGGGCAGCTGGACAGACTGTGTCACATTCAGTGATGGAAAGAAATGTTTAGTTTGACTTAATTACCTTAACCATTGACCACAGAGCCCAATGAGAGCCCTTCCATTATATGACATCCCTGGGGCATATTCCCCCTCCAGCCATGCAGGCATTTTAAAAGCCTCTGGGAGCTGTACAGTCACTATGCATGCTGATCTATGACGAGTAAATGTTGCTCCAACATTTTTTGTCAGTGCTAATTTACTTGCTTTGTTTGTTTGCTTGGGATTTTAATAATTGTATTAGAAGTCTTTGCTCCTGATGTATTTGACATTGTGCCATTGGTCCATTAGGATTTGGTTGAGTGTTGTGCATTATTTTTAATTTGCATTCACAGTATGCTCTGTAATAACTCCCACTGAATTCTAGCAATGGATGCTGTGAATTTGTATTAACAGCAGCGCTGTTTTGTGCAACTGTAGTAAAATTCTTTGCAAAAGAATACTTAGCACATCATCTCCTTCAGCGAAGGAGATCAGAGTTCCAAATAACAACAGAGACTTGCAAATTGTTCCTGGGCTAATTGTAATGGAAGGATTCATCTTGGATGGAAATCATTGGCACAAGCTACTGTTGATGCCAGAAGTTTACATGGTTTCAAAAAGCAATTAGACATAATTATGGAAGAAAAATCCATGAAAGGCAACTAAACACACAGCTAGCTCTGGTTCAGAAATTCCCTGAGCCATTGATTGCTGGAAGCTGAGAAAGGGTCCTAGGGATGGATCACTGCACAGTTCTTCTGGGATTGTGCTGCTGGGCACTGCCTGAAGAACACACTGTTCTAGTCTGACCCAGTATGGCCTTTTGCAAAGTGTCATGTTAAGATGTCGTGCAGAGAGCCTTGAGGAAGAAAAGAGAATGGGAAAAAAATTATCTCCCTTCAGGCCAACAACTTGCAAGTTTTTAGGTTTCTGAATTAAAATCCTCCTTTGTACCTCATTGTAAGTCAGACTGGCCCATCAGCTTCCTTTAGAAAAGCATACACACCGGACTGAACCACAGCCATGGGCACATGCCTGCACTGCCCTTAATTGGATGAAGGCTCACACAGAGGCTGGCAGTAGAGCACTCATTTTCACTAGTTACCGGCCTCAAGTCTGCTTATGCCACAAGATGCATTTTTGGCCATGAGTATTTATCTGCCGTCGGGGTGGGTCATCACTGTTAAAGAGAAGAAGCCTGGTTACTCAGTTAAACTAAATAAAGGAATCTGGTGAAGTGCACACAATATCTCACTCTGATGGATATAAAAACATAGCTTACAACAATGAAAAATCATTAATTTTGTGCACAAGAAGCAAGTCCTGCTGTTGGTTAGAAGAGGGAGCTAATAATACCAGGTCATGGGCTCAGTCCCCATACAGGTCATTCACTTAAGAGTTGGACTCAATGATCCTTGTCTGTCCCTTCCAACTCAGAATATTCTGTGATTCTGTAAGAATGACATCTTATGAGACACTCAGAGTCCTGAAGACTTCTCCAGGTGCCCTGATTTTTTTTCACCTTGACCTTCTCCAAAGAGTGAATGGTGCTTGACTGGATGAGTCATCACTGTCACATTTGATGAACATCTCAAAGTGATGGTACATGTAACTGATTTTAAACACCTAATAATTTAGCTAACTTTTGGTTGATCCCAACAGACTGTTTGCTGGCTGAATTTAGTTATTAAATTATTATTTTAATAAAGACTAATTTTTAAGTTACAGGACACACACAAAAAAAAGAGAGAAAACAAATAGGGAAAAAATAGTGAAAAAGTCATTAAGGCAAGACAAAAAACATAGCAGCAACAGCCATACAAGGTGATTATTTAGTTTGGACTTTTTTTTATTTTAAGGGGGAACAGGAATGCATTGCTTTTTGTGATTTCCCTTTAGTGGAATGATTGGGGCCTTTTGATGTCCTGAAGTCTGGCAGACGGCACCTTAGTTCTCACAGTTTATCATTACGTAAAACCATGTTGCCCAAAACCGTGGGTGGAAATAAATGAAGTTGTGAAATGCAATGAACCAATGACTTTTTCCCAGTTTGAAACACATATGTCTGTTTTGTGAATTTGCTGGAAGTTTCTTTTTGCTAAAAACATATTGTGAGTGTGCTAAAAATACCAAAATAGTTGTCTCGCACCAATACCTCACTCTGGGGCCTCTCATACTTCCGCAGAACATGGGACTCCAGTTTCACTGAATATCTTTAGTACCTTTCTCTTCTTGTTAATTGTAACAGTCATTTCTCCTCCTATTTGCAATAACTAATATCCCTATGACAGCCATTGCTTAGATGAGAAGGCAGCACTAGGAAAGCATTTAATGAACATTAATTGCTTCTTAATATGATTTAGCTGCTGGAAATAAGAAGGCTAAGCTGGCTCCATGTGACCAGCAGCCCTACAGGCCCCTCCACCAGACTCCTTTCGAGATGCAATCCTGCTGACCTGGGGGACAGCAGCCTTTCATGGATGATAACCAAGGCTGCACTTTGCTTTTCCAAATTAGCAGCTAAGCAGGGCTGTAGGAGCTCAGTAACAAAGTCATGATGATACCACCTGGCTGATTAGCGATCTCTTCCTTCTGTGCAAGCCAGCAATTATCAATTCCTGCTGACTTCAGAAGCTAATGGGAATCAGAGGATGGGGGATGCTGCCAAAATGCACCTGCTTCCAGCTGTGAGGAGGATGATGAGATGGGACACAGACTCTACGTACACTGTTAAGTCTCTGTCTTTTCCTGTGTGGTATCTTTGGCATCTGTACCTTTATAACTTTGACCCTCTCCATTACATTACCTGACACCATCACTTCTGATATGGCAACAGCACACAAGAGAAACTTGGTCTTTTGAATCCAATATTCCTAAATTTGAATTCTGATTCACCATTGATTCTTATCTCACCATTTAGTAAGGTCACTTAACCTTTCTACTAAGCCAGGAAATTAAGGCTGGTAACATCTAAAGATACTGTGACAATCAATCAATACCTGTTTGTAAACTTGTTAGTAAACAACAAGCACCAAGTGCCAAGTCTAATCTAAACACATTTAGTTTATAATCTTCCCATTTTCTTTGCAAGAACTTTAATATGACACAAAGATTAACCTTCTGATCTCGGAAAAAGAAATCTTTACTGTACTACAGACTAGCCTTGGCAGCAGACCTCTAACTTGAAATATTATGTCCTCACTGGCATCACTAAATTTCCCATGGATTAGCTGACAGTGATACCTCAGGACTCCCAGGAAAACTGTATTGCAGAGGGAAATAACAGTGAGTGCAAAAGCCAAATCTTTTTCTGGACTGTAATTCTTAGTTGTCTTTGATTCAGAGCTGGAATTGAATACCACTAGGCTTTTAAGATGAAAGACTTATTGTTTTACATAGGGTATTTAATGGGTATTACAAAATAGCTGATGATATCCATTAACATAAGCAGGAGCCTTCATGTTTTACAGAGGTGGTGGGGGATTGATATTTCTAATATCTGCTGATCAATACACGCATACCTTGAAAAGCTTGACAGTTGGCCCCTTACTTATTTGTATGCAGTGTCAACTGGTTTTATAGGATAGGCCCAAAACAAGCTTTTGGGAAGTGGTGATGAATCATCTTCATGTTCCAGACATTTACATTAAATCACAACAATTCAGAAGTTTGCTGGTTAGAGATTCACAACAATCTTGAAACAGCAAACTTCTTCAGGGCTTCACAAGCCTTCACACTGGCTTTGTTTTGCTATTACAATTAAGTACCTCAAAGCCAAGAAGACAATGGTGCTGTGCTCTTCCTCTGGTGCACTTCCTAGAGGCTTGCTGCTTCCTATTGTCATTTCTTACCACTCACAATATCAAGTCTGTGTTACTTCATTACTATAGAGCAGCAGAGCTCTTACTTTGAGACTTTCTAGCCATTGTTTGATGAGCAGCAGCTCCAAGGCTTAAGGAAATGCTCACAGATACAGAAAACATGAAGGATAGGGAAGAATCTGCAAAAACAAGGTGTCAGCTCACAATTGAAAGGCTGCTGTAAGTCACAGCATCTCTTCGACCCACTTTTAATAACGGGGGACCTAATTATTGGCACCTTGTCACCTTACTAGGTTTCTCATACCAATGGTTTGTGAAAGCAACACTGAATACACCATCACGTAGAAAGACACAAGCTTACTACAGAAGCATTTCTTTACCAAAACCACTCCAAATGATAGACACATAGAACATTTTGGGTAGAACCTTATAGATCATCTAGTTCCAACCACCCCTTGCCATAAGCAGGGACACCTTCCACTAGGTCAGGTTAATCCAAGCTGGCCTTGAACACTTCCAGGGATGGGGGATCTACAGCTTCTCTGAGCAATCTGTTCTAGTGCCTCATCATGCACACATTACCGAATATCTTCCTAATATTCAATCTAAACCTGTCTTCTTTCAGTTTAAAGCCCTCCTGCTTGTCCTATCACTATATGCCCTTGTTAAAAAGTCCCTCCCTAGCTTTCTTGTGGGCCTCCTACAGAAAGCTGTAATGAGGTCCCCCCAGAGCCTTCTCCAGGCTGAAGCAGCCCAGCTCTCAGGCTGTCTCCACAGCAGAGGGGTTCCATCCCTCAGATCAGGTTCATGGCTCTCCTCTGAACAGGGTCACAGCCTTCTTATGCTGGGGGGCCACGAGCCGCACACGCACAGTGTTCCACGTGGGGTCATTTTTATCTATAATATAAATAGTTTTATAATATACCTCTTATGAGACAAAACACAGAACACATTGACTATTACTTTTTAATTCAGAGAAAGAGCTTTTGAAGCTGCAGCGGCTTCAATACGCCAGCCACGGGGCAGGGCTGCCTGCCCTCGCCGGGCAAGCCCCGCACCCTGCTCCCGCCGCCGTCCCGCAGGGCGCCCCTCTCCCCCATTAAAGTTTGGGCAGTTTCGACTCCCTCGCTTCGCCGCCCTCGACACGGAAGCGCTGCGGGAAGCGCCCCGAGCGGCGGCCAGCACAGGCCGCTAGCAAAGCCCGCCCGGGTGCCGCCCTCACGCCGGCCGAGCCCGGCCGCTCCCCGCCAGCACCGGCGGGCCGGGCCCGCGCGGCGGCCGCGACGGGAGGCGGGGGGGGGGGGGGGGGGCCGATGGCGGCGGCGGCGGCGGCGGCGGCGGCGCAGGGCTGCGGGCGAGGGGCGGAGCGCAGAGACCCTGTGGCTGCCATGGCCGCCTCCCCCTCCCCGCAGCCTCCCTTAAATACTATGGGGCCGTAGCTGCGACGGGCGCCGCTGCCGAGCGCACCATGCGGGCTGTCATCGCCTTGGCCGCGGCGCTGGGCAGTCTGCTGCTGGGAGGCTGCCTCCTGCGCCTGGGCGGCCAGCAGCCCCTCCGCGCCAGGTAGGGCGGCCGGGCGGCCTCGCCCGCGGTCCGGAGCCGGCTGGGGAGGGCGGGAGGAGCCCCGCGGGGCGCGGCGGAGCCTGGCGGTGCCCTCGGCTCGGTCTGGGCTCGGCGCGGGTCGTGGGCAGGAGAGCGGCGCCGCTCTCGCCGGGTGATGTTCAATCACTGGTCCTGACAACTTTGTTTTCCCGTCTCGCTTGCCAGGGGCTGGCAGGAGGACGCAGGAGGAGCGGCTGTCACGCCGAAAGTGGTGCGAGCCCTCAGGTCTCCCCTGACGCCCCTTCCTCACACCGAGAACAGGTACGGGCTGAACGCCCGCTGGTGGGTCCGTGAGGTCGGGTCTGCAAAAGCAGAAATTCGCCTTCGCTCCGGTTCATTCTCGCTTTTGTTTCGGTAGCTTGATCAGAGAGAGCGTTAGAGATTATTAGGGCAAATAGCACTTTGCTTTAACTATAATGAATTATTTGTCCACGGGCCCCCTTATTGACGGCTGTCACTCTGCCGTTGGTTTCGAGCCCAATAAAATACTGCGTAGAGCAGTTTTGTTAGCGTACGATGCAAAAAGTGCCTGCTGAATGACACGTTCTAGGTATCTTTTTATTCTTCTTTCCAGGAAGGTGGAGCTGGGAAATGCTATTACTGTTTTTGTAATTTGTATTTAGTTAAAAATGCAGATTTATCATTTACAATCCATTTACAATGAAGGCAAGACATACGAAGCCTGTTTAGTTTTGGGTTGGTATTGTACTTTGTGGAAGCCCATTCATTTGATCCTGTGTCTTGATCTTCTAGATCAGTGTAGATTTTTGCTTTACAGCCTGTTATTTTATACTGTGAAATTTAATGTGAAGGTACTTTGTAAAATCAGCTGTGAAACGTTGTGCCTTACATGCAGACTTCAATACTAATGACTATTGTTTTTATGCTCTTGGGTCCCCACACACTGTAGGAAAACTAAGAGTGCAGAAGACGGTGGTGTAATCCACACATGAGATCAATACTATGTAAGAAGTAGTTTTGAAATATTTTTTGTTTCTTCTTTTACTTTATATGGCATTATTACCTTTGCAGTTACCATGACTATTATATGTTAATATATATTACAGTCAAAAAAATTATAAAAATCAGAAAGAACTTAAGAATTGGGTCTTTCACAGAAACTGTGATGTCCTGGTTGTGTTGAAGACAATGGTGACAGTGCAGTTAACCTTACTGAGGCCACCATCTCACTCAGTCTAGCTGAATTTGGCAGCCTATGCTTTCCTGAAGTGAATGCAAGTGATGTTAGTTGCAGTAATGATTGCAGTGTACCCTAACAGTGCATTTCTTATGTGTTTCTGGTGAGATACTCTTGTGCTCTTTCCCTCAATATTTAAAACTTTCACAAACTCTAAGTTTATTGCATCTTTCAAAGTTAGAGTGAAAGAAAAGGAACAGAATTCTCCAAATGTTCCTACCTGCTGTTATGAGCTTCTAGCCTGCTTCTCTTTCCTGTTCTCATTTTTTCCCCTTTCTGCTTTTTTTCCCATCTTTCCCCCTCTTGATATTGGTTTTTGCAGTATGTGCTGTTCTGCTTTGGGTTTTTTTTGTAGCCATTACTCCATTCTTCTTTCCACTCTGTTTTGGGCTGTGTCTGTGGTTTCCCCCTGGCCCATCTCCTCACACTCTTCCCTACTAGTTTCTGAGTTGCCTCTCCTTTCATTCAGCTCTCTGTGTTATACCATGGAATTGAATTGACTAGAAATGCTGATAGAGAGCACTCCAGAGAACAGTCTATTTCCCATCTGCCCTTAGTACACTCAGCTGGAGCAATGAAAGTAGAAACAGCACATACCAAAGAGGTCTGAAAATCCATGTCATTTTTTTAACCTTTGTAATAAGGCAAGTGAGATTGTGATTTTAAATATGTATTTTTCCTTATTCTACTTGGAGGAATTTTGACACCAATTTGAAGCTAGTTTTTGTCAGCTTGAAATTGTATTTCTTCATGACTAAGTGTCTGCAAAAGTGTGTCAAGTAAATAATTCATCAAAGAAAGTTTCAATATACTCAAGCTCCTGTAACTGCAGCGTCTTTGGAGAGATGTCTTGCTAGCTGAATCCGAGAGTGGATGTGCCTTCTCACCTGACTGACTGTGCTCAGTAAGCTGGCCTGACAGGGCTTTGTGGTGCATGTGTGGCTAATGAGAAAGGAGGGAGAGCTGCTGGACTGGGCTGACCAGGAGCTGTTGGTTCATCCAGAGAGCAGCAGGACTGGGCAGGGAGCCATGCTGGAGGGGTTTGATCCAGGCAGCAGCTGGACTGGGCCTGGCTAAGGGCCATGCTGGAGAAGCTTGATCCAGAGAGCATCTGGACTCATTCAGGAGTTCAGAGCAATCCCTCAGTGATGGAGATGGATGGTCTGGTCAATAGGAATTAGATTCCAGAGTGCTGTGGGGTGGTGTGGTTCTCCTAAACAACCCCGATCATTTGAGTGGCGTTGCTGTGTTATTGGCAGCAACTCTTTCCTGCATGAGAGTAAGGGAATGCGTGTGAATGTTTCCAGGAAAGGAAAAAGAAAAGAAACCTAGGCACTATCCTTGACCTCTAAGTAAAAGTAATCTAGACAGTCTTCACAGTCACAAGCTAATCTTTTTTATCATTATTTCCTTTGCTGTTGGAGGCATATTTGTAACCAGACATCTCCCAAAGAATCTCTAAGGCCCTATTATTCTGTTGCCTTGCAGTATTGAAAGCTAATCTGTTCTTTTACTTTGAGTAATACTTTTAAAGGATGAAACTGAAGGATGAAAGGATGAAGAGCAGGGGATTGGATCAGACTGTCTTAGATATTTAGGCAGCTATTATGTGCAGCAATGTTTAAATACATGGTGACCAGGCACCTAAAGTTCTCTGGGGATCTGTGTCTTAGTAAATAACCTTGATGATGTGGTTTGTCTCTTACAGGACTTTGCTTACCCCTTTTTCTTGTTAAGCCTTAGCTAACTGGGGCAGTGTGACTGCCCCTACAGTGCGACTTGCATGTCTAGTCTTGGGCTCATTTCACAGCCTACTGTGCCTCTTAGTAGGGTTTCCTACTGAAAAGAAAGGCCACTGTTAGTAAGATATGTCTAGTAACCCCCAGACTTATTCATGGAACCAGTGTCATTTATACTGCAGTAATATGTTCTCTGGCAGATTTCTCCTATCTATGCCTCATACTGTCCTCTCAATTTTTAAGCTGTAACTGCAAGTACAATTTCTATTTTCTCAACTTCAGCCTTCTTTTATTTTCAACAGTACAACCAAAAAAAGAAGTCTTGCATTTTTCTCACCTTTAGATCCTTGGTCTTCCCTCTCTCCTTTCCTCTCTCCCCAACTGTTTGTGCAGGCATAGTTGTTTGTTTAGTGGTTACATTAATAGTAGAACAGAAGACTCAGTACTGCTAGTGCTTATCAGGGGGAAATGAAAATAGTAAGAGAAGCTAGGTAGTATTTTTTTTGTTATGAAGCCCGGGGTGTGCTAGGTTAAATTTAGGATGAAATTCTAGCTATTTTACTACCCAGGAATATGTAGCAGATAAATCATGCCAGGTCCTGCATGAGAAGTCAAAAAATGGCACTATTTATGTATACTTTATATAAAAGAAACAAGGCAGCAGTACCCTAAAGAACTGACCACCATACTCTGTTAGTCTGTGTTGCCAGTTTTAAGGCATTCACTTACTATTTCCCCAGCTTGCTTTCTGTCTTTGCAGGTCCAGGGCAAGCCCAGTGTAAAGACCACTGAGGTAATTGAACAGTGGGAGGAAGTGATTGAGAAGCTATGGGTAAACAAGTTATATTAATACAGTGTTCCATAGTGTTGATTTCTCCAGTTCCTCTCTCAGCAGCAGATCTGTATGCAGGCCTAGGAAATAAACAGCTATACTTAATTAACAATGCTACAGAGACCTGTACATTCTGTCTCCTGACAAAATACTGCATTCAGGCAGTCAGAAGGGGGAGAAGAGACAGGCTAATAGCAGAGTTATGAAGTAGCCTAGTATGTTGCACAAATAATTTACTATGGTTTAGATTAGTCAGCAGGGGGGGTCCACTTCACTAATTTTACTGCTCTCTTAATATTTTGCCCCTTCACCCCAAGTGATGCATGCAGATATATTATAGGAGCATATTTTGAACCCATGCCTGATGTATTAGTTCTGCCTAAATGAATAGGTGTTCAGTTGAAAGCTGCTGCCAGGGCATATTTACGTTCTGACAGTGGTGAAAGGTTTCTGTTTACTTGGTCCAAGTGAAACTGCTCTGTCATTCTATTGTGTGCCCTTGTAACATGATTTTAGTGTAAGTACCTTATTCTTTTCACTTCACCTACCATGAGGCTCTGAATGTTGCTTGTCATGTTACCTGTCATGCAGTTTATGGATTTTATAAATAAAAGGTATCTGATGTTATACATAGCCCTGGTGAATGCACTGGAGGGTCTTTCAAATAATTTCAAGATGCAGTTTGTGTTAAAGACCTGGTTTAGCATTCCTTAGATAAGCAATGCCTCTATAGGAACTCGAACAAAGATAGTAGGATCAATCCCTTTAACAGTTGCTGTGATTAATGTTTCAAGACAAATTCTTACTCCTGTGGTTTGATGAAGCAATTTTTATAGTCCATTTCACCAAGAATTTAAATTGTGTATTGCCTTATTAATCAAGGTGTTGTGAACTTTAAAAACATCACTATGTTCTTATCATCTGATTAATTTGAAATAGTGTCAAAGGCAGCACTTAAGAGCACCCTTCCTATGGAAGTAGGGATTTTGGGTTTTTAATAGTATTCAACTACCAGATGATGAGATTCAAATATAAATTAGTCCCTTCAAGGGAGGGATTAAGACAGAAGATATTCACAATCTGGATAATGCTATTCAGTGCCATTTTGGTAGAATGATAAAAATGTGTAATTTTGCATACAGAAGTTATCCTTTTTAGCTGGAGATGCTCAGCTGGAACATGTTTAGAGCTCTTGTGCTGCTTCAGACAGCCAAGATCAAGAAGCTATAGAAAAGAGCAACAATTTATTATGCTGGGTGTGGAGTGAATAGCCAACGAGTGGGATTTTCCCTTACTTTCAGGGTGGACTTACCGGGGAGGTGAAATTTTTGTTGCTTTCACTGCTGCCAGACAGTTCAGTTCTGAGAAATTTTGAATATCTCATCCCACATTCTTTGTTTCTATCAGATTTTGAGGGATATCTAGAAGAGTGATCTTTTAAACTTTGTGTTACAGTACAACTCACAGCATCAGTTTTTCCATCTGCCTTTTTTCTTTTCTTGTCTTCCCTATCATTCCTCCATCTTATGCCTATCTCATTTTCCTGCTCTGATAACTGGGATTGGGTTTAGTTTTGTTTTTAAAGGGTGTGCCTTTGCTTTTCCTTCCTGTACCTTTCTGCTCCCCCAGAATGCTCTCTTACTTGACATACCCCTCTGTCTGGTGATTTCCTGCACTAAGGTTCCCTGTTGTCTCAGAACTGAATGCTGCAGGAGCAGAAAAAGGACTTTCCATATAGTTTCTGTCTAAAGATGGAGTCAGTCCTTGTCTTAAACAATTTTACAGTTTGAGGATCTGCTGTCTTCCTGAGAGCAAGATATAGAATAAAAACGTGCTGATAGATGAGGCACATGGTCTTAATCTACTGTGGATTTATTAAAGTACAGATGGTGTACTTCCTGAGTTTCTAGAATTACCATAGGAAGTATGTGGTCCTCAAGCTGTTCATATATGATTAAAAAAGCCCCTGTTTTTCAGATTTGGTCCAATGAGATTGGCTTTGAGAACATCTAAGCCCTAGGGAAAATACAGCTGAAATTTCCCTGTATCATCAGTTTTATGAGTTCAAGCCAACAGAATGTTTCTACTTCAAGTTCTCATTTAGCTTAATAGTTCACAGAATTAGTTGAATGTAGCTGATATCTGTGTTGTAAGGCACGTTACTGATTTCATTGCAGAAGTTGTAGTGCTGCTCTAAGTAGTGAACAGACTCTCATCCACTGGGTCAGGTAAATTAATTTAGTGGTAAATGTTGCCTTGCACAATTGTCTGAAATGAGCAGAAATTTAATCTGAGTTTGATGTCTGTGCAACTTTGCCATGAATAATGCAGTAGAAGTCTGGGCTGTCTCTTGCACACCCATCTTATCTAAGTGCAAAAAGATTTCATTCGTGTGAAGCAGAGGCTACTCTGACAGTGAAACAGAAATTCAGAAATTTAACTTTTAATGGAATGAGTAACTGCTTTACATCTCTTGAAAATAAATTGTTTTAATTTTGTACCTTTTGCACCACATAAAGAGGGTCAAGTAAATTTTACGTACAAAAAGCCACAGAAGAAGCATTTTGGTGATCTGTCATGTGGCTGTAAAAGTGATTGTGAGGCTTTCATGACAAAACAGAATAGGGATTCATTTTGTTCTATCTTTTTTCTCTGACTTCCTTTTTTTTATAATTTTTCAGGTCTTGAAAAGGATTACCTAAAAACAATTGTGTATTTAAAAAATGAGGCAACTTGCCTGTGTTGATCTTAGGAATTTTTTAAGGGACTAAAAGTCTGTGGAGTAAAGCTTGTATTATTTGAGAGAATATTTATTCATTGCCCCACAGATCTCAAGACATAAATTAATGGGAAGCTGTAAGGACTTGTAATGGTTGTCTGCACAGAGTTGTGCAAGAATGTTGGTACTCTGCTAATGCCCCTTGCAGGGAGCTGATCAAACCTAGCTGCCTGCTCTGGCTTGGTCATCCGCTTGGCATATTCCCATGTTAGAGAGTCTCTTCTGGCCAGTGGTGGCTCAGAGGGGCTGGGGCCACTTCTCAAATCAGCATCCAGCATCTTAGGTTTTAGTAATAACGAAAGGCTTAGTTGCAGCAGTAACATGCACTTTGCTTTTATCAATTGTTCTTTTTTTTTTTTCTCTTTCTATTTCTTTAAGATGCTGTTTAGGCAGCTAAAAACTTTTGCCTGTAGCCATTTCTCTTATTTTAAGCTGCAGCTGCCAAATAATCATTTGATGTTACTAAGTTAAAGAAGCAAGAGAGGAAGCATGAGAGGAAGTAGTGCTACCTAAATTTGTTTGAGAACTGGAAAGGGCCTACCTGGTTGTTCTGCATAGACAGAACCATTCAGAGCAAGCTGCAGTAAACCTGTGTACATAAATTTTTTAGGCAGAATATATGCTAGCACTTGCTATGTGAGATCTGCAGAGTTCTTAGCTCTGAACTGTGTGCTCTGGGAGCCTTCTGCTATTTGTATTTCACTCCTTGAGAAAAAATGAGATAAAGAGCTGTATGCAAAGGCAGCCAAGGAGCTCTCAGTAGGCAGTGCCAGCTGTTACTATCTATTGAAGTCACTGCAGAACTGGAAGGATAGAGGTTTATGTTGTGTTGTCTTACTGTTTCCCTCAACAAGGGGCATACACACTGGATACTTCCTCAGGGGCACCGAGGGTATACTGGGAAGAATTTATTGGTGGTGGGAAGAAATGAAGTGCGCTGTTCTCTCTCCTTGGCAGCCTGCATCCTGTGGAAATTGCTACTAGGGGTGACTAACTCTAGAAAATTCATGGGCAATGGAAAGAAAAAGAAAGGTGGTTCTTTCCTTCCCTGTCAGCTATGACCATGAGAGTCAGCTCAGTAGCAAAATAAACAAGCATTTATTCTTCTATCTTCTTCAGTCAGTCTGTTCATCTGAGGTGTTTAGGAAGAGAATGCTCAGGAGAGAACTTACTGATACCTGAAGGGAGGGTGCAGGGGATGGAGCCAAGTTCTCATTAGTGGTGCTCAGTGCTAGAACAGAGGCAGTGCTCACCAACTGGAGCAGAGGAGGGTCCCTCTGACCATCAGGCATCACTTTTTCACTGTAAGGGTGACTGAGCACTGGCACAGGCTGCTCAGGTAGGTTGTGGAGTCTCTGTGCTTGGAGATATTCAAAAGCATCTGGTACAGTCCTTGCTCCCCCTCTCTAGGTGGCCCTGCCTGAGCAGGGAGTTTGGACTAGATGAGCTCTAGAGATGCCTTCCAGCCTCAGCCACTCTGTGGTTCTGTGCCTTGAAATGGCATCTTTCCCAAGCAAGTCTTCAAACTCAGCTTGTCAGAAATCTGGTTGCTGAGGGGTCTCCATGTTGTAGCAGGTGAAGTTTTGGTCCTTGTCAGTAAAAGCAGTGATGGCTCAGAAGCACAAAGCAGGAAGGCCTTCCTCTTGTGTGAGTGCCTCTGTGCAGAGATGTTTCACTTGTTCTCTAAGAACAGCACACGGCCCCTCTGCCTTCTGTGTTTCTGCTTCTGGTTCGAGCAAAAGGCTGCAATGTCCAAGGGCTCTGTAAGTTGTGCATCAGTGGAAAGAAGCAAAGAGGAGGGGCAGGTGGCAGGGAAGAACATGGTGAGGGGCAGGGAAAATAATGCCAGAGAAGAAATCTTTAGGGTAAATGGCAATCTACAGAGTGGAAGGCTATGTTAGAAGACGGTGATTGTATGAGATTGGACACAGATACAGGATGAACTGAGGTGAATGGAATAAGACCTTGGTATCTCAGTCATTTACTAACTTACTTCTCATTCTTCTACAAGGACTGCCCAGAGCAAGAGGACCACACAGGAGTTTGGTGAAAATAAGACAGGAATTAAAGATACTATCTGACACTTCCCCTGGTTCCTTTTACAAATATTTGTTCTTTCTGTGTAAATAAAGAATAAACAAGACAGGAAGTATTATACTTGAATCAGTAAGTTAAGGTCAAAGTACAAAGACCCACTTCACCTGTGGATGTACTTTCCTGGATATATTATATTCACTCCAAATATTGCATTTCATCAGCAATTTTAGGAAATCACATCTGCTGAATATTTTACTAGTGAATATTTTAAATATCTTCAAAACTTAATGTTCAGGAAGCTTTCAATTTCATTTTTTTTTAAATTACATTTGCTGATTACAGTGTAAAGTGGAAAATATAATTCAGACTATGAAATAGAGTTATTTTAAACAACCAAATATTTTATATTGCCTAACAGAAAACTCTCTTTTAATAACAAGAACTTCACAATAGAAGTCCATAAGGTTTCTTTAGTAATGTTTTCAGCTAAATCAGTGGTTATTAATCCTATTGGCATAATAAAGTAAATGTGACAACATTGGTAGAATATGTTCTCTCTTTTAAAGTTTATTGCCTTTTCTCCTCCTGCTCCCTTTTAACAGAACAACTCATAATAAAAATGGAATTTACCAGTTTGAACAGGCTTCAAAATGTAAGGCAATTCAGGACAACATTTTGTCATCATCTATCAAGAAGAAAAGGTAGGTGTTTGCTGTCCTTTCTACTTTGTTTGTTTTAAATAGAAGGGTAAAAGATTGTCCTTTTTTACATAATTCTTGTTTATTAAAGGGGAGCTATGCAACAGAAAACTGAATTTGTTCAACCAATGTTTGCTGCATTTTTTTCTTTTACATGGATAAGATTTATTTGATGTGGGATTTTAACTTTTTTATTTTCACGATACATGATTTCTTCTTAGCAGTTAGCAACAAGTTATTCAAAAAATACTGAGTAGAAGTGTGGGGTATAATTTCATTTTTGAGAGTCTTTTCCCTGACTGGTGAACACTCCTCCTTTTATGAGCAACTTCAGTTAATGATTCTGTCCAGCATTGCTAACTAGAGGAAGGGTGGAAATGTACTAGTATAAAGACCTGCTGGTTAGTCACATGATTGCATTGTGATTGCAAGTCCACAGGAAACAAACAGTCCAATTTTAGACACATTGGGGAAAAAACCACCCCAAATTAATTTTGGGTTTCAACTTGTTGTTCTGTATTTTTCTGGCATGGAGAAAAATCCAACTTTGATATCAGTCCTACTCAAATTCCTTGTCACTATCCAAAGTGAAAAGCTGAGAAGCAGACAGTGATTTTGACATGTAACATCTTTTCCTATATCAATGCACCAATAAACAAAAGGATGCACCAATAAATAAAACATTGAAGGTAAGAAAGGCTTCCCATTAGGACTGAGTTGCAGCTTAAAATGGATGGTGCCATGCTGTCTTTAAAAGTGGGAGCTTCCCTCCCTGCTCTCCTCCATTTGGGAAAAGAAATAGAATGAGAAACAAAAGGTGAACTAAAAAGAATTATATGCCTTTCCCTATTCAAAGTACGGGAGAATTCAAATTTTTACTTAATGCCAAAACAACATTAAATGGTGATTTGAAAACATACTCTGTCTTTTCTGCCCCCTCCTCGCTTTTTTATTGCATTTCAAGACCTTTCACATCTCTTTAAATCATCATACTTCCAGCATTTCTTCTGTGCTCTTATTATTACTTCTTTATTTATTTATTCATTCTTTTTTCCCCCTTTCTTTACAATCTCTTTTCCCATCAGTATTCCACTTTTTTAAGCAACACCATCATTGAAGTTTTTATTCTTTTGAAGGGTGCTAGACCACTGTGTTACTGATGCACTGATAGTGAGAGCTGGAACACAGACTGGCAGAGGTAAAATAATGCAGTTGACTGAAAACTTGAGTGATTAACACCAAGGGGAGGAAAAGCAGTCGCTGTTTTGCTTTCAAAATCCACTTGCAGCAATAGAAATGCTGTTGTTTATCCCACACATTGCAAAGTTTTGATGTCTTTGGAAATGAGCTCTTTAAATGTTCATTGAGAACATTTTGGAGCTGAGATTATGGGAGAAACTTTACAAAGTACAAGACTTTTATTCCATGGTTAAAGAGAAAGGGGTTGTACCATTTAATGAGGCAGAAGATGAACTGGGTAGATAGGAAGAGAAACAGATGCTTGGGAAAGAAAAGGAGCAAGGGATTGCCTTTTGCCATGAATATTGCAGCCATTGACCTTCACTGAGAGGGGCTGCAGGGATTTTGTTGCTTTTTCAAGCTGTGACCCATGGGTGTGGCATCTAAATGCTTTATATTACAGTTCTAGCCTTGGAGGGACATTCTGGACACTCCTGCCTCTTAAACTGGAAGAAAGAGAAAAAAAAATTACTAATTTAAAGCTTGTCAAATGGTTTAATAGTAAGAAATGCTATGTAAGTGGGAAGTTGTTGTTATTATTATAGCAAGTATGTGCTGGTGGTGACAAAGAGCCTGAAGTGCTGAGTTTTGCTAGCAGTTTTCCATTTTTATTCTAGAGCAACCCCTGTGTAAAATCTCCTGAGGGCTTATAAAACTGATATTTTTTTTTGGTAATGTTAAAACGTCCAGAGGCAAAACAGAGCCTCCCCTTATTTTGCATTTCATGCCACAGTTTTTCTTTTTTATTTGTTTGTTTCTTGAACACAAACTGCCAAGTAGAAATGTGTCCTTTTTTTTTTGCTCCTGCTGCTCAATCTTCCTTCCAATTCAAATACCTTTTTTACAAGCTGGTATTTAGCTTTAGTAAATAACCAATGAGACTGCATCTGTCTGTTCTGACATTTTACCTGTTGTCTCCATGCTGTCTCCACAGTTTGTCCTTGCTGTTTTCCTTTAGATATCTTCCAAAAATTAGAAGATACAAATACTTTGTCAGTGCTTCGAATGAGCATAGTAATTCCACCTTAGCCACTGCAGTTAACATAGAAGGTCACTTCTTACCTGACAAATACTCTGGGCCAAAAAAAAAAAGTCATCCAGGTGTTATTTGTCAGTCAGGCTCATATAGTATATAAGTGAGTTTCCTAGGACAGCAAATTATTATAATGGTTGTGGTGCAGGTGGCAGACAAAAACAGGACAAAAAGACCCCATGTTTCATTCATTCACTCTTCTCAGCCCTGTAATCATTGTGTTGTCTAAGTATTTTTATAACTCAATTTACCTGAGCCTTTCTTTTTTATCTCAATAATAAAACCCTTTTAGCATCAGTGAATATGTGCTGTAGGCTCCTAGGTGCCAGTGGAAATCTATGTAATGTGCCAGCTCTTTGAAATGGAAGAGTGGAGAAGATGACTGTCTGGGTTACAGCAGAGTCAGGGAATGATTCCCTGATACCCTGAACTGATTTGTTTGAAGAAGTGAGTCCCCAGGCCTCCTTTAAAGCAGGAAATGCTAAAATTAGCTTTCTGGGAAGAAAACAAAGTTTTCTGGGCTGTAAACCCAGCTGCAGCAAATCCCAGAGCTTCATGTTGAATCTTTAAAAATTATTTCTAGGAATGCTGTCTGTATTAGAGTTTATTTGATAGAAACCTTTTACTGGTGTGAGCAGATGCCTTGCAGAACTGCCCCAGTTGGGAGCTCCTGTCCCCCAGGACAGCGTGCTAGGATGCCTGTGCTTCCTGTGGCACTGTGCCAGCTGGTAGAGGCAACTTCTGACAGACCAGAGTGTCCTTGTAAGTCACAAGAGGAGCTAAACTGGATGCATAGGGTGAGCAGAGTTGGTGTTCTGACTTGTAAAGACCTGGAAATGGAGTTTTTCTGTGTGAGCTGGTGAGCTTGGATAGCTCTAAACAAGAGCAATTCCGTTCAGTAGAGACAGCTGTGGAAAGGCTGCAGTGTTCTTGCTTTGTAATTGGTGCTTTACCCAAAGTGCATTTTCTGTTACAAGTATGAGAGGGCCCTTACAGTTTCTGACAGAGAGGGCCTATGTTTCCTGTGAGATCTTGGAACTGGCATTATGGATTATGCTTTCAGTCTTCTCCCTACCAAATGTTTCCCTGTAACTTACTAAAAAATTGTCAGTCAATGCAGTTTCTTTCTGAATAGATGGTAATTTCTCATTTCATTTCTGACTCTTATCTTCATCTTATCAGTGTCTTTAGGCTAGAATTTGCTTTTGCTATATTTTTTTTCTCCTGAATAACTATAGTGTAAGTAACTCTTTGTGGTCTGTTATCCTATTAATTTCTGAAATTTTTTTGTAAGTCCAAGCATCTAAGAGTGATTTCTTGTTTATATTAAGGAATGAAACCAGATGAGCTACTCAACATCAGAATTGGCTATTTTGGTTTTGTGCTTTTTTCTCACGTTCACCCCACAAACCCTCCCTGCCCTGCACTTCTACTGACCCTTGTCTGTCCACATAGTGACTCAGTTTAGGGATCAGCTTCAGCAGGAAGGTAGTTCCATTTTCTGTGGCTGCAGTTCCAAGGCTGGTAACATACCAGCAGGCAGCTGCCAAATAGAAGGGCCTTGATCCCTGTTTGTCCATTTCCATCACTCTGCTTATACTCGCTGTGGTCTTAGATGGAATCTTTCTTGTCTGGTTTAACACAATAAGAAGAAAATGTATGTGCATATCCTTGTCCTTCTGGATTATTTTTTTGCCCTGGTAGTAAAAGTGGCCTATGAAAGCATTTAACAAGTGCAAAACCTGGCAAAAGAAAAACAGGAGTGGAGTCAGGTAAGTACCTATAATGACACAAGGCAGTTGGACTGCAAGGAGGAAGAATGTGCTGGACCAGGTCAGATCAGCTACAGCTGCAATGAAACTAGGTTTTTTTCTGCTTCTGCTGATTGAATTCTCTTGAGTTGTGAAGGGCTCAGTGGAATCAGTTTAGTTATAATCTCTAGTTCCGTTATGAGTTTGCTAAGCGTGGAAGATGAAATTTGTACATGTTGTCACAGGTGCCAACTTGAGCCAGAGACCAGTTTTAATGCAAATTCCTCTTAAAATTATAATTTATTTTTCTGTGTGGAAATTGGACGTGATTTTACTTAGGGTAGGATCAGTGAGTTGCCTTTAGCAATTGCAGTACTTCTATGAAGCAAACAATCTGTTTATTTCAAACAGGAATAAACAGAACAGAGAGAAGGAGGCTTTCAGATAATTGACCTCCACTGCTGCAACCACCAGACATTTTTTTTATGTTGCTTTTTATCAATTCTCATGCTCCACTTAAAAACAAGTCAAGTTGGCATCCCAACTCTTGTAAAACTGTTCAAAATAGACACTTCTAAGTGACAGCTTGAATAAACTCATGAACGTTTGGATCAGCACTAAGCTATTTTTGTTAAAATAATACGAGTTAGATCTTGTATGGAGACTTGGGTCCTATAGAATTTTAGTCATGACATCCATACCATCTTTTCTTCCTATTCCTCCAGTTATCTTAAGGCAGTTATTGTTTTTAAAAACCTGTATTATAATCCAGGCACAAATGGGAGAAACAGTAACATTGAACATGAAAGCCAAAAACGTCTTAATTCTTTTGACTTGCATGTTACAAAGTATTTAGCTTGTGAACAAATTTAAATCTCTTGAATGGATTTTCAAGAGCAGAGAGCTTTTTGGTTATATGTAGCAATGTAACCAAAGTTCTGGATCATGTAAAATAGCAGATAGTTTTATTTTACAGACAGTTTAAAGGAAAAATTACATCTGTAAATATTGGTCTAATGTCTTTAGATGATGAGCTTTGGAGATTCTATTAAGTAAATGAAAGAACAGGCATAAGAAATGTTATGTATTATCTTGGCCAGGAAGAGCCACTTTTCAAAACACTTTATGGTTTAAACCACTAAGTACAAGAGAATTATTTATATTATTTTGCAATTTTGCACTTGAGATGATTTCTAATAGTTTCAAAATATTTATGGTTAGTTATGTGAGTTTGAAACAAATGTACTTTTGAAACTTTCTGAAGTTCATTAGGACACCAGTACTAAGAAGAGATGTTTAATAGGTCATGCTAGTTAAATGAGGATAGTGCTGTTACAAATTACAAAAATAAAATAGGTCATGGAGTTCTAAAAGCAATCTATTATATATGCACCATGCACATTGTTATTAATAAATGCATAATTTGAATGTTTTTAGAGACTGTTTCTAAATATACATACATATGTATTCTAGTGTTTGATGTTGTTTCCTTTTTTAGATACTCAGAAGATTATTATCTTCACATAGTCACAAAACTGCAGAACTGCACCTGGGTAAGGAAACCAGAAGAATCTACAAAATTCAGGTAATTTTCATTGTCTCATTAAGAAAAACTGTTTACCCTAGATTTTTTTAACACGCCATAAATTTAAATACTCCCTTTTAAACAGATAATTTTGTATTGCTTGTCGTAATTTCTATCAACTTTTTGATGCTGGGGCTCTTCTTGTTTGGTGGAATTTAACTGTTCAAACTGAGTAGAATAAAAGAACTACATAAGTAATTTCATTTATATTCACAATAATGAGTGGTAAACTGACTTAGGTAGAATGAATTGAAATATTTCTGACATAAAGCCTACAGTGTTAAAGTACTGATGATGTTATTTTGTCCATTTGAACTGGCACTCTGATAAAAGGCTATAATGAAGCAGTGTGTTCCTTACCCCAAGACTATTGCCTGTGTTGCAGAAGTGCCCAAGGCACTCATTAGGTTTGTCACTGCATGTCATGGCCCCTGAGCATGACAGCACGTGATTCCGTCTGTCCTTCTTTGGGATGGCACAGAAGGACATGCTCAGTAGGGATGGTGGGCTCTGAAAAGACTAAACTCTCATTTGGAAATCATGCTGGTTTTAAAGAACAGCTTCACTGTGCCATCCCTGTTTTCTCCAGGGAAAAAAGCTCTCTTGATTTACATTTTTACATAGATCATAATTAAAGATTCTGTCATGATTGTTAAAAACAAATAAATGGACTTATCTTCCAAGTCTTTGGAGTTAACTAGCATTGAGAGCTTAATATCCGCATGCTCATCATGATCCCTTTGGAAGAAGCAGTTTTGGGGTGGTGGGGAACAGGGTGAAGGGTTTTGTGCACCATAAATTGCTGTGTTTGCTGTGTATCACAGCTGACTAGTGGTGTTTCCCAAAGCTGAGGTAGGAGTCTACACAGAGTTAAAGAAACTTTGTATTGACTCAGGCAGGCCTCAGCTGTGCACAGAGCTATCAGCCTGACAAGGAGCTGTAAAGCAGCCCCTTCCATCTCAGAACAGGCAAGTGTCTTGCACAGAGTTGATGGGAGATGAAGCTGCTCTCACCTGCTCTTCACCCTGCTACATTTGAACTTTCTGTTTTCAGATCTATTTTTCTTTAACTTCTCTTCCTTCCAAATGGACCAGCCACCACAAACCAGCTATTTGCTACTGCTTCTGCTGTACTGGGTGTTTGAATCAGTGGCACTGTAGCCACTCCTTTGTCCAGCCTGACTTCTTCATTTATTGCTTATACAATCTCCCCTCCACTGGGCCACCTTCTACATCTTCTAGGCCTATGGGAATCAAGCATCCAAAGCATCATATAAGACTGGAGTTGAAATACAGGATGCTTGCTATTCCTCATGCTGTCTTTGGTTTCCAGCAAGGAGTCTGGGTCATAAATAGTCAAGGTAGGTTATGCAACCAATGATCAAACTGGAAAAATTCAAAAGACAAAACTGTTGGATGCACTAAGCCACCAAAAAGTATGGACTCTATGTACATTGAGATGATCTTACTAACTTTAATTTAGCTCATATACCAAGCAGAAAACCATCTTTTAAAATCCATGGTTCAGCACAGGCTGGACAAACTTGTTACTGAATCAACATTCAAGGGCTGTGCTGTTGTGGTTTTCTTGATTTTTAATATCCAACCTAGCTGGAGTATTAGCTAGTTCATATGTACATAACCCATGCTGCAATTCTAATGACAGTACTATGTATTCTGTTCCTGAAATTTTATCTGATTTTATGTCATCAAAGATTTCCATTGACATGACTAAGGACTGGTGCTTTGGTGTATGGCATTGTGAGTGATTCTTTTACAAAAGATGGGTGCTTTTGCACAAGTCTTTTCTTTCTTTTTTCATTCTCAGTCTTCTCTATTGCTTTTTGGAAATAGTATATTAAAATTTTATAGTTGTCCTTAATCTGTGACCATACTGGAGATTTTCTAGGCTCTTAGCAGTTGGTCAAAACAGTCTTTAAAATAAAAATATTTTAAAAAGAAAATAAAATTTTATTTAAAATTTACTGGCTAAATCTCCATGCTTTCAGAACTTCCAGACTTATTTATCAGACTTAAGCTTCCAACTAGCTTTAGAAGGGCACTTGAGCTGAAAAATGATGCATTAATGGAGCTATAAGGGTGAAAAAGTTCTGGAGTTGTACTGAAATAAATGAATTAATAATCACTGGGCAGTAGAACTCTTCCTTTTTTTTTTAAATTTAGCCTAGTGTCAGTAATAGCTGTGTAATACAAATATTTTACAGTCTGAAAATCTCATTAAGTAGGTAGATAAACACACCCATTTGCAGAAGAGGAAATTAATCTCTGAGGGGCTGTGCAGCAGAAATTGGGTACTACAGCCAGCCACCTTCAGCAGGAGAAACTTGAAGCTGTGTCACATTATTCACCTGCCAGTGCCACCAGAAGTCTGCCTGCTCACAAGACTGCAGAGAAGCTGCTTGACTTCTTTTCCTGTTTGTCCATCTGTTAAATGCAGTGAACGCTTAGATGCTTCTCAGGCGCGGTGTCAATTTTTTGACATCTCTCTATTTTCCTGAAGTTCTGAAGAGCAGGCATGCATATTTATAAGGGATTTAATGTCTTATGCTTCAGGGCATACACTAACCTCTAATTAATAAGGTTCAAGAGCAGCTTCTCCTGGGTAGTTAGTTTTTCAGAGAAGCTTTCCTGTGTTTTCCTTTGCAGCTTTTGCTGCTGGCTTCCACTGTGCTGCTAGTGGAGTGAAGGAATATGTGATCTAAGCCAGTAACTCCTGTGTTCCTAGAAGACAGCACTGTGTGCCAAGGAGTACACATCCATTCACAGTGTAAGCTGCTCTCCCAGCAGATCCAGGCCAAATAAAAGAATATAAATTAGAAGTGCAGTTGAGGAAATACATACTTGTCTTTTTATTTGGCAGAAGGGTTACAGCTGACGGCCATGTCTAGCATAAACTACAGTTTTTTTGCCAATTCGCTGTTGGAGAGCAGAGTCCAGGCTGACCCTCTACTACCTGGCTCAGCTTTGTCATGCAGCTGTGCTAAATGTGTCCATTGTTGTCCAAGGGCTGCCCTTTCCCAAGTGGCTCCCTCTGAAGCTGCTCTGCTGTGCTGGCTCACATGCTCTTGGCTGGGCTGCTCTCTGGCAGCGCTCCCTGGTTGTTGATGGCTACGTGATGTTTACACATGCATTTCTCAAAATCAAGAAGAATAAGGAAGCAAGTACAAGCCATGGTGTTCTCTTTAATACCTCCCATATTTACAGTCACTCTTTTGTGGTTGATTTTTTTCCAGACTCTGTCAGGGAACCAATCTCCTGGCATTTCACTTATTTTAGTGTCAATAGTGATGACATCAGCATTGTCAGACATAGGCTGCCCTCAGAGGAGCAAATGGAAGCGCTTGGTTCATTGCTCTTGAAATCTAGTTCAGATTTATTGTGCCCCACAGTAGTATTTGTCAGTCATTGTTAAAAGATTGGTGCAAGTAGCCTCCTACTAACAGTGATTTTGGAGTCTTCTCCAAGATTTATTTCTAGGGACATATAGAAAACTATTGTTTTATTCTGACTTTTCCTTTATAAAATTAATCTTCTCTTGACCTTTTAAAAATTTATTTTGTTCTTTATGGCTCTTCAGTCATCTAGCATCTCCTCATTATGCCTTTTTTTACAAGCCCACCTGAATTCTTCCTTCCTTTTCAGATACATCAGCTCTAACTTGTTTTAGACAGAACTAGTGCTAGGATTTCTTGTCTGTAAGGGAGAAACTTGGTAGAAACTTGGAAAAGTGGGGGAAATAATCTCACAGCTGCCTGGAAAGGTTATTCTTAAAGGTCTAGGGAAAAAAAAAGCTGTGCTGGGTAGCTTTCTCTGCAAAGGATCTTCTAGTTGCAGTCAGCAGAGTCTCAAGTTCCCTAGGTAACCTGAATATTAATTATTATATCAGTATTCTTCAAAGGTTTTCCGCTTTAAAGAAATACTTCATTACTGCAACACATTACAGAGCCCAGCTAAGTGCAAGCTGTAATTGTTTTTTACACCTCCACATCTGTCTGCTTTACAGACTTACAAGCTTAATTTACTCTCATTTGGGGCATACACCAATGGTATCCAATAATCTGCAGGTTTCAAAATAGTTGTGACTCCAGCTTTTGCAGACAGCTACAAAATATTTAAAACAGGCTTCAAAATGAGGGGAGAAAGGCTGAGCACATGCTGTGTTTCAGAGAAGCCTCTGAGCATTGTATTTCTGGGCTGTCTGAGCTTGAAGCCTATCAAACAGTGCAATAGCACTGCAGGAGTGACATCACACTGAAATAGTGAGCTGTGGGTACTGGGCCCTCTCCCCATGGAAAGACCATTCCAGACAAACCTTATTTGCATCTCATAATGAAGAGAGAAGGATATTCCCAGGTGTAAAACACAGCTTTAAAATTCCTGATGTTACACTGCAGTCTAGCTGGGGGCAGAATGCTGCCCCCAACCAAAATATTTTAATTTTTTTTCATTTTTAAAGGAACATTACTACTTTAAAAAAAGAACATGTCTTTTTGAAAAGAAGAGATAAAAGATCCACCATTTTCCATGTCCTGTTATTTTCCCCCTTCCTTTTTATTCCACTTGACCTCTATTACCCTTTTCCCACTTTAATATCTCTTCTAAAAGTGTGTGTTAAACATTCCTGCAGATTATAGAATACCACTTCTTGAAGAGATTAGTTTTGTTGCAAACTACACTGTAACCCATATAACAGTATTGCTTATCACATCTGTGAACTGCAATGAACCCCAGCTGCAACACAAATAAAACACACTGCAAGGTCAATTTATGCTTATATAAGCTCACTCCACCACATAATCAATAGCTTTTCTAACACTAAACAGATCAATATTTTTGGTGTAATCTCTGAAATATTCCAGTTTACAAGAAAGCTCACAGAACTTAGACTGCAGAGAGATTAAGAGTACATTTGCTGCACAGATTTAATAGATGATATGTAAAATAATGAGCATATATTCAAAGACATTTTGAATGTCTCCTATTTCAGGAGAGAAGAAGATGGGTGGAGAGATAGTAATTAGTGACAGTTTGAAGCAAGACTTGAATCTTTTAATTGGTCTACAGACTATTATATACTTTTCTAAAGGATAGAGGATTCCTATAAGTAGAATCTAATTTTGGATTAGTCTGAGCTAATCATGTCTTCATGGCAGACTCTTTAAATAGTCTTTGGTTTGAAAATTTTATTACACTTTTTACATATTCAGCCTTGATTTCAGATTCAACCCTTTTGGCTTTCTTTGTCTTAGACATTTATGATGTTACATCATTTGTAGGCAATTCAAGGGCTGTCAGTGTAGCATTCCCCTTCAAAAATGTTCTGCTTCAGATATCAGATTTAATCACTTTTTTCTTAATTTTGGAATATATCATAATATGCCTCATTGTACTTTGGTTGACACATTGACATGGATTGATAAGAGCCTGGAGAAACCTGTGTCATTGTCTAGAGCCCCCAGTGCAGTACAGTAAGATAATTGCTTCCTCATTATAAAATATTACAGCAATGGACATAGATAAAAAGTAGTCTTCCTGTTTGTAGTTGTGCCCTTGAAATTTTGTTGTTACACAGTGGAATTTTTTGTGGCTTCTTCTACTGCCACAACAGTCTCTGCAGGATGAAACCTTAAAGTCTTTGATGTCTTGACATGTACAGCATAATGACTCACATGAACTAATGATTACAAAGGTCCAAGCTAGGTAAAGTATTAAAACAAAATTAACAAAACTTTTTCTGATTTTTAGTAATCCATGGACTTTTGTTGCTTGAATGCTTTGCTCTTTGTTCAGATGATCTTGTGAGCTGTGCTGTGATGTCCACTTAGCTCACAGGAGTCACTGCTTTAAATATTTGCTAGCTTTTATTTGTGTTTGGTTCTCTTTTATATGATTTTTATTTTTTGTGTCTAGGGTAACTGAAAATCCACAAGGAGATACATCTATGTAAGCATTACTGGTGTCAGTAATGTGTGGGTGCTTTATAACAGGGCTGATATGATACTGGTTTTGCAAACAAACATTCACTTTATAGATGTTTGTAAATGATGACTTAAAATCAAATAGATTTACATCATTACTGGAAAAAGTTTGTCCTCATTACAATTAAAATATTCCAGTTGTTGAAATTTTGCACCTTGCCTAGGCAATTTCTTTTAGTCTTTCTTTCCTAATACTGAACTTAAGCTTTCTTTAGAGCAAATTAAAATTGTTTTCCTCACCTTTCCCACCATAGCCTTAAAGGACAGTTGAGCATCTTTTATTTTAACAATGTTTTGAATATTTTGATACTTTGGCAGCATCTCTCTCCATCCATTTTTCTCCTCCTCCCACCCCAGTTTAGTCCAGTGCATAACAACAGTGAAATATTCCACACTGTTCTCAGCAGTGACAAATGCCCTCAGGCCACAGCTCCACTGGCATTGGTGTCAAACTGAAGCATTTTCAATGGAAAAAGCTCGGTGGAATGGAAGTTTTTAAACTCTGCAGAAGCTTTTTACATAAAGACAGATTTCACACTCATTATAGATTCTTCCAGTATCACTCAGAGTAAGGGCAGTGCTGGCTTTTGAACCAGCTGAGAGAATCTGCTAAGCCTGGACCGACCTTTGATTGTTTTAGCCCTTGTGATTGGTCCACCCTGAGGTGATGAAGATGTTGAGATGTTTGCAGTATCTTCAGGATGTGTGCACACTGGGACTTGTCAGCAGGCATGTGCAGCTTGTTCAGAAGGCCTGAATTAGCTAAAATGCATATATTCATACTAGAACAGAACCAAGATTTTGCTGCTGTCTTGGCTACAGAGCAACTGCGGGAGCTGCAAAGAAACTCTATCAGCATATTTAGAGCATGTGTATTCCACTAAATACAGTGGACCATCCATATGAAGTGCTTGTTATGCAGAAAAATTTGGAAACGTGTAATCAAGGCAACAGCCCTCTGTTACTGCCAACAGTTCAGCATGGAAAAACTGCATAACAGCTGGAAAATAACATTATTTGGGTCATCTCAGAAGCCATACGATTTTGGTAACTTTCTTCAAGAAACCAGGATATTTGTAAGGTGTCAGTGGCCATGAACCTGAAGAAATTATTTGGATGCCATAGGCTCAAAACTCTGTACCAGCTGAAAAACAATGCAAACTTGGGTCCCGCATCCTTTGGCCACAAAGGAAAAAATTCAGTGAAAGTGTATGGTGAGCAACAAAAAACATTCTTCTGTGCAACTATATTTGACTCTATTTTGTCTAATGTGATCAGAACTTCCCAGAAAAATGCAGCACACCCCTCCACTTAGGTTATTGACTAAGGTTATGACTGTACTTACTGGGTCCTATGAGATATGTATTACCAGGCAAAATGGTGTAGTCTTTTATCAGGTTCTGATTTTGTTCCTCACTTATTACAAGTGACTGTTCTAGATAATGCAGTCAAATCCCTTTCTGCTTATCTTGGCATAAGAAATATCTGTGTTTGGATTTATGCCTCAGGATTTAAAAATAACTCTTAGATATCACTCAGCTCCAAATCCTTGCAGGAGAACTGTTGGAGGAAAAGGCTTCTCCAAATAAGAAACTGTCAGCAATAACCTCTGCTGCAGAGGAGATATTTTCCAAAACTAGTGCCCTACAAAACTTGGGTACTTTGAGTCAAGCATCACCTTCAGTCTGCACTTGTCATGCACGACTGGATCATAGCACCCTTTGTTCTAGGGCAAGCCCACAGTCTCTGATATAAGCTGAACTTAAACCTTCTTACTGTAAGCTACATTGATGTTCTGAAAGCTCTGAGATGGATGCTCAGCCTGTATAGCAGCATCCAATCTTCCAAGAGCTGCTTCCATGTCTCAGGGTTTTCTCCCAGTCAGAACAGACAATGTGTATCACTTCCTAGTCCAAAAAAAAGTTACTTCTGTTTGGTGCTGTTATGATTTGAGCCTTGTTTCTTATCCCACCATCTTAAGTTTCCCTCTCTCCAGGTGGCACCATACATGAGTTAAAATGTTGTCTTGGCTTTGCAACACCTCACACGGAGCCTTGTAGGATACATGTGTTAATCTTAGGAAGCAAATGCTCTTCAGTGAGTCCTCAGCTCCTGACAGACCGCATATGAATGACATTAATACTCTGATGAAATTGCAGTAAGAGATTGCTTGAACTGCCCGGTCTCTACCCCTTCCTCATCATTTGCTGTCGGTTGTAGATTACCACGTGTCAGAGCTTGTACAAAGTCCTGTGTGAGCAGATTGCTGAATTCACTGCCATGGGTGTTGCTGTCTGCAGTTACATGCATTCCCACTAGAGCTCATTCCCAGGGATGCTTGGGCACAGTGGGATTCTGTGTCATGATTTGATCTAAGTAAAATGTTTCTATTGTTACCGCCAAATTTTAGCATGGATATTTGTCATTATTCAGTATGTATTCTTTTGTTCTTACTGTGTTTCTGGACTAGCTGGGCTCTGTTTTATTTTCTCAGTGAATCCATAATTTTAATTTAAACTATTACTTTCTTATTAATTCTGATACCTGTTTTTCTTCCACACTGTTTCTGCTTTTATTGAAGCACTTGTTCTTGTGGAATGAGTAATAAAAAGCAAAAACATGTCATCTCTATTAATTAATAGGATCTGTTATCAGCTTGCTTTTCAGGTCTGGTAGGCATCACACAAAAGAGCTCTTTTACTAAATTTGTCAGGAATATTCTGGCATTATTCCTTCTCCTCTGAATGTCCAGTGGTTGACACAGATAATGTTTAGGCCTACTTCATTTAGCTTCAAGAAAATAAACAAGGAAATCAACATTAAGGGTTATGTGATTCCTCATTTCCATGTGAGTGCCAGGGAGCAGTGAAGGACAGCTGCTTCCTGAGGGACAGGGTGTGGGATCCCAACACAGTAACCTGGCCAGAGAGCAGAAACTGGTACCTGGGCTCGTCCCATCCCTAGCCAGGAATAGGGCAGCCCTAGCCCAGGCATCCTGGGAAAAGGATGGACACAACTGGAGCCGGGCCCTGCTGTGGTGTTGCTGGGGCAGTGACTGATGGCTCTGGAAGATTGAAATAGGGTCTTGGACCCTAGGCAGGATGGGGACAGCTCCAGGGTGCTGGGCAGTAGTGAGGCTGGGTAGTGCCCTCAGGACCTGACAGTGAGATCTGAATCCTCTTACTGCCACAGTGTTTATTAAGAATAGAATGAGCTGGTTATAGCAAAAAGTGACAAGAAAGAAAAGCAAGTATGCTCCAGTCAAAAGTCACTGGTTCTGTAACATCCTGTGTTCCCAGACACCATCATTTGACTCTACTGTCTTACTGCACCCGTTTTACTTTGCATATATATACATATATTTAAAGTAGGATACTAGATACACACAGAGAAGTGTTCTCACCATTGGGTGCCTCCTGACCACCAAGCACAGTCACAGTTCCATCCACAGCCTTGGACCTTGTGGTTCTCCTTAGCCCTGCCCCTTAAGGTTTTGATCAGGGCAGTGGGAATCACCATGTTTGGGGAGTGGAGTCAAATGCAGCTTAAGGAAATCTGAACCCTACTGGTTCCTCTTTCAGGAGTGTCATTTCCTGGTTACTCTCTTAGTGTGGGTGTTTCAGATCTGTGCTATCCCAGCACTCAGTCTTTCCCAGTGTTCCTCACACATCTGGGAACCTTGCCTTGGAGGAGTTGGAGAACTAAGTATGAAAAATGTGTTAATATATACCAGTAAGTCGCAGTAAGTCACCTGACAACTGAAATCCTTCCTTCCTTCCTTCCTTCCTTCCTTCCTTCCTTCCTTCCTTCCTTCCTTCCTTCCTTCCTTCCTTCCTTCCTTCCTTCCTTCCTTCCCTCCTTCCTCCCTCCCTCCCTCCCTCCCTCCCCTCCTCCCTTATTTTGACCATTTTTTTCAAGAGAAGTGAGATTGAGAGTTATCCCAGACCTGTTCATTCTTTTCCCTGTCTTCCAGGAAACATAATCTTTAGGTTTTTCTATGTGCTGGACTATGCTTCAGTTACATCAGAAACATTAAATTATTATTATTAACATTTTATAATAATAATTAGTATTTTATGCTGTTTTTGTTATTGTTGTATTTTCTCTGTCTACACTGTTGATAAAGTGAAATCCAACAACTTCTCTTAGCTCTGTCTTAAACCAATAAAGTCAGCTCACTTTCAGGAAGAATTTAGCTTCTAATATTTAACTAGTTTCAACAATTTGTTTTACTTTACACATTGAAACAGTATGAAATTAAACTTTTCTATTTGGCTGTAATGGTAATTTTTTTTTCTCCTCAATTAACCTTCAGTGTGGTATTTGCAAAATTCTGGGGAATTCTGTTATAAGACTGTTTTCTCTTAATTGTTAGTAGTTCTCTTAGTATCTCACCTAATGAGAAAGCTGTGTCCTAGCAATTGATACATAATGTCTGGCCATGAATATTTCAGCCTTACAGACTGAAAATCAGATCCCACAGCAGCAGAGAGGACGTTGTTGCCTATAGCAAAATAAATTATAGTGTTTTGGATCTGATTTCAAAGGTCTGATGGGGATTTTAAGTTAATTTCATTTCACTGTTAATAATGTAGAATGTTTGCACACATAATATTTTTATAAGTTTGGAGGTAACAGGAATTGTAAGATGAGTAATAGTCTTCACTCCCACAAAGGTTTGAGTGAATCCCTTCCATTTTAATTTATTGAAGGACTTCTGTTAGGTGTTTTGGGGAGCAGCTAGGCTATCTGTCTAGCACATCTGTCTTCTTTATGTGCAAGTTGTGATGTAAATTATTTAATGCCTGTGGTACTGTGCACAGGAAAATCGTGATGAACAGTTGCAGAAATTATTGATTAATTGGCTTGCAATCATTTAGATGTTCACTAAGTACCACTGCCAGTACCTTCCATCTCTATCTCTTTTATCCCTGTTTTTTTTTTTTCCTTCTTCAGACTTCTAGTTTGTTACGACCACTTGTTCAATATTGGTGAAAATCACATTTTTAATTCTTTGGGGACTGAAGTCTCTCAGTGTTTCTATATTAATCTTAGCAATTAATAATATTGAGGAGATTGATTACATCTTTTTCTCAGTGGGAAAAGGAGACCAAGAGATAAAAAAAGTTATCAGTTCTGATTAGATTCTGAACATTTGCTGTGAAAATGGACTTGCATAGCAAAGCAAGTCAAAGGAAATGACATCATAGAAGGTTAATGTAGCCTTTTGCTGCTAGTTAATTCAAACTGGTGTTCATTGATCTGGTTCTCTAGCACTGCCTTTCTACTTATTTGCCTCTCTTTGAGCAGGTTTTGTTTGTTTGTGCTTTTTGCAGGTCAGAATTAACTTCCTGCTGTGATGCAGTTCACAATTTTATTGCTTCTCAAAACAACAGCCCACTGGGAAGTAACATGAGTTATGAAGTGGACAGTAAAAAGACTATTCTCATTACACAGGACATTTTTAAGATGCTGCCTGTGGTAAGAACTATATATTTTTCATATTATAATCACAGTATATGTATTTTGGGTTAGTAATTGAGAGACTGTGATTCCTCTGGAAGAGACCCATTAGCCCCTGTATGCACTTCTTTATTTGCCTTGCAAGGTGTTGTTTTGTTGGTTTTTTTCCCCTTCCTCTGCAGTGGTAGAGGTATTTACAGGTATCATAGATCATAGGTTGGAGGTTGAGTTGCTATAGAGCACTGGCTTGGCAGCCAGTTCAGGAGCAAATACTCTGAAAATGTTTGCCTTGCTTTTATCATTCCTGTTTTTAAAGGCATTTCAATCTGGAAGAACGTTTCATATTCCTCATATGCCCATGCCATTTCCAGTGCAGGCTTCCAGTGGGCATGTAAGTTATGAAAGATATTTTGGTGGTAAATCTGATACAGAATAGCATAGAACATAATAGAGTAGAACACAGAAATTTCAGTTGGAAGGGACCCTCAATAATCACATAGTCCAACTGCCTGATGAATTCAGGGCTGACCAAGTTAAAGCAAGTTATCAAGGACAAGGTCTGAATGCCTTTTAAACACTGACACCTGGCACATCAGCCACCTCTCAAGGAAGCCTGTTCCAGCAACTGACCATCCTCTTAGTAAAGAAATGCTTCTTAACATACAGTCTAAACTTCCCCTGGTGCAGCTTGGAACCCTTCTGATGTGTCCTGTCCAGATATAATGGAGAAGAGATCAGCACCTTCCTCTCCCTCAGAGAGCAATGAGATTACCTGTTCTTTTCTCCAAACTACACGAGTCCAAAGCCCTCAGTGACTTTTCATAGGACATTCCTTCCAGCCCTTTCACTAGCTTTGTTACCTGCTAGGGGAGGGTGTTTGCAGCAAGAAGCAAAGGTTGAGAAAAGGAATCAGATTTTGTACCTCAGGATTACAGTAGACATACAAGATCTTGAGACTAGACAAAGAGTTTTTATTTGGTTTATTGAAGCTAAGGACAAATAGGAGCCCTCTTGCCCATCTCTGACATTCTCAATTTGTGAGATCCCAGCTACTATGGGTCTAGTTCTTCCTAACACTGCTCTCAATCAGTCTTTACTGACTTCATTGCAATAGAGGATTGCAATTGTAATTCCAAAATTAAGCTGGAGAAATGAAAAAGTAGTATGCTTTATGTGCACATATACATGCTAAGGTAGCCATAATTGCCTGGTCTTTGTGTTCTCCTAGTATCCTTTCAGAGTTGAACAAAATATTTCAACATGTTGTTCTGTAATATATTGCCAGGCAAATATGATATTTGCCCTTCCCCACACTTTTTGCCTTGTTCATAAGTGTCCCTTCTTGCTTCTCTTTGGGCAAGCTGATGAGAGAAGAGAGAAGGATAATGCTTTCCATAAGCAAGTTTTGACTCACTTTTACAACTGGGTTTAATTTCTGTACTCAAAATATCCCAGCTGTTGGCCTCTGGTAAATGTCAGTGCTCCCACAGCAGAAGATGTTGAGTAAGATGTATGAAAAGTTTCTGAGACTGGGATAACAGCCAGCTATATTAACGTCAGCTTAAATAGCCAACAATTTGCATTAATTTTCTAGGTTGTGAACTGTGCTGGTTCTCAAGTGGATGCACTTAGCTCCCACTCAGCTTCTCCACTGCAAGACAGCAAGCTGTAACAAGAGGAGGAGCAGAGAGGGTGAACAGCCAGGAACAGTAACCTCTTCTGTGTGCCCTCACATTCACAAAGAGTTAAGCCAGGACACATCATTATCCTTTACATATTCAGGTTTCCCTAAATTCATTATTCTGCTTCAAATGTAATTGTGGGATGACAGAAATGAGGACAATTTACAAAGTTACCTTCTATTACCTGAGAAAGTAAATTACTATATGACAACCTCCAGTCTGTTACAGTGCAAAGGAAAATGGGTAACTTTAAACTATCTTCAGTGTAAATTAGTTCCTTAGTTTGTCAAGGTTGCAATCCTCTACTAGGTATTTTTAGTGTTAAGTGTATTTAAAAGGTACCCAGTTTTAACAATTCAGTGTTATTCTCTCAAAGTTCTGATAGCAGAAGTAACAGTTCTCTGTCTATTGGTGCCTACTTTTGGCTCTTGGCTGTCCCGGTCTGGCAGCCCTGTGTGCTAAATGGTGAATGCTTCTACTGGGATTTACCAGTTTAAACCTGCTAGAGCAAATAGACACAAAGAAACAATCAAAACACTTATAAAGAACTGGCTGCATCTTTTTATTTGTTTGCAGTCCTCTCCTCTTTCAGTCTATCCCTTCAAGAACTGTGCTGTGGTTGGAAATGGAGGCATTCTGAAAAATTCCAGCTGTGGAGCTGAAATCGATAGTTCTGACTTTGTGTTCAGGTAAGAGCTGCTTCATTTTCCTGAAGTGTGTCCCCCATTCTAAAAACTTGACAGGATTGGAAGTGTGCCAGTGCCAGTTTGTAGCAATGAGGAAGAATCTTGACAATTTGTTATTTCTGCCTCTTTAAGGATACTTCTGCTTTATAGTTTTCAGAATGCTGCTTTCTAATTAAAGAGCATGCTGGATGATACATGTATAATTTGTGATTGCTGGGTCACCTTGCAGTGATGTGAAATGTGATTATCTGAGAACCTGGCATTTCTGGTTATTTAACATCCTTTAGGAGACTGGTATTAAATGTCATATGTGTATCTCTGGTTTAACAAAGTGTTTACTTAGACATTGTTTGGCTCACCCATGTAGCTACCTAATTGTCCCAATATTTGTTTCATATGTTACTCATTTAAAAAATTAAGCATTTATTTAAGTAGTGTTTTTAATCTCCCTGGACAGACTGGGAGAAAACCAGGCACACTCAGAGTGTAATTTTGCCCACTCTCTCAGTATGTGACTCACAGTTTGTAGTTCATGCAAAGAAACAGAGCAACAGAGGGAAGGTTCTTTTCTCAGTGATGTCCAGTCACACAGCATGCTGGATTTAATTTCCTTTTCTTATTTTTTCCTAAAATTTGAAAAGCTAAAAAAAGAAAAAGTCTTTCCAGTTAGATAAGTGTTTTAATAAAAATGGGAAGTCTCTGTACTAAGATGCTAAACTTAGTAAGGGACTGAATTTAAGAAAATGCTTTCTTTACATTTTATAGAAATCACTGTTTCTGTGATAGGGCAAGTTATGCTGTTGTTAGAAGACACAGTAGAAGACTTTCAGCATTGTTTAGGCAAGAGGAGCAATATTTCCTAGCAGCCAGCACAGGGCATTCATAGACTCCTGAGATTTTGACTGTGCTCCTGGTTTGTGATACGAT